>NC_137507.1:20482500-21102500 GCF_041902795.1 Electrophorus electricus
TTCTCCCCTGGATAAAGTCTTTTCACTTGAAATATGTGTTTTCTTAGGATATTGTAAGTTATTCAGTTTGGTTAAAAACAAGATGTCTTGCTCTGAAACGCTGTATAAACAGATTACAATGCATAGAAGCTCTGTTTCGTTGTGGTTAGAGGTGTACAAACAGAGTTGCAATTACTTTAAATTGTCATACTAGAAACAACTTGTTTCTCCCCTGTATAAACTCTTTTCACTTGAAATATGTGTTTTCTTAGGATATTGTAAGGTATTCAGTTTGGTTAAAAACAAGATGTCTTGCTCTGAAACGGTGTATAAGCTGATTACAATGCATAAAGACCCTGTTTCGTTGTGGTTAGAGGTCTACCAACAGAGTTGCAATTACTTTAAATGGTCATATTACAAACAACTTGTTTCTCCCCTGCTATAAACTCTTTTCACTTGAAATATGTCTTTTCTTAGGATATTGTAAGTTATTCAGTTTGGTTAAAAACAAGATATCTTGCTCTGAAACGGTGTATAAGCTGATAAGAATGCACAGAAGCTCTGTTTCTTTGTGGTTAGAGGTGTCTAAACAGAGTTGCAATTACTTTCAAGGGTCATGTTACAAACAACTTGTTTCTCCCCTGGATAAAGTCTTTTCACTTGAAATATGTGTTTTCTTAGGATATTGTAAGTTATTCAGTTTGGTTAAAAACAAGATGTCTTGCTCTGAAACTCTGTATAAACAGATTACAATGCATAAAGACCCTGTTTCGTTGTGGTTAGAGGTCTACCAACAGAGTTGCAATTACTTTAAATGGTCATATTACAAACAACTTGTTTCTCCCCTGGATAAACTCTTTTCACTTGAAATATGTCTTTTCTTAGGATATTGTAAGTTATTCAGTTTGGTTAAAAACATGATGTCTTGCTCTGAAACGCTGTATAAGCCGATTACAATGCATAGAAACCCTGTTTCGTTTTGGTTAGAGGTGTACAAACAGAGTTGCATTTACTTTAAATGGTCATATTACAAACAACTTGTTTCTCCCCTGATATAAACTCTTTTCACTTGAAATATGTGTTTTCTTAGGATATTGTAAGTTATTCAGTTTGGTTAAAAACAAGATGTCTTGCTCTAAAACTCTGTATAAGCCGATTACAATGCATAGAAACCCTGTTTCGTTGTGGGTAGAGGTGTACAAACAGAGTTGCAATTACTTTAAATGGTCATGTTACAAACAACTTGTTTCTCCCCTGGATAAACTCTTTTCACTTGATATATGTGTTTTCTTAGGATATTGTAAGGTATTCAGTTTGGTTAAAAACAAGATGTCTTGCTTTGAAACGGTGTATAAGCTGATTACAATGCATGGAAGCTCTGTTTCTTAGTGGTTAGAGGTGTATAAACAGAGTTGCAATTACTTTAAATGGTCATGTTACAAACAACTTGTTTCTCCCCTGCTATAAACTCTTTTCACTTAAAATATGTGTTTTCTTAGTATATTGTAAGTTATTCAGTATGGTTAAAATCAATATGTCTTGCTCTGAAACGCTGAATAAGCCGATTACAATGCATAGAAACCCTGTTTCGTTGTGGTTAGAGGTGTACAAACAGAGTTGAAATTACTTTAAATGGTCATATTACAAACAACTTGTTTCTCCCCTGGATAAAGTCTTTTCACTTGAAATATGTGTTTTCTTAGGATATTGTAAGTTATTCAATTTGGTTAAAAACAAGATGTCTTGCTCTGAAACGCTGTATAAACAGATTACAATGCATAGAAGCTCTGTTTCGTTGTGGTTAGAGGTGTACAAACAGAGTTGCAATTACTTTAAATGGTCATATTACAAACAACTTGTTTCTCCCCTGATATAAACTCTTTTCACTCGAAATATGTGTTTTCTTTGGATATTGTAAGTTATTCAGTTTGGTTAAAAACAAGATGTCTTGCTCTAAAACTCTGTAAAAGCCGATTGCAATGCATAGAAACCCTGTTTCGTTGTGGGTAGAGGTGTACAAACAGAGTTGCAATTACTTTAAATGGTCATGTTACAAACAACTTGTTTCTCCCCTGCTATAAACGCTTTTCACTTAAAATATGTGTTTTCTTAGTATATTGTAAGTTATTCAGTACGGTTAAAATCAATATGTCTTGCTCTGAAACGTTGTATAAGCCGATTACAATGCATAGAAACCCTGTTTCGTTGTGGTTAGAGGTGTACAAACAGAGTTGCAATTACTTTAAATTGTCATACTAGAAACAACTTGTTTCTCCCCTGTATGAACTCTTTTCACTTGAAATATGTGTTTTCTTAGGATATTGTAAGGTATTCAGTTTGGTTAAAAACAAGATGTCTTGCTCTGAAACGGTGTATAAGCTGATAACAATGCACAGAAGCTCTGTTTCTTTGTGGTTAGAGGTGTCTAAACAGAGTTGCAATTACTTTCAAGGGTCATGTTACAAACAACTTGTTTCTCCCCTGGATAAAGTCTTTTCACTTGAAATATGTGTTTTCTTAGGATATTGTAAGTTATTCAGTTTGGTTAAAAACAAGATGTCTTGCTCTGAAACGCTGTATAAACAGATTACAATGCATAGAAGCTCTGTTTCGTTGTGGTTAGAGGTGTACAAACAGAGTTGCAATTACTTTAAATTGTCATACTAGAAACAACTTGTTTCTCCCCTGTATAAACTCTTTTCACTTGAAATATGTGTTTTCTTAGGATATTGTAAGGTATTCAGTTTGGTTAAAAACAAGATGTCTTGCTCTGAAACGGTGTATAAGCTGATTACAATGCATAAAGACCCTGTTTCGTTGTGGTTAGAGGTCTACCAACAGAGTTGCAATTACTTTAAATGGTCATATTACAAACAACTTGTTTCTCCCCTGCTATAAACTCTTTTCACTTGAAATATGTCTTTTCTTAGGATATTGTAAGTTATTCAGTTTGGTTAAAAACAAGATATCTTGCTCTGAAACGGTGTATAAGCTGATAAGAATGCACAGAAGCTCTGTTTCTTTGTGGTTAGAGGTGTCTAAACAGAGTTGCAATTACTTTCAAGGGTCATGTTACAAACAACTTGTTTCTCCCCTGGATAAAGTCTTTTCACTTGAAATATGTGTTTTCTTAGGATATTGTAAGTTATTCACTTTGGTTAAAAACAAGATGTCTTGCTCTGAAACTCTGTATAAACAGATTACAATGCATAAAGACCCTGTTTCGTTGTGGTTAGAGGTCTACCAACAGAGTTGCAATTACTTTAAATGGTCATATTACAAACAACTTGTTTCTCCCCTGGATAAACTCTTTTCACTTGAAATATGTCTTTTCTTAGGATATTGTAAGTTATTCAGTTTGGTTAAAAACATGATGTCTTGCTCTGAAACGCTGTATAAGCCGATTACAATGCATAGAAACCCTGTTTCGTTTTGGTTAGAGGTGTACAAACAGAGTTGCAATTACTTTAAATGGTCATATTACAAACAACTTGTTTCTCCCCTGATATAAACTCTTTTCACTTGAAATATGTGTTTTCTTAGGATATTGTAAGTTATTCAGTTTGGTTAAAAACAAGATGTCTTGCTCTAAAACTCTGTATAAGCCGATTACAATGCATAGAAACCCTGTTTCGTTGTGGGTAGAGGTGTACAAACAGAGTTGAAATTACTTTAAATGGTCATATTACAAACAACTTGTTTCTCCCCTGGATAAAGTCTTTTCACTTGAAATATGTGTTTTCTTAGGATATTGTAAGTTATTCAGTTTGGTTAAAAACAAGATGTCTTGCTCTGAAACGCTGTATAAACAGATTACAATGCATAGAAGCTCTGTTTCGTTGTGGTTAGAGGTGTACAAACAGAGTTGCAATTACTTTAAATGGTCATATTACAAACAACTTGTTTCTCCCCTGATATAAACTCTTTTCACTCGAAATATGTGTTTTCTTTGGATATTGTAAGTTATTCAGTTTGGTTAAAAACAAGATGTCTTGCTCTAAAACTCTGTAAAAGCCGATTGCAATGCATAGAAACCCTGTTTCGTTGTGGGTAGAGGTGTACAAACAGAGTTGCAATTACTTTAAATGGTCATGTTACAAACAACTTGTTTCTCCCCTGCTATAAACGCTTTTCACTTAAAATATGTGTTTTCTTAGTATATTGTAAGTTATTCAGTACGGTTAAAATCAATATGTCTTGCTCTGAAACGTTGTATAAGCCGATTACAATGCATAGAAACCCTGTTTCGTTGTGGTTAGAGGTGTACAAACAGAGTTGCAATTACTTTAAATTGTCATACTAGAAACAACTTGTTTCTCCCCTGTATAAACTCTTTTCACTTGAAATATGTGTTTTCTTAGGATATTGTTAGGTATTCAGTTTGGTTAAAAACAAGATGTCTTGCTTTGAAACGGTGTATAAGCTGATTACAATGCATAAGGACCCTGTTTCGTTGTGGTTAGAGGTCTACCAACAGAGTTGCAATTACTTTAATTGGTCATATTACAAACAACTTGTTTCTCCCCTGGATAAACTCTTTTCACTTGAAATATGTCTTTTCTTAGGATATTGTAAGTTATTCAGTTTGGTTAAAAACACGATGTCTTGCTCTGAAACGCTGTATAAGCCGATTACAATGCATAGAAACCCTGTTTCGTTTTGGTTAGAGGTGTACAAACAGAGTTGCAATTACTTTAAATGGTCATATTACAAACAACTTGTTTCTCCCCTGATATAAACTCTTTTCACTCGAAATATGTGTTTTCTTAGGATATTGTAAGTTATTCAGTTTGGTTAAAAACAAGATGTCTTGCTCTAAAACTCTGTAAAAGCCGATTACAATGCATAGAAACCCTGTTTCGTTGTGGGTAGAGGTGTACAAACAGAGTTGCAATTACTTTAAATGGTCATGTTACAAACAACTTGTTTCTGGCCTGGATAAACTCTTTTCACTTGATATATGTGTTTTCTTAGGATATTGTAAGGTATTCAGTTTGGTTAAAAACAAGATGTCTTGCTCTGAAACGGTGTATAAGCTGATTACAATGCATAGAAGCTCTGTTTCTTTGTGGTTAGAGGTGTATAAACAGAGTTGCAATTACTTTAAATGGTCATGTTACAAACAACTTGTTTCTCCCCTGCTATAAACTCTTTTCACTTAAAATATGTGTTTTCTTAGTATATTGTAAGTTATTCAGTATGGTTAAAATCAATATGTCTTGCTCTGAAACGCTGTATAAGCCGATTACAATGCATAGAAACCCTGTTTCGTTGTGGTTAGAGGTGTACAAACAGAGTTGCAATTACTTTAAATTGTCATACTAGAAACAACTTGATTCTCCCCTGTATAAACTCTTTTCACTGGAAATATGTGTTTTCTTAGGATATTGTAAGTTATTCAGTTTGGTTAAAAACAAGATATCATGCTCTGAAACGGTGTATAAGCTGATAACAATGCACAGAAGCTCTGTTTCTTTGTGGTTAGAGGTGTATAAACAGAGTTGCAATTACTTTAAATGGTCATATTACAAACAACTTGTTCTCCCCTGCTATAAACTCTTTTCATTTGAAATATGTGTTTTCTTAGGATATTGTAAGTTATTCAGTTTGGTTAAAAACAAGATGTCTTGTTCTGAAACGCTGTATAAGCCGCTTACAATGCATAGAAACCCTGTTTCGTTGTGGTTAGAGGTGTACAAACAGAGTTGCAATTACTTTAATTGGTCATATTACAAACAAATTGTTTCTCCCCTGGATAAACTATTTTCACTTGAAATATGTCTTTTCTTAGGATATTGTAAGTTATTCAGTTTGGTTAAAAACAAGATGTCTTGCTCTGAAACGCTGTATAAGCCGATTACAATGCATAGAAACCCTGTTTCGTTTTGGTTAGAGGTGTACAAACAGAGTTGCCATTACTTTAAATGGTCATATTACAATCAAATTGTTTCTCCCATGCTATAAACTCTTTTCACTCGAAATATGTGATTTCTTAGGATATTGTAAGTTATTCAGTTTGGTTAAAAACAAGATGTCTTGCTCTGAAACGCTGTATAAGCCAAATACAACGCATAGAAAACCGGTTTCGTTGTGGTTAGAGGTGTACAAACAGAGTTGAAATTATTTTAAATGGTCATATTACAAACAACTTGTTTCTCCCCTGGATAAAGTCTTTTCACTTGAAATATGTGTTTTCTTAGGATATTGTAAGTTATTCAGTTTGGTTAAAAACAAGATGTCTTGCTCTGAAACGCTGTATAAACAGATTACAATGCATAGAAGCTCTGTTTCGTTGTGGTTAGAGGTGTACAAACAGAGTTGCAATTACTTTAAATTGTCATACTAGAAACAACTTGTTTCTCCCCTGTATAAACTCTTTTCACTTGAAATATTTGTTTTCTTAGGAAATTGTAAGGTATTCAGTTTGCTTAAAAACAAGATGTCTTGCTCTGAAACGGTGTATAAGCTGATTACAATGCATAAAGACCCTGTTTCATTGTGGTTAGAGGTCTACCAACAGAGTTGCAATTACTTTAAATGGTCATATTACAAACAACTTGTTTCTCCCCTGGATAAACTCTTTTCACTTGAAATATGTCTTTTCTTAGGATATTGTAAGTTATTCAGTTTGGTTAAAAACACGATGTCTTGCTCTGAAACGCTGTATAAGCCGATTACAATGCATAGAAACCCTGTTTCGTTTTGGTTAGAGGTGTACAAACAGAGTTGCAATTACTTTAAATGGTCATATTACAAACAACTTGTTTCTCCCCTGATATAATCTCTTTTCACTCGAAATATGTGTTTTCTTAGGATATTGTAAGTTATTCAGTTTGGTTAAAAACAAGATGTCTTGCTCTAAAACCCTGTAAAAGCCGATTACAATGCATAGAAACCCTGTTTCATTGTGGTTAGAGGTCTACCAACAGAGTTGCAATTACTTTAAATGGTCATATTACAAACAACTTGTTTCTCCCCTGGATAAACTCTTTTCACTTGAAATATGTCTTTTCTTAGGATATTGTAAGTTATTCAGTTTGGTTAAAAACACGATGTCTTGCTCTGAAACGCTGTATAAGCCGATTACAATGCATAGAAACCCTGTTTCGTTGTGGGTAGAGGTGTACAAACAGAGTTGCAATTACTTTAAATGGTCATGTTACAAACAACTTGTTTCTGGCCTGGATAAACTCTTTTCACTTGATATATGTGTTTTCTTAGGATATTGTAAGGTATTCAGTTTGGTTAAAAACAAGATGTCTTGCTCTGAAACGCTGTATAAACAGATTACAATGCATAGAAGCTCTGTTTCGTTGTGGTTAGAGGTGTATAAACAGAGTTGCAATTACTTTAAATTGTCATGTTACAAACAACTTGTTTCTCCCCTGCTATAAACTCTTTTCACTTAAAATATGTGTTTTCTTAGTATATTGTAAGTTATTCAGTTTGGTTAAAAACAAGATGTCTTGCTCTGAAACTCTGTATAAGCCGATTACAATGCATAGAAACCCTGTTTCGTTGTGGTTAGAGGTGTACAAACAGAGTTGCAATTACTTTAAATGGTCATGTTACAAACAACTTGTTTCTCCCCTGCTATAAACTCTTTTCACTTAAAATATGTGTTTTCTTAGGATATTGTAAGTTTTTCAGTTTGGTTAAAAACAAGATGTCTTACACTGAAACGCTGTATAAGCCGATTACAATGCATAGAAAACCTGTTTCGTTGTGGTTAGAGATCTACCAACAGAGTTGCAATTACTTTAAATGGTCATATTACAAACAACTTGTTTCTCCCCTGGATAAACTCTTTTCACTTAAAATATGTGTTTTCTTAGGATATTGTAAGTTTTTCAGTTTGGTTAAAAACAAGATGTCTTACACTGAAACGCTGTATAAGCCGATTACAATGCATAGAAAACCTGTTTCGTTGTGGTTAGAGATCTACCAACAGAGTTGCAATTACTTTAAATGGTCATATTACAAACAACTTGTTTCTCCCCTGGATAAACTCTTTTCACTTGAAATATGTCTTTTCTTAGGATATTGTAAGTTATTCAGTTTGGTTAAAAACAAGATGTCTTGCTCTGAAACGGTGTAAAAGCCGATTAAAATGCATTGAAGCCCTGTTTATTTGTGGTTAGAGGTGTACAAACAGAGTTGCAATTACTTTAAATGGTCATGTTACAAACAACTTGTTTCTCCCCTGGATAAACTCTTTTCACTTGAAATATGTGTTTTCTTAGGATATTGTAAGTTATTCAGTTTGGTTAAAAACAAGATGTCTTGTTCTGAAATGCTGTATAAGCCGCTTACAATGCATAGAAACCCTGTTTCGTTGTGGTTAGAGGTGTACAAACAGAGTTGCAATTACTTTAAATTGTCATACTAGAAACAACTTGTTTCTCCCCTGTATAAACTCTTTTCACTTGAAATATGTGTTTTCTTAGGATCTTGTAAGGTATTCAGTTTGGTTAAAAACAAGATGTCTTGCTCTGAAACGGTGTATAAGCTGATTACAATGCATAGAAGCTCTGTTTCTTTGTGGTTAGAGGTGTATAAACAGAGTTGCAATTACTTTAAATGGTCATGTTACAAACAACTTGTTTCTCCCCTGCTATAAACTCTTTTCACTTAAAATATGTGTTTTCTTAGTATATTGTAAGTTATTCAGTATGGTTAAAATCAATATGTCTTGCTCTGAAACGCTGTATAAGCCGATTACAATGCATAGAAACCCTGTTTCGTTGTGGTTAGAGGTGTACAAACAGAGTTGCAATTACTTTAAATTGTCATACTAGAAACAACTTGATTCTCCCCTGTATAAACTCTTTTCACTGGAAATATGTGTTTTCTTAGGATATTGTAAGTTATTCAGTTTGGTTAAAAACAAGATATCATGCTCTGAAACGGTGTATAAGCTGATAACAATGCACAGAAGCTCTGTTTCTTTGTGGTTAGAGGTGTATAAACAGAGTTGCAATTACTTTAAATGGTCATATTACAAACAACTTGTTCTCCCCTGCTATAAACTCTTTTCATTTGAAATATGTGTTTTCTTAGGATATTGTAAGTTATTCAGTTTGGTTAAAAACAAGATGTCTTGTTCTGAAACGCTGTATAAGCCGCTTACAATGCATAGAAACCCTGTTTCGTTGTGGTTAGAGGTGTACAAACAGAGTTGCAATTACTTTAATTGGTCATATTACAAACAAATTGTTTCTCCCCTGGATAAACTATTTTCACTTGAAATATGTCTTTTCTTAGGATATTGTAAGTTATTCAGTTTGGTTAAAAACAAGATGTCTTGCTCTGAAACGCTGTATAAGCCGATTACAATGCATAGAAACCCTGTTTCGTTTTGGTTAGAGGTGTACAAACAGAGTTGCCATTACTTTAAATGGTCATATTACAATCAAATTGTTTCTCCCATGCTATAAACTCTTTTCACTCGAAATATGTGATTTCTTAGGATATTGTAAGTTATTCAGTTTGGTTAAAAACAAGATGTCTTGCTCTGAAACGCTGTATAAGCCAAATACAACGCATAGAAAACCGGTTTCGTTGTGGTTAGAGGTGTACAAACAGAGTTGAAATTATTTTAAATGGTCATATTACAAACAACTTGTTTCTCCCCTGGATAAAGTCTTTTCACTTGAAATATGTGTTTTCTTAGGATATTGTAAGTTATTCAGTTTGGTTAAAAACAAGATGTCTTGCTCTGAAACGGTGTATAAACAGATTACAATGCATAGAAGCTCTGTTTCGTTGTGGTTAGAGGTGTACAAACAGAGTTGCAATTACTTTAAATTGTCATACTAGAAACAACTTGTTTCTCCCCTGTATAAACTCTTTTCACTTGAAATATTTGTTTTCTTAGGAAATTGTAAGGTATTCAGTTTGCTTAAAAACAAGATGTCTTGCTCTGAAACGGTGTATAAGCTGATTACAATGCATAAAGACCCTGTTTCATTGTGGTTAGAGGTCTACCAACAGAGTTGCAATTACTTTAAATGGTCATATTACAAACAACTTGTTTCTCCCCTGGATAAACTCTTTTCACTTGAAATATGTCTTTTCTTAGGATATTGTAAGTTATTCAGTTTGGTTAAAAACACGATGTCTTGCTCTGAAACGCTGTATAAGCCGATTACAATGCATAGAAACCCTGTTTCGTTTTGGTTAGAGGTGTACAAACAGAGTTGCAATTACTTTAAATGGTCATATTACAAACAACTTGTTTCTCCCCTGATATAATCTCTTTTCACTCGAAATATGTGTTTTCTTAGGATATTGTAAGTTATTCAGTTTGGTTTAAAACAAGATGTCTTGCTCTAAAACTCTGTAAAAGCCGATTACAATGCATAGAAACCCTGTTTCGTTGTGGGTAGAGGTGTACAAACAGAGTTGCAATTACTTTAAATGGTCATGTTACAAACAACTTGTTTCTGGCCTGGATAAACTCTTTTCACTTGATATATGTGTTTTCTTAGGATATTGTAAGGTATTCAGTTTGGTTAAAAACAAGATGTCTTGCTCTGAAACGCTGTATAAACAGATTACAATGCATAGAAGCTCTGTTTCGTTGTGGTTAGAGGTGTATAAACAGAGTTGCAATTACTTTAAATTGTCATGTTACAAACAACTTGTTTCTCCCCTGCTATAAACTCTTTTCACTTAAAATATGTGTTTTCTTAGTATATTGTAAGTTATTCAGTTTGGTTAAAAACAAGATGTCTTGCTCTGAAACTCTGTATAAGCCGATTACAATGCATAGAAACCCTGTTTCGTTGTGGTTAGAGGTGTACAAACAGAGTTGCAATTACTTTAAATGGTCATGTTACAAACAACTTGTTTCTCCCCTGCTATAAACTCTTTTCACTTAAAATATGTGTTTTCTTAGGATATTGTAAGTTTTTCAGTTTGGTTAAAAACAAGATGTCTTACACTGAAACGCTGTATAAGCCGATTACAATGCATAGAAAACCTGTTTCGTTGTGGTTAGAGATCTACCAACAGAGTTGCAATTACTTTAAATGGTCATATTACAAACAACTTGTTTCTCCCCTGGATAAACTCTTTTCACTTAAAATATGTGTTTTCTTAGGATATTGTAAGTTTTTCAGTTTGGTTAAAAACAAGATGTCTTACACTGAAACGCTGTATAAGCCGATTACAATGCATAGAAAACCTGTTTCGTTGTGGTTAGAGATCTACCAACAGAGTTGCAATTACTTTAAATGGTGATATTACAAACAACTTGTTTCTCCCCTGGATAAACTCTTTTCACTTGAAATATGTCTTTTCTTAGGATATTGTAAGTTATTCAGTTTGGTTAAAAACAAGATGTCTTGCTCTGAAACGGTGTAAAAGCCGATTAAAATGCATTGAAGCCCTGTTTATTTGTGGTTAGAGGTGTACAAACAGAGTTGCAATTACTTTAAATGGTCATGTTACAAACAACTTGTTTCTCCCCTGGATAAACTCTTTTCACTTGAAATATGTGTTTTCTTAGGATATTGTAAGTTATTCAGTTTGGTTAAAAACAAGATGTCTTGTTCTGAAATGCTGTATAAGCCGCTTACAATGCATAGAAACCCTGTTTCGTTGTGGTTAGAGGTGTACAAACAGAGTTGCAATTACTTTAATTGGTCATATTACAAAAAAATTGTTTCTCACCTGGATAAACTATTTTCACTTGAAATATGTCTTTTCTTAGGATATTGTAAGTTATTCAGTTTGGTTAAAAACAAGATGTCTTGCTCTGAAACGCTGTATAAGCCGATTACAATGCATAGAAACCCTGTTTCGTTTTGGTTAGAGGTGTACAAACAGAGTTGCCATTACTTTAAATGGTCATATTACAAACAACTTGTTTCTCCCCTGCTATAAACTCTTTTCACTCGAAATATGTGTTTTCTTAGGATATTGTAAGTTATTCAGTTTGGTTAAAAACAAGATGTCTTGCTCTGAAACGCTGTATAAACAGATTACAATGCATAGAAGCTCTGTTTCGTTGTGGTTAGAGGTGTACAAACAGAGTTGCAATTACTTTAAATTGTCATACTAGAAACAACTTGTTTCTCCCCTGTATAAACTCTTTTCACTTGAAATATTTGTTTTCTTAGGATATTGTAAGGTATTCAGTTTGCTTAAAAACAAGATGTCTTGCTCTGAAACGGTGTATAAGCTGATTACAATGCATAAAGACCCTGTTTCATTGTGGTTAGAGGTCTACCAACAGAGTTGCAATTACTTTAAATGGTCATATTACAAACAACTTGTTTCTCCCCTGGATAAACTCTTTTCACTTGAAATATGTCTTTTCTTAGGATATTGTAAGTTATTCAGTTTGGTTAAAAACACGATGTCTTGCTCTGAAACGCTGTATAAGCCGATTACAATGCATAGAAACCCTGTTTCGTTTTGGTTAGAGGTGTACAAACAGAGTTGCAATTACTTTAAATGGTCATATTACAAACAACTTGTTTCTCCCCTGATATAATCTCTTTTCACTCGAAATATGTGTTTTCTTAGGATATTGTAAGTTATTCAGTTTGGTTAAAAACAAGATGTCTTGCTCTAAAACTCTGTAAAAGCCGATTACAATGCATAGAAACCCTGTTTCGTTGTGGGTAGAGGTGTACAAACAGAGTTGCAATTACTTTAAATGGTCATGTTACAAACAACTTGTTTCTGGCCTGGATAAACTCTTTTCACTTGATATATGTGTTTTCTTAGGATATTGTAAGGTATTCAGTTTGGTTAAAAACAAGATGTCTTGCTCTGAAACGCTGTATAAACAGATTACAATGCATAGAAGCTCTGTTTCGTTGTGGTTAGAGGTGTATAAACAGAGTTGCAATTACTTTAAATTGTCATGTTACAAACAACTTGTTTCTCCCCTGCTATAAACTCTTTTCACTTAAAATATGTGTTTTCTTAGTATATTGTAAGTTATTCAGTTTGGTTAAAAACAAGATGTCTTGCTCTGAAACTCTGTATAAGCCGATTACAATGCATAGAAACCCTGTTTCGTTGTGGTTAGAGGTGTACAAACAGAGTTGCAATTACTTTAAATGGTCATGTTACAAACAACTTGTTTCTCCCCTGCTATAAACTCTTTTCACTTAAAATATGTGTTTTCTTAGGATATTGTAAGTTTTTCAGTTTGGTTAAAAACAAGATGTCTTACACTGAAACGCTGTATAAGCCGATTACAATGCATAGAAAACCTGTTTCGTTGTGGTTAGAGATCTACCAACAGAGTTGCAATTACTTTAAATGGTCATATTACAAACAACTTGTTTCTCCCCTGGATAAACTCTTTTCACTTAAAATATGTGTTTTCTTAGGATATTGTAAGTTTTTCAGTTTGGTTAAAAACAAGATGTCTTACACTGAAACGCTGTATAAGCCGATTACAATGCATAGAAAACCTGTTTCGTTGTGGTTAGAGATCTACCAACAGAGTTGCAATTACTTTAAATGGTCATATTACAAACAACTTGTTTCTCCCCTGGATAAACTCTTTTCACTTGAAATATGTCTTTTCTTAGGATATTGTAAGTTTTTCAGTTTGGTTAAAAACAAGATGTCTTACACTGAAACGCTGTATAAGCCGATTACAATGCATAGAAAACCTGTTTCGTTGTGGTTAGAGATCTACCAACAGAGTTGCAATTACTTTAAATGGTCATATTACAAACAACTTGTTTCTCCCCTGGATAAACTCTTTTCACTTGAAATATGTCTTTTCTTAGGATATTGTAAGTTATTCAGTTTGGTTAAAAACAAGATGTCTTGCACTGAAACGGTGTAAAAGCCGATTAAAATGCATTGAAGCCCTGTTTATTTGTGGTTAGAGGTGTACAAACAGAGTTGCAATTACTTTAAATGGTCATGTTACAAACAACTTGTTTCTCCCCTGCTATAAACTCTTTTCACTTAAAATATGTCTTTTCTTAGGATATTGTAAGTTATTCAGTTTGGTTAAAAACACGATGTCTTGCTCTGAAACGCTGTATAAGCCGATTACAATGCATAGAAACCCTGTTTCGTTTTGGTTAGAGGTGTACAAACAGAGTTGCAATTACTTTAAATGGTCATATTACAAACAACTTGTTTCTCCCCTGATATAAACTCTTTTCACTCGAAATATGTGTTTTCTTAGGATATTGTAAGTTATTCAGTTTGGTTAAAAACAAGATGTCTTGCTCTAAAACTCTGTAAAAGCCGATTACAATGCATAGAAACCCTGTTTCGTTGTGGGTAGAGGTGTACAAACAGAGTTGCAATTACTTTAAATGGTCATGTTACAAACAACTTGTTTCTCCCAAGGGATAAACTCTTTTCACTTGATATATGTGTTTTCTTAGGATATTGTAAGGTATTCAGTTTGGTTAAAAACAAGATGTCTTGCTCTGAAACGGTGTATAAGCTGATTACAATGCATAGAAGCTCTGTTTCTTTGTGGTTAGAGGTGTATAAACAGAGTTGCAATTACTTTAAATGGTCATGTTACAAACAACTTGTTTCTCCCCTGCTATAAACTCTTTTCACTTAAAATATGTGTTTTCTTAGTATATTGTAAGTTATTCAGTATGGTTAAAATCAATATGTCTTGCTCTGAAACGCTGTATAAGCCGATTACAATGCATAGAAACCCTGTTTCGTTGTGGTTAGAGGTGTACAAACAGAGTTGCAATTACTTTAAATTGTATTACTAGAAACAACTTGTTTCTCCCCTGTATAAACTCTTTTCACTGGAAATATGTGTTTTCTTAGGATATTGTAAGTTATTCAGTTTGGTTAAAAACAAGATATCTTGCTCTGAAACGGTGTATAAGCTGATAACAATGCACAGAAGCTCTGTTTCTTTGTGGTTAGAGGTGTATAAACAGAGTTGCAATTACTTTAAATGGTCATATTACAAACAACTTGTTCTCCCCTGCTATAAACTCTTTTCATTTGAAATATGTGTTTTCTTAGGATATTGTAAGTTATTCAGTTTGGTTAAAAACAAGATGTCTTGTTCTGAAACGCTGTATAAGCCGCTTACAATGCATAGAAACCCTGTTTCGTTGTGGTTAGAGGTGTACAAACAGAGTTGCAATTACTTTAATTGGTCATATTACAAACAAATTGTTTCTCCCCTGGATAAACTATTTTCACTTGAAATATGTCTTTTCTTAGGATATTGTAAGTTATTCAGTTTGGTTAAAAACAAGATGTCTTGCTCTGAAACGCTGTATAAGCCGATTACAATGCATAGAAACCCTGTTTCGTTTTGGTTAGAGGTGTACAAACAGAGTTGCCATTACTTTAAATGGTCATATTACAAACAACTTGTTTCTCCCCTGCTATAAAATCTTTTCACTCGAAATATGTGTTTTCTTAGGATATTGTAAGTTATTCAGTTTGGTTAAAAACAAGATGTCTTGCTCTGAAACGCTGTATAAGCCAAATACAACGCATAGAAAACCGGTTTCGTTGTGGTTAGAGGTGTACAAACAGAGTTGAAATTATTTTAAATGGTCATATTACAAACAACTTGTTTCTCCCCTGGATAAAGTCTTTTCACTTGAAATATGTGTTTTCTTAGGATATTGTAAGTTATTCAGTTTGGTTAAAAACAAGATGTCTTGCTCTGAAACGCTGTATAAACAGATTACAATGCATAGAAGCTCTGTTTCGTTGTGGTTAGAGGTGTACAAACAGAGTTTCAATTACTTTAAATTGTCATACTAGAAACAACTTGTTTCTCCCCTGTATAAACTCTTTTCACTTGAAATATTTGTTTTCTTAGGATATTGTAAGGTATTCAGTTTGCTTAAAAACAAGATGTCTTGCTCTGAAACGGTGTATAAGCTGATTACAATGCATAAAGACCCTGTTTCATTGTGGTTAGAGGTCTACCAACAGAGTTGCAATTACTTTAAATGGTCATATTACAAACAACTTGTTTCTCCCCTGGATAAACTCTTTTCACTTGAAATATGTCTTTTCTTAGGATATTGTAAGTTATTCAGTTTGGTTAAAAACACGATGTCTTGCTCTGAAACGCTGTATAAGCCGATTACAATGCATAGAAACCCTGTTTCGTTTTGGTTAGAGGTGTACAAACAGAGTTGCAATTACTTTAAATGGTCATATTACAAACAACTTGTTTCTCCCCTGATATAATCTCTTTTCACTCGAAATATGTGTTTTCTTAGGATATTGTAAGTTATTCAGTTTGGATAAAAACAAGATGTCTTGCTCTAAAACTCTGTAAAAGCCGATTACAATGCATAGAAACCCTGTTTCGTTGTGGGTAGAGGTGTACAAACAGAGTTGCAATTACTTTAAATGGTCATGTTACAAACAACTTGTTTCTGGCCTGGATAAACTCTTTTCACTTGATATATGTGTTTTCTTAGGATATTGTAAGGTATTCAGTTTGGTTAAAAACAAGATGTCTTGCTCTGAAACGCTGTATAAGCCGATTACAATGCATAGAAACCCTGTTTCGTTGTGGTTAGAGGTGTACAAACAGAGTTGCAATTACTTTAAATTGTCATACTAGAAACAACTTGTTTCTCCCCTGTATAAACTCTTTTCACTGGAAATATGTGTTTTCTTAGGATATTTTAAGTTATTCAGTTTGGTTAAAAACAAGATGTCTTGCTCTGAAACGGTGTATAAGCTGATTACAATGCATAGAAGCTCTGTTTCTTTGTGGTTAGAGGTGTATAAACAGAGTTGCAATTACTTTAAATGGTCATATTACAAACAACTTGTTCTCCCCTGCTATAAACTCTTTTCATTTGAAATATGTGTTTTCTTAGGATATTGTAAGTTATTCAGTTTGGTTAAAAACAAGATGTCTTGTTCTGAAACGCTGTATAAGCCGATTACAATGCATAGAAAACCTGTTTCGTTGTGGTTAGAGGTGTACAAACAGAGTTGCAATTACTTTAAATTGTCATACTAGAAACAACTTGTTTCTCCCCTGTATAAACTCTTTTCACTTGAAATATGTGTTTTCTTAGGATATTGTAAGGTATTCAGTTTGGTTAAAAACAAGATGTCTTGCTTTGAAACGGTGTATAAGCTGATTACAATGCATAAAGACCCTGTTTCGTTGTGGTTAGAGGTCTACCAACAGAGTTGCAATTACTTTAATTGGTCATATTACAAACAACTTGTTTCTCCCCTGGATAAACTATTTTCACTTGAAATATGTCTTTTCTTAGGATATTGTAAGTTATTCAGTTTGGTTAAAAACAAGATGTCTTGCTCTGAAACGCTGTATAAGCCGATTACAATGCATAGAAACCCTGTTTCGTTTTGGTTAGAGGTGTACAAACAGAGTTGCCATTACTTTAAATGGTCATATTACAAACAACTTGTTTCTCCCCTGCTATAAACTCTTTTCTCTCGAAATATGTGTTTTCTTAGGATATTGTAAGTTATTCAGTTTGGTTAAAAACAAGATGTCTTGCTCTGAAACGCTGTATAAGCCAAATACAACGCATAGAAAACCGGTTTCGTTGTGGTTAGAGGTGTACAAACAGAGTTGAAATTACTTTAAATGGTCATATTACAAACAACTTGTTTCTCCCCTGGATAAAGTCTTTTCACTTGAAATATGTGTTTTCTTAGGATATTGTAAGTTATTCAGTTTGGTTAAAAACAAGATGTCTTGCTCTGAAACACTGTATAAACAGATTACAATGCATAGAAGCTCTGTTTCGTTGTGGTTAGAGGTGTACAAACAGAGTTGCAATTACTTTAAATTGTCATACTAGAAACAACTTGTTTCTCCCCTGTATAAACTCTTTTCACTTGAAATATGTCTTTTCTTAGGATATTGTAAGTTATTCAGTTTGGTTAAAAACACGATGTCTTGCTCTGAAACGCTGTATAAGCCGATTACAATGAATAGAAACCCTGTTTCGTTTTGGTTAGAGGTGTACAAACAGAGTTGCAATTACTTTAAATGGTCATATTACAAACAACTTGTTTCTCCCCTGATATAAACTCTTTTCACTCGAAATATGTGTTTTCTTAGGATATTGTAAGTTATTCAGTTTGGTTAAAAACAAGATGTCTTGCTCTAAAACTCTGTAAAAGCCGATTACAATGCATAGAAACCCTGTTTCGTTGTGGGTAGAGGTGTACAAACAGAGTTGCAATTACTTTAAATTGTCATACTAGAAACAACTTGTTTATCCCCTGTATAAACTCTTTTCACTTGAAATATTTGTTTTCTTAGGATATTGTAAGTTATTCAGTTTGGTTAAAAACAAGATGTCTTGCTCTGAAACGGTGTATAAGCTGATTACAATGCATAGAAGCTCTGTTTCTTTCTGGTTAGAGGTGTATAAACAGAGTTGCAATTACTTTAATTGGTCATATTACAAACAAATTGTTTCTCCCCTGGATAAACTATTTTCACTTGAAATATGTCTTTTCTTAGGATATTGTAAGTTATTCAGTTTGGTTAAAAACAAGATGTCTTGCTCTGAAACGCTGTATAAGCCGATTACAATGCATAGAAACCCTGTTTCGTTTTGGTTAGAGGTGTACAAACAGAGTTGCCATTACTTTAAATGGTCATATTACAAACAACTTGTTTCTCCCCTGCTATAAACTCTTTTCACTCGAAATATGTGTTTTCTTAGGATATTGTAAGTTATTCAGTTTGGTTAAAAACAAGATGTCTTGCTCTGAAACGCTGTATAAGCCAAATACAACGCATAGAAAACCGGTTTCGTTGTGGTTAGAGGTGTACAAACAGAGTTGCAATTACTTTAAATTGTCATACTAGAAACAACTTGTTTCTCCCCTGTATAAACTCTTTTCACTGGAAATATGTGTTTTCTTAGGATATTTTAAGTTATTCAGTTTGGTTAAAAACAAGATGTCTTGCTCTGAAACGGTGTATAAGCTGATTACAATGCATAGAAGCTCTGTTTCTTTGTGGTTAGAGGTGTATAAACAGAGTTGCAATTACTTTAAATTGTCATACTAGAAACAACTTGTTTCTCCCCTGTATAAACTCTTTTCACTTGAAATATGTGTTTTCTTAGGATATTGTAAGGTATTCAGTTTGGTTAAAAACAAGATGTCTTGCTTTGAAACGGTGTATAAGCCGCTTACAATGCATAGAAACCCTGTTTCGTTGTGGTTAGAGGTCTACAAACAGAGTTGCAATTACTTTAAATTGTCATACTAGAAACAACTTGTTTCTCCCCTGTATAAACTCTTTTCACTTGAAATATGTCTTGTCTAAGGATATTGTAAGTTATTCAGTTTGGTTAAAAACAAGATGTCTTGCTCTGAAACGCTGTATAAGCCAAATACAACGCATAGAAAACCGGTTTTGTTGTGGTTAGAGGTGTACAAACAGAGTTGAAATTACTTTAAATGGTCATATTACAAACAACTTGTTTCTCCCCTGGATAAAGTCTTTTCACTTGAAATATGTGTTTTCTTAGGATATTGTAAGTTATTCAGTTTGGTTAAAAACAAGATGTCTTGCTCTGAAACGCTGTATAAACAGTTTACAATGCATAGAAGCTCTGTTTCGTTGTGGTTAGAGGTGTACAAACAGAGTTGCAATTACTTTAAATTGTCATACTAGAAACAACTTGTTTCTCCCCTGTATAAACTCTTTTCACTTGAAATATTTGTTTTCTTAGGATATTGTAAGGTATTCAGTTTGGTTAAAAACAAGATGTCTTGCTCTGAAACGGTGTATAAGCTGATTACAATGCATAGAAGCTCTGTTTCTTTGTGGTTAGAGGTGTATAAACAGAGTTGCAATTACTTTAATTGGTCATATTACAAACAAATTGTTTCTCCCCTGGATAAACTATTTTCACTTGAAATATGTCTTTTCTTAGGATATTGTAAGTTATTCAGTTTGGTTAAAAACAAGATGTCTTGCTCTGAAACGCTGTATAAGCCGATTACAATGCATAGAAACCCTGTTTCGTTTTGGTTAGAGGTGTACAAACAGAGTTGCCATTACTTTAAATGGTCATTTTACAAACAACTTGTTTCTCCCCTGCTATAAACTCTTTTCACTCGAAATATGTGTTTTCTTAGGATATTGTAAGTTATTCAGTTTGGTTAAAAACAAGATGTCTTGCTCTGAAACGCTGTATAAGCCAAATACAACGCATAGAAAACCGGTTTCGTTGTGGTTAGAGGTGTACAAACAGAGTTGAAATTACTTTAAATGGTCATATTACAAACAACTTGTTTCTCCCCTGGATAAAGTCTTTTCACTTGAAATATGTGTTTTCTTAGGATATTGTAAGTTATTCAGTTTGGTTAAAAACAAGATGTCTTGCTCTGAAACGCTGTATAAACAGATTACAATGCATAGAAGCTCTGTTTCTTTGTGGTTAGAGGTGTATAAACAGAGTTGCAATTACTTTAAATGGTCATGTTACAAACAACTTGTTTCACCCCTGCTATAAACTCTTTTCACTTAAAATATGTGTTTTCTTAGTATATTGTAAGTTATTCAGTATGGTTAAAATCAATATATCTTGCTCTGAAACGCTGTATAAGCCGATTACAATGCATAGAAACCCTATTTCGTTGTGGTTAGAGGTGTACAAACAGAGTTGCAATTACTTTAAATTGTCATACTAGAAACAACTTGTTTCTCCCCTGTATAAACTCTTTTCACTGGAAATATGTGTTTTCTTAGGATATTTTAAGTTATTCAGTTTGGTTAAAAACAAGATGTCTTGCTCTGAAACGGTGTATAAGCTGATTACAATGCATAGAAGCTCTGTTTCTTTGTGGTTAGAGGTGTATAAACAGAGTTGCAATTACTTTAAATTGTCATACTAGAAACAACTTGTTTCTCCCCTGTATAAACTCTTTTCACTTGAAATATGTGTTTTCTTAGGATATTGTAAGGTATTCAGTTTGGTTAAAAACAAGATGTCTTGCTTTGAAACGGTGTATAAGCCGCTTACAATGCATAGAAACCCTGTTTCGTTGTGGTTAGAGGTCTACAAACAGAGTTGAAATTACTTTAAATTGTCATACTAGAAACAACTTGTTTCTCCCCTGTATAAACTCTTTTCACTTGAAATATGTCTTGTCTAAGGATATTGTAAGTTATTCAGTTTGGTTAAAAACAAGATGTCTTGCTCTGAAACGCTGTATAAGCCAAATACAACGCATAGAAAACCGGTTTTGTTGTGGTTAGAGGTGTACAAACAGAGTTGAAATTACTTTAAATGGTCATATTACAAACAACTTGTTTCTCCCCTGGATAAAGTCTTTTCACTTGAAATATGTGTTTTCTTAGGATATTGTAAGTTATTCAGTTTGATTAAAAACAAGATGTCTTGCTCTGAAACGCTGTATAAACAGATTACAATGCATAGAAGCTCTGTTTCGTTGTGGTTAGAGGTGTACAAACAGAGTTGCAATTACTTTAAATTGTCATACTAGAAACAACTTGTTTCTCCCCTGTATAAACTCTTTTCACTTGAAATATTTGTTTTCTTAGGATATTGTAAGGTATTCAGTTTGGTTAAAAACAAGATGTCTTGCTCTGAAACGGTGTATAAGCTGATTACAATGCATAGAAGCTCTGTTTCTTTCTGGTTAGAGGTGTATAAACAGAGTTGCAATTACTTTAATTGGTCATATTACAAACAAATTGTTTCTCCCCTGGATAAACTATTTTCACTTGAAATATGTCTTTTCTTAGGATATTGTAAGTTATTCAGTTTGGTTAAAAACAAGATGTCTTGCTCTGAAACGCTGTATAAGCCGATTACAATGCATAGAAACCCTGTTTCGTTTTGGTTAGAGGTGTACAAACAGAGTTGCCATTACTTTAAATGGTCATATTACAAACAACTTGTTTCTCCCCTGCTATAAACTCTTTTCACTCGAAATATGTGTTTTCTTAGGATATTGTAAGTTATTCAGTTTGGTTAAAAACAAGATGTCTTGCTCTGAAACGCTGTATAAGCCAAATACAACGCATAGAAAACCGGTTTCGTTGTGGTTAGAGGTGTACAAACAGAGTTGCAATTACTTTAAATTGTCATACTAGAAACAACTTGTTTCTCCCCTGTATAAACTCTTTTCACTGGAAATATGTGTATTCTTAGGATATTTTAAGTTATTCAGTTTGGTTAAAAACAAGATGTCTTGCTCTGAAACGGTGTATAAGCTGATTACAATGCATAGAAGCTCTGTTTCTTTGTGGTTAGAGGTGTATAAACAGAGTTGCAATTACTTTAAATTGTCATACTAGAAACAACTTGTTTCTCCCCTGCTATAAACTCTTTTCACTCGAAATATGTGTTTTCTTAGGATATTGTAAGTTATTCAGTTTGGTTAAAAACAAGATGTCTTGCTCTGAAACGCTGTATAAGCCAAATACAACGCATAGAAAACCGGTTTCGTTGTGGTTAGAGGTGTACAAACAGAGTTGAAATTACTTTAAATGGTCATATTACAAACAACTTGTTTCTCCCCTGGATAAAGTCTTTTCACTTGAAATATGTGTTTTCTTAGGATATTGTAAGTTATTCAGTTTGGTTAAAAACAAGATGTCTTGCTCTGAAACGCTGTATAAACAGATTACAATGCATAGAAGCTCTGTTTCGTTGTGGTTAGAGGTGTACAAACAGAGTTGCAATTACTTTAAATTGTCATACTAGAAACAACTTGTTTCTCCCCTGTATAAACTCTTTTCACTTGAAATATGTCTTTTCTTAGGATATTGTAAGTTATTCAGTTTGGTTAAAAACAAGATGTCTTGCTCTGAAACGGTGTATAAGCTGATTACAATGCATAGAAGCTCTGTTTCTTTGTGGTTAGAGGTGTATAAACAGAGTTGCAATTACTTTAAATTGTCATACTAGAAACAACTTGTTTCTCCCCTGTATAAACTCTTTTCACTTGAAATATGTGTTTTCTTAGGATATTGTAAGGTATTCAGTTTGGTTAAAAACAAGATGTCTTGCTTTGAAACGGTGTATAAGCCGCTTACAATGCATAGAAACCCTGTTTCGTTGTGGTTAGAGGCCTACAAACAGAGTTGCAATTACTTTAAATTGTCATACTAGAAACAACTTGTTTCTCCCCTGTATAAACTCTTTTCACTTGAAATATGTCTTGTCTAAGGATATTGTAAGTTATTCAGTTTGGTTAAAAACAAGATGTCTTGCTCTGAAACGGTGTAAAAGCCGATTAAAATGCATTGAAGCCCTGTTTATTTGTGGTTAGAGGTCTACCAACAGAGTTGCAATTACTTTAAATGGTCATATTACAAACAACTTGTTCTCCTCTGCTATAAACTCTTTTCATTTGAAAAATGTATTTTCTTAGTATATTGTAAGTTGTTTAGTTTGGTTAAAAACAAAATTTCTTGCTCTGAAACTATGTATAAGACAATTATAATGCGTGGAAACGTTGCCTCCTTGTGGTTAGAGGTGTAAAAACAGAGTTGCAATTACTTTCAAGGGTCACATTAGAACCATGTTAAAACAACTTGTTCTCCCCTAGATAAACTCTTTTCACTTGAAATATGTGTTTTCTTAGGATATTATAAGTTATTCAGTTTGGATAAAAACAAGATGTCTTGCTCTAAAACGGTGTATAAGCTGATTACAATGCATAGAAGCTCTGTTTCTTTGTGGTTAGAGGTGTATAAACAGAGTTGCAATTACTTTAAATGGTCATATTACAAACAACTTGTTCTCCCCTGCTATAAACTCTTTTCATTTGAAATATGTATTTTCTTAGTATATTGTAAGTTGTTTAGTTTGGTTAAACACAAAATTTCTTGCTCTGAAACTATGTATAAGACAATTATAATGCGTGGAAACGTTGCCTCCTTGTGGTTAGAGGTGTAAAAACAGAGTTGCAATTACTTTCAAGGGTCACATTAGAACCATGTTAAAACAACTTGTTCTCCCCTAGATAAACTCTTTTCACTTGAAATATGTGTTTTCTTAGGATATTGTAAGTTATTCAGTTTGGTTAAAAACAAGATGTCTTGCTCTGAAACGCTGTATAAGCCGCTTACAATGCATAGAAACCCTGTTTCGTTGTGGTTAGAGGTGTACAAACAGAGTTGCAATTACTTTAAATTGTCATACTAGAAACAACTTGTTTCTCCCCTGTATAAACTCTTTTCACTTGAAATATGTGTTTTCTTAGGATATTGTAAGGTATTCAGTTTGGTTAAAAACAAGATGTCTTGCTCTGAAACGGTGTATAAGCTGATTACAATGGATAGAAGCTCTGTTTCTTTGTGGTTAGTGGTGTATAAACAGAGTTGCAATTACTTTAACTGGTCATATTACAAACAACTTGTTCTCCCCTGCTATAAACTCTTTTCATTTGAAATATGTGTTTTCTTAGGATATTGTAAGTTATTCAGTTTGGTTAAAAACAAGATGTCTTGCTCTGAAACGCTGTATAAGCCGCTTACAATGCATAGAAACCCTGTTTCGTTGTGGTTAGAGGTGTACAAACAGAGTTGCAATTACTTTAAATTGTCATACTAGAAACAACTAGTTTCTCCCCTGTATAAACTCTTTTCACTTGAAATATGTGTTTTCTTAGGATATTGTAAGGTATTCAGTTTGGTTAAAAACAAGATGTCTTGCTCTGAAACGGTGTAAAAGCCGATTAAAATGCATTGAAGCCCTGTTTATTTGTGGTTAGAGGTCTACCAACAGAGTTGCAATTACTTGAAATGGTCATATTACAAACAACTTGTTCTCCCCTGCTATAAACTCTTTTCATTTGAAATATGTGTTTTCTTAGAATATTGTAAGTTATTCAGTTTGGTTAAAATCAATATGTCTTGCTCTGAAACGCTGTATAAGCCAAAAACAATGCATAGAAACCCTGTTTCGTTGTGGTTAGAGGTGTACAAACAGAGTTGCAATTACTTTAAATGGTCATATTACAAACAACTTGTTCTCCTCTGCTATAAACTCTTTTCATTTGAAAAATGTATTTTCTTAGTATATTGTAAGTTGTTTAGTTTGGTTAAAAACAAAATTTCTTGCTCTGAAACTATGTATAAGACAATTATAATGCGTGGAAACGTTGCCTCCTTGTGGTTAGAGGTGTAAAAACAGAGTTGCAATTACTTTCAAGGGTCACATTAGAACCATGTTAAAACAACTTGTTCTCCTCTAGATAAACTCTTTTCACTTGAAATATGTGTTTTCTTAGGATATTGTAAGTTATTCAGTTTGGTTAAAAACAAGATGTCTAGCTCTGAAACAGTGTTTAAGTTGAATACAAAGCTGTTTCATAGTGTGAAAATGGTAAAGAACAGTTTCTAAGTAAAGATTCTTCTTATAATGCATTCCCTTTTAGTCTAAAACACAATCTCTTGCCCTGAAACAGTGTTTAAGGTGAATACAAAGCTGTTTCATAGTGTGAAAAAGGTAAAGAACAGAGTTTCAAAGTAAAGATTCTTCTTATAATGCATTCCCTTTTAGTCTAAAAGACAATCTCTTGCCCTGAAACAGTGTTTAAGGTGAATACAAAGCTTTTTCATAGTGTGAAAAAGGTAAAGAACAGAGTTTCAAAGTAAAGATTCTTCTCATATTGCATTCCCTTTAAGTCTAATTCACAATCTCTTGCCCTGAAGCAGTGTTTAAGTTTAATATAAAGCTGTTTCATAGTGTGAAAAAGGTAAAGAACAGAGTTTCAAAGTAAAGATTCTTCTTATAATGCATTCCCTTTTAGTCTAAAACACAATCTCTTGCCCTGAAACAGTGTTTAAGTTATTCAATTTGGTTATAAACAATATTTCTTGCTCTGAAACGGTGTATAAGCTGATTAGAATGCATAGAAACCCTGTTTCGTTCTGGTTAGAGGTGTACAAACAGACTTGCAATTACTTTAAATGGTTAAGTTGTTCAGTTTGGTTAAAAACAATATTTCTTGCTCTGAAACTATGTATAAGCCAATTATAATGCGTGGAAACGTTGCCTCCTTGTGGTTAGAGGTGTAAAAACAGAGTTGCAATTACTTTCAAGGGTCACATTAGAACCATGTTAAAACAACATGTTTCTCCCCTGTATAAACTCTTTTCACTTGAAATATGTGTTTTCTTAGGATATTGTAAGTTGTTCAGTTTGGTTAAAAACAATATTTCTTGCTCTGAAACGCTGTATAAGCCGATTACAATGCAAAGAAACCCTGTTTCATTGTGGTGAAACGGAGTTGCAATTACTTTAATTGGTCATATTACAAACAACTTGATCTCCTCTTGTTATAAACTCTTTTCATTTGAAATATGTGTTTTCTTAACATATTGTAAGTTATTCAGTTTGGTTAAAAACAAGATGTCTAGCTCTGAAACAGTGTTTAAGTTGAATACAAAGCTGTTTCATAGTGTGAAAATGGTAAAGAACAGTTTCTAAGTAAAGATTCTTCTTATAATGCATTCCCTTTTAGTCTAAAACACAATCTCTTGCCCTGAAACAGTGTTTAAGGTGAATACAAAGCTGTTTCATAGTGTGAAAAAGGTAAAGAACAGAGTTTCAAAGAAAAGATTCTTCTTATTAAGCATTCCCTTTTAGTCTAAAACACAATCTCTTGCAGTGAAACAGTGTTTAAGGTGAATACAAAGATGTTTCATATTGTGAAAAAGGTAAAGAACAGAGTTTCAAAGTAAAGAATCTTCTTGTAATGCATTCCCTTTTAGTCTAAAACACAATCTCTTGCCCTGAAACAGTGTTTAAGGTGAATACAAAGCTGTTTCATAGTGTGAAAAAGGTAAAAAACAGAGTTTCAAAGTAAAGATTCTTCTTATAATGCATTCCCTTTTAGTCTAATTCACAATCTCTTGCCCTGAAGCAGTGTTTAAGGTGATTACAAAGCTGTTTCATATTGTGAAAAAGGTAAAGAACAGAGTTTCAAAGTAAAGATTCTTCTTATAATTCATTCCCTTTTAGTCTAAAACACAATCTCTTGCCCTAAAGCAGTGTTTAAGGTGAATACAAAGCTGTTTCATAGTGTGAAAAAGGTAAAGAACAGAGTTTCAAAGTAAAGATTCTTCTTATAATGCATTCCCTTTTAGTCTAAAACACAATCTCTTGCCCTGAAACAGTGTTTAAGGTGAATACAAAGCTTTTTCATAGTGTGAAAAAGGTAAAGAACAGAGTTTCAAAGTAAAGATTCTTCTCATATTGCATTCCCTTTAAGTCTAATTCACAATCTCTTGCCCTGAAGCAGTGTTTAAGTTTAATATAAAGCTGTTTCATAGTGTGAAAAAGGTAAAGAACAGAGTTTCAAAGTAAAGATTCTTCTTATAATGCATTCCCTTTTAGTCTAAAACACAATCTCTTGCCCTGAAACAGTGTTTAAGGTGAATACAAAGCTGTTTCATAGTGTGAAAAAGGTAAAGAACAGAGTTTCAAAGTAAAGATTCTTCTTATAATGCATTCCCTTTTAGTCTAAAAGACAATCTCTTGCCCTGAAACAGTGTTTAAGGTGAATACAAAGCTGTTTCATAGTGTGAAAAAGGTAAAGAACAGAGTTTCAAAGTAAAGATTCTAATTATAATGCATTCTCTTTTAGTCTAAAACACAATCTCTTGCCCTGAAGCAGTGTTTAAGGTGAATACAAAGCTGTTTCATAGTGTGAAAAAGGTAAAGAACAGAGTTTCAAAGTAAAGATTCTTCTTATAATGCATTCCCTTTTAGTCTAATTCACAATCTCTTGGCCTGAAGCAGTGTTTAAGTTGAATATAAAGCTGTTTTATAGTGTGAAAAAGGTAAAGAACAGAGTTTCAAAGTAAAGATTCTTCTTATAATGCATTCCCTGTTAGTCTAAAACACAATCTCTTGCCCTGAAACAGTGTTTAAGGTGAATACAAAGCTGTTTCATAGTGTGAAAAAGGTAAAAAACAGAGTTTCAAAGTAAAGATTCTTCTTATAATGCATTCCCTTTTAGTCTAATTCACAATCTCTTGCCCTGAAGCAGTGTTTAAGGTGAATACAAAGCTGTTTCATATTGTGAAAAAGGTAAAGAACAGAGTTTCAAAGTAAAGATTCTTCTTATAATGCATTCCCTTTTAGTCTAAAACACAATCTCTTGCCGTGAAACAGTGTTTAAGGTGAATACAAAGCTGTTTCATTGTGTGAAAAAGGTAAAGAACAGTTTCAAAGTAAAGATTCTTCTTATAATGCATTCCCTTTTAGTCTAAAACACAATCTCTTGCCCTGAGTGTTTAATGTGAATATAAAGCTGTTTCATAGTGTGAAAAAGGTAAAGAACAGAGTTTCAAAGTAAGGATTCTTCTTATAATGCATTCCCTTTTAGTCTAAAACACAATCTCTTGCCCTGAAACAGTGTTTAAAGTGAATACAAAGCTTTTTCATAGTGTGAAAAAGGTAAAGAACAGAGTTTCAAAGTAAAGATTCTTCTTATAATGCATTCCCTTTTAGTCTAAAACACAATCTCTTGCAGTGAAACAGTGTTTAAGGTGAATACAAAGCTATTTTATATTGTGAAAAAGGTAAAGAACAGAGTTTCAAAGAAAAGATTCTTCTTATTATGCATTCCCTTTTAGTCTAAAACACAATCTCTTGCCGTGAAACAGTGTTTAAGGTGAATACAAAGCTGTTTCATATTGTGAAAAAGGTAAAGAACAGAGTTTCAAAGTAAAGATTCTTCTTATAATTCATTCCCTTTTAGTCTAAAACACAATCTCTTGCCCTAAAGCAGTGTTTAAGGTGAATACAAAGCTGTTTCATAGTGTGAAAAATGTAAAGAACAGAGTTTCAAAGTAAAGATTCTTCTTATAATGCATTCCCTTTTAGTCTAAAACACAATTTCTTGCCCTGAAACAGTGTTTAAGCTATTCAATTTGGTTATAAACAATATTTCTTGCTCTGAAACGGTGTATAAGCTGATTAGAATGCATAGAAACCCTGTTTCGTTCTGGTTAGAGGTGTACAAACAGACTTGCAATTACTTTAAATGGTTAAGTTGTTCAGTTTGGTTAAAAACAATATTTCTTGCTCTGAAACTATGTATAAGCCAATTATAATGCGTGGAAACGTTGCCTCCTTGTGGTTAGAGGTGTAAAAACAGAGTTGCAATTACTTTCAAGGGTCACATTAGAACCATGTTCAAACAACATGTTTCTCCCCTGTATAAACTCTTTTCACTTGAAATATGTGTTTTCTTAGGATATTGTAAGTTGTTCAGTTTGGTTAAAAACAATATTTCTTGCTCTGAAACGCTGTATAAGCCGATTACAATGCAAATAAACCCTGTTTCATTGTGGTGAAACGGAGTTGCAATTACTTTAATTGGTCATATTACAAACAACTTGATCTCCTCTTGTTATAAACTCTTTTCATTTGAAATATGTGTTTTCTTAACATATTGTAAGTTATTCAGTTTGGTTAAAAACAAGATGTCTAGCTCTGAAACAGTGTTTAAGTTGAATACAAAGCTGTTTCATAGTGTGAAAATGGTAAAGAACAGTTTCTAAGTAAAGATTCTTCTTATAATGCATTCCCTTTTAGTCTAAAACACAATCTCTTGCCCTGAAACAGTGTTTAAGTTGAATATAAAGCTGTTTCATAGTGTGAAAAAGGTAAAGAACAGAGTTTCAAAGTAAAGATTCTTCTTATAATGCATTCCCTTTTAGTCTAATTCACAATCCCTTGCCCTGAAGCAGTGTTTAAGGTGAATACAAAGCTGTTTCATATTGTGAAAAAGCTAAAGAACAGTTTCAAAGTAAAGATTCTTCTTATAATGCATTCCCTTTTAGTTTAAAACACAATCTCTTGCCCTGCAACAGTGTTTAAGGTGAATACAAAGCTGTTTCATAGTGTGAAAAAGGTAAAGAACAGAGTTTCAAAGTAAAGATTCTTCTTATAATGCATTCCCTTTTAGTCTAAAACACAATCTCTTGCCCTGAAACAGTGTTTAAGGTGAATACAAAGCTTTTTCATAGTGTGAAAAAGGTAAAGAACAGAGTTTCAAAGTAAAGATTCTTCTCATAATGCATTCCCTTTTAGTCTAATTCACAATCTCTTGCCCTGAAGCAGTGTTTAAGTTTAATATAAAGCTGTTTCATAGTGTGAAAAAGGTAAAGAACAGAGTTTCAAAGTAAAGATTCTTCTTATAATGCATTCCCTTTTAGTCTAAAACACAATCTCTTGCCCTGAAACAGTATTTAAGGTGAATATAAAGCTGTTTCATAGTGTGAAAAAGGTAAAGAACAGAGTTTCAAAGTAAAGATTCTTCTTATAATGCATTCCCTTTTAGTCTAAAACACAATCTCTTGCCCTGAAACAGTGTTTAAGGTGAATACAAAGCTGTTTCATAGTGTGAAAAAGGTAAAGAACAGAGTTTCAAAGTAAAGATTCTTCTTATAATGCATTCCCTTTTAGTCTAAAACACAATCTCTTGCCGTGAAACAGTGTTTAAGGTGAATACAAAGATGTTTCATATTGTGAAAAAGGTAAAGAACAGAGTTTCAAAGTAAAGATTCTTCTTATAATGCATTCCCTTTTAGTCTAAAACACAATCTCTTGCCCTGAAACAGTGTTTAAGGTGAATATAAAGCTGTTTCATAGTGTGAAAAAGGTAAAGAACAGAGTTTCAAAGTAAAGATTCTTCTTATAATGCATTCCCTTTTAGTCTAAAACACAATCTCTTGCCCTGAAACAGTATTTAAGGTGAATATAAAGCTGTTTCATAGTGTGAAAAAGGTAAAGAACAGAGTTTCAAAGTAAAGATTCTTCTTATAATGCATTCCCTTTTAGTCTAAAACACAATCTCTTGCCCTGAAACAGTGTTTAAGGTGAATACAAAGCTGTTTCATAGTGTGAAAAAGGTAAAGAACAGAGTTTCAAAGTAAAGATTCTTCTTATAATGCATTCCCTTTTAGTCTAAAACACAATCTCTTGCCGTGAAACAGTGTTTAAGGTGAATACAAAGATGTTTCATATTGTGAAAAAGGTAAAGAACAGAGTTTCAAAGTAAAGATTCTTCTTATAATGCATTCCCTTTTAGTCTAAAACACAATCTCTTGCCCTGAAACAGTGTTTAAGGTGAATATAAAGCTGTTTCATAGTGTGAAAAAGGTAAAGAACAGAGTTTCAAAGTAAAGATTCTTCTTATAATGCATTCCCTTTTAGTCTAAAACACAATCTCTTGCCGTGAAACAGTGTTTACGGTGAATACAAAGCTGTTTCATAGTGTGAAAATGGTAAAGAACAGTTTCTAAGTAAAGATTCTTCTTATAATGCATTCCCTTTTAGTCTAAAACACAATCTCTTGCCCTGAAACAGTGTTTAAGGTGAATACAAACCTGTTTCATAGTGTGAAAAAGGTAAAGAACAGTTTCAAAGTAAAGATTCTTCTTATAATGCATTCCCTTTTAGTCTAAAACACAATCTCTTGCCCTGAGTGTTTAAGGTGAATACAAAGCTGTTTCATAGTGTGAAAAAGGTAAAGAACAGAGTTTCAAAGTAAAGATTCTTCTCATAATGCATTCCCTTTTAGTCTAATTCACAATCTCTTGCCCTGAAGCAGTGTTTAAGTTGAATATAAAGCTGTTTCATAGTGTGAAAAAGGTAAAGAACAGAGTTTCAAAGTAAAGATTCTTCTCATAATGCATTCCCTTTTAGTCTAAAACACAATCTCTTGCCCTGAAACAGTGTTTAAGGTGAATACAAAGCTGTTTCATAGTGTGAAAAAGGTAAAGAACAGAGTTTCAAAGTAAAGATTCTAATTATAATGCATTCTCTTTTAGTCTAAAACAAAATCTCTTGCCCTGAAGCAGTGTTTAAGGTGAATACAAAGCTGTTTCATAGTGTGAAAAAGGTAAAGAACAGAGTTTCAAAGTAAAGATTCTTCTTATAATGCATTCCCTTTTAGTCTAATTCACAATCTCTTGGCCTGAAGCAGTGTTTAAGTTGAATATAAAGCTGTTTTATAGTGTGAAAAAGGTAAAGAACAGAGTTTCAAAGTAAAGATTCTTCTCATAATGCATTCCCTTTTAGTCTAAATCACAATCTCTTGCCCTGAAACAGTGTTTAAGGTGAATACAAAGCTGTTTCATAGTGTGAAAAAGGTAAAGAACAGTTTCAAAGTAAAGATTCTTCTTATAATGCATTCCCTTTTAGTCTAAAATACTATCTCTTGCCCTGAAGCAGTGTTTAAGTTGAATATAAAGCTGTTTCATAGTGTGAAAAAGGTAAAGAACAGAGTTTCTAAGTAAAGATTCTTCTTATAATGCATTCCCTTTTAGTCTAAAACACAATTTCTTGCCCTGAAACAGTGTTTAAGTTATTCAATTTGGTTATAAACAATATTTCTTGCTCTGAAACTGTGTATAAGCTGATTAGAATGCATAGAAACCCTGTTTCGTTCTGGTTAGAGGTGTACAAACAGACTTGCAATTACTTTAAATGGTTAAGTTGTTCAGTTTGGTTAAAAACAATATTTCTTGCTCTGAAACTATGTATAAGCCAATTATAATGCGTGGAAACGTTGCCTCCTTGTGGTTAGAGGTGTAAAAACAGAGTTGCAATTACTTTCAAGGGTCACATTAGAACCATGTTAAAACAACATGTTTCTCCCCTGTATAAACTCTTTTCACTTGAAATATGTGTTTTCTTAGGATATTGTAAGTTGTTCAGTTTGGTTAAAAACAATATTTCTTGCTCTGAAACGCTGTATAAGCCGATTACAATGCAAAGAAACCCTGTTTCATTGTGGTGAAACGGAGTTGCAATTACTTTAATTGGTCATATTACAAACAACTTGATCTCCTCTTGTTATAAACTCTTTTCATTTGAAATATGTGTTTTCTTAACATATTGTAAGTTATTCAGTTTGGTTAAAAACAAGATGTCTAGCTCTGAAACAGTGTTTAAGTTGAATACAAAGCTGTTTCATAGTGTGAAAATGGTAAAGAACAGTTTCTAAGTAAAGATTCTTCTTATAATGCATTCCCTTTTAGTCTAAAACACAATCTCTTGCCGTGAAACAGTGTTTAAGGTGAATACAAAGATGTTTCATATTGTGAAAAAGGTAAAGAACAGAGTTTCAAAGTAAAGATTCTTCTTATAATGCATTCCCTTTTAGTCTAAAACACAATCTCTTGCCCTGAAACAGTGTTTAAGGTGAATATAAAGCTGTTTCATAGTGTGAAAAAGGTAAAGAACAGAGTTTCAAAGTAAAGATTCTTCTTATAATGCATTCCCTTTTAGTCTAAAACACAATCTCTTGCCGTGAAACAGTGTTTAAGGTGAATACAAAGATGTTTCATATTGTGAAAAAGGTAAAGAACAGAGTTTCAAAGTAAAGATTCTTCTTATAATGCATTCCCTTTTAGTCTAAAACACAATCTCTTGCCCTGAAACAGTGTTTAAGGTGAATACAAAGCTGTTTCATAGTGTGAAAAAGGTAAAAAACAGAGTTTCAAAGTAAAGATTCTTCTTATAATGCATTCCCTTTTAGTCTAAAACACAATCTCTTGCCCTGAAACAGTGTTTAAGGTGAATACAAAGCTGTTTCATAGTGTGAAAAAGGTAAAAAACAGAGTTTCAAAGTAAAGATTCTTCTTATAATGCATTCCCTTTTAGTCTAATTCACAATCTCTTGCCGTGAAACAGTGTTTAATGTGAATACAAAGCTGTTTCATAGTGTGAAAATGGTAAAGAACAGTTTCTAAGTAAAGATTCTTCTTATAATGCATTCCCTTTTAGTCTAAAACACAATCTCTTGCCCTGAAACAGTGTTTAAGGTGAATACAAAGCTGTTTCATAGTGTGAAAAAGGTAAAGAACAGTTTCAAAGTAAAGATTCTTCTTATAATGCATTCCCTTTTAGTCTAAAACACAATCTCTTGCCCTGAGTGTTTAAGGTGAATACAAAGCTGTTTCATAGTGTGAAAAAGGTAAAGAACAGAGTTTCAAAGTAAAGATTCTTCTCATAATGCATTCCCTTTTAGTCTAATTCACAATCTCTTGCCCTGAAGCAGTGTTTAAGTTGAATATAAAGCTGTTTCATAGTGTGAAAAAGGTAAAGAACAGAGTTTCAAAGTAAAGATTCTTCTCATAATGCATTCCCTTTTAGTCTAAAACACAATCTCTTGCCCTGAAACAGTGTTTAAGGTGAATACAAAGCTGTTTCATAGTGTGAAAAAGGTAAAGAACAGAGTTTCAAAGTAAAGATTCTAATTATAATGCATTCTCTTTTAGTCTAAAACAAAATCTCTTGCCCTGAAGCAGTGTTTAAGGTGAATACAAAGCTGTTTCATAGTGTGAAAAAGGTAAAGAACAGAGTTTCAAAGTAAAGATTCTTCTTATAATGCATTCCCTTTTAGTCTAATTCACAATCTCTTGGCCTGAAGCAGTGTTTAAGTTGAATATAAAGCTGTTTTATAGTGTGAAAAAGGTAAAGAACAGAGTTTCAAAGTAAAGATTCTTCTCATAATGCATTCCCTTTTAGTCTAAATCACAATCTCTTGCCCTGAAACAGTGTTTAAGGTGAATACAAAGCTGTTTCATAGTGTGAAAAAGGTAAAGAACAGTTTCAAAGTAAAGATTCTTCTTATAATGCATTCCCTTTTAGTCTAAAATACTATCTCTTGCCCTGAAGCAGTGTTTAAGTTGAATATAAAGCTGTTTCATAGTGTGAAAAAGGTAAAGAACAGAGTTTCTAAGTAAAGATTCTTCTTATAATGCATTCCCTTTTAGTCTAAAACACAATTTCTTGCCCTGAAACAGTGTTTAAGTTATTCAATTTGGTTATAAACAATATTTCTTGCTCTGAAACTGTGTATAAGCTGATTAGAATGCATAGAAACCCTGTTTCGTTCTGGTTAGAGGTGTACAAACAGACTTGCAATTACTTTAAATGGTTAAGTTGTTCAGTTTGGTTAAAAACAATATTTCTTGCTCTGAAACTATGTATAAGCCAATTATAATGCGTGGAAACGTTGCCTCCTTGTGGTTAGAGGTGTAAAAACAGAGTTGCAATTACTTTCAAGGGTCACATTAGAACCATGTTAAAACAACATGTTTCTCCCCTGTATAAACTCTTTTCACTTGAAATATGTGTTTTCTTAGGATATTGTAAGTTGTTCAGTTTGGTTAAAAACAATATTTCTTGCTCTGAAACGCTGTATAAGCCGATTACAATGCAAAGAAACCCTGTTTCATTGTGGTGAAACGGAGTTGCAATTACTTTAATTGGTCATATTACAAACAACTTGATCTCCTCTTGTTATAAACTCTTTTCATTTGAAATATGTGTTTTCTTAACATATTGTAAGTTATTCAGTTTGGTTAAAAACAAGATGTCTAGCTCTGAAACAGTGTTTAAGTTGAATACAAAGCTGTTTCATAGTGTGAAAATGGTAAAGAACAGTTTCTAAGTAAAGATTCTTCTTATAATGCATTCCCTTTTAGTCTAAAACACAATCTCTTGCCGTGAAACAGTGTTTAAGGTGAATACAAAGATGTTTCATATTGTGAAAAAGGTAAAGAACAGAGTTTCAAAGTAAAGATTCTTCTTATAATGCATTCCCTTTTAGTCTAAAACACAATCTCTTGCCCTGAAACAGTGTTTAAGGTGAATATAAAGCTGTTTCATAGTGTGAAAAAGGTAAAGAACAGAGTTTCAAAGTAAAGATTCTTCTTATAATGCATTCCCTTTTAGTCTAAAACACAATCTCTTGCCGTGAAACAGTGTTTAAGGTGAATACAAAGATGTTTCATATTGTGAAAAAGGTAAAGAACAGAGTTTCAAAGTAAAGATTCTTCTTATAATGCATTCCCTTTTAGTCTAAAACACAATCTCTTGCCCTGAAACAGTGTTTAAGGTGAATACAAAGCTGTTTCATAGTGTGAAAAAGGTAAAAAACAGAGTTTCAAAGTAAAGATTCTTCTTATAATGCATTCCCTTTTAGTCTAAAACACAATCTCTTGCCCTGAAACAGTGTTTAAGGTGAATACAAAGCTGTTTCATAGTGTGAAAAAGGTAAAAAACAGAGTTTCAAAGTAAAGATTCTTCTTATAATGCATTCCCTTTTAGTCTAATTCACAATCTCTTGCCGTGAAACAGTGTTTAATGTGAATACAAAGCTGTTTCATAGTGTGAAAATGGTAAAGAACAGTTTCTAAGTAAAGATTCTTCTTATAATGCATTCCCTTTTAGTCTAAAACACAATCTCTTGCCCTGAAACAGTGTTTAAGGTGAATACAAAGCTGTTTCATAGTGTGAAAAAGGTAAAGAACAGTTTCAAAGTAAAGATTCTTCTTATAATGCATTCCCTTTTAGTCTAAAACACAATCTCTTGCCCTGAGTGTTTAAGGTGAATACAAAGCTGTTTCATAGTGTGAAAAAGGTAAAGAACAGAGTTTCAAAGTAAAGATTCTTCTCATAATGCATTCCCTTTTAGTCTAATTCACAATCTCTTGCCCTGAAGCAGTGTTTAAGTTGAATATAAAGCTGTTTCATAGTGTGAAAAAGGTAAAGAACAGAGTTTCAAAGTAAAGATTCTTCTCATAATGCATTCCCTTTTAGTCTAAAACACAATCTCTTGCCCTGAAACAGTGTTTAAGGTGAATACAAAGCTGTTTCATAGTGTGAAAAAGGTAAAGAACAGAGTTTCAAAGTAAAGATTCTAATTATAATGCATTCTCTTTTAGTCTAAAACACAATCTCTTGCCCTGAAGCAGTGTTTAAGGTGAATACAAAGCTGTTTCATAGTGTGAAAAAGGTAAAGAACAGAGTTTCAAAGTAAAGATTCTTCTTATAATGCATTCCCTTTTAGTCTAATTCACAATCTCTTGGCCTGAAGCAGTGTTTAAGTTGAATATAAAGCTGTTTTATAGTGTGAAAAAGGTAAAGAACAGAGTTTCAAAGTAAAGATTCTTCTCATAATGCATTCCCTTTTAGTCTAAATCACAATCTCTTGCCCTGAAACAGTGTTTAAGGTGAATACAAAGCTGTTTCATAGTGTGAAAAAGGTAAAGAACAGTTTCAAAGTAAAGATTCTTCTTATAATGCATTCCCTTTTAGTCTAAAATACTATCTCTTGCCCTGAAGCAGTGTTTAAGTTGAATATAAAGCTGTTTCATAGTGTGAAAAAGGTAAAGAACAGAGTTTCTAAGTAAAGATTCTTCTTATAATGCATTCCCTTTTAGTCTAAAACACAATTTCTTGCCCTGAAACAGTGTTTAAGTTATTCAATTTGGTTATAAACAATATTTCTTGCTCTGAAACGGTGTATAAGCTGATTAGAATGCATAGAAACCCTGTTTCGTTCTGGTTAGAGGTGTACAAACAGACTTGCAATTACTTTAAATGGTTAAGTTGTTCAGTTTGGTTAAAAACAATATTTCTTGCTCTGAAACTATGTATAAGCCAATTATAATGCGTGGAAACGTTGCCTCCTTGTGGTTAGAGGTGTAAAAACAGAGTTGCAATTACTTTCAAGGGTCACATTAGAACCATGTTAAAACAACATGTTTCTCCCCTGTATAAACTCTTTTCACTTGAAATATGTGTTTTCTTAGGATATTGTAAGTTGTTCAGTTTGGTTAAAAACAATATTTCTTGCTCTGAAACGCTGTATAAGCCGATTACAATGCAAAGAAACCCTGTTTCATTGTGGTGAAACGGAGTTGCAATTACTTTAATTGGTCATATTACAAACAACTTGATCTCCTCTTGTTATAAACTCTTTTCATTTGAAATATGTGTTTTCTTAACATATTGTAAGTTATTCAGTTTGGTTAAAAACAAGATGTCTAGCTCTGAAACAGTGTTTAAGTTGAATACAAAGCTGTTTCATAGTGTGAAAATGGTAAAGAACAGTTTCTAAGTAAAGATTCTTCTTATAATGCATTCCCTTTTAGTCTAAAACACAATCTCTTGCCGTGAAACAGTGTTTAAGGTGAATACAAAGATGTTTCATATTGTGAAAAAGGTAAAGAACAGAGTTTCAAAGTAAAGATTCTTCTTATAATGCATTCCCTTTTAGTCTAAAACACAATCTCTTGCCCTGAAACAGTGTTTAAGGTGAATATAAAGCTGTTTCATAGTGTGAAAAAGGTAAAGAACAGAGTTTCAAAGTAAAGATTCTTCTTATAATGCATTCCCTTTTAGTCTAAAACACAATCTCTTGCCGTGAAACAGTGTTTAAGGTGAATACAAAGATGTTTCATAGTGTGAAAAAGGTAAAGAACAGAGTTTCAAAGTAAAGATTCTTCTTATAATGCATTCCCTTTTAGTCTAAAACACAATCTCTTGCCCTGAAACAGTGTTTAAGGTGAATACAAAGCTGTTTCATAGTGTGAAAAAGGTAAAAAACAGAGTTTCAAAGTAAAGATTCTTCTTATAATGCATTCCCTTTTAGTCTAAAACACAATCTCTTGCCCTGAAACAGTGTTTAAGGTGAATACAAAGCTGTTTCATAGTGTGAAAAAGGTAAAAAACAGAGTTTCAAAGTAAAGATTCTTCTTATAATGCATTCCCTTTTAGTCTAATTCACAATCTCTTGCCCTGAAGCAGTGTTTAAGGTGATTACAAAGCTGTTTCATATTGTGAAAAAGGTAAAGAACAGAGTTTCAAAGTAAAGATTCTTCTTATAATTCATTCCCTTTTAGTCTAAAACACAATCTCTTGCCCTAAAGCAGTGTTTAAGGTGAATACAAAGCTGTTTCATAGTGTGAAAAAGGTAAAGAACAGAGTTTCAAAGTAAAGATTCTTCTTATAATGCATTCCCTTTTAGTCTAAAACACAATCTCTTGCCGTGAAACAGTGTTTAAGGTGAATACAAAGCTGTTTCATAGTGTGAAAAAGGTAAAGAACAGAGTTTCAAAGTAAAGATTCTTCTTATAATGCATTCCCTTTTAGTCTAAAAGACAATCTCTTGCCCTGAAACAGTGTTTAAGGTGAATACAAAGCTGTTTCATAGTGTTTAAAAGGTAAAAAACAGAGTTTCAAAGTAAAGATTCTTCTTATAATGCATTCCCTTTTAGTCTAAAACACAATCTCTTGCCCTGAAACAGTGTTTAAGGTGAATACAAAGCTGTTTCATAGTGTGAAAAAGGTAAAGAACAGAGTTTCAAAGTAAAGATTCTTCTTATAATGCATTCCCTTTTAGTCTAAAAGACAATCTCTTGCCCTGAAACAGTGTTTAAGGTGAATACAAAGCTGTTTCATAGTGTGAAAAAGGTAAAGAACAGAGTTTCAAAGTAAAGATTTTAATTATAATGCATTCTCTTTTAGTCTAAAACACAATCTCTTGCCCTGAAGCAGTGTTTAAGGTGAATACAAAGCTGTTTCATAGTGTGAAAAAGGTAAAGAACAGTTTCAAAGTAAAGATTCTTCTTATAATGCATTCCCTTTTAGTCTAATTCACAATCTCTTGCCGTGAAACAGTGTTTAAGGTGAATACAAAGCTGTTTCATAGTGTGAAAATGGTAAAGAACAGTTTCTAAGTAAAGATTCTTCTTATAATGCATTCCCTTTTAGTCTAAAACACAATCTCTTGCCCTGAAACAGTGTTTAAGGTGAATACAAAGCTGTTTCATAGTGTGAAAAAGGTAAAGAACAGTTTCAAAGTAAAGATTCTTCTTATAATGCATTCCCTTTTAGTCTAAAACACAATCTCTTGCCCTGAGTGTTTAAGGTGAATACAAAGCTGTTTCATAGTGTGAAAAAGGTAAAGAACAGAGTTTCAAAGTAAAGATTCTTCTCATAATGCATTCCCTTTTAGTCTAATTCACAATCTCTTGCCCTGAAGCAGTGTTTAAGTTGAATATAAAGCTGTTTCATAGTGTGAAAAAGGTAAAGAACAGAGTTTCAAAGTAAAGATTCTTCTCATAATGCATTCCCTTTTAGTCTAAAACACAATCTCTTGCCCTGAAACAGTGTTTAAGGTGAATACAAAGCTGTTTCATAGTGTGAAAAAGGTAAAGAACAGAGTTTCAAAGTAAAGATTCTAATTATAATGCATTCTCTTTTAGTCTAAAACACAATCTCTTGCCCTGAAGCAGTGTTTAAGGTGAATACAAAGCTGTTTCATAGTGTGAAAAAGGTAAAGAACAGAGTTTCAAAGTAAAGATTCTTCTTATAATGCATTCCCTTTTAGTCTAATTCACAATCTCTTGGCCTGAAGCAGTGTTTAAGTTGAATATAAAGCTGTTTTATAGTGTGAAAAAGGTAAAGAACAGAGTTTCAAAGTAAAGATTCTTCTCATAATGCATTCCCTTTTAGTCTAAATCACAATCTCTTGCCCTGAAACAGTGTTTAAGGTGAATACAAAGCTGTTTCATAGTGTGAAAAAGGTAAAGAACAGTTTCAAAGTAAAGATTCTTCTTATAATGCATTCCCTTTTAGTCTAAAATACTATCTCTTGCCCTGAAGCAGTGTTTAAGTTGAATATAAAGCTGTTTCATAGTGTGAAAAAGGTAAAGAACAGAGTTTCTAAGTAAAGATTCTTCTTATAATGCATTCCCTTTTAGTCTAAAACACAATTTCTTGCCCTGAAACAGTGTTTAAGTTATTCAATTTGGTTATAAACAATATTTCTTGCTCTGAAACGGTGTATAAGCTGATTAGAATGCATAGAAACCCTGTTTCGTTCTGGTTAGAGGTGTACAAACAGACTTGCAATTACTTTAAATGGTTAAGTTGTTCAGTTTGGTTAAAAACAATATTTCTTGCTCTGAAACTATGTATAAGCCAATTATAATGCGTGGAAACGTTGCCTCCTTGTGGTTAGAGGTGTAAAAACAGAGTTGCAATTACTTTCAAGGGTCACATTAGAACCATGTTAAAACAACATGTTTCTCCCCTGTATAAACTCTTTTCACTTGAAATATGTGTTTTCTTAGGATATTGTAAGTTGTTCAGTTTGGTTAAAAACAATATTTCTTGCTCTGAAACGCTGTATAAGCCGATTACAATGCAAAGAAACCCTGTTTCATTGTGGTGAAACGGAGTTGCAATTACTTTAATTGGTCATATTACAAACAACTTGATCTCCTCTTGTTATAAACTCTTTTCATTTGAAATATGTGTTTTCTTAACATATTGTAAGTTATTCAGTTTGGTTAAAAACAAGATGTCTAGCTCTGAAACAGTGTTTAAGTTGAATACAAAGCTGTTTCATAGTGTGAAAATGGTAAAGAACAGTTTCTAAGTAAAGATTCTTCTTATAATGCATTCCCTTTTAGTCTAAAACACAATCTCTTGCCGTGAAACAGTGTTTAAGGTGAATACAAAGATGTTTCATATTGTGAAAAAGGTAAAGAACAGAGTTTCAAAGTAAAGATTCTTCTTATAATGCATTCCCTTTTAGTCTAAAACACAATCTCTTGCCCTGAAACAGTGTTTAAGGTGAATATAAAGCTGTTTCATAGTGTGAAAAAGGTAAAGAACAGAGTTTCAAAGTAAAGATTCTTCTTATAATGCATTCCCTTTTAGTCTAAAACACAATCTCTTGCCGTGAAACAGTGTTTAAGGTGAATACAAAGATGTTTCATAGTGTGAAAAAGGTAAAGAACAGAGTTTCAAAGTAAAGATTCTTCTTATAATGCATTCCCTTTTAGTCTAAAACACAATCTCTTGCCCTGAAACAGTGTTTAAGGTGAATACAAAGCTGTTTCATAGTGTGAAAAAGGTAAAAAACAGAGTTTCAAAGTAAAGATTCTTCTTATAATGCATTCCCTTTTAGTCTAAAACACAATCTCTTGCCCTGAAACAGTGTTTAAGGTGAATACAAAGCTGTTTCATAGTGTGAAAAAGGTAAAAAACAGAGTTTCAAAGTAAAGATTCTTCTTATAATGCATTCCCTTTTAGTCTAATTCACAATCTCTTGCCCTGAAGCAGTGTTTAAGGTGATTACAAAGCTGTTTCATATTGTGAAAAAGGTAAAGAACAGAGTTTCAAAGTAAAGATTCTTCTTATAATTCATTCCCTTTTAGTCTAAAACACAATCTCTTGCCCTAAAGCAGTGTTTAAGGTGAATACAAAGCTGTTTCATAGTGTGAAAAAGGTAAAGAACAGAGTTTCAAAGTAAAGATTCTTCTTATAATGCATTCCCTTTTAGTCTAAAACACAATCTCTTGCCCTGAAACAGTGTTTAAGGTGAATACAAAGCTGTTTCATAGTGTGAAAAAGGTAAAGAACAGAGTTTCAAAGTAAAGATTCTTCTTATAATGCATTCCCTTTTAGTCTAAAAGACAATCTCTTGCCCTGAAACAGTGTTTAAGGTGAATACAAAGCTGTTTCATAGTGTGAAAAAGGTAAAAAACAGAGTTTCAAAGTAAAGATTCTTCTTATAATGCATTCCCTTTTAGTCTAAAACACAATCTCTTGCCCTGAAACAGTGTTTAAGGTGAATACAAAGCTGTTTCATAGTGTGAAAAAGGTAAAGAACACAGTTTCAAAGTAAAGATTCTTCTTATAATGCATTCCCTTTTAGTCTAAAAGACAATCTCTTGCCCTGAAACAGTGTTTAAGGTGAATACAAAGCTGTTTCATAGTGTGAAAAAGGTAAAGAACAGAGTTTCAAAGTAAAGATTCTAATTATAATGCATTCTCTTTTAGTCTAAAACACAATCTCTTGCCCTGAAGCAGTGTTTAAGGTGAATACAAAGCTGTTTCATAGTGTGAAAAAGGTAAAGAACAGTTTCAAAGTAAAGATTCTTCTTATAATGCATTCCCTTTTAGTCTAATTCACAATCTCTTGCCGTGAAACAGTGTTTAAGGTGAATACAAAGCTGTTTCATAGTGTGAAAATGGTAAAGAACAGTTTCTAAGTAAAGATTCTTCTTATAATGCATTCCCTTTTAGTCTAAAACACAATCTCTTGCCCTGAAACAGTGTTTAAGGTGAATACAAAGCTGTTTCATAGTGTGAAAAAGGTAAAGAACAGTTTCAAAGTAAAGATTCTTCTTATAATGCATTCCCTTTTAGTCTAAAACACAATCTCTTGCCCTGAGTGTTTAAGGTGAATACAAAGCTGTTTCATAGTGTGAAAAAGGTAAAGAACAGAGTTTCAAAGTAAAGATTCTTCTCATAATGCATTCCCTTTTAGTCTAATTCACAATCTCTTGCCCTGAAGCAGTGTTTAAGTTGAATATAAAGCTGTTTCATAGTGTGAAAAAGGTAAAGAACAGAGTTTCAAAGTAAAGATTCTTCTCATAATGCATTCCCTTTTAGTCTAAAACACAATCTCTTGCCCTGAAACAGTGTTTAAGGTGAATACAAAGCTGTTTCATAGTGTGAAAAAGGTAAAGAACAGAGTTTCAAAGTAAAGATTCTAATTATAATGCATTCTCTTTTAGTCTAAAACACAATCTCTTGCCCTGAAGCAGTGTTTAAGGTGAATACAAAGCTGTTTCATAGTGTGAAAAAGGTAAAGAACAGAGTTTCAAAGTAAAGATTCTTCTTATAATGCATTCCCTTTTAGTCTAATTCACAATCTCTTGGCCTGAAGCAGTGTTTAAGTTGAATATAAAGCTGTTTTATAGTGTGAAAAAGGTAAAGAACAGAGTTTCAAAGTAAAGATTCTTCTCATAATGCATTCCCTTTTAGTCTAAATCACAATCTCTTGCCCTGAAACAGTGTTTAAGGTGAATACAAAGCTGTTTCATAGTGTGAAAAAGGTAAAGAACAGTTTCAAAGTAAAGATTCTTCTTATAATGCATTCCCTTTTAGTCTAAAATACTATCTCTTGCCCTGAAGCAGTGTTTAAGTTGAATATAAAGCTGTTTCATAGTGTGAAAAAGGTAAAGAACAGAGTTTCTAAGTAAAGATTCTTCTTATAATGCATTCCCTTTTAGTCTAAAACACAATTTCTTGCCCTGAAACAGTGTTTAAGTTATTCAATTTGGTTATAAACAATATTTCTTGCTCTGAAACGGTGTATAAGCTGATTAGAATGCATAGAAACCCTGTTTCGTTCTGGTTAGAGGTGTACAAGCAGACTTGCAATTACTTTAAATGGTTAAGTTGTTCAGTTTGGTTAAAAACAATATTTCTTGCTCTGAAACTATGTATAAGCCAATTATAATGCGTGGAAACGTTGCCTCCTTGTGGTTAGAGGTGTAAAAACAGAGTTGCAATTACTTTCAAGGGTCACATTAGAACCATGTTAAAACAACATGTTTCTCCCCTGTATAAACTCTTTTCACTTGAAATATGTGTTTTCTTAGGATATTGTAAGTTGTTCAGTTTGGTTAAAAACAATATTTCTTGCTCTGAAACGCTGTATAAGCCGATTACAATGCAAAGAAACCCTGTTTCATTGTGGTGAAACGGAGTTGCAATTACTTTAATTGGTCATATTACAAACAACTTGATCTCCTCTTGTTATAAACTCTTTTCATTTGAAATATGTGTTTTCTTAACATATTGTAAGTTATTCAGTTTGGTTAAAAACAAGATGTCTAGCTCTGAAACAGTGTTTAAGTTGAATACAAAGCTGTTTCATAGTGTGAAAATGGTAAAGAACAGTTTCTAAGTAAAGATTCTTCTTATAATGCATTCCCTTTTAGTCTAAAACACAATCTCTTGCCGTGAAACAGTGTTTAAGGTGAATACAAAGATGTTTCATATTGTGAAAAAGGTAAAGAACAGAGTTTCAAAGTAAAGATTCTTCTTATAATGCATTCCCTTTTAGTCTAAAACACAATCTCTTGCCCTGAAACAGTGTTTAAGGTGAATATAAAGCTGTTTCATAGTGTGAAAAAGGTAAAGAACAGAGTTTCAAAGTAAAGATTCTTCTTATAATGCATTCCCTTTTAGTCTAAAACACAATCTCTTGCCGTGAAACAGTGTTTAAGGTGAATACAAAGATGTTTCATAGTGTGAAAAAGGTAAAGAACAGAGTTTCAAAGTAAAGATTCTTCTTATAATGCATTCCCTTTTAGTCTAAAACACAATCTCTTGCCCTGAAACAGTGTTTAAGGTGAATACAAAGCTGTTTCATAGTGTGAAAAAGGTAAAAAACAGAGTTTCAAAGTAAAGATTCTTCTTATAATGCATTCCCTTTTAGTCTAAAACACAATCTCTTGCCCTGAAACAGTGTTTAAGGTGAATACAAAGCTGTTTCATAGTGTGAAAAAGGTAAAAAACAGAGTTTCAAAGTAAAGATTCTTCTTATAATGCATTCCCTTTTAGTCTAATTCACAATCTCTTGCCCTGAAGCAGTGTTTAAGGTGATTACAAAGCTGTTTCATATTGTGAAAAAGGTAAAGAACAGAGTTTCAAAGTAAAGATTCTTCTTATAATTCATTCCCTTTTAGTCTAAAACACAATCTCTTGCCCTAAAGCAGTGTTTAAGGTGAATACAAAGCTGTTTCATAGTGTGAAAAAGGTAAAGAACAGAGTTTCAAAGTAAAGATTCTTCTTATAATGCATTCCCTTTTAGTCTAAAACACAATCTCTTGCCCTGAAACAGTGTTTAAGGTGAATACAAAGCTGTTTCATAGTGTGAAAAAGGTAAAGAACAGAGTTTCAAAGTAAAGATTCTTCTTATAATGCATTCCCTTTTAGTCTAAAAGACAATCTCTTGCCCTGAAACAGTGTTTAAGGTGAATACAAAGCTGTTTCATAGTGTGAAAATGGTAAAGAACAGTTTCTAAGTAAAGATTCTTCTTATAATGCATTCCCTTTTAGTCTAAAACACAATCTCTTGCCGTGAAACAGTGTTTAAGGTGAATACAAAGATGTTTCATATTGTGAAAAAGGTAAAGAACAGAGTTTCAAAGTAAAGATTCTTCTTATAATGCATTCCCTTTTAGTCTAAAACACAATCTCTTGCCCTGAAACAGTGTTTAAGGTGAATATAAAGCTGTTTCATAGTGTGAAAAAGGTAAAGAACAGAGTTTCAAAGTAAAGATTCTTCTTATAATGCATTCCCTTTTAGTCTAAAACACAATCTCTTGCCGTGAAACAGTGTTTAAGGTGAATACAAAGATGTTTCATAGTGTGAAAAAGGTAAAGAACAGAGTTTCAAAGTAAAGATTCTTCTTATAATGCATTCCCTTTTAGTCTAAAACACAATCTCTTGCCCTGAAACAGTGTTTAAGGTGAATACAAAGCTGTTTCATAGTGTGAAAAAGGTAAAAAACACAGTTTCAAAGTAAAGATTCTTCTTATAATGCATTCCCTTTTAGTCTAAAACACAATCTCTTGCCCTGAAACAGTGTTTAAGGTGAATACAAAGCTGTTTCATAGTGTGAAAAAGGTAAAAAACAGAGTTTCAAAGTAAAGATTCTTCTTATAATGCATTCCCTTTTAGTCTAATTCACAATCTCTTGCCCTGAAGCAGTGTTTAAGGTGATTACAAAGCTGTTTCATATTGTGAAAAAGGTAAAGAACAGAGTTTCAAAGTAAAGATTCTTCTTATAATTCATTCCCTTTTAGTCTAAAACACAATCTCTTGCCCTAAAGCAGTGTTTAAGGTGAATACAAAGCTGTTTCATAGTGTGAAAAAGGTAAAGAACAGAGTTTCAAAGTAAAGATTCTTCTTATAATGCATTCCCTTTTAGTCTAAAAGACAATCTCTTGCCCTGAAACAGTGTTTAAGGTGAATACAAAGCTGTTTCATAGTGTGAAAAAGGTAAAAAACAGAGTTTCAAAGTAAAGATTCTTCTTATAATGCATTCCCTTTTAGTCTAAAACACAATCTCTTGCCCTGAAACAGTGTTTAAGGTGAATACAAAGCTGTTTCATAGTGTGAAAAAGGTAAAAAACAGTTTCAAAGTAAAGATTCTTCTTATAATGCATTCCCTTTTAGTCTAATTCACAATCTCTTGCCCTGAAGCAGTGTTTAAGGTGAATACAAAGCTGTTTCATATTGTGAAAAAGGTAAAGAACAGAGTTTCAAAGTAAAGATTCTTCTTATAATGCATTCCCTTTTAGTCTAAAACACAATCTCTTGCCGTGAAACAGTGTTTAAGGTGAATACAAAGCTGTTTCATTGTGTGAAAAAGGTAAAGAACAGTTTCAAAGTAAAGATTCTTCTTATAATGCATTCCCTTTTAGTCTAAAACACAATCTCTTGCCCTGAGTGTTTAATGTGAATATAAAGCTGTTTCATAGTGTGAAAAAGGTAAAGAACAGAGTTTCAAAGTAAGGATTCTTCTTATAATGCATTCCCTTTTAGTCTAAAACACAATCTCTTGCCCTGAAACAGTGTTTAAAGTGAATACAAAGCTTTTTCATAGTGTGAAAAAGGTAAAGAACAGAGTTTCAAAGTAAAGATTCTTCTTATAATGCATTCCCTTTTAGTCTAAAACACAATCTCTTGCAGTGAAACAGTGTTTAAGGTGAATACAAAGCTATTTCATATTGTGAAAAAGGTAAAGAACAGAGTTTCAAAGAAAAGATTCTTCTTATTATGCATTCCCTTTTAGTCTAAAACACAATCTCTTGCCGTGAAACAGTGTTTAAGGTGAATACAAAGCTGTTTCATATTGTGAAAAAGGTAAAGAACAGAGTTTCAAAGTAAAGATTCTTCTTATAATTCATTCCCTTTTAGTCTAAAACACAATCTCTTGCCCTAAAGCAGTGTTTAAGGTGAATACAAAGCTGTTTCATAGTGTGAAAAATGTAAAGAACAGAGTTTCAAAGTAAAGATTCTTCTTATAATGCATTCCCTTTTAGTCTAAAACACAATTTCTTGCCCTGAAACAGTGTTTAAGCTATTCAATTTGGTTATAAACAATATTTCTTGCTCTGAAACGGTGTATAAGCTGATTAGAATGCATAGAAACCCTGTTTCGTTCTGGTTAGAGGTGTACAAACAGACTTGCAATTACTTTAAATGGTTAAGTTGTTCAGTTTGGTTAAAAACAATATTTCTTGCTCTGAAACTATGTATAAGCCAATTATAATGCGTGGAAACGTTGCCTCCTTGTGGTTAGAGGTGTAAAAACAGAGTTGCAATTACTTTCAAGGGTCACATTAGAACCATGTTCAAACAACATGTTTCTCCCCTGTATAAACTCTTTTCACTTGAAATATGTGTTTTCTTAGGATATTGTAAGTTGTTCAGTTAGGTTAAAAACAATATTTCTTGCTCTGAAACGCTGTATAAGCCGATTACAATGCAAATAAACCCTGTTTCATTGTGGTGAAACGGAGTTGCAATTACTTTAATTGGTCATATTACAAACAACTTGATCTCCTCTTGTTATAAACTCTTTTCATTTGAAATATGTGTTTTCTTAACATATTGTAAGTTATTCAGTTTGGTTAAAAACAAGATGTCTAGCTCTGAAACAGTGTTTAAGTTGAATACAAAGCTGTTTCATAGTGTGAAAATGGTAAAGAACAGTTTCTAAGTAAAGATTCTTCTTATAATGCATTCCCTTTTAGTCTAAAACACAATCTCTTGCCCTGAAACAGTGTTTAAGGTGAATACAAAGCTGTTTCATAGTGTGAAAAAGGTAAAGAACAGTTTCAAAGTAAAGATTCTTCTTATAATGCATTCCCTTTTAGTCTAAAACACAATCTCTTGCCCTGAGTGTTTAAGGAGAATATAAAGCTGTTTCATAGTGTGAAAAAGGTAAAGAACAGAGTTTCAAAGTAAGGATTCTTCATATAATGCAGTCCCTTTTAGTCTAAAACACAATCTCTTGCCCTGAAACAGTGTTTAAGGTGAATACAAAGCTGTTTCATAGTGTGAAAAAGGTAAAGAACAGAGTTTCAAAGTAAAGATTCTTCTTATAATGCATTCCCTTTTAGTCTAAAACACAATCTCTTGCCGTGAAACAGTGTTTAAGGTGAATACAAAGATGTTTCATATTGTGAAAAAGGTAAAGAACAGAGTTTCAAAGTAAAGATTCTTCTTATAATGCATTCCCTTTTAGTCTAAAACACAATCTCTTGCCGTGAAACAGTGTTTAAGGTGAATACAAAGCTGTTTCATTTTGTGAAAAAGGTAAAGAACAGTTTCAAAGTAAAGATTCTTCTTATAATGCATTCCCTTTTAGTCTAAAACACAATCTCTTGCCCTGAGTGTTTAAGGTGAATATAAAGCTGTTTCATAGTGTGAAAAAGGTAAAGAACAGAGTTTCAAAGAAAAGATTCTTCTTATTATGCATTCCCTTTTAGTCTAAAACACAATCTCTTGCCGTGAAACAGTGTTTAAGGTGAATACAAAGCTGTTTCATATTGTGAAAAAGGTAAAGAAAAGAGTTTCAAAGTAAAGATTCTTCTTATAATGCATTCCCTTTTAGTCTAAAAGACAATCTCTTGCCCTAAAGCAGTGTTTAAGTTGAATATAAAGCTGTTTCATAGTGTGAAAAAGGTAAAGAACAGAGTTTCAAAGTAAAGATTCTTCTCATAATGCATTCCCTTTTAGTCTAATTCACAATCTCTTGCCCTGAAGCAGTGTTTAAGTTTAATATAAAGCTGTTTCATATTGTGAAAAAGGTAAAGAACAGAGTTTCAAAGTAAAGATTCTTCTTATAATGCATTCCCTTTTAGTCTAAAACACAATCTCTTGCCCTGAAACAGTGTTTAAGGTGAATACAAAGCTGTTTCATAGTGTGAAAAAGGTAAAGAACAGAGTTTCAAAGTAAAGATTCTTCTTATAATGCATTCCCTTTTAGTCTAAAACACAATCTCTTGCCCTGAAACAGTGTTTAAGGTGAATACAAAGCTGTTTCATAGTGTGAAAAAGGTAAAAAACAGAGTTTCAAAGTAAAGATTCTTCTTATAATGCATTCCCTTTTAGTCTAAAACACAATCTCTTGCCCTGAAACAGTGTTTACGGTGAATACAAAGCTGTTTCATAGTGTGAAAAAGGTAAAAAACAGAGTTTCAAAGTAAAGATTCTTCTTATAATGCATTCCCTTTTAGTCTAATTCACAATCTCTTGCCCTGAAGCAGTGTTTAAGGTGAATACAAAGCTGTTTCATATTGTGAAAAAGGTAAAGAACAGAGTTTCAAAGTAAAGATTCTTCTTATAATGCATTCCCTTTTAGTCTAAAACACAATCTCTTGCCGTGAAACAGTGTTTAAGGTGAATACAAAGCTGTTTCATTGTGTGAAAAAGGTAAAGAACATTTTCAAAGTAAAGATTCTTCTTATAATGCATTCCCTTTTAGTCTAAAACACAATCTCTTGCCCTGAAACAGTGTTTAAGGTGAATACAAAGCTGTTTCATAGTGTGAAAAAGGTAAAAAACAGAGTTTCAAAGTAAAGATTCTTCTTATAATGCATTCCCTTTTAGTCTAAAACACAATCTCTTGCCCTGAAACAGTGTTTAAGGTGAATACAAAGCTGTTTCATAGTGTGAAAAAGGTAAAAAACAGAGTTTCAAAGTAAAGATTCTTCTTATAATGCATTCCCTTTTAGTCTAATTCACAATCTCTTGCCCTGAAGCAGTGTTTAAGGTGAATACAAAGCTTTTTCATAGTGTGAAAAAGGTAAAGAACAGAGTTTCAAAGTAAAGATTCTTCTTATAATGCATTCCCTTTTAGTGTAAAACACAATCTCTTGCCCTGCAACAGTGTTTAAGGTGAATACAAAGCTGTTTCATAGTGTGAAAAAGGTAAAGAACAGAGTTTCAAAGTAAGGATTCTTCTTATAATGCATTCCCTTTTAGTCTAAAACACAATCTCTTGCCCTGAAACAGTGTTTAAGGTGAATACAAAGCTGTTTCATAGTGTGAAAAAGGTAAAGAACAGAGTTTCAAAGTAAAGATTCTTCTTATAATGCATTCCCTTTTAGTCTAAAACACAATTTCTTGCCCTGAAACAGTGTTTAAGCTATTCAATTTGGTTATAAACAATATTTCTTGCTCTGAAACGGTGTATAAACTGATTAGAATGCATAGAAACCCTGTTTCGTTCTGGTTAGAGGTGTACAAACAGACTTGCAATTACTTTAAATGGTTAAGTTGTTCAGTTTGGTTAAAAACAATATTTCTTGCTCTGAAACTATGTATAAGCCAATTATAATGCGTGGAAACGTTGCCTCCTTGTGGTTAGAGGTGTAAAAACAGAGTTGCAATTACTTTCAAGGGTCACATTAGAACCATGTTCAAACAACATGTTTCTCCCCTGTATAAACTCTTTTCACTTGAAATATGTGTTTTCTTAGGATATTGTAAGTTGTTCAGTTTGGTTAAAAACAATATTTCTTGCTCTGAAACGCTGTATAAGCCGATTACAATGCAAATAAACCCTGTTTCATTGTGGTGAAACGGAGTTGCAATTACTTTAATTGGTCATATTACAAACAACTTGATCTCCTCTTGTTATAAACTCTTTTCATTTGAAATATGTGTTTTCTTAACATATTGTAAGTTATTCAGTTTGGTTAAAAACAAGATGTCTAGCTCTGAAACAGTGTTTAAGTTGAATACAAAGCTGTTTCATAGTGTGAAAAAGGTAAAGAACAGTTTCAAAGTAAAGATTCTTCTTATAATGCATTCCCTTTTAGTCTAAAACACAATCTCTTGCCCTGAGTGTTTAAGGAGAATATAAAGCTGTTTCATAGTGTGAAAAAGGTAAAGAACAGAGTTTCAAAGTAAGGATTCTTCATATAATGCAGTCCCTTTTAGTCTAAAACACAATCTCTTGCCCTGAAACAGTGTTTAAGGTGAATACAAAGCTGTTTCATAGTGTGAAAAAGGTAAAGAACAGAGTTTCAAAGTAAAGATTCTTCTTATAATGCATTCCCTTTTAGTCTAAAACACAATCTCTTGCCGTGAAACAGTGTTTAAGGTGAATACAAAGATGTTTCATATTGTGAAAAAGGTAAAGAACAGAGTTTCAAAGTAAAGATTCTTCTTATAATGCATTCCCTTTTAGTCTAAAACACAATCTCTTGCCGTGAAACAGTGTTTAAGGTGAATACAAAGCTGTTTCATTTTGTGAAAAAGGTAAAGAACAGTTTCAAAGTAAAGATTCTTCTTATAATGCATTCCCTTTTAGTCTAAAACACAATCTCTTGCCCTGAGTGTTTAAGGTGAATATAAAGCTGTTTCATAGTGTGAAAAAGGTAAAGAACAGAGTTTCAAAGAAAAGATTCTTCTTATTATGCATTCCCTTTTAGTCTAAAACACAATCTCTTGCCCTGAAGCAGTGTTTAAGTTGAATATAAAGCTGTTTCATAGTGTGAAAAAGGTAAAGAACAGAGTTTCAAAGTAAAGATTCTTCTTATAATGCATTCCCTTTTAGTCTAAAACACAATCTCTTGCCCTGAAACAGTGTTTAAGGTGAATACAAAGCTGTTTCATAGTGTGAAAAAGGTAAAGAACAGAGTTTCAAAGTAAAGATTCTTCTTATAATGCATTCCCTTTTAGTCTAAAACACAATCTCTTGCCGTGAAACAGTGTTTAAGGTGAATACAAAGATGTTTCATATTGTGAAAAAGGTAAAGAACAGAGTTTCAAAGTAAAGATTCTTCTTATAATGCATTCCCTTTTAGTCTAAAACACAATCTCTTGCCCTGAAACAGTGTTTAAGGTGAATACAAAGCTGTTTCATAGTGTGAAAAAGGTAAAAAACAGAGTTTCAAAGTAAAGATTCTTCTCATAATGCATTCCCTTTTAGTCTAAAACACAATCTCTTGCCCTGAAACAGTGTTTACGGTGAATACAAAGCTGTTTCATAGTGTGAAAAAGGTAAAAAACAGAGTTTCAAAGTAAAGATTCTTCTTATAATGCATTCCCTTTTAGTCTAATTCACAATCTCTTGCCCTGAAGCAGTGTTTAAGGTGAATACAAAGCTGTTTCATATTGTGAAAAAGGTAAAGAACAGAGTTTCAAAGTAAAGATTCTTCTTATAATGCATTCCCTTTTAGTCTAAAACACAATCTCTTGCCCTGAGTGTTTAAGGTGAATATAAAGCTGTTTCATAGTGTGAAAAAGGTAAAGAACAGAGTTTCAAAGAAAAGATTCTTCTTATTATGCATTCCCTTTTAGTCTAAAACACAATCTCTTGCCCTGAAGCAGTGTTTAAGTTGAATATAAAGCTGTTTCATAGTGTGAAAAAGGTAAAGAACAGAGTTTCAAAGTAAAGATTCTTCTTATAATGCATTCCCTTTTAGTCTAAAACACAATCTCTTGCCCTGAAACAGTGTTTAAGGTGAATACAAAGCTGTTTCATAGTGTGAAAAAGGTAAAGAACAGAGTTTCAAAGTAAAGATTCTTCTTATAATGCATTCCCTTTTAGTCTAAAACACAATCTCTTGCCGTGAAACAGTGTTTAAGGTGAATACAAAGATGTTTCATATTGTGAAAAAGGTAAAGAACAGAGTTTCAAAGTAAAGATTCTTCTTATAATGCATTCCCTTTTAGTCTAAAACACAATCTCTTGCCCTGAAACAGTGTTTAAGGTGAATACAAAGCTGTTTCATAGTGTGAAAAAGGTAAAAAACAGAGTTTCAAAGTAAAGATTCTTCTCATAATGCATTCCCTTTTAGTCTAAAACACAATCTCTTGCCCTGAAACAGTGTTTACGGTGAATACAAAGCTGTTTCATAGTGTGAAAAAGGTAAAAAACAGAGTTTCAAAGTAAAGATTCTTCTTATAATGCATTCCCTTTTAGTCTAATTCACAATCTCTTGCCCTGAAGCAGTGTTTAAGGTGAATACAAAGCTGTTTCATATTGTGAAAAAGGTAAAGAACAGAGTTTCAAAGTAAAGATTCTTCTTATAATGCATTCCCTTTTAGTCTAAAACACAATCTCTTGCCCTGAGTGTTTAAGGTGAATATAAAGCTGTTTCATAGTGTGAAAAAGGTAAAGAACAGAGTTTCAAAGAAAAGATTCTTCTTATTATGCATTCCCTTTTAGTCTAAAACACAATCTCTTGCCGTGAAACAGTGTTTAAGGTGAATACAAAGCTGTTTCATATTGTGAAAAAGGTAAAGAAAAGAGTTTCAAAGTAAAGATTCTTCTTATAATGCATTCCCTTTTAGTGTAAAAGACAATCTCTTGCCCTAAAGCAGTGTTTAAGTTGAATATAAAGCTGTTTCATAGTGTGAAAAAGGTAAAGAACAGAGTTTCAAAGTAAAGATTCTTCTTATAATGCATTCCCTTTTAGTCTAATTCACAATCTCTTGCCCTGAAGCAGTGTTTAAGGTGAATACAAAGCTGTTTCATATTGTGAAAAAGCTAAAGAACAGTTTCAAAGTAAAGATTCTTCTTATAATGCATTCCCTTTTAGTTTAAAACACAATCTCTTGCCCTGCTACAGTGTTTAAGGTGAATACAAAGCTGTTTCATACTGTGAAAAAGGTAAAGAACAGAGTTTCAAAGTAAAGATTCTTCTTATAATGCATTCCCTTTTAGTCTAAAACACAATCTCTTGCCCTGAAACAGTGTTTAAGGTGAATACAAAGCTTTTTCATAGTGTGAAAAAGGTAAAGAACAGAGTTTCAAAGTAAAGATTCTTCTCATAATGCATTCCCTTTTAGTCTAATTCACAATCTCTTGCCCTGAAGCAGTGTTTAAGTTTAATATAAAGCTGTTTCATATTGTGAAAAAGGTAAAGAACAGAGTTTCAAAGTAAAGATTCTTCTTATAATGCATTCCCTTTTAGTCTAAAACACAATCTCTTGCCCTGAAACAGTGTTTAAGGTGAATACAAAGCTGTTTCATAGTGTGAAAAAGGTAAAGAACAGAGTTTCAAAGTAAAGATTCTTCTTATAATGCATTCCCTTTTAGTCTAAAACACAATCTCTTGCCCTGAAACAGTGTTTAAGGTGAATACAAAGCTGTTTCATAGTGTGAAAAAGGTAAAAAACAGAGTTTCAAAGTAAAGATTCTTCTTATAATGCATTCCCTTTTAGTCTAAAACACAATCTCTTGCCCTGAAACAGTGTTTACGGTGAATACAAAGCTGTTTCATAGTGTGAAAAAGGTAAAAAACAGAGTTTCAAAGTAAAGATTCTTCTTATAATGCATTCCCTTTTAGTCTAATTCACAATCTCTTGCCCTGAAGCAGTGTTTAAGGTGAATACAAAGCTGTTTCATATTGTGAAAAAGGTAAAGAACAGAGTTTCAAAGTAAAGATTCTTCTTATAATGCATTCCCTTTTAGTCTAAAACACAATCTCTTGCCGTGAAACAGTGTTTAAGGTGAATACAAAGCTGTTTCATTGTGTGAAAAAGGTAAAGAACATTTTCAAAGTAAAGATTCTTCTTATAATGCATTCCCTTTTAGTCTAAAACACAATCTCTTGCCCTGAAACAGTGTTTAAGGTGAATACAAAGCTGTTTCATAGTGTGAAAAAGGTAAAAAACAGAGTTTCAAAGTAAAGATTCTTCTTATAATGCATTCCCTTTTAGTCTAAAACACAATCTCTTGCCCTGAAACAGTGTTTAAGGTGAATACAAAGCTGTTTCATAGTGTGAAAAAGGTAAAAAACAGAGTTTCAAAGTAAAGATTCTTCTTATAATGCATTCCCTTTTAGTCTAATTCACAATCTCTTGCCCTGAAGCAGTGTTTAAGGTGAATACAAAGCTTTTTCATAGTGTGAAAAAGGTAAAGAACAGAGTTTCAAAGTAAAGATTCTTCTTATAATGCATTCCCTTTTAGTCTAAAACACAATCTCTTGCCCTGAGTGTTTAATGTGAATATAAAGCTGTTTCATAGTGTGAAAAAGGTATAGAACAGAGTTTCAAAGTAAGGATTCTTCTTATAATGCATTCCCTTTTAGTGTAAAACACAATCTCTTGCCCTGCAACAGTGTTTAAGGTGAATACAAAGCTGTTTCATAGTGTGAAAAAGGTAAAGAACAGAGTTTCAAAGTAAGGATTCTTCTTATAATGCATTCCCTTTTAGTCTAAAACACAATCTCTTGCCCTGAAACAGTGTTTAAGGTGAATACAAAGCTGTTTCATAGTGTGAAAAAGGTAAAGAACAGAGTTTCAAAGTAAAGATTCTTCTTATAATGCATTCCCTTTTAGTCTAAAACACAATTTCTTGCCCTGAAACAGTGTTTAAGCTATTCAATTTGGTTATAAACAATATTTCTTGCTCTGAAACGGTGTATAAGCTGATTAGAATGCATAGAAACCCTGTTTCGTTCTGGTTAGAGGTGTACAAACAGACTTGCAATTACTTTAAATGGTTAAGTTGTTCAGTTTGGTTAAAAACAATATTTCTTGCTCTGAAACTATGTATAAGCCAATTATAATGCGTGGAAACGTTGCCTCCTTGTGGTTAGAGGTGTAAAAACAGAGTTGCAATTACTTTCAAGGGTCACATTAGAACCATGTTCAAACAACATGTTTCTCCCCTGTATAAACTCTTTTCACTTGAAATATGTGTTTTCTTAGGATATTGTAAGTTGTTCAGTTTGGTTAAAAACAATATTTCTTGCTCTGAAACGCTGTATAAGCCGATTACAATGCAAATAAACCCTGTTTCATTGTGGTGAAACGGAGTTGCAATTACTTTAATTGGTCATATTACAAACAACTTGATCTCCTCTTGTTATAAACTCTTTTCATTTGAAATATGTGTTTTCTTAACATATTGTAAGTTATTCAGTTTGGTTAAAAACAAGATGTCTAGCTCTGAAACAGTGTTTAAGTTGAATACAAAGCTGTTTCATAGTGTGAAAAAGGTAAAGAACAGTTTCAAAGTAAAGATTCTTCTTATAATGCATTCCCTTTTAGTCTAAAACACAATCTCTTGCCCTGAGTGTTTAAGGAGAATATAAAGCTGTTTCATAGTGTGAAAAAGGTAAAGAACAGAGTTTCAAAGTAAGGATTCTTCATATAATGCAGTCCCTTTTAGTCTAAAACACAATCTCTTGCCCTGAAACAGTGTTTAAGGTGAATACAAATCTGTTTCATAGTGTGAAAAAGGTAAAGAACAGAGTTTCAAAGTAAAGATTCTTCTTATAATGCATTCCCTTTTAGTCTAAAACACAATCTCTTGCCGTGAAACAGTGTTTAAGGTGAATACAAAGATGTTTCATATTGTGAAAAAGGTAAAGAACAGAGTTTCAAAGTAAAGATTCTTCTTATAATGCATTCCCTTTTAGTCTAAAACACAATCTCTTGCCGTGAAACAGTGTTTAAGGTGAATACAAAGCTGTTTCATTTTGTGAAAAAGGTAAAGAACAGTTTCAAAGTAAAGATTCTTCTTATAATGCATTCCCTTTTAGTCTAAAACACAATCTCTTGCCCTGAGTGTTTAAGGTGAATATAAAGCTGTTTCATAGTGTGAAAAAGGTAAAGAACAGAGTTTCAAAGAAAAGATTCTTCTTATTATGCATTCCCTTTTAGTCTAAAACACAATCTCTTGCCCTGAAGCAGTGTTTAAGTTGAATATAAAGCTGTTTCATAGTGTGAAAAAGGTAAAGAACAGAGTTTCAAAGTAAAGATTCTTCTTATAATGCATTCCCTTTTAGTCTAAAACACAATCTCTTGCCCTGAAACAGTGTTTAAGGTGAATACAAAGCTGTTTCATAGTGTGAAAAAGGTAAAGAACAGAGTTTCAAAGTAAAGATTCTTCTTATAATGCATTCCCTTTTAGTCTAAAACACAATCTCTTGCCGTGAAACAGTGTTTAAGGTGAATACAAAGATGTTTCATATTGTGAAAAAGGTAAAGAACAGAGTTTCAAAGTAAAGATTCTTCTTATAATGCATTCCCTTTTAGTCTAAAACACAATCTCTTGCCCTGAAACAGTGTTTAAGGTGAATACAAAGCTGTTTCATAGTGTGAAAAAGGTAAAAAACAGAGTTTCAAAGTAAAGATTCTTCTCATAATGCATTCCCTTTTAGTCTAAAACACAATCTCTTGCCCTGAAACAGTGTTTACGGTGAATACAAAGCTGTTTCATAGTGTGAAAAAGGTAAAAAACAGAGTTTCAAAGTAAAGATTCTTCTTATAATGCATTCCCTTTTAGTCTAATTCACAATCTCTTGCCCTGAAGCAGTGTTTAAGGTGAATACAAAGCTGTTTCATATTGTGAAAAAGGTAAAGAACAGAGTTTCAAAGTAAAGATTCTTCTTATAATGCATTCCCTTTTAGTCTAAAACACAATCTCTTGCCGTGAAACAGTGTTTAAGGTGAATACAAAGCTGTTTCATTGTGTGAAAAAGGTAAAGAACATTTTCAAAGTAAAGATTCTTCTTATAATGCATTCCCTTTTAGTCTAAAACACAATCTCTTGCCCTGAAACAGTGTTTAAGGTGAATACAAAGCTGTTTCATAGTGTGAAAAAGGTAAAAAACAGAGTTTCAAAGTAAAGATTCTTCTTATAATGCATTCCCTTTTAGTCTAAAACACAATCTCTTGCCCTGAAACAGTGTTTAAGGTGAATACAAAGCTGTTTCATAGTGTGAAAAAGGTAAAAAACAGAGTTTCAAAGTAAAGATTCTTCTTATAATGCATTCCCTTTTAGTCTAATTCACAATCTCTTGCCCTGAAGCAGTGTTTAAGGTGAATACAAAGCTTTTTCATAGTGTGAAAAAGGTAAAGAACAGAGTTATAAAGTAAAGATTCTTCTTATAATGCATTCCCTTTTAGTCTAAAACACAATCTCTTGCCCTGAGTGTTTAATGTGAATATAAAGCTGTTTCATAGTGTGAAAAAGGTATAGAACAGAGTTTCAAAGTAAGGATTCTTCTTATAATGCAGTCCCTTTTAGTGTAAAACACAATCTCTTGCCCTGCAACAGTGTTTAAGGTGAATACAAAGCTGTTTCATAGTGTGAAAAAGGTAAAGAACAGAGTTTCAAAGTAAGGATTCTTCTTATAATGCATTCCCTTTTAGTCTAAAACACAATCTCTTGCCCTGAAACAGTGTTTAAGGTGAATACAAAGCTGTTTCATAGTGTGAAAAAGGTAAAGAACAGAGTTTCTAAGTAAAGATTCTTATTATAATGCATTCCCTTTTAGTCTAAAACACAATCTCTTGCCCTGAAGCAGTGTTTAAGGTGAATACAAAGCTGTTTCATAGTGTGAAAAAGGTAAAGAACAGAGTTTCAAAGTAAAGATTCTTCTTATAATGCATTCCCTTTTAGTCTAAAACACAATCTCTTGCAGTGAAACAGTGTTTAAGGTGAATACAAAGCTGTTTCATAGTGTGAAAAAGGTAAAGAACAGAGTTTCAAAGTAAAGATTCTTCTTATAATGCATTCCCTTTTAGTCTAAAACACAATTTCTTGCCCTGAAACAGTGTTTAAGCTATTCGATTTGGTTATAAACAATATTTCTTGCTCTGAAACGGTGTATAAGCTGATTAGAATGCATAGAAACCCTGTTTCGTTCTGGTTAGAGGTGTACAAACAGACTTGCAATTACTTTAAATGGTTAAGTTGTTCAGTTTGGTTAAAAACAATATTTCTTGCTCTGAAACTATGTATAAGCCAATTATAATGCGTGGAAACGTTGCCTCCTTGTGGTTAGAGGTGTAAAAACAGAGTTGCAATTACTTTCAAGGGTCACATTAGAACCATGTTAAAACAACATGTTTCTCCCCTGTATAAACTCTTTTCACTTGAAATATGTGTTTTCTTAGGATATTGTAAGTTGTTCAGTTTGGTTAAAAACAATATTTCTTGCTCTGAAACGCTGTATAAGCCGATTACAATGCAAATAAACCCTGTTTCATTGTGGTGAAACGGAGTTGCAATTACTTTAATTGGTCATATTACAAACAACTTGATCTCCTCTTGTTATAAACTCTTTTCATTTGAAATATGTGTTTTCTTAACATATTGTAAGTTATTCAGTTTGGTTAAAAACAAGATGTCTTGCCCTGAAACAGTGTTTAAGGTGAATACAAAGCTGTTTCATAGTGTGAAAAAGGTAAAGAACAGTTTCAAAGTAAAGATTCTTCTTATAATGCATTCCCTTTTAGTCTAAAACACAATCTCTTGCCCTGAGTATTTAAGGTGAATATAAAGCTGTTTCATAGTGTGAAAAAGGTAAAGAACAGAGTTTCAAAGTAAGGATTCTTCATATAATGCAGTCCCTTTTAGTTTAAAACACAATCTCTTACCCTGCAACAGTGTTTAAGGTGAATACAAAGCTGTTTCATAGTGTGAAAAAGGTAAAGAACAGAGTTTCAAAGTAAAGATTCTTCTTATAATGCATTCCCTTTTAGTCTAAAACACAATCTCTTGCCCTGAAACAGTGTTTAAGGTGAATACAAAGCTTTTTCATAGTGTGAAAAAGGTAAAGAACAGAGTTTCAAAGTAAAGATTCTTCTCATAATGCATTCCCTTTTAGTCTAATTCACAATCTCTTGCCCTGAAGCAGTGTTTAAGTTTAATATAAAGCTGTTTCATAGTGTGAAAAAGGTAAAGAAAAGAGTTTCAAAGTAAAGATTCTTCTTATAATGCATTCCCTTTTAGTCTAAAACACAATCTCTTGCCCTGAAACAGTGTTTAAGGTGAATATAAAGCTGTTTCATAGTGTGAAAAAGGTAAAGAACAGAGTTTCAAAGTAAAGATTCTTCTTATAATGCATTCCCTTTTAGTCTAAAACACAATCTCTTGCCCTGAAACAGTGTTTAAGGTGAATACAAAGCTGTTTCATAGTGTGAAAAAGGTAAAAAACAGAGTTTCAAAGTAAAGATTCTTCTTATAATGCATTCCCTTTTAGTCTAATTCACAATCTCTTGCCCTGAAGCAGTGTTTAAGGTGAATACAAAGCTTTTTCATAGTGTGAAAAAGGTAAAGAACAGAGTTTCAAAGTAGAGATTCTTCTTATAATGCATTCCCTTTTAGTCTAAAACACAATCTCTTGCAGTGAAACAGTGTTTAAGGTGAATACAAAGCTGTTTCATATTGTGAAAAAGGTAAAGAACAGAGTTTCAAAGAAAAGATTCTTCTTATTATGCATTCCCTTTTAGTCTAAAACACAATCTCTTGCCGTGAAACAGTGTTTAAGGTGAATACAAAGCTGTTTCATATTGTGAAAAAGGTAAAGAAAAGAGTTTCAAAGTAAAGATTCTTCTTATAATGCATTCCCTTTTAGTCTAAAAGACAATCTCTTGCCCTAAAGCAGTGTTTAAGTTGAATATAAAGCTGTTTCATAGTGTGAAAAAGGTAAAGAACAGAGTTTCAAAGTAAAGATTCTTCCTATAATGCATTCCCTTTTAGTCTAATTCACAATCTCTTGCCCTGAAGCAGTGTTTAAGGTGAATACAAAGCTGTTTCATATTGTGAAAAAGCTAAAGAACAGTTTCAAAGTAAAGATTCTTCTTATAATGCATTCCCTTTTAGTCTAAAACACAATCTCTTGCCGTGAAACAGTGGTTAAGGTGAATACAAAGCTGTTTCATAGTGTGAAAAAGGTAAAGAACAGAGTTTCAAAGTAAAGATTCTTCCTATAATGCATTCCCTTTTAGTCTAATTCACAATCTCTTGCCCTGAAGCAGTGTTTAAGGTGAATACAAAGCTGTTTCATATTGTGAAAAAGCTAAAGAACAGTTTCTAAGTATAGATTCTTCTTATAATGCATTCCCTTTTAGTCTAAAACACAATTTCTTGCCCTGAAACAGTGTTTAAGCTATTCAGTTTGGTTAAAAACAATATTTCTTGCTCTGAAACGCTGTATAAGCCGATTACAATGCATAGAAACCCTGTTTCATTGTGGTGAAACGGAGTTGCAATTACTTTAATTGGTCATATTACAAACAACTTGATCTCCTCTTGTTATAAACTCTTTTCATTTGAAATATGTGTTTTCTTAACATATTGTAAGTTATTCAGTTTGTTTAAAAACAAGATGTCTAGCTCTGAAACAGTGTTTAAGTTGAATACAAAGCTGTTTCATAGTGTGAAAATGGTAAAGAACAGTTTCTAAGTAAAGATTCTTCTTATAATGCATTCCCGTTTAGTCTAATTCACAATCTCTTGCCCTGAAGCAGTGTTTAAGTTTAATATAAAGCTGTTTCATAGTGTGAAAAAGGTAAAGAACAGAGTTTCAAAGTAAAGATTCTTCTTATAATGCAATCCCTTTTTGTCTAAAACACAATCTCTTGCCCTGAAACAGTGTTTAAGGTGAATACAAAGCTGTTTCATAGTGTGAAAAAGGTAAAGAACAGTTTCAAAGTAAAGATTCTTCTTATAATGCATTCCCTTTTAGTCTAAAACACAATCTCTTGCCCTGAGTGTTTAAGGTGAATATAAAGCTGTTTCATAGTGTGAAAAAGGTAAAAACAGAGTTTCAAAGTAAGGATTCTTCATATAATGCAGTCCCTTTTAGTCTAAAACACAATCTCTTGCCCTGCAACAGTGTTTAAGGTGAATACAAAGCTGTTTCATAGTGTGAAAAAGGTAAAGAACATAGTTTCAAAGTAAGGATTCTTCTTATAATGCATTCCCTTTTAGTCTAAAACACATTCTCTTGCCGTGAAACAGTGTTTAAGGTGAATACAAAGCTGTTTCATATTGTGAAAAAGGTAAAGAACAGCGTTTCAAAGTAAAGATTCTTCTTATAATGCATTCCCTTTTAGTCTAAAACACAATCTCTTGCCCTGAGTGTTTAAGGTGAATATAAAGCTGTTTCATAGTGTGAAAAAGGTAAAGAACAGAGTTTCAAAGTAAGGATTCTTCATATAATGCAGTCCCTTTTAGTTTAAAACACAATCTCTTGCCCTGCAACAGTGTTTAAGGTGAATACAAAGCTGTTTCATAGTGTGAAAAAGGTAAAGAACAGAGTTTCAAAGTAAAAATTCTTCTTATAATGCATTCCCTTTTAGTCTAAAACACAATCTCTTGCCCTGAAACAGTGTTTAAGGTGAATACAAAGCTTTTTCATAGTGTGAAAAAGGTAAAGAACAGAGTTTCAAAGTAAAGATTCTTCTCATAATGCATTCCCTTTTAGTCTAATTCACAATCTCTTGCCCTGAAGCAGTGTTTAAGTTTAATATAAAGCTGTTTCATAGTGTGAAAAAGGTAAAGAACAGAGTTTCAAAGTAAAGATTCTTCTTATAATGCATTCCCTTTTAGTCTAAAACACAATCTCTTGCCCTGAAACAGTGTTTAAGGTGAATACAAAGCTGTTTCATAGTGTGAAAAAGGTAAAGAACAGAGTTTCAAAGTAAAGATTCTTCTTATAATGCATTCCCTTTTAGTCTAAAACACAATCTCTTGCCGTGAAACAGTGTTTAAGGTGAATACAAAGATGTTTCATATTGTGAAAAAGGTAAAGAACAGAGTTTCAAAGTAAAGATTCTTCTTATAATGCATTCCCTTTTAGTCTAAAACACAATCTCTTGCCCTGAAACAGTGTTTAAGGTGAATACAAAGCTGTTTCATAGTGTGAAAAAGGTAAAAAACAGAGTTTCAAAGTAAAGATTCTTCTTATAATGCATTCCCTTTTAATCTAATTCAAAATCTCTTGCCCTGAGTGTTTAATGTGAATATAAAGCTGTTTCATAGTGTGAAAAAGTTAAAGAACAGAGTTTCAAAGTAAGGATTCTTCTTATAATGCAGTCCCTTTTAGTGTAAAACACAATCTCTTGCCCTGCAACAGTGTTTAAGGTGAATACAAAGCTGTTTCATAGTGTGAAAAAGGTAAAGAACAGAGTTTCAAAGTAAAGATTCTTCTTATAATGCATTCCCTTTTAGTCTAAAACACAATCTCTTGCCCTGAAACAGTGTTTAAAGTGAATACAAAGCTGTTTCATATTGTGAAAAAGGTAAAGAACAGAGATTCAAAGTAAAGATTCTTCTTATAATGCATTCCCTTTTAGTCTAAAGCACAATCTCTTGCCCTAAAGCAGTGTTTAAGGTGAATACAAAGCTGTTTCATAGTGTGAAAAAGGTAAAAAACAGAGTTTCAAAGTAAAGATTCTTCTTATAATGCATTCCCTTTTAGTCTAAAACACAATCTCTTGGCTTGAAAGTGTTTAAGGTGAATACAAAGCTGTTTCATAGTGTGAAAAAGGTAAAGAACAGAGTTTCAAAGTAAAGATTCTTCTTATAATGCATTCCCTTTTAGTCTAAAACACAATCTCTTGCCGTGAAACAGTGTTTAAGGTGAATACAAAGATGTTTCATATTGTGAAAAAGGTAAAGAACAGAGTTTCAAAGTAAAGATTCTTCTTATAATGCATTCCCTTTTAGTCTAAAACACAATCTCTTGCCCTGAAACAGTGTTTAAGGTGAATACAAAGCTGTTTCATAGTGTGAAAAAGGTAAAAAACAGAGTTTCAAAGTAAAGATTCTTCTTATAATGCATTCCCTTTTAATCTAATTCAAAATCTCTTGCCCTGAGTGTTTAATGTGAATATAAAGCTGTTTCATAGTGTGAAAAAGTTAAAGAACAGAGTTTCAAAGTAAGGATTCTTCTTATAATGCAGTCCCTTTTAGTGTAAAACACAATCTCTTGCCCTGCAACAGTGTTTAAGGTGAATACAAAGCTGTTTCATAGTGTGAAAATGGTAAAGAACAATTTCTAAGTAAAGATTCTTCTTATAATGCATTCCCTTTTAGTCTAAAACACAATCTCTTGCCCTGAAACAGTGTTTAAGGTGAATACAAAGCTGTTTCATAGTGTGAAAAAGGTAAAGAACAGAGTTTCTAAGTAAAGATTCTTCTTATAATGCATTCCCTTTTAGTCTAAAACACAATCTCTTGCCCTGAAGCAGTGTTTAAGGTGAATACAAAGCTGTTTCATAGTGTGAAAAAGGTAAAGAACAGAGTTTCAAAGTAAAGATTCTTCTCATAATGCATTCCCTTTTAGTCTAAAACACAATCTCTTGCCCTGAAACAGTGTTTAAGGTGAATACAAAGCAGTTTCATAGTGTGAAAAAGGTAAAGAACAGTTTCAAAGTAAAGATTCTTCTTATAATGCATTCCCTTTTAGTCTAAAACACAATCTCTTGCCCTGAGTGTTTAAGGTGAATATAAAGCTGTTTCATAGTGTGAAAAAGGTAAAGAACAGAGTTTCAAAGTAAGGATTCTTCTTATAATGCATTCCCTTTTAGTCTAAAACACAATCTCTTGCCCTGCAACAGTGTTTAAGGTGACTACAAAGCTGTTTCATAGTGTGAAAAAGGTAAAGAACAGAGTTTCAAAGTAAAGATTCTTCTTATAATGCATTCCCTTTTAGTCTAAAACACAATCTCTTGCCCTGAGTGTTTAAGGTGAATATAAAGCTGTTTCATTGTGTGAAAAAGGTAAAGAACAGTTTCAAAGTAAAGATTCTTCTTATAATGCATTCCCTTTTAGTCTAAAACACAATCTCTTGCCCTGAGTGTTTAATGTGAATATAAAGCTGTTTCATAGTGTGAAAAAGTTAAAGAACAGAGTTTCAAAGTAAGGATTCTTCTTATAATGCAGTCCCTTTTAGTGTAAAACACAATCTCTTGCCCTGCAACAGTGTTTAAGGTGAATACAAAGCTGTTTCATAGTGTGAAAAAGGTAAAGAACAGAGTTTCAAAGTAAAGATTCTTCTTATAATGCATTCCCTTTTAGTCTAAAACACAATCTCTTGCCCTGAAACAGTGTTTAAAGTGAATACAAAGCTGTTTCATATTGTGAAAAAGGTAAAGAACAGAGATTCAAAGTAAAGATTCTTCTTATAATGCATTCCCTTTTAGTCTAAAGCACAATCTCTTGCCCTAAAGCAGTGTTTAAGGTGAATACAAAGCTGTTTCATAGTGTGAAAAAGGTAAAGAACAGAGTTTCAAAGTAAGGATTCTTCTTATAATGCAGTCCCTTTTAGTGTAAAACACAATCTCTTGCCCTGCAACAGTGTTTAAGGTGAATACAAAGCTGTTTCATAGTGTGAAAATGGTAAAGAACAATTTCTAAGTAAAGATTCTTCTTATAATGCATTCCCTTTTAGTCTAAAACACAATCTCTTGCCCTGAAACAGTGTTTAAGGTGAATACAAAGCTGTTTCATAGTGTGAAAAAGGTAAAGAACAGAGTTTCTAAGTAAAGATTCTTCTTATAATGCATTCCCTTTTAGTCTAAAACACAATCTCTTGCCCTGAAGCAGTGTTTAAGGTGAATACAAAGCTGTTTCATAGTGTGAAAAAGGTAAAGAACAGAGTTTCAAAGTAAAGATTCTTCTCATAATGCATTCCCTTTTAGTCTAAAACACAATCTCTTGCCCTGAAACAGTGTTTAAGGTGAATACAAAGCAGTTTCATAGTGTGAAAAAGGTAAAGAACAGTTTCAAAGTAAAGATTCTTCTTATAATGCATTCCCTTTTAGTCTAAAACACAATCTCTTGCCCTGAGTGTTTAAGGTGAATATAAAGCTGTTTCATAGTGTGAAAAAGGTAAAGAACAGAGTTTCAAAGTAAGGATTCTTCTTATAATGCATTCCCTTTTAGTCTAAAACACAATCTCTTGCCCTGCAACAGTGTTTAAGGTGACTACAAAGCTGTTTCATAGTGTGAAAAAGGTAAAGAACAGAGTTTCAAAGTAAAGATTCTTCTTATAATGCATTCCCTTTTAGTCTAAAACACAATCTCTTGCCCTGAGTGTTTAAGGTGAATATAAAGCTGTTTCATTGTGTGAAAAAGGTAAAGAACAGTTTCAAAGTAAAGATTCTTCTTATAATGCATTCCCTTTTAGTCTAAAACACAATCTCTTGCCCTGAGTGTTTAATGTGAATATAAAGCTGTTTCATAGTGTGAAAAAGTTAAAGAACAGAGTTTCAAAGTAAGGATTCTTCTTATAATGCAGTCCCTTTTAGTGTAAAACACAATCTCTTGCCCTGCAACAGTGTTTAAGGTGAATACAAAGCTGTTTCATAGTGTGAAAAAGGTAAAGAACAGAGTTTCAAAGTAAAGATTCTTCTTATAATGCATTCCCTTTTAGTCTAAAACACAATCTCTTGCCCTGAAACAGTGTTTAAAGTGAATACAAAGCTGTTTCATATTGTGAAAAAGGTAAAGAACAGAGATTCAAAGTAAAGATTCTTCTTATAATGCATTCCCTTTTAGTCTAAAGCACAATCTCTTGCCCTAAAGCAGTGTTTAAGGTGAATACAAAGCTGTTTCATAGTGTGAAAAAGGTAAAAAACAGAGTTTCAAAGTAAAGATTCTTCTTATAATGCATTCCCTTTTAGTCTAAAACACAATCTCTTGCCTTGAAAGTGTTTAAGGTGAATACAAAGCTGTTTCATAGTGTGAACAAGGTAAAGAACAGACTTTCAAAGTAAAGATTCTTCTTATAAAGCATTCCCTTTTAGTCTAAAGCACAATCTCTTGCCCTAAAGCAGTGTTTAAGGTGAATACAAAGCTGTTTCATAGTGTGAAAAAGGTAAAAAACAGAGTTTCAAAGTAAAGATTCTTCATATAATGCATTCCCTTTTAGTCTAAAATACAATCTCTTGCCCTGAAGCAGTGTTTAAGTTGAATATAAAGCTGTTTCATAGTGTGAAAAAGGTAAAGAACAGAGTTTCTAAGTAAAGATTCTTCTTATAATGCATTCCCTTTTAGTCTAAAACACAATTTCTTGCCCTGAAACAGTGTTTAAGCTATTCAATTTGGTTAAAAACAATGTTTCTTGCTCTGAAACGGTGTATAAGCTGATTACAATGCATAGAAACCCTGTTTCGTTCTGGTTAGAGGTGTACAAACAGAGTTGCAATTACTTTAAATGGTTAAGTTGTTCAGTTTGGTTAAAAACAATATTTCTTGCTCTGAAACTATGTATAAGCCAATTATAATGCGTGGAAACGTTGCCTCCTTGTGGGTAGAGGTGTAAAAACAGAGTTGCAATTACTTTCAAGGGTCACATTAGAACCATGTTAAAAGAACTTGTTTCTCCCCTGTATAAACTCTTTTCACTTGAAATATGTGTTTTCTTAGGATATTGTAAGTTGTTCAGTTTGGTTAAAAACAATATTTCTTGCTCTGAAACGCTGTATAAGCCGATTACAATGCATAGAAACCCTGTTTCATTGTGGTGAAAGGGAGTTGCAATTACTTTAATTGGTCATATTACAAACAACTTGATCTCCCCTTGTTATAAACTCTTTTCATTTGAAATATGTGTTTTCTTAACATATTGTAAGTTATTCAGTTTGGTTAAAAACAAGATGTCTAGCTCTGAAACAGTGTTTAAGTTGAATACAAAGCTGTTTCATAGTGTGAAAATGGTAAAGAACAGTTTCTAAGTAAAGATTCTTCTTATAATGCATTCCCTTTTAGTCTAAAACACAATCTCTTGCCCTGAAACAGTGTTTAAGGTGAATACAAAGCTGTTTCATAGTGTGAAAAAGGTAAAGAACAGAGTTTCTAAGTAAAGATTCTTCTTATAATGCATTCCCTTTTAGTCTAAAACACAATCTCTTGCCCTGAAGCAGTGTTTAAGGTGAATACAAAGCTGTTTCATAGTGTGAAAAAGGTAAAGAACAGAGTTTCAAAGTAAAGATTCTTCTCATAATGCATTCCCTTTTAGTCTAAAACACAATCTCTTGCCCTGAAACAGTGTTTAAGGTGAATACAAAGCAGTTTCATAGTGTGAAAAAGGTAAAGAACAGTTTCAAAGTAAAGATTCTTCTTATAATGCATTCCCTTTTAGTCTAAAACACAGTCTCTTGCCCTGAGTGTTTAAGGTGAATATAAAGCTGTTTCATAGTGTGAAAAAGGTAAAGAACAGAGTTTCAAAGTAAGGATTCTTCTTATAATGCATTCCCTTTTAGTCTAAAACACAATCTCTTGCCCTGCAACAGTGTTTAAGGTGACTACAAAGCTGTTTCATAGTGTGAAAAAGGTAAAGAACAGAGTTTCAAAGTAAAGATTCTTCTTATAATGCATTCCCTTTTAGTCTAAAACACAATCTCTTGCCCTGAGTGTTTAAGGTGAATATAAAGCTGTTTCATTGTGTGAAAAAGGTAAAGAACAGTTTCAAAGTAAAGATTCTTCTTATAATGCATTCCCTTTTAGTCTAAAACACATTCTCTTGCCCTGAGTGTTTAATGTGAATATAAAGCTGTTTCATAGTGTGAAAAAGTTAAAGAACAGAGTTTCAAAGTAAGGATTCTTCTTATAATGCAGTCCCTTTTAGTGTAAAACACAATCTCTTGCCCTGCAACAGTGTTTAAGGTGAATACAAAGCTGTTTCATAGTGTGAAAAAGGTAAAGAACAGAGTTTCAAAGTAAAGATTCTTCTTATAATGCATTCCCTTTTAGTCTAAAACACAATCTCTTGCCCTGAAACAGTGTTTAAAGTGAATACAAAGCTGTTTCATATTGTGAAAAAGGTAAAGAACAGAGATTCAAAGTAAAGATTCTTCTTATAATGCATTCCCTTTTAGTCTAAAGCACAATCTCTTGCCCTAAAGCAGTGTTTAAGGTGAATACAAAGCTGTTTCATAGTGTGAAAAAGGTAAAAAACAGAGTTTCAAAGTAAAGATTCTTCTTATAATGCATTCCCTTTTAGTCTAAAACACAATCTCTTGCCTTGAAAGTGTTTAAGGTGAATACAAAGCTGTTTCATAGTGTGAAAAAGGTAAAGAACAGACTTTCAAAGTAAAGATTCTTCTTATAAAGCATTCCCTTTTAGTCTAAAGCACAATCTCTTGCCCTAAAGCAGTGTTTAAGGTGAATACAAAGCTGTTTCATAGTGTGAAAAAGGTAAAAAACAGAGTTTCAAAGTAAAGATTCTTCTTATAATGCATTCCCTTTTAGTCTAAAATACAATCTCTTGCCCTGAAGCAGTGTTTAAGTTGAATATAAAGCTGTTTCATAGTGTGAAAAAGGTAAAGAACAGAGTTTCTAAGTAAAGATTCTTCTTATAATGCATTCCCTTTTAGTCTAAAACACAATTTCTTGCCCTGAAACAGTGTTTAAGCTATTCAATTTGGTTAAAAACAATGTTTCTTGCTCTGAAACGGTGTATAAGCTGATTACAATGCATAGAAACCCTGTTTCGTTCTGGTTAGAGGTGTACAAACAGAGTTGCAATTACTTTAAATGGTTAAGTTGTTCAGTTTGGTTAAAAACAATATTTCTTGCTCTGAAACTATGTATAAGCCAATTATAATGCGTGGAAACGTTGCCTCCTTGTGGGTAGAGGTGTAAAAACAGAGTTGCAATTACTTTCAAGGGTCACATTAGAACCATGTTAAAACAACTTGTTTCTCCCCTGTATAAACTCTTTTCACTTGAAATATGTGTTTTCTTAGGATATTGTAAGTTGTTCAGTTTGGTTAAAAACAATATTTCTTGCTCTGAAACGCTGTATAAGCCGATTACAATGCATAGAAACCCTGTTTCATTGTGGTGAAAGGGAGTTGCAATTACTTTAATTGGTCATATTACAAACAACTTGATCTCCCCTTGTTATAAACTCTTTTCATTTGAAATATGTGTTTTCTTAACATATTGTAAGTTATTCAGTTTGGTTAAAAACAAGATGTCTAGCTCTGAAACAGTGTTTAAGTTGAATACAAAGCTGTTTCATAGTGTGAAAATGGTAAAGAACAGTTTCTAAGTAAAGATTCTTCTTATAATGCATTCCCTTTTAGTCTAAAACACAATCTCTTGCCCTGAAACAGTGTTTAAGGTGAATACAAAGCTGTTTCATAGTGTGAAAAAGGTAAAGAACAGAGTTTCTAAGTAAAGATTCTTCTTATAATGCATTCCCTTTTAGTCTAAAACACAATCTCTTGCCCTGAAGCAGTGTTTAAGGTGAATACAAAGCTGTTTCATAGTGTGAAAAAGGTAAAGAACAGAGTTTCAAAGTAAAGATTCTTCTCATAATGCATTCCCTTTTAGTCTAAAACACAATCTCTTGCCCTGAAACAGTGTTTAAGGTGAATACAAAGCAGTTTCATAGTGTGAAAAAGGTAAAGAACAGTTTCAAAGTAAAGATTCTTCTTATAATGCATTCCCTTTTAGTCTAAAACACAATCTCTTGCCCTGAGTGTTTAAGGTGAATATAAAGCTGTTTCATAGTGTGAAAAAGGTAAAGAACAGAGTTTCAAAGTAAGGATTCTTCTTATAATGCATTCCCTTTTAGTCTAAAACACAATCTCTTGCCGTGAAACAGTGTTTAAGGTGAATACAAAGCTGTTTCATATTGTGAAAAAGGTAAAGAACAGAGTTTCAAAGTAAAGATTGTTCTCATAATGCATTCCCTTTTAGTCTAAAACACAATCTCTTGCCCTAAAGCAGTGTTTAAGTTGAATATAAAACTGTTTCATAGTGTGAAAAAGGTAAAGAACAGAGTTTCAAAGTAAAGATTCTTCTTATAATGCATTCCCTTTTAGTCTAAAACACAATCTCTTGCCCTAAAGCAGTGTTTAAGTTGAATATAAAGCTGTTTCATAGTTTGAAAAAGGTAAAGAACAGAGTTTCAAAGTAAAGATTCTTCTTATAATGCATTCCCTTTTAGTCTAAAACACAATCTCTTGCCCTGAAGCAGTGTTTAAGGTGAATACAAAGCTGTTTCATAGCGTGAAAAAGGTAAAGAACAGAGTTTCAAAGTAAAGATACTTCTTATAATGCATTCCCTTTTAGTCTAAAACACAATCTCTTGCCGTGAAACAGTGTTTAAGGTGAATACAAAGATGTTTCATATTGTGAAAAAGGTAAAGAACAGAGTTTCAAAGTAAAGATTCTTCTTATAATGCATTCCCTTTTAGTCTAAAACACAATCTCTTGCCCTGAAACAGTGTTTAAGGTGAATACAAAGCTGTTTCATAGTGTGAAAAAGGTAAAAAACAAAGTTTCAAAGTAAAGATTCTTCTTATAATGCATTCCCTTTTAGTCTAAAACACAATCTCTTGCCCTGAAACAGTGTTTAAGGTGAATACAAAGCTGTTTCATAGTGTGAAAAAGGTAAAGAACAGAGTTTCTAAGTAAAGATTCTTCTTATAATGCATTCCCTTTTAGTCTAAAACACAATCTCTTGCCCTGAAGCAGTGTTTAAGGTGAATACAAAGCTGTTTCATAGTGTGAAAAAGGTAAAGAACAGAGTTTCAAAGTAAAGATTCTTCTCATAATGCATTCCCTTTTAGTCTAAAACACAATCTCTTGCCCTGAAACAGTGTTTAAGGTGAATACAAAGCAGTTTCATAGTGTGAAAAAGGTAAAGAACAGTTTCAAAGTAAAGATTCTTCTTATAATGCATTCCCTTTTAGTCTAAAACACAGTCTCTTGCCCTGAGTGTTTAAGGTGAATATAAAGCTGTTTCATAGTGTGAAAAAGGTAAAGAACAGAGTTTCAAAGTAAGGATTCTTCTTATAATGCATTCCCTTTTAGTCTAAAACACAATCTCTTGCCCTGCAACAGTGTTTAAGGTGACTACAAAGCTGTTTCATAGTGTGAAAAAGGTAAAGAACAGAGTTTCAAAGTAAAGATTCTTCTTATAATGCATTCCCTTTTAGTCTAAAACACAATCTCTTGCCCTGAGTGTTTAAGGTGAATATAAAGCTGTTTCATTGTGTGAAAAAGGTAAAGAACAGTTTCAAAGTAAAGATTCTTCTTATAATGCATTCCCTTTTAGTCTAAAACACATTCTCTTGCCCTGAGTGTTTAATGTGAATATAAAGCTGTTTCATAGTGTGAAAAAGTTAAAGAACAGAGTTTCAAAGTAAGGATTCTTCTTATAATGCAGTCCCTTTTAGTGTAAAACACAATCTCTTGCCCTGCAACAGTGTTTAAGGTGAATACAAAGCTGTTTCATAGTGTGAAAAAGGTAAAGAACAGAGTTTCAAAGTAAAGATTCTTCTTATAATGCATTCCCTTTTAGTCTAAAACACAATCTCTTGCCCTGAAACAGTGTTTAAAGTGAATACAAAGCTGTTTCATATTGTGAAAAAGGTAAAGAACAGAGATTCAAAGTAAAGATTCTTCTTATAATGCATTCCCTTTTAGTCTAAAGCACAATCTCTTGCCCTAAAGCAGTGTTTAAGGTGAATACAAAGCTGTTTCATAGTGTGAAAAAGGTAAAAAACAGAGTTTCAAAGTAAAGATTCTTCTTATAATGCATTCCCTTTTAGTCTAAAACACAATCTCTTGCCTTGAAAGTGTTTAAGGTGAATACAAAGCTGTTTCATAGTGTGAAAAAGGTAAAGAACAGACTTTCAAAGTAAAGATTCTTCTTATAAAGCATTCCCTTTTAGTCTAAAGCACAATCTCTTGCCCTAAAGCAGTGTTTAAGGTGAATACAAAGCTGTTTCATAGTGTGAAAAAGGTAAAAAACAGAGTTTCAAAGTAAAGATTCTTCTTATAATGCATTCCCTTTTAGTCTAAAATACAATCTCTTGCCCTGAAGCAGTGTTTAAGTTGAATATAAAGCTGTTTCATAGTGTGAAAAAGGTAAAGAACAGAGTTTCTAAGTAAAGATTCTTCTTATAATGCATTCCCTTTTAGTCTAAAACACAATTTCTTGCCCTGAAACAGTGTTTAAGCTATTCAATTTGGTTAAAAACAATGTTTCTTGCTCTGAAACGGTGTATAAGCTGATTACAATGCATAGAAACCCTGTTTCGTTCTGGTTAGAGGTGTACAAACAGAGTTGCAATTACTTTAAATGGTTAAGTTGTTCAGTTTGGTTAAAAACAATATTTCTTGCTCTGAAACTATGTATAAGCCAATTATAATGCGTGGAAACGTTGCCTCCTTGTGGGTAGAGGTGTAAAAACAGAGTTGCAATTACTTTCAAGGGTCACATTAGAACCATGTTAAAACAACTTGTTTCTCCCCTGTATAAACTCTTTTCACTTGAAATATGTGTTTTCTTAGGATATTGTAAGTTGTTCAGTTTGGTTAAAAACAATATTTCTTGCTCTGAAACGCTGTATAAGCCGATTACAATGCATAGAAACCCTGTTTCATTGTGGTGAAAGGGAGTTGCAATTACTTTAATTGGTCATATTACAAACAACTTGATCTCCCCTTGTTATAAACTCTTTTCATTTGAAATATGTGTTTTCTTAACATATTGTAAGTTATTCAGTTTGGTTAAAAACAAGATGTCTAGCTCTGAAACAGTGTTTAAGTTGAATACAAAGCTGTTTCATAGTGTGAAAATGGTAAAGAACAGTTTCTAAGTAAAGATTCTTCTTATAATGCATTCCCTTTTAGTCTAAAACACAATCTCTTGCCCTGAAACAGTGTTTAAGGTGAATACAAAGCTGTTTCATAGTGTGAAAAAGGTAAAGAACAGAGTTTCTAAGTAAAGATTCTTCTTATAATGCATTCCCTTTTAGTCTAAAACACAATCTCTTGCCCTGAAGCAGTGTTTAAGGTGAATACAAAGCTGTTTCATAGTGTGAAAAAGGTAAAGAACAGAGTTTCAAAGTAAAGATTCTTCTCATAATGCATTCCCTTTTAGTCTAAAACACAATCTCTTGCCCTGAAACAGTGTTTAAGGTGAATACAAAGCAGTTTCATAGTGTGAAAAAGGTAAAGAACAGTTTCAAAGTAAAGATTCTTCTTATAATGCATTCCCTTTTAGTCTAAAACACAATCTCTTGCCCTGAGTGTTTAAGGTGAATATAAAGCTGTTTCATAGTGTGAAAAAGGTAAAGAACAGAGTTTCAAAGTAAGGATTCTTCTTATAATGCATTCCCTTTTAGTCTAAAACACAATCTCTTGCCCTGCAACAGTGTTTAAGGTGACTACAAAGCTGTTTCATAGTGTGAAAAAGGTAAAGAACAGAGTTTCAAAGTAAAGATTCTTCTTATAATGCATTCCCTTTTAGTCTAAAACACAATCTCTTGCCCTGAGTGTTTAAGGTGAATATAAAGCTGTTTCATAGTGTGAAAAAGGTAAAGAACAGAGTTTCAAAGTAAGGATTCTTCTTATAATGCATTCCCTTTTAGTCTAAAACACAATCTCTTGCCGTGAAACAGTGTTTAAGGTGAATACAAAGCTGTTTCATATTGTGAAAAAGGTAAAGAACAGAGTTTCAAAGTAAAGATTGTTCTCATAATGCATTCCCTTTTAGTCTAAAACACAATCTCTTGCCCTAAAGCAGTGTTTAAGTTGAATATAAAACTGTTTCATAGTGTGAAAAAGGTAAAGAACAGAGTTTCAAAGTAAAGATTCTTCTTATAATGCATTCCCTTTTAGTCTAAAACACAATCTCTTGCCCTAAAGCAGTGTTTAAGTTGAATATAAAGCTGTTTCATAGTTTGAAAAAGGTAAAGAACAGAGTTTCAAAGTAAAGATTCTTCTTATAATGCATTCCCTTTTAGTCTAAAACACAATCTCTTGCCCTGAAGCAGTGTTTAAGGTGAATACAAAGCTGTTTCATAGCGTGAAAAAGGTAAAGAACAGAGTTTCAAAGTAAAGATACTTCTTATAATGCATTCCCTTTTAGTCTAAAACACAATCTCTTGCCGTGAAACAGTGTTTAAGGTGAATACAAAGATGTTTCATATTGTGAAAAAGGTAAAGAACAGAGTTTCAAAGTAAAGATTCTTCTTATAATGCATTCCCTTTTAGTCTAAAACACAATCTCTTGCCCTGAAACAGTGTTTAAGGTGAATACAAAGCTGTTTCATAGTGTGAAAAAGGTAAAAAACAAAGTTTCAAAGTAAAGATTCTTCTCATAATGAATTCCCTTTTAGTCTAAAACACAATCTCTTGCCCTGAAACAGTGTTTAAGGTGAATACAAAGCTGTTTCATAGTGTGAAAAAGGTAAAAAACAGAGTTTCAAAGTAAAGATTCTTCTTATAATGCATTCCCTTTTAATCTAATTCAAAATCTCTTGCCCTGAAGCAGTGTTTAAGGTGAATACAAAGCTGTTTCATATTGTGAAAAAGGTAAAGAACAGAGTTTCAAAGTAAAGATTCTTCTTATAATGCATTCCCTTTTAGTCTAAAACACAATCTCTTGCCGTGAAACAGTGTTTAAGGTGAATACAAAGCTGTTTCATTGTGTGAAAAAGGTAAAGAACAGTTTCAAAGTAAAGATTCTTCTTATAATGCATTCCCTTTTAGTCTAAAACACAATCTCTTGCCCTGAGTGTTTAATGTGAATATAAAGCTGTTTCATAGTGTGAAAAAGTTAAAGAACAGAGTTTCAAAGTAAGGATTCTTCTTATAATGCAGTCCCTTTTAGTGTAAAACACAATCTCTTGCCCTGCAACAGTGTTTACGGTGAATACAAAGCTGTTTCATAGTGTGAAAAAGGTAAAGAACAGAGTTTCAAAGTAAAGATTCTTCTTATAATGCATTCCCTTTTAGTCTAAAACACAATCTCTTGCCCTAAAGCAGTGTTTAAGGTGAATACAAAGCTGTTTCATAGTGTGAAAAAGGTAAAAAACAGAGTTTCAAAGTAAAGATTCTTCTTATAATGCATTCCCTTTTAGTCTAAAACACAATCTCTTGCCTTGAAAGTGTTTAAGGTGAATACAAAGCTGTTTCATAGTGTGAAAAAGGTAAAGAACAGACTTTCAAAGTAAAGATTCTTCTTATAAAGCATTCCCTTTTAGTCTAAAGCACAATCTCTTGCCCTAAAGCAGTGTTTAAGGTGAATACAAAGCTGTTTCATAGTGTGAAAAAGGTAAAAAACAGAGTTTCAAAGTAAAGATTCTTCTTATAATGCATTCCCTTTTAGTCTAAAATACAATCTCTTGCCCTGAAGCAGTGTTTAAGTTGAATATAAAGCTGTTTCATAGTGTGAAAAAGGTAAAGAACAGAGTTTCTAAGTAAAGATTCTTCTTATAATGCATTCCCTTTTAGTCTAAAACACAATTTCTTGCCCTGAAACAGTGTTTAAGCTATTCAATTTGGTTAAAAACAATATTTCTTGCTCTGAAACGGTGTATAAGCTGATTACAATGCATAGAAACCCTGTTTCGTTCTGGTTAGAGGTGTACAAACAGAGTTGCAATTACTTTAAATGGTTAAGTTGTTCAGTTTGGTTAGAAACAATATTTCTTGCTCTGAAACTAGGTATAAGCCAATTATAATGCGTGGAAACGTTGCCTCCTTGTGGGTAGAGGTGTAAAAACAGAGTTGCAATTACTTTCAAGGGTCACATTAGAACCATGTTAAAACAACTTGTTTCTCCCCTGTATAAACTCTTTTCACTTGAAATATGTGTTTTCTTAGGATATTGTAAGTTGTTCAGTTTGGTTAAAAACAATATTTCTTGCTCTGAAACGCTGTATAAGCCGATTACAATGCATAGAAACCCTGTTTCATTGTGGTGAAAGGGAGTTGCAATTACTTTAATTGGTCATATTACAAACAACTTGATCTCCCCTTGTTATAAACTCTTTTCATTTGAAATATGTGTTTTCTTAACATATTGTAAGTTATTCAGTTTGGTTAAAAACAAGATGTCTAGCTCTGAAACAGTGTTTAAGTTGAATACAAAGCTGTTTCATAGTGTGAAAATGGTAAAGAACAGTTTCTAAGTAAAGATTCTTCTTATAATGCATTCCCTTTTAGTCTAAAACACAATCTCTTGCCCTGAAACAGTGTTTAAGGTGAATACAAAGCTGTTTCATAGTGTGAAAAAGGTAAAGAACAGAGTTTCTAAGTAAAGATTCTTCTTATAATGCATTCCCTTTTAGTCTAAAACACAATCTCTTGCCCTGAAGCAGTGTTTAAGGTGAATACAAAGCTGTTTCATAGTGTGAAAAAGGTAAAGAACAGAGTTTCAAAGTAAAGATTCTTCTCATAATGCATTCCCTTTTAGTCTAAAACACAATCTCTTGCCCTGAAACAGTGTTTAAGGTGAATACAAAGCAGTTTCATTGTGTGAAAAAGGTAAAGAACAGTTTCAAAGTAAAGATTCTTCTTATAATGCATTCCCTTTTAGTCTAAAACACAATCTCTTGCCCTGAGTGTTTAATGTGAATATAAAGCTGTTTCATAGTGTGAAAAAGTTAAAGAACAGAGTTTCAAAGTAAGGATTCTTCTTATAATGCAGTCCCTTTTAGTGTAAAACACAATCTCTTGCCCTGCAACAGTGTTTAAGGTGAATACAAAGCTGTTTCATAGTGTGAAAAAGGTAAAGAACAGAGTTTCAAAGTAAAGATTCTTCTTATAATGCATTCCCTTTTAGTCTAAAACACAATCTCTTGCCCTGAAACAGTGTTTAAAGTGAATACAAAGCTGTTTCATATTGTGAAAAAGGTAAAGAACAGAGATTCAAAGTAAAGATTCTTCTTATAATGCATTCCCTTTTAGTCTAAAGCACAATCTCTTGCCCTAAAGCAGTGTTTAAGGTGAATACAAAGCTGTTTCATAGTGTGAAAAAGGTAAAAAACAGAGTTTCAAAGTAAAGATTCTTCTTATAATGCATTCCCTTTTAGTCTAAAACACAATCTCTTGCCTTGAAAGTGTTTAAGGTGAATACAAAGCTGTTTCATAGTGTGAAAAAGGTAAAGAACAGACTTTCAAAGTAAAGATTCTTCTTATAAAGCATTCCCTTTTAGTCTAAAGCACAATCTCTTGCCCTAAAGCAGTGTTTAAGGTGAATACAAAGCTGTTTCATAGTGTGAAAAAGGTAAAAAACAGAGTTTCAAAGTAAAGATTCTTCTTATAATGCATTCCCTTTTAGTCTAAAATACAATCTCTTGCCCTGAAGCAGTGTTTAAGTTGAATATAAAGCTGTTTCATAGTGTGAAAAAGGTAAAGAACAGAGTTTCTAAGTAAAGATTCTTCTTATAATGCATTCCCTTTTAGTCTAAAACACAATTTCTTGCCCTGAAACAGTGTTTAAGCTATTCAATTTGGTTAAAAACAATATTTCTTGCTCTGAAACGGTGTATAAGCTGATTACAATGCATAGAAACCCTGTTTCGTTCTGGTTAGAGGTGTACAAACAGAGTTGCAATTACTTTAAATGGTTAAGTTGTTCAGTTTGGTTAGAAACAATATTTCTTGCTCTGAAACTAGGTATAAGCCAATTATAATGCGTGGAAACGTTGCCTCCTTGTGGGTAGAGGTGTAAAAACAGAGTTGCAATTACTTTCAAGGGTCACATTAGAACCATGTTAAAACAACTTGTTTCTCCCCTGTATAAACTCTTTTCACTTGAAATATGTGTTTTCTTAGGATATTGTAAGTTGTTCAGTTTGGTTAAAAACAATATTTCTTGCTCTGAAACGCTGTATAAGCCGATTACAATGCATAGAAACCCTGTTTCATTGTGGTGAAAGGGAGTTGCAATTACTTTAATTGGTCATATTACAAACAACTTGATCTCCCCTTGTTATAAACTCTTTTCATTTGAAATATGTGTTTTCTTAACATATTGTAAGTTATTCAGTTTGGTTAAAAACAAGATGTCTAGCTCTGAAACAGTGTTTAAGTTGAATACAAAGCTGTTTCATAGTGTGAAAATGGTAAAGAACAGTTTCTAAGTAAAGATTCTTCTTATAATGCATTCCCTTTTAGTCTAAAACACAATCTCTTGCCCTGAAACAGTGTTTAAGGTGAATACAAAGCTGTTTCATAGTGTGAAAAAGGTAAAGAACAGAGTTTCTAAGTAAAGATTCTTCTTATAATGCATTCCCTTTTAGTCTAAAACACAATCTCTTGCCCTGAAGCAGTGTTTAAGGTGAATACAAAGCTGTTTCATAGTGTGAAAAAGGTAAAGAACAGAGTTTCAAAGTAAAGATTCTTCTCATAATGCATTCCCTTTTAGTCTAAAACACAATCTCTTGCCCTGAAACAGTGTTTAAGGTGAATACAAAGCAGTTTCATAGTGTGAAAAAGGTAAAGAACAGTTTCAAAGTAAAGATTCTTCTTATAATGCATTCCCTTTTAGTCTAAAACACAATCTCTTGCCCTGAGTGTTTAAGGTGAATACAAAGCTGTTTCATAGTGTGAAAAAGGTAAAGAACAGAGTTTCAAAGTAAAGATTCTTCTTATAATGCATTCCCTTTTAGTCTAAAACACAATCTCTTGCCCTGAGTGTTTAAGGTGAATATAAAGCTGTTTCATAGTGTGAAAAAGGTAAAGAACAGAGTTTCAAAGTAAGGATTCTTCTTATAATGCATTCCCTTTTAGTCTAAAACACAATCTCTTGCCGTGAAACAGTGTTTAAGGTGAATACAAAGCTGTTTCATATTGTGAAAAAGGTAAAGAACAGAGTTTCAAAGTAAAGATTCTTCTCATAATGCATTCCCTTTTAGTCTAAAACACAATCTCTTGCCCTAAAGCAGTGTTTAAGTTGAATATAAAACTGTTTCATAGTGTGAAAAAGGTAAAGAACAGAGTTTCAAAGTAAAGATTCTTCTTATAATGCATTCCCTTTTAGTCTAAAACACAATCTCTTGCCCTAAAGCAGTGTTTAAGTTGAATATAAAGCTGTTTCATAGTTTGAAAAAGGTAAAGAACAGAGTTTCAAAGTAAAGATTCTTCTTATAATGCATTCCCTTTTAGTCTAAAACACAATCTCTTGCCCTGAAGCAGTGTTTAAGGTGAATACAAAGCTGTTTCATAGTGTGAAAAAGGTAAAGAACAGAGTTTCAAAGTAAAGATTCTTCTTATAATGCATTCCCTTTTAGTCTAATTCACAATCTCTTGCCCTGAAGCAGTGTTTAAGTTGAATATAAAGCTGTTTCATATTGTGAAAAAGGTAAAGAACAGAGTTTCAAAGTAAAGATTCTTCTCATAATGCATTCCCTTTTAGTCTAAAACACAATCTCTTGCCCTGAAGCAGTGTTTAAGGTGAATACAAAGCTGTTTCATAGTGTGAAAAAGGTAAAGAACAGTTTCAAAGTAAAGATTCTTCTTATAATGCATTCCCTTTTAGTCTAAAACACAATCTCTTGCCCTGAAACAGTGTTTAAGGTGAATACAAAGCTGTTTCATAGTGTGAAAAAGGTAAAAAACAAAGTTTCAAAGTAAAGATTCTTCTTATAATGAATTCCCTTTTAGTCTAAAACACAATCTCTTGCCCTGAAACAGTGTTTAAGGTGAATACAAAGCTGTTTCATAGTGTGAAAAAGGTAAAAAACAGAGTTTCAAAGTAAAGATTCTTCTTATAATGCATTCCCTTTTAATCTAATTCAAAATCTCTTGCCCTGAAGCAGTGTTTAAGGTGAATACAAAGCTGTTTCATATTGTGAAAAAGGTAAAGAACAGAGTTTCAAAGTAAAGATTCTTCTTATAATGCATTCCCTTTTAGTCTAAAACACAATCTCTTGCCGTGAAACAGTGTTTAAGGTGAATACAAAGCTGTTTCATTGTGTGAAAAAGGTAAAGAACAGTTTCAAAGTAAAGATTCTTCTTATAATGCATTCCCTTTTAGTCTAAAACACAATCTCTTGCCCTGAGTGTTTAATGTGAATATAAAGCTGTTTCATAGTGTGAAAAAGTTAAAGAACAGAGTTTCAAAGTAAGGATTCTTCTTATAATGCAGTCCCTTTTAGTGTAAAACACAATCTCTTGCCCTGCAACAGTGTTTAAGGTGAATACAAAGCTGTTTCATAGTGTGAAAAAGGTAAAGAACAGAGTTTCAAAGTAAAGATTCTTCTTATAATGCATTCCCTTTTAGTCTAAAACACAATCTCTTGCCCTGAAACAGTGTTTAAAGTGAATACAAAGCTGTTTCATATTGTGAAAAAGGTAAAGAACAGAGATTCAAAGTAAAGATTCTTCTTATAATGCATTCCCTTTTAGTCTAAAGCACAATCTCTTGCCCTAAAGCAGTGTTTAAGGTGAATACAAAGCTGTTTCATAGTGTGAAAAAGGTAAAAAACAGAGTTTCAAAGTAAAGATTCTTCTTATAATGCATTCCCTTTTAGTCTAAAACACAATCTCTTGCCTTGAAAGTGTTTAAGGTGAATACAAAGCTGTTTCATAGTGTGAAAAAGGTAAAGAACAGACTTTCAAAGTAAAGATTCTTCTTATAAAGCATTCCCTTTTAGTCTAAAGCACAATCTCTTGCCCTAAAGCAGTGTTTAAGGTGAATACAAAGCTGTTTCATAGTGTGAAAAAGGTAAAAAACAGAGTTTCAAAGTAAAGATTCTTCTTATAATGCATTCCCTTTTAGTCTAAAATACAATCTCTTGCCCTGAAGCAGTGTTTAAGTTGAATATAAAGCTGTTTCATAGTGTGAAAAAGGTAAAGAACAGAGTTTCTAAGTAAAGATTCTTCTTATAATGCATTCCCTTTTAGTCTAAAACACAATTTCTTGCCCTTAAACAGTGTTTAAGCTATTCAATTTGGTTAAAAACAATATTTCTTGCTCTGAAACGGTGTATAAGCTGATTACAATGCATAGAAACCCTGTTTCGTTCTGGTTAGAGGTGTACAAACAGAGTTGCAATTACTTTAAATGGTTAAGTTGTTCAGTTTGGTTAAAAACAATATTTCTTGCTCTGAAACTATGTATAAGCCAATTATAATGCGTGGAAACGTTGCCTCCTTGTGGGTAGAGGTGTAAAAACAGAGTTGCAATTACTTTCAAGGGTCACATTAGAACCATGTTAAAACAACTTGTTTCTCCCCTGTATAAACTCTTTTCACTTGAAATATGTGTTTTCTTAGGATATTGTAAGTTGTTCAGTTTGGTTAAAAACAATATTTCTTGCTCTGAAACGCTGTATAAGCCGATTACAATGCATAGAAACCCTGTTTCATTGTGGTGAAAGGGAGTTGCAATTACTTTAATTGGTCATATTACAAACAACTTGATCTCCCCTTGTTATAAACTCTTTTCATTTGAAATATGTGTTTTCTTAACATATTGTAAGTTATTCAGTTTGGTTAAAAACAAGATGTCTAGCTCTGAAACAGTGTTTAAGTTGAATACAAAGCTGTTTCATAGTGTGAAAATGGTAAAGAACAGTTATTAAGTGAAGATCCTTCTTATAATGCATTCCCTTTTAGTCTAAAACACAATCTCTTGCCCTGAAACAGTGTTTAAGGTGAATACAAAGCTGTTTCATAGTGTGAAAAAGGTAAAGAACAGAGTTTCTAAGTAAAGATTCTTCTTATAATGCATTCCCTTTTAGTCTAAAACACAATCTCTTGCCCTGAAGCAGTGTTTAAGGTGAATACAAAGCTGTTTCATAGTGTGAAAAAGGTAAAGAACAGAGTTTCAAAGTAAAGATTCTTCTCATAATGCATTCCCTTTTAGTCTAAAACACAATCTCTTGCCCTGAAACAGTGTTTAAGGTGAATACAAAGCAGTTTCATAGTGTGAAAAAGGTAAAGAACAGTTTCAAAGTAAAGATTCTTCTTATAATGCATTCCCTTTTAGTCTAAAACACAATCTCTTGCCCTGAGTGTTTAAGGTGAATATAAAGCTGTTTCATAGTGTGAAAAAGGTAAAGAACAGAGTTTCAAAGTAAGGATTCTTCTTATAATGCATTCCCTTTTAGTCTAAAACACAATCTCTTGCCGTGAAACAGTGTTTAAGGTGAATACAAAGCTGTTTCATATTGTGAAAAAGGTAAAGAACAGAGTTTCAAAGTAAAGATTCTTCTCATAATGCATTCCCTTTTAGTCTAAAACACAATCTCTTGCCCTAAAGCAGTGTTTAAGTTGAATATAAAACTGTTTCATAGTGTGAAAAAGGTAAAGAACAGAGTTTCAAAGTAAAGATTCTTCTTATAATGCATTCCCTTTTAGTCTAAAACACAATCTCTTGCCCTAAAGCAGTGTTTAAGTTGAATATAAAGCTGTTTCATAGTTTGAAAAAGGTAAAGAACAGAGTTTCAAAGTAAAGATTCTTCTTATAATGCATTCCCTTTTAGTCTAAAACACAATCTCTTGCCCTGAAGCAGTGTTTAAGGTGAATACAAAGCTGTTTCATAGTGTGAAAAAGGTAAAGAACAGAGTTTCAAAGTAAAGATTCTTCTTATAATGCATTCCCTTTTAGTCTAATTCACAATCTCTTGCCCTGAAGCAGTGTTTAAGTTGAATATAAAGCTGTTTCATATTGTGAAAAAGGTAAAGAACAGAGTTTCAAAGTAAAGATTCTTCTCATAATGCATTCCCTTTTAGTCTAAAACACAATCTCTTGCCCTGAAGCAGTGTTTAAGGTGAATACAAAGCTGTTTCATAGTGTGAAAAAGGTAAAGAACAGTTTCAAAGTAAAGATTCTTCTTATAATGCATTCCCTTTTAGTCTAAAACACAATCTCTTGCCCTGAAACAGTGTTTAAGGTGAATACAAAGCTGTTTCATAGTGTGAAAAAGGTAAAAAACAAAGTTTCAAAGTAAAGATTCTTCTTATAATGAATTCCCTTTTAGTCTAAAACACAATCTCTTGCCCTGAAACAGTGTTTAAGGTGAATACAAAGCTGTTTCATAGTGTGAAAAAGGTAAAAAACAGAGTTTCAAAGTAAAGATTCTTCTTATAATGCATTCCCTTTTAATCTAATTCAAAATCTCTTGCCTTGAAGCAGTGTTTAAGGTGAATACAAAGCTGTTTCATATTGTGAAAAAGGTAAAGAACAGAGTTTCAAAGTAAAGATTCTTCTTATAATGCATTCCCTTTTAGTCTAAAACACAATCTCTTGCCGTGAAACAGTGTTTAAGGTGAATACAAAGCTGTTTCATTGTGTGAAAAAGGTAAAGAACAGTTTCAAAGTAAAGATTCTTCTTATAATGCATTCCCTTTTAGTCTAAAACACAATCTCTTGCCCTGAGTGTTTAATGTGAATATAAAGCTGTTTCATAGTGTGAAAAAGTTAAAGAACAGAGTTTCAAAGTAAGGATTCTTCTTATAATGCAGTCCCTTTTAGTGTAAAACACAATCTCTTGCCCTGCAACAGTGTTTAAGGTGAATACAAAGCTGTTTCATAGTGTGAAAAAGGTAAAGAACAGAGTTTCAAAGTAAAGATTCTTCTTATAATGCATTCCCTTTTAGTCTAAAACACAATCTCTTGCCCTGAAACAGTGTTTAAAGTGAATACAAAGCTGTTTCATATTGTGAAAAAGGTAAAGAACAGAGATTCAAAGTAAAGATTCTTCTTATAATGCATTCCCTTTTAGTCTAAAGCACAATCTCTTGCCCTAAAGCAGTGTTTAAGGTGAATACAAAGCTGTTTCATAGTGTGAAAAAGGTAAAAAACAGAGTTTCAAAGTAAAGATTCTTCTTATAATGCATTCCCTTTTAGTCTAAAACACAATCTCTTGCCTTGAAAGTGTTTAAGGTGAATACAAAGCTGTTTCATAGTGTGAAAAAGGTAAAGAACAGACTTTCAAAGTAAAGATTCTTCTTATAAAGCATTCCCTTTTAGTCTAAAGCACAATCTCTTGCCCTAAAGCAGTGTTTAAGGTGAATACAAAGCTGTTTCATAGTGTGAAAAAGGTAAAAAACAGAGTTTCAAAGTAAAGATTCTTCTTATAATGCATTCCCTTTTAGTCTAAAATACAATCTCTTGCCCTGAAGCAGTGTTTAAGTTGAATATAAAGCTGTTTCATAGTGTGAAAAAGGTAAAGAACAGAGTTTCTAAGTAAAGATTCTTCTTATAATGCATTCCCTTTTAGTCTAAAACACAATTTCTTGCCCTGAAACAGTGTTTAAGCTATTCAATTTGGTTAAAAACAATATTTCTTGCTCTGAAACGGTGTATAAGCTGATTACAATGCATAGAAACCCTGTTTCGTTCTGGTTAGAGGTGTACAAACAGAGTTGCAATTACTTTAAATGGTTAAGTTGTTCAGTTTGGTTAAAAACAATATTTCTTGCTCTGAAACTATGTATAAGCCAATTATAATGCGTGGAAACGTTGCCTCCTTGTGGGTAGAGGTGTAAAAACAGAGTTGCAATTACTTTCAAGGGTCACATTAGAACCATGTTAAAACAACTTGTTTCTCCCCTGTATAAACTCTTTTCACTTGAAATATGTGTTTTCTTAGGATATTGTAAGTTGTTCAGTTTGGTTAAAAACAATATTTCTTGCTCTGAAACGCTGTATAAGCCGATTACAATGCATAGAAACCCTGTTTCATTGTGGTGAAAGGGAGTTGCAATTACTTTAATTGGTCATATTACAAACAACTTGATCTCCCCTTGTTATAAACTCTTTTCATTTGAAATATGTGTTTTCTTAACATATTGTAAGTTATTCAGTTTGGTTAAAAACAAGATGTCTAGCTCTGAAACAGTGTTTAAGTTGAATACAAAGCTGTTTCATAGTGTGAAAATGGTAAAGAACAGTTATTAAGTGAAGATCCTTCTTATAATGCATTCCCTTTTAGTCTAAAACACAATCTCTTGCCCTGAAACAGTGTTTAAGGTGAATACAAAGCTGTTTCATTGTGTGAAAAAGGTAAAGAACAGTTTCAAAGTAAAGATTCTTCTTATAATGCATTCCCTTTTAGTCTAAAACACAATCTCTTGCCCTGAGTGTTTAATGTGAATATAAAGCTGTTTCATAGTGTGAAAAAGTTAAAGAACAGAGTTTCAAAGTAAGGATTCTTCTTATAATGCAGTCCCTTTTAGTGTAAAACACAATCTCTTGCCCTGCAACAGTGTTTAAGGTGAATACAAAGCTGTTTCATAGTGTGAAAAAGGTAAAGAACAGAGTTTCAAAGTAAAGATTCTTCTTATAATGCATTCCCTTTTAGTCTAAAACACAATCTCTTGCCCTGAAACAGTGTTTAAAGTGAATACAAAGCTGTTTCATATTGTGAAAAAGGTAAAGAACAGAGATTCAAAGTAAAGATTCTTCTTATAATGCATTCCCTTTTAGTCTAAAACACAATCTCTTGCCCTGAGTGTTTAAGGTGAATATAAAGCTGTTTCATAGTGTGAAAAAGGTAAAGAACAGAGTTTCAAAGTAAGGATTCTTCATATAATGCAGTCCCTTTTAGTTTAAAACACAATCTCTTGCCCTGCAACAGTGTTTAAGGTGAATACAAAGCTGTTTCATAGTGTGAAAAAGGTAAAGAACAGAGTTTCAAAGTAAAGATTCTTCTTATAATGCATTCCCTTTTAGTCTAAAACACAATCTCTTGCCCTGAAACAGTGTTTAAGGTGAATACAAAGCTTTTTCATAGTGTGAAAAAGGTAAAGAACAGAGTTTCAAAGTAAAGATTCTTCTCATAATGCATTCCCTTTTAGTCTAATTCACAATCTCTTGCCCTGAAGCAGTGTTTAAGTTTAATATAAAGCTGTTTCATAGTGTGAAAAAGGTAAAGAACAGAGTTTCAAAGTAAAGATTCTTCTTATAATGCATTCCCTTTTAGTCTAAAACACAATCTCTTGCCCTGAAACAGTGTTTAAGGTGAATACAAAGCTGTTTCATAGTGTGAAAAAGGTAAAGAACAGAGTTTCAAAGTAAAGATTCTTCTTATAATGCATTCCCTTTTAGTCTAAAACACAATCTCTTGCCGTGAAACAGTGTTTAAGGTGAATACAAAGATGTTTCATATTGTGAAAAAGGTAAAGAACAGAGTTTCAAAGTAAAGATTCTTCTTATAATGCATTCCCTTTTAGTCTAAAACACAATCTCTTGCCCTGAAACAGTGTTTAAGGTGAATACAAAGCTGTTTCATAGTGTGAAAAAGGTAAAAAACAAAGTTTCAAAGTAAAGATTCTTCTTATAATGAATTCCCTTTTAGTCTAAAACACAATCTCTTGCCCTGAAACAGTGTTTAAGGTGAATACAAAGCTGTTTCATAGTGTGAAAAAGGTAAAAAACAGAGTTTCAAAGTAAAGATTCTTCTTATAATGCATTCCCTTTTAATCTAATTCAAAATCTCTTGCCCTGAAGCAGTGTTTAAGGTGAATACAAAGCTGTTTCATATTGTGAAAAAGGTAAAGAACAGAGATTCAAAGTAAAGATTCTTCTTATAATGCATTCCCTTTTAGTCTAAAGCACAATCTCTTGCCCTAAAGCAGTGTTTAAGGTGAATACAAAGCTGTTTCATAGTGTGAAAAAGGTAAAGAACAGAGTTTCAAAGTAAAGATTCTTCTTATAATGCATTCCCTTTTAGTCTAAAACACAATCTCTTGCCCTGAGTGTTTAAGGTGAATATAAAGCTGTTTCATAGTGTGAAAAAGGTAAAGAACAGAGTTTCAAAGTAAGGATTCTTCATATAATGCAGTCCCTTTTAGTTTAAAACACAATCTCTTGCCCTGCAACAGTGTTTAAGGTGAATACAAAGCTGTTTCATAGTGTGAAAAAGGTAAAGAACAGAGTTTCAAAGTAAAGATTCTTCTTATAATGCATTCCCTTTTAGTCTAAAACACAATCTCTTGCCCTGAAACAGTGTTTAAGGTGAATACAAAGCTTTTTCATAGTGTGAAAAAGGTAAAGAACAGAGTTTCAAAGTAAAGATTCTTCTCATAATGCATTCCCTTTTAGTCTAATTCACAATCTCTTGCCCTGAAGCAGTGTTTAAGTTTAATATAAAGCTGTTTCATAGTGTGAAAAAGGTAAAGAACAGAGTTTCAAAGTAAAGATTCTTCTTATAATGCATTCCCTTTTAGTCTAAAACACAATCTCTTGCCCTGAAACAGTGTTTAAGGTGAATACAAAGCTGTTTCATAGTGTGAAAAAGGTAAAGAACAGAGTTTCAAAGTAAAGATTCTTCTTATAATGCATTCCCTTTTAGTCTAAAACACAATCTCTTGCCGTGAAACAGTGTTTAAGGTGAATACAAAGATGTTTCATATTGTGAAAAAGGTAAAGAACAGAGTTTCAAAGTAAAGATTCTTCTTATAATGCATTCCCTTTTAGTCTAAAACACAATCTCTTGCCCTGAAACAGTGTTTAAGGTGAATACAAAGCTGTTTCATAGTGTGAAAAAGGTAAAAAACAAAGTTTCAAAGTAAAGATTCTTCTTATAATGAATTCCCTTTTAGTCTAAAACACAATCTCTTGCCCTGAAACAGTGTTTAAGGTGAATACAAAGCTGTTTCATAGTGTGAAAAAGGTAAAAAACAGAGTTTCAAAGTAAAGATTCTTCTTATAATGCATTCCCTTTTAATCTAATTCAAAATCTCTTGCCCTGAAGCAGTGTTTAAGGTGAATACAAAGCTGTTTCATATTGTGAAAAAGGTAAAGAACAGAGATTCAAAGTAAAGATTCTTCTTATAATGCATTCCCTTTTAGTCTAAAGCACAATCTCTTGCCCTAAAGCAGTGTTTAAGGTGAATACAAAGCTGTTTCATAGTGTGAAAAAGGTAAAGAACAGAGTTTCAAAGTAAAGATTCTTCTTATAATGCATTCCCTTTTAGTCTAAAACACAATCTCTTGCCCTGAAACAGTGTTTAAGGTGAATACAAAGCTGTTTCATAGTGTGAAAAAGGTAAAAAACAAAGTTTCAAAGTAAAGATTCTTCTTATAATGAATTCCCTTTTAGTCTAAAACACAATCTCTTGCCCTGAAACAGTGTTTAAGGTGAAAACAAAGCTGTTTCATAGTGTGAAAAAGGTAAAAAACAGAGTTTCAAAGTAAAGATTCTTCTTATAATGCATTCCCTTTTAATCTAATTCAAAATCTCTTGCCCTGAAGCAGTGTTTAAGGTGAATACAAAGCTGTTTCATATTGTGAAAAAGGTAAAGAACAGAGTTTCAAAGTAAAGATTCTTCTTATAATGCATTCCCTTTTAGTCTAAAACACAATCTCTTGCCGTGAAACAGTGTTTAAGGTGAATACAAAGCTGTTTCATTGTGTGAAAAAGGTAAAGAACAGTTTCAAAGTAAAGATTCTTCTTATAATGCATTCCCTTTTAGTCTAAAACACAATCTCTTGCCCTGAGTGTTTAATGTGAATATAAAGCTGTTTCATAGTGTGAAAAAGTTAAAGAACAGAGTTTCAAAGTAAGGATTCTTCTTATAATGCAGTCCCTTTTAGTGTAAAACACAATCTCTTGCCCTGCAACAGTGTTTAAGGTGAATACAAAGCTGTTTCATAGTGTGAAAAAGGTAAAGAACAGAGTTTCAAAGTAAAGATTCTTCTTATAATGCATTCCCTTTTAGTCTAAAACACAATCTCTTGCCCTGAAACAGTGTTTAAAGTGAATACAAAGCTGTTTCATATTGTGAAAAAGGTAAAGAACAGAGATTCAAAGTAAAGATTCTTCTTATAATGCATTCCCTTTTAGTCTAAAGCACAATCTCTTGCCCTAAAGCAGTGTTTAAGGTGAATACAAAGCTGTTTCATAGTGTGAAAAAGGTAAAAAACAGAGTTTCAAAGTAAAGATTCTTCTTATAATGCATTCCCTTTTAGTCTAAAACACAATCTCTTGCCTTGAAAGTGTTTAAGGTGAATACAAAGCTGTTTCATAGTGTGAAAAAGGTAAAGAACAGACTTTCAAAGTAAAGATTCTTCTTATAAAGCATTCCCTTTTAGTCTAAAGCACAATCTCTTGCCCTAAAGCAGTGTTTAAGGTGAATACAAAGCTGTTTCATAGTGTGAAAAAGGTAAAAAACAGAGTTTCAAAGTAAAGATTCTTCTTATAATGCATTCCCTTTTAGTCTAAAATACAATCTCTTGCCCTGAAGCAGTGTTTAAGTTGAATATAAAGCTGTTTCATAGTGTGAAAAAGGTAAAGAACAGAGTTTCTAAGTAAAGATTCTTCTTATAATGCATTCCCTTTTAGTCTAAAACACAATTTCTTGCCCTGAAACAGTGTTTAAGCTATTCGATTTGGTTAAAAACAATATTTCTTGCTCTGAAACGGTGTATAAGCTGATTACAATGCATAGAAACCCTGTTTCGTTCTGGTTAGAGGTGTACAAACAGAGTTGCAATTACTTTAAATGGTTAAGTTGTTCAGTTTGGTTAAAAACAATATTTCTTGCTCTGAAACTATGTATAAGCCAATTATAATGCGTGGAAACGTTGCCTCCTTGTGGGTAGAGGTGTAAAAACAGAGTTGCAATTACTTTCAAGGGTCACATTAGAACCATGCTAAAACAACTTGTTTCTCCCCTGTATAAACTCTTTTCACTTGAAATATGTGTTTTCTTAGGATATTGTAAGTTGTTCAGTTTGGTTAAAAACAATATTTCTTGCTCTGAAACGCTGTATAAGCCGATTACAATGCATAGAAACCCTGTTTCATTGTGGTGAAAGGGAGTTGCAATTACTTTAATTGGTCATATTACAAACAACTTGATCTCCCCTTGTTATAAACTCTTTTCATTTGAAATATGTGTTTTCTTAACATATTGTAAGTTATTCAGTTTGGTTAAAAACAAGATGTCTAGCTCTGAAACAGTGTTTAAGTTGAATACAAAGCTGTTTCATAGTGTGAAAATGGTAAAGAACAGTTTCTAAGTAAAGATTCTTCTTATAATGCATTCCCTTTTAGTCTAAAACACAATCTCTTGCCCTGAAACAGTGTTTAAGGTGAATACAAAGCTGTTTCATAGTGTGAAAAAGGTAAAGAACAGAGTTTCTAAGTAAAGATTCTTCTTATAATGCATTCCCTTTTAGTCTAAAACACAATCTCTTGCCCTGAAGCAGTGTTTAAGGTGAATACAAAGCTGTTTCATAGTGTGAAAAAGGTAAAGAACAGAGTTTCAAAGTAAAGATTCTTCTCATAATGCATTCCCTTTTAGTCTAAAACACAATCTCTTGCCCTGAAACAGTGTTTAAGGTGAATACAAAGCAGTTTCATAGTGTGAAAAAGGTAAAGAACATAGTTTCAAAGTAAGGATTCTTCTTATAATGCATTCCCTTTTAGTCTAAAACACATTCTCTTGCCGTGAAACAGTGTTTAAGGTGAATACAAAGCTGTTTCATATTGTGAAAAAGGTAAAGAACAGCGTTTCAAAGTAAAGATTCTTCTTATAATGCATTCCCTTTTAGTCTAAAACACAATCTCTTGCCCTGAGTGTTTAAGGTGAATATAAAGCTGTTTCATAGTGTGAAAAAGGTAAAAAACAGAGTTTCAAAGTAAAGATTCTTCTTATAATGCATTCCCTTTTAATCTAATTCAAAATCTCTTGCCCTGAAGCAGTGTTTAAGGTGAATACAAAGCTGTTTCATATTGTGAAAAAGGTAAAGAACAGAGTTTCAAAGTAAAGATTCTTCTTATAATGCATTCCCTTTTAGTCTAAAACACAATCTCTTGCCGTGAAACAGTGTTTAAGGTGAATACAAAGCTGTTTCATTGTGTGAAAAAGGTAAAGAACAGTTTCAAAGTAAAGATTCTTCTTATAATGCATTCCCTTTTAGTCTAAAACACAATCTCTTGCCCTGAGTGTTTAATGTGAATATAAAGCTGTTTCATAGTGTGAAAAAGTTAAAGAACAGAGTTTCAAAGTAAGGATTCTTCTTATAATGCAGTCCCTTTTAGTGTAAAACACAATCTCTTGCCCTGCAACAGTGTTTAAGGTGAATACAAACCTGTTTCATAGTGTGAAAAAGGTAAAGAACAGAGTTTCAAAGTAAAGATTCTTCTTATAATGCATTCCCTTTTAGTCTAAAGCACAATCTCTTGCCCTAAAGCAGTGTTTAAGGTGAATATAAAGCTGTTTCATAGTGTGAAAAAGGTAAAGAACAGAGTTTCAAAGTAAGGATTCTTCATATAATGCAGTCCCTTTTAGTTTAAAACACAATCTCTTGCCCTGCAACAGTGTTTAAGGTGAATACAAAGCTGTTTCATAGTGTGAAAAAGGTAAAGAACAGAGTTTCAAAGTAAAGATTCTTCTTATAATGCATTCCCTTTTAGTCTAAAACACAATCTCTTGCCCTGAAACAGTGTTTAAGGTGAATACAAAGCTTTTTCATAGTGTGAAAAAGGTAAAGAACAGAGTTTCAAAGTAAAGATTCTTCTCATAATGCATTCCCTTTTAGTCTAATTCACAATCTCTTGCCCTGAAGCAGTGTTTAAGTTTAATATAAAGCTGTTTCATAGTGTGAAAAAGGTAAAGAACAGAGTTTCAAAGTAAAGATTCTTCTTATAATGCATTCCCTTTTAGTCTAAAACACAATCTCTTGCCCTGAAACAGTGTTTAAGGTGAATACAAAGCTGTTTCATAGTGTGAAAAAGGTAAAGAACAGAGTTTCAAAGTAAAGATTCTTCTTATAATGCATTCCCTTTTAGTCTAAAACACAATCTCTTGCCGTGAAACAGTGTTTAAGGTGAATACAAAGATGTTTCATATTGTGAAAAAGGTAAAGAACAGAGTTTCAAAGTAAAGATTCTTCTTATAATGCATTCCCTTTTAGTCTAAAACACAATCTCTTGCCCTGAAACAGTGTTTAAGGTGAATACAAAGCTGTTTCATAGTGTGAAAAAGGTAAAAAACAAAGTTTCAAAGTAAAGATTCTTCTTATAATGAATTCCCTTTTAGTCTAAAACACAATCTCTTGCCCTGAAACAGTGTTTAAGGTGAATACAAAGCTGTTTCATAGTGTGAAAAAGGTAAAAAACAGAGTTTCAAAGTAAAGATTCTTCTTATAATGCATTCCCTTTTAATCTAATTCAAAATCTCTTGCCCTGAAGCAGTGTTTAAGGTGAATACAAAGCTGTTTCATATTGTGAAAAAGGTAAAGAACAGAGATTCAAAGTAAAGATTCTTCTTATAATGCATTCCCTTTTAGTCTAAAGCACAATCTCTTGCCCTAAAGCAGTGTTTAAGGTGAATACAAAGCTGTTTCATAGTGTGAAAAAGGTAAAGAACAGAGTTTCAAAGTAAAGATTCTTCTTATAATGCATTCCCTTTTAGTCTAAAACACAATCTCTTGCCCTGAAACAGTGTTTAAGGTGAATACAAAGCTGTTTCATAGTGTGAAAAAGGTAAAAAACAAAGTTTCAAAGTAAAGATTCTTCTTATAATGAATTCCCTTTTAGTCTAAAACACAATCTCTTGCCCTGAAACAGTGTTTAAGGTGAAAACAAAGCTGTTTCATAGTGTGAAAAAGGTAAAAAACAGAGTTTCAAAGTAAAGATTCTTCTTATAATGCATTCCCTTTTAATCTAATTCAAAATCTCTTGCCCTGAAGCAGTGTTTAAGGTGAATACAAAGCTGTTTCATATTGTGAAAAAGGTAAAGAACAGAGTTTCAAAGTAAAGATTCTTCTTATAATGCATTCCCTTTTAGTCTAAAACACAATCTCTTGCCGTGAAACAGTGTTTAAGGTGAATACAAAGCTGTTTCATTGTGTGAAAAAGGTAAAGAACAGTTTCAAAGTAAAGATTCTTCTTATAATGCATTCCCTTTTAGTCTAAAACACAATCTCTTGCCCTGAGTGTTTAATGTGAATATAAAGCTGTTTCATAGTGTGAAAAAGTTAAAGAACAGAGTTTCAAAGTAAGGATTCTTCTTATAATGCAGTCCCTTTTAGTGTAAAACACAATCTCTTGCCCTGCAACAGTGTTTAAGGTGAATACAAAGCTGTTTCATAGTGTGAAAAAGGTAAAGAACAGAGTTTCAAAGTAAAGATTCTTCTTATAATGCATTCCCTTTTAGTCTAAAACACAATCTCTTGCCCTGAAACAGTGTTTAAAGTGAATACAAAGCTGTTTCATATTGTGAAAAAGGTAAAGAACAGAGATTCAAAGTAAAGATTCTTCTTATAATGCATTCCCTTTTAGTCTAAAGCACAATCTCTTGCCCTAAAGCAGTGTTTAAGGTGAATACAAAGCTGTTTCATAGTGTGAAAAAGGTAAAAAACAGAGTTTCAAAGTAAAGATTCTTCTTATAATGCATTCCCTTTTAGTCTAAAACACAATCTCTTGCCTTGAAAGTGTTTAAGGTGAATACAAAGCTGTTTCATAGTGTGAAAAAGGTAAAGAACAGACTTTCAAAGTAAAGATTCTTCTTATAAAGCATTCCCTTTTAGTCTAAAGCACAATCTCTTGCCCTAAAGCAGTGTTTAAGGTGAATACAAAGCTGTTTCATAGTGTGAAAAAGGTAAAAAACAGAGTTTCAAAGTAAAGATTCTTCTTATAATGCATTCCCTTTTAGTCTAAAATACAATCTCTTGCCCTGAAGCAGTGTTTAAGTTGAATATAAAGCTGTTTCATAGTGTGAAAAAGGTAAAGAACAGAGTTTCTAAGTAAAGATTCTTCTTATAATGCATTCCCTTTTAGTCTAAAACACAATTTCTTGCCCTGAAACAGTGTTTAAGCTATTCGATTTGGTTAAAAACAATATTTCTTGCTCTGAAACGGTGTATAAGCTGATTACAATGCATAGAAACCCTGTTTCGTTCTGGTTAGAGGTGTACAAACAGAGTTGCAATTACTTTAAATGGTTAAGTTGTTCAGTTTGGTTAAAAACAATATTTCTTGCTCTGAAACTATGTATAAGCCAATTATAATGCGTGGAAACGTTGCCTCCTTGTGGGTAGAGGTGTAAAAACAGAGTTGCAATTACTTTCAAGGGTCACATTAGAACCATGCTAAAACAACTTGTTTCTCCCCTGTATAAACTCTTTTCACTTGAAATATGTGTTTTCTTAGGATATTGTAAGTTGTTCAGTTTGGTTAAAAACAATATTTCTTGCTCTGAAACGCTGTATAAGCCGATTACAATGCATAGAAACCCTGTTTCATTGTGGTGAAAGGGAGTTGCAATTACTTTAATTGGTCATATTACAAACAACTTGATCTCCCCTTGTTATAAACTCTTTTCATTTGAAATATGTGTTTTCTTAACATATTGTAAGTTATTCAGTTTGGTTAAAAACAAGATGTCTAGCTCTGAAACAGTGTTTAAGTTGAATACAAAGCTGTTTCATAGTGTGAAAATGGTAAAGAACAGTTTCTAAGTAAAGATTCTTCTTATAATGCATTCCCTTTTAGTCTAAAACACAATCTCTTGCCCTGAAACAGTGTTTAAGGTGAATACAAAGCTGTTTCATAGTGTGAAAAAGGTAAAGAACAGAGTTTCTAAGTAAAGATTCTTCTTATAATGCATTCCCTTTTAGTCTAAAACACAATCTCTTGCCCTGAAGCAGTGTTTAAGGTGAATACAAAGCTGTTTCATAGTGTGAAAAAGGTAAAGAACAGAGTTTCAAAGTAAAGATTCTTCTCATAATGCATTCCCTTTTAGTCTAAAACACAATCTCTTGCCCTGAAACAGTGTTTAAGGTGAATACAAAGCAGTTTCATAGTGTGAAAAAGGTAAAGAACATAGTTTCAAAGTAAGGATTCTTCTTATAATGCATTCCCTTTTAGTCTAAAACACATTCTCTTGCCGTGAAACAGTGTTTAAGGTGAATACAAAGCTGTTTCATATTGTGAAAAAGGTAAAGAACAGCGTTTCAAAGTAAAGATTCTTCTTATAATGCATTCCCTTTTAGTCTAAAACACAATCTCTTGCCCTGAGTGTTTAAGGTGAATATAAAGCTGTTTCATAGTGTGAAAAAGGTAAAAAACAGAGTTTCAAAGTAAAGATTCTTCTTATAATGCATTCCCTTTTAATCTAATTCAAAATCTCTTGCCCTGAAGCAGTGTTTAAGGTGAATACAAAGCTGTTTCATATTGTGAAAAAGGTAAAGAACAGAGTTTCAAAGTAAAGATTCTTCTTATAATGCATTCCCTTTTAGTCTAAAACACAATCTCTTGCCGTGAAACAGTGTTTAAGGTGAATACAAAGCTGTTTCATTGTGTGAAAAAGGTAAAGAACAGTTTCAAAGTAAAGATTCTTCTTATAATGCATTCCCTTTTAGTCTAAAACACAATCTCTTGCCCTGAGTGTTTAATGTGAATATAAAGCTGTTTCATAGTGTGAAAAAGTTAAAGAACAGAGTTTCAAAGTAAGGATTCTTCTTATAATGCAGTCCCTTTTAGTGTAAAACACAATCTCTTGCCCTGCAACAGTGTTTAAGGTGAATACAAACCTGTTTCATAGTGTGAAAAAGGTAAAGAACAGAGTTTCAAAGTAAAGATTCTTCTTATAATGCATTCCCTTTTAGTCTAAAACACAATCTCTTGCCCTGAAACAGTGTTTAAAGTGAATACAAAGCTGTTTCATATTGTGAAAAAGGTAAAGAACAGAGATTCAAAGTAAAGATTCTTCTTATAATGCATTCCCTTTTAGTCTAAAGCACAATCTCTTGCCCTAAAGCAGTGTTTAAGGTGAATACAAAGCTGTTTCATAGTGTGAAAAAGGTAAAAAACAGAGTTTCAAAGTAAAGATTCTTCTTATAATGCATTCCCTTTTAGTCTAAAACACAATCTCTTGCCTTGAAAGTGTTTAAGGTGAATACAAAGCTGTTTCATAGTGTGAAAAAGGTAAAGAACAGACTTTCAAAGTAAAGATTCTTCTTATAAAGCATTCCCTTTTAGTCTAAAGCACAATCTCTTGCCCTAAAGCAGTGTTTAAGGTGAATACAAAGCTGTTTCATAGTGTGAAAAAGGTAAAAAACAGAGTTTCAAAGTAAAGATTCTTCTTATAATGCATTCCCTTTTAGTCTAAAATACAATCTCTTGCCCTGAAGCAGTGTTTAAGTTGAATATAAAGCTGTTTCATAGTGTGAAAAAGGTAAAGAACAGAGTTTCTAAGTAAAGATTCTTCTTATAATGCATTCCCTTTTAGTCTAAAACACAATTTCTTGCCCTGAAACAGTGTTTAAGCTATTCAATTTGGTTAAAAACAATATTTCTTGCTCTGAAACGGTGTATAAGCTGATTACAATGCATAGAAACCCTGTTTCGTTCTGGTTAGAGGTGTACAAACAGAGTTGCAATTACTTTAAATGGTTAAGTTGTTCAGTTTGGTTAAAAACAATATTTCTTGCTCTGAAACTATGTATAAGCCAATTATAATGCGTGGAAACGTTGCCTCCTTGTGGGTAGAGGTGTAAAAACAGAGTTGCAATTACTTTCAAGGGTCACATTAGAACCATGTTAAAACAACTTGTTTCTCCCCTGTATAAACTCTTTTCACTTGAAATATGTGTTTTCTTAGGATATTGTAAGTTGTTCAGTTTGGTTAAAAACAATATTTCTTGCTCTGAAACGCTGTATAAGCCGATTACAATGCATAGAAACCCTGTTTCATTGTGGTGAAAGGGAGTTGCAATTACTTTAATTGGTCATATTACAAACAACTTGATCTCCCCTTGTTATAAACTCTTTTCATTTGAAATATGTGTTTTCTTAACATATTGTAAGTTATTCAGTTTGGTTAAAAACAAGATGTCTAGCTCTGAAACAGTGTTTAAGTTGAATACAAAGCTGTTTCATAGTGTGAAAATGGTAAAGAACAGTTTCTAAGTAAAGATTCTTCTTATAATGCATTCCCTTTTAGTCTAAAACACAATCTCTTGCCCTGAAACAGTGTTTAAGGTGAATACAAAGCTGTTTCATAGTGTGAAAAAGGTAAAGAACAGAGTTTCTAAGTAAAGATTCTTCTTATAATGCATTCCCTTTTAGTCTAAAACACAATCTCTTGCCCTGAAGCAGTGTTTAAGGTGAATACAAAGCTGTTTCATAGTGTGAAAAAGGTAAAGAACAGAGTTTCAAAGTAAAGATTCTTCTCATAATGCATTCCCTTTTAGTCTAAAACACAATCTCTTGCCCTGAAACAGTGTTTAAGGTGAATACAAAGCAGTTTCATAGTGTGAAAAAGGTAAAGAACATAGTTTCAAAGTAAGGATTCTTCTTATAATGCATTCCCTTTTAGTCTAAAACACATTCTCTTGCCGTGAAACAGTGTTTAAGGTGAATACAAAGCTGTTTCATATTGTGAAAAAGGTAAAGAACAGCGTTTCAAAGTAAAGATTCTTCTTATAATGCATTCCCTTTTAGTCTAAAACACAATCTCTTGCCCTGAGTGTTTAAGGTGAATATAAAGCTGTTTCATAGTGTGAAAAAGGTAAAGAACAGAGTTTCAAAGTAAGGATTCTTCATATAATGCAGTCCCTTTTAGTTTAAAACACAATCTCTTGCCCTGCAACAGTGTTTAAGGTGAATACAAAGCTGTTTCATAGTGTGAAAAAGGTAAAGAACAGAGTTTCAAAGTAAAGATTCTTCTTATAATGCATTCCCTTTTAGTCTAAAACACAATCTCTTGCCCTGAAACAGTGTTTAAGGTGAATACAAAGCTTTTTCATAGTGTGAAAAAGGTAAAGAACAGAGTTTCAAAGTAAAGATTCTTCTCATAATGCATTCCCTTTTAGTCTAATTCACAATCTCTTGCCCTGAAGCAGTGTTTAAGTTTAATATAAAGCTGTTTCATAGTGTGAAAAAGGTAAAGAACAGAGTTTCAAAGTAAAGATTCTTCTTATAATGCATTCCCTTTTAGTCTAAAACACAATCTCTTGCCCTGAAACAGTGTTTAAGGTGAATACAAAGCTGTTTCATAGTGTGAAAAAGGTAAAGAACAGAGTTTCAAAGTAAAGATTCTTCTTATAATGCATTCCCTTTTAGTCTAAAACACAATCTCTTGCCGTGAAACAGTGTTTAAGGTGAATACAAAGATGTTTCATATTGTGAAAAAGGTAAAGAACAGAGTTTCAAAGTAAAGATTCTTCTTATAATGCATTCCCTTTTAGTCTAAAACACAATCTCTTGCCCTGAAACAGTGTTTAAGGTGAATACAAAGCTGTTTCATAGTGTGAAAAAGGTAAAAAACAAAGTTTCAAAGTAAAGATTCTTCTTATAATGAATTCCCTTTTAGTCTAAAACACAATCTCTTGCCCTGAAACAGTGTTTAAGGTGAATACAAAGCTGTTTCATAGTGTGAAAAAGGTAAAAAACAGAGTTTCAAAGTAAAGATTCTTCTTATAATGCATTCCCTTTTAATCTAATTCAAAATCTCTTGCCCTGAAGCAGTGTTTAAGGTGAATACAAAGCTGTTTCATATTGTGAAAAAGGTAAAGAACAGAGATTCAAAGTAAAGATTCTTCTTATAATGCATTCCCTTTTAGTCTAAAGCACAATCTCTTGCCGTGAAACAGTGTTTAAGGTGAATACAAAGCTGTTTCATTGTGTGAAAAAGGTAAAGAACAGTTTCAAAGTAAAGATTCTTCTTATAATGCATTCCCTTTTAGTCTAAAACACAATCTCTTGCCCTGAGTGTTTAATGTGAATATAAAGCTGTTTCATAGTGTGAAAAAGTTAAAGAACAGAGTTTCAAAGTAAGGATTCTTCTTATAATGCAGTCCCTTTTAGTGTAAAACACAATCTCTTGCCCTGCAACAGTGTTTAAGGTGAATACAAAGCTGTTTCATAGTGTGAAAAAGGTAAAGAACAGAGTTTCAAAGTAAAGATTCTTCTTATAATGCATTCCCTTTTAGTCTAAAACACAATCTCTTGCCCTGAAACAGTGTTTAAAGTGAATACAAAGCTGTTTCATATTGTGCAAAAGGTAAAGAACAGAGATTCAAAGTAAAGATTCTTCTTATAATGCATTCCCTTTTAGTCTAAAGCACAATCTCTTGCCCTAAAGCAGTGTTTAAGGTGAATACAAAGCTGTTTCATAGTGTGAAAAAGGTAAAAAACAGAGTTTCAAAGTAAGGATTCTTCTTATAATGCATTCCCTTTTAGTCTAAAACACAATCTCTTGCCTTGAAAGTGTTTAAGGTGAATACAAAGCTGTTTCATAGTGTGAAAAAGGTAAAGAACAGACTTTCAAAGTAAAGATTCTTCTTATAAAGCATTCCCTTTTAGTCTAAAGCACAATCTCTTGCCCTAAAGCAGTGTTTAAGGTGAATACAAAGCTGTTTCATAGTGTGAAAAAGGTAAAAAACAGAGTTTCAAAGTAAAGATTCTTCTTATAATGCATTCCCTTTTAGTCTAAAATACAATCTCTTGCCCTGAAGCAGTGTTTAAGTTGAATATAAAGCTGTTTCATAGTGTGAAAAAGGTAAAGAACAGAGTTTCTAAGTAAAGATTCTTCTTATAATGCATTCCCTTTTAGTCTAAAACACAATTTCTTGCCCTGAAACAGTGTTTAAGCTATTCAATTTGGTTAAAAACAATATTTCTTGCTCTGAAACGGTGTATAAGCTGATTACAATGCATAGAAACCCTGTTTCGTTCTGGTTAGAGGTGTACAAACAGAGTTGCAATTACTTTAAATGGTTAAGTTGTTCAGTTTGGTTAAAAACAATATTTCTTGCTCTGAAACTATGTATAAGCCAATTATAATGCGTGGAAACGTTGCCTCCTTGTGGGTAGAGGTGTAAAAACAGAGTTGCAATTACTTTCAAGGGTCACATTAGAACCATGTTAAAACAACTTGTTTCTCCCCTGTATAAACTCTTTTCACTTGAAATATGTGTTTTCTTAGGATATTGTAAGTTGTTCAGTTTGGTTAAAAACAATATTTCTTGCTCTGAAACGCTGTATAAGCCGATTACAATGCATAGAAACCCTGTTTCATTGTGGTGAAAGGGAGTTGCAATTACTTTAATTGGTCATATTACAAACAACTTGATCTCCCCTTGTTATAAACTCTTTTCATTTGAAATATGTGTTTTCTTAACATATTGTAAGTTATTCAGTTTGGTTAAAAACAAGATGTCTAGCTCTGAAACAGTGTTTAAGTTGAATACAAAGCTGTTTCATAGTGTGAAAATGGTAAAGAACAGTTTCTAAGTAAAGATTCTTCTTATAATGCATTCCCTTTTAGTCTAAAACACAATCTCTTGCCCTGAAACAGTGTTTAAGGTGAATACAAAGCTGTTTCATAGTGTGAAAAAGGTAAAGAACAGAGTTTCTAAGTAAAGATTCTTCTTATAATGCATTCCCTTTTAGTCTAAAACACAATCTCTTGCCCTGAAGCAGTGTTTAAGGTGAATACAAAGCTGTTTCATAGTGTGAAAAAGGTAAAGAACAGAGTTTCAAAGTAAAGATTCTTCTCATAATGCATTCCCTTTTAGTCTAAAACACAATCTCTTGCCCTGAAACAGTGTTTAAGGTGAATACAAAGCAGTTTCATAGTGTGAAAAAGGTAAAGAACATAGTTTCAAAGTAAGGATTCTTCTTATAATGCATTCCCTTTTAGTCTAAAACACATTCTCTTGCCGTGAAACAGTGTTTAAGGTGAATACAAAGCTGTTTCATATTGTGAAAAAGGTAAAGAACAGCGTTTCAAAGTAAAGATTCTTCTTATAATGCATTCCCTTTTAGTCTAAAACACAATCTCTTGCCCTGAGTGTTTAAGGTGAATATAAAGCTGTTTCATAGTGTGAAAAAGGTAAAGAACAGAGTTTCAAAGTAAGGATTCTTCATATAATGCAGTCCCTTTTAGTTTAAAACACAATCTCTTGCCCTGCAACAGTGTTTAAGGTGAATACAAAGCTGTTTCATAGTGTGAAAAAGGTAAAGAACAGAGTTTCAAAGTAAAGATTCTTCTTATAATGCATTCCCTTTTAGTCTAAAACACAATCTCTTGCCCTGAAACAGTGTTTAAGGTGAATACAAAGCTTTTTCATAGTGTGAAAAAGGTAAAGAACAGAGTTTCAAAGTAAAGATTCTTCTCATAATGCATTCCCTTTTAGTCTAATTCACAATCTCTTGCCCTGAAGCAGTGTTTAAGTTTAATATAAAGCTGTTTCATAGTGTGAAAAAGGTAAAGAACAGAGTTTCAAAGTAAAGATTCTTCTTATAATGCATTCCCTTTTAGTCTAAAACACAATCTCTTGCCCTGAAACAGTGTTTAAGGTGAATACAAAGCTGTTTCATAGTGTGAAAAAGGTAAAGAACAGAGTTTCAAAGTAAAGATTCTTCTTATAATGCATTCCCTTTTAGTCTAAAACACAATCTCTTGCCGTGAAACAGTGTTTAAGGTGAATACAAAGATGTTTCATATTGTGAAAAAGGTAAAGAACAGAGTTTCAAAGTAAAGATTCTTCTTATAAAGCATTCCCTTTTAGTCTAAAACACAATCTCTTGCCCTGAAACAGTGTTTAAGGTGAATACAAAGCTGTTTCATAGTGTGAAAAAGGTAAAAAACAAAGTTTCAAAGTAAAGATTCTTCTTATAATGAATTCCCTTTTAGTCTAAAACACAATCTCTTGCCCTGAAACAGTGTTTAAGGTGAATACAAAGCTGTTTCATAGTGTGAAAAAGGTAAAAAACAGAGTTTCAAAGTAAAGATTCTTCTTATAATGCATTCCCTTTTAATCTAATTCAAAATCTCTTGCCCTGAAGCAGTGTTTAAGGTGAATACAAAGCTGTTTCATATTGTGAAAAAGGTAAAGAACAGAGATTCAAAGTAAAGATTCTTCTTATAATGCATTCCCTTTTAGTCTAAAGCACAATCTCTTGCCGTGAAACAGTGTTTAAGGTGAATACAAAGCTGTTTCATTGTGTGAAAAAGGTAAAGAACAGTTTCAAAGTAAAGATTCTTCTTATAATGCATTCCCTTTTAGTCTAAAACACAATCTCTTGCCCTGAGTGTTTAATGTGAATATAAAGCTGTTTCATAGTGTGAAAAAGTTAAAGAACAGAGTTTCAAAGTAAGGATTCTTCTTATAATGCAGTCCCTTTTAGTGTAAAACACAATCTCTTGCCCTGCAACAGTGTTTAAGGTGAATACAAAGCTGTTTCATAGTGTGAAAAAGGTAAAGAACAGAGTTTCAAAGTAAAGATTCTTCTTATAATGCATTCCCTTTTAGTCTAAAACACAATCTCTTGCCCTGAAACAGTGTTTAAAGTGAATACAAAGCTGTTTCATATTGTGAAAAAGGTAAAGAACAGAGATTCAAAGTAAAGATTCTTCTTATAATGCATTCCCTTTTAGTCTAAAGCACAATCTCTTGCCCTAAAGCAGTGTTTAAGGTGAATACAAAGCTGTTTCATAGTGTGAAAAAGGTAAAAAACAGAGTTTCAAAGTAAAGATTCTTCTTATAATGCATTCCCTTTTAGTCTAAAACACAATCTCTTGCCCTGAAACAGTGTTTAAGGTGAATACAAAGCTGTTTCATAGTGTGAAAAAGGTAAAAAACAAAGTTTCAAAGTAAAGATTCTTCTTATAATGAATTCCCTTTTAGTCTAAAACACAATCTCTTGCCCTGAAACAGTGTTTAAGGTGAATACAAAGCTGTTTCATAGTGTGAAAAAGGTAAAAAACAGAGTTTCAAAGTAAAGATTCTTCTTATAATGCATTCCCTTTTAATCTAATTCAAAATCTCTTGCCCTGAAGCAGTGTTTAAGGTGAATACAAAGCTGTTTCATATTGTGAAAAAGGTAAAGAACAGAGATTCAAAGTAAAGATTCTTCTTATAATGCATTCCCTTTTAGTCTAAAGCACAATCTCTTGCCTTGAAACAGTGTTTAAGGTGAATACAAAGCTGTTTCATTGTGTGAAAAAGGTAAAGAACAGTTTCAAAGTAAAGATTCTTCTTATAATGCATTCCCTTTTAGTCTAAAACACAATCTCTTGCCCTGAGTGTTTAATGTGAATATAAAGCTGTTTCATAGTGTGAAAAAGTTAAAGAACAGAGTTTCAAAGTAAGGATTCTTCTTATAATGCAGTCCCTTTTAGTGTAAAACACAATCTCTTGCCCTGCAACAGTGTTTAAGGTGAATACAAAGCTGTTTCATAGTGTGAAAAAGGTAAAGAACAGACTTTCAAAGTAAAGATTCTTCTTATAAAGCATTCCCTTTTAGTCTAAAGCACAATCTCTTGCCCTAAAGCAGTGTTTAAAGTGAATACAAAGCTGTTTCATAGTGTGAAAAAGGTAAAAAACAGAGTTTCAAAGTAAAGATTCTTCTTATAATGCATTCCCTTTTAGTCTAAAATACAATCTCTTGCCCTGAAGCAGTGTTTAAGTTGAATATAAAGCTGTTTCATAGTGTGAAAAAGGTAAAGAACAGAGTTTCTAAGTAAAGATTCTTCTTATAATGCATTCCCTTTTAGTCTAAAACACAATTTCTTGCCCTGAAACAGTGTTTAAGCTATTCAATTTGGTTAAAAACAATATTTCTTGCTCTGAAACGGTGTATAAGCTGATTACAATGCATAGAAACCCTGTTTCGTTCTGGTTAGAGGTGTACAAACAGAGTTGCAATTACTTTAAATGGTTAAGTTGTTCAGTTTGGTTAAAAACAATATTTCTTGCTCTGAAACTATGTATAAGCCAATTATAATGCGTGGAAACGTTGCCTCCTTGTGGGTAGAGGTGTAAAAACAGAGTTGCAATTACTTTCAAGGGTCACATTAGCACCATGTTAAAACAACTTGTTTCTCCCCTGTATAAACTCTTTTCACTTGAAATATGTGTTTTCTTAGGATATTGTAAGTTGTTCAGTTTGGTTAAAAACAATATTTCTTGCTCTGAAACGCTGTATAAGCCGATTACAATGCATAGAAACCCTGTTTCATTGTGGTGAAAGGGAGTTGCAATTACTTTAATTGGTCATATTACAAACAACTTGATCTCCCCTTGTTATAAACTCTTTTCATTTGAAATATGTGTTTTCTTAACATATTGTAAGTTATTCAGTTTGGTTAAAAACAAGATGTCTAGCTCTGAAACAGTGTTTAAGTTGAATACAAAGCTGTTTCATAGTGTGAAAATGGTAAAGAACAGTTTCTAAGTAAAGATTCTTCTTATAATGCATTCCCTTTTAGTCTAAAACACAATCTCTTGCCCTGAAACAGTGTTTAAGGTGAATACAAAGCTGTTTCATAGTGTGAAAAAGGTAAAGAACAGAGTTTCTAAGTAAAGATTCTTCTTATAATGCATTCCCTTTTAGTCTAAAACACAATCTCTTGCCCTGAAGCAGTGTTTAAGGTGAATACAAAGCTGTTTCATAGTGTGAAAAAGGTAAAGAACAGAGTTTCAAAGTAAAGATTCTTCTCATAATGCATTCCCTTTTAGTCTAAAACACAATCTCTTGCCCTGAAACAGTGTTTAAGGTGAATACAAAGCAGTTTCATAGTGTGAAAAAGGTAAAGAACATAGTTTCAAAGTAAGGATTCTTCTTATAATGCATTCCCTTTTAGTCTAAAACACATTCTCTTGCCGTGAAACAGTGTTTAAGGTGAATACAAAGCTGTTTCATATTGTGAAAAAGGTAAAGAACAGCGTTTCAAAGTAAAGATTCTTCTTATAATGCATTCCCTTTTAGTCTAAAACACAATCTCTTGCCCTGAGTGTTTAAGGTGAATATAAAGCTGTTTCATAGTGTGAAAAAGGTAAAGAACAGAGTTTCAAAGTAAGGATTCTTCATATAATGCAGTCCCTTTTAGTTTAAAACACAATCTCTTGCCCTGCAACAGTGTTTAAGGTGAATACAAAGCTGTTTCATAGTGTGAAAAAGGTAAAGAACAGAGTTTCAAAGTAAAGATTCTTCTTATAATGCATTCCCTTTTAGTCTAAAACACAATCTCTTGCCCTGAAACAGTGTTTAAGGTGAATACAAAGCTTTTTCATAGTGTGAAAAAGGTAAAGAACAGAGTTTCAAAGTAAAGATTCTTCTCATAATGCATTCCCTTTTAGTCTAATTCACAATCTCTTGCCCTGAAGCAGTGTTTAAGTTTAATATAAAGCTGTTTCATAGTGTGAAAAAGGTAAAGAACAGAGTTTCAAAGTAAAGATTCTTCTTATAATGCATTCCCTTTTAGTCTAAAACACAATCTCTTGCCCTGAAACAGTGTTTAAGGTGAATACAAAGCTGTTTCATAGTGTGAAAAAGGTAAAGAACAGAGTTTCAAAGTAAAGATTCTTCTTATAATGCATTCCCTTTTAGTCTAAAACACAATCTCTTGCCGTGAAACAGTGTTTAAGGTGAATACAAAGATGTTTCATATTGTGAAAAAGGTAAAGAACAGAGTTTCAAAGTAAAGATTCTTCTTATAATGCATTCCCTTTTAGTCTAAAACACAATCTCTTGCCCTGAAACAGTGTTTAAGGTGAATACAAAGCTGTTTCATAGTGTGAAAAAGGTAAAAAACAAAGTTTCAAAGTAAAGATTCTTCTTATAATGAATTCCCTTTTAGTCTAAAACACAATCTCTTGCCCTGAAACAGTGTTTAAGTTGAATACAAAGCTGTTTCATAGTGTGAAAAAGGTAAAAAACAGAGTTTCAAAGTAAAGATTCTTCTTATAATGCATTCCCTTTTAATCTAATTCAAAATCTCTTGCCCTGAAGCAGTGTTTAAGGTGAATACAAAGCTGTTTCATATTGTGAAAAAGGTAAAGAACAGAGATTCAAAGTAAAGATTCTTCTTATAATGCATTCCCTTTTAGTCTAAAGCACAATCTCTTGCCGTGAAACAGTGTTTAAGGTGAATACAAAGCTGTTTCATTGTGTGAAAAAGGTAAAGAACAGTTTCAAAGTAAAGATTCTTCTTATAATGCATTCCCTTTTAGTCTAAAACACAATCTCTTGCCCTGAGTGTTTAAGGTGAATATAAAGCTGTTTCATAGTGTGAAAAAGGTAAAGAACAGAGTTTCAAAGTAAGGATTCTTCTTATAATGCATTCCCTTTTAGTCTAAAACACAATCTCTTGCCCTGCAACAGTGTTTAAGGTGAATACAAAGCTGTTTCATAGTGTGAAAAAGGTAAAGAACAGAGTTTCAAAGTAAAGATTCTTCTTATAATGCATTCCCTTTTAGTCTAAAACACAATCTCTTGCCCTGAATGTTTAAGGTGAATATAAAGCTGTTTCATAGTGTGAAAAAGGTAAAGAACAGAGTTTCAAAGTAAGGATTCTTCTTATAATGCATTCCCTTTTAGTCTAAAACACAATCTCTTGCCGTGAAACAGTGTTTAAGGTGAATACAAAGCTGTTTCATATTGTGAAAAAGGTAAAGAACAGAGTTTCAAAGTAAAGATTCTTCTCATAATGCATTCCCTTTTAGTCTAAAACACAATCTCTTGCCCTAAAGCAGTGTTTAAGTTGAATATAAAACTGTTTCATAGTGTGAAAAAGGTAAAGAACAGAGTTTCAAAGTAAAGATTCTTCTTATAATGCATTCCCTTTTAGTCTAAAACACAATCTCTTGCCCTAAAGCAGTGTTTAAGTTGAATATAAAGCTGTTTCATAGTTTGAAAAAGGTAAAGAACAGAGTTTCAAAGTAAAGATTCTTCTTATAATGCATTCCCTTTTAGTCTAAAACACAATCTCTTGCCCTGAAGCAGTGTTTAAGGTGAATACAAAGCTGTTTCATAGTGTGAAAAAGGTAAAGAACAGAGTTTCAAAGTAAAGATTCTTCTTATAATGCATTCCCTTTTAGTCTAATTCACAATCTCTTGCCCTGAAGCAGTGTTTAAGTTGAATATAAAGCTGTTTCATATTGTGAAAAAGGTAAAGAACAGAGTTTCAAAGTAAAGATTCTTCTCATAATGCATTCCCTTTTAGTCTAAAACACAATCTCTTGCCCTGAAGCAGTGTTTAAGGTGAATACAAAGCTGTTTCATAGTGTGAAAAAGGTAAAGAACAGTTTCAAAGTAAAGATTCTTCTTATAATGCATTCCCTTTTAGTCTAATTCACAATCTCTTGCCCTGAAGCAGTGTTTAAGGTGAATACAAAGCTTTCATAGTGTGAAAAAGGTAAAGAACAGAGTTTCAAAGTAAAGATTCTTCTCATAATGCATTCCCTTTTAGTCTAAAACACAATCTCTTGCCCTGAAACAGTGTTTAAGGTGAATACAAAGCTGTTTCATAGTGTGAAAAAGGTAAAGAACAGTTTCAAAGTAAAGATTCTTCTTATAATGCATTCCCTTTTAGTCTAAAACACAATCTCTTGCCCTGAGTGTTTAAGGTGAATATAAAGCTGTTTCATAGTGTGAACAAGGTAAAGAACAGAGTTTCAAAGTAAGGATTCTTCTTATAATGCATTCCCTTTTAGTCTAAAACACAATTTCTTGCCCTGAAACAGTGTTTAAGCTATTCAATTTGGTTAAAAACAATATTTCTTGCTCTGAAACGGTGTATAAGCTGATTACAATGCATAGAAACCCTGTTTCGTTCTGGTTAGAGGTGTACAAACAGAGTTGCAATTACTTTAAATGGTTAAGTTGTTCAGTTTGGTTAAAAACAATATTTCTTGCTCTGAAACTATGTATAAGCCAATTATAATGCGTGGAAACGTTGCCTCCTTGTGGGTAGAGGTGTAAAAACAGAGTTGCAATTACTTTCAAGGGTCACATTAGAACCATGTTAAAACAACTTGTTTCTCCCCTGTATAAACTCTTTTCACTTGAAATATGTGTTTTCTTAGGATATTGTAAGTTGTTCAGTTTGGTTAAAAACAATATTTCTTGCTCCGAAACGCTGTATAAGCCGATTACAATGCATAGAAACCCTGTTTCATTGTGGTGAAAGGGAGTTGCAATTACTTTAATTGGTCATATTACAAACAACTTGATCTCCCCTTGTTATAAACTCTTTTCATTTGAAATATGTGTTTTCTTAACATATTGTAAGTTATTCAGTTTGGTTAAAAACAAGATGTCTAGCTCTGAAACAGTGTTTAAGTTGAATACAAAGCTGTTTCATAGTGTGAAAATGGTAAAGAACAGTTTCTAAGTAAAGATTCTTCTTATAATGCATTCCCTTTTAGTCTAAAACACAATCTCTTGCCCTGAAGCAGTGTTTAAGGTGAATACAAAGCTGTTTCATAGTGTGAAAAAGGTAAAGAACAGAGTTTCAAAGTAAAGATTCTTCTTATAATGCATTCCCTTTTAGTCTAAAACACAATCTCTTGCCGTGAAACAGTGTTTAAGGTGAATACAAAGATGTTTCATATTGTGAAAAAGGTAAAGAACAGAGTTTCAAAGTAAAGATTCTTCTTATAATGCATTCCCTTTTAGTCTAAAACACAATCTCTTGCCCTGAAACAGTGTTTAAGGTGAATACAAAGCTGTTTCATAGTGTGAAAAAGGTAAAAAACAAAGTTTCAAAGTAAAGATTCTTCTTATAATGAATTCCCTTTTAGTCTAAAACACAATCTCTTGCCCTGAAACAGTGTTTAAGGTGAATACAAAGCTGTTTCATAGTGTGAAAAAGGTAAAAAACAGAGTTTCAAAGTAAAGATTCTTCTTATAATGCATTCCCTTTTAATCTAATTCAAAATCTCTTGCCCTGAAGCAGTGTTTAAGGTGAATACAAAGCTGTTTCATATTGTGAAAAAGGTAAAGAACAGAGTTTCAAAGTAAAGATTCTTCTTATAATGCATTCCCTTTTAGTCTAAAACACAATCTCTTGCCGTGAAACAGTGTTTAAGGTGAATACAAAGCTGTTTCATTGTGTGAAAAAGGTAAAGAACAGTTTCAAAGTAAAGATTCTTCTTATAATGCATTCCCTTTTAGTCTAAAACACAATCTCTTGCCCTGAGTGTTTAATGTGAATATAAAGCTGTTTCATAGTGTGAAAAAGTTAAAGAACAGAGTTTCAAAGTAAGGATTCTTCTTATAATGCAGTCCCTTTTAGTGTAAAACACAATCTCTTGCCCTGCAACAGTGTTTAAGGTGAATACAAAGCTGTTTCATAGTGTGAAAAAGGTAAAGAACAGACTTTCAAAGTAAAGATTCTTCTTATAAAGCATTCCCTTTTAGTCTAAAGCACAATCTCTTGCCCTAAAGCAGTGTTTAAAGTGAATACAAAGCTGTTTCATAGTGTGAAAAAGGTAAAAAACAGAGTTTCAAAGTAAAGATTCTTCTTATAATGCATTCCCTTTTAGTCTAAAATACAATCTCTTGCCCTGAAGCAGTGTTTAAGTTGAATATAAAGCTGTTTCATAGTGTGAAAAAGGTAAAGAACAGAGTTTCTAAGTAAAGATTCTTCTTATAATGCATTCCCTTTTAGTCTAAAACACAATTTCTTGCCCTGAAACAGTGTTTAAGCTATTCAATTTGGTTAAAAACAATATTTCTTGCTCTGAAACGGTGTATAAGCTGATTACAATGCATAGAAACCCTGTTTCGTTCTGGTTAGAGGTGTACAAACAGAGTTGCAATTACTTTAAATGGTTAAGTTGTTCAGTTTGGTTAAAAACAATATTTCTTGCTCTGAAACTATGTATAAGCCAATTATAATGCGTGGAAACGTTGCCTCCTTGTGGGTAGAGGTGTAAAAACAGAGTTGCAATTACTTTCAAGGGTCACATTAGAACCATGTTAAAACAACTTGTTTCTCCCCTGTATAAACTCTTTTCACTTGAAATATGTGTTTTCTTAGGATATTGTAAGTTGTTCAGTTTGGTTAAAAACAATATTTCTTGCTCTGAAACGCTGTATAAGCCGATTACAATGCATAGAAACCCTGTTTCATTGTGGTGAAAGGGAGTTGCAATTACTTTAATTGGTCATATTACAAACAACTTGATCTCCCCTTGTTATAAACTCTTTTCATTTGAAATATGTGTTTTCTTAACATATTGTAAGTTATTCAGTTTGGTTAAAAACAAGATGTCTAGCTCTGAAACAGTGTTTAAGTTGAATACAAAGCTGTTTCATAGTGTGAAAATGGTAAAGAACAGTTTCTAAGTAAAGATTCTTCTTATAATGCATTCCCTTTTAGTCTAAAACACAATCTCTTGCCCTGAAACAGTGTTTAAGGTGAATACAAAGCTGTTTCATAGTGTGAAAAAGGTAAAGAACAGAGTTTCTAAGTAAAGATTCTTCTTATAATGCATTCCCTTTTAGTCTAAAACACAATCTCTTGCCCTGAAGCAGTGTTTAAGGTGAATACAAAGCTGTTTCATAGTGTGAAAAAGGTAAAGAACAGAGTTTCAAAGTAAAGATTCTTCTCATAATGCATTCCCTTTTAGTCTAATTCACAATCTCTTGCCCTGAAGCAGTGTTTAAGTTTAATATAAAGCTGTTTCATAGTGTGAAAAAGGTAAAGAACAGAGTTTCAAAGTAAAGATTCTTCTTATAATGCATTCCCTTTTAGTCTAAAACACAATCTCTTGCCCTGAAACAGTGTTTAAGGTGAATACAAAGCTGTTTCATAGTGTGAAAAAGGTAAAGAACAGAGTTTCAAAGTAAAGATTCTTCTTATAATGCATTCCCTTTTAGTCTAAAACACAATCTCTTGCCGTGAAACAGTGTTTAAGGTGAATACAAAGATGTTTCATATTGTGAAAAAGGTAAAGAACAGAGTTTCAAAGTAAAGATTCTTCTTATAATGCATTCCCTTTTAGTCTAAAACACAATCTCTTGCCCTGAAACAGTGTTTAAGGTGAATACAAAGCTGTTTCATAGTGTGAAAAAGGTAAAAAACAAAGTTTCAAAGTAAAGATTCTTCTTATAATGAATTCCCTTTTAGTCTAAAACACAATCTCTTGCCCTGAAACAGTGTTTAAGGTGAATACAAAGCTGTTTCATAGTGTGAAAAAGGTAAAAAACAGAGTTTCAAAGTAAAGATTCTTCTTATAATGCATTCCCTTTTAATCTAATTCAAAATCTCTTGCCCTGAAGCAGTGTTTAAGGTGAATACAAAGCTGTTTCATATTGTGAAAAACGTAAAGAACAGTGATTCAAAGTAAAGATTCTTCTTATAATGCATTCCCTTTTAGTCTAAAGCACAATCTCTTGCCGTGAAACAGTGTTTAAGGTGAATACAAAGCTGTTTCATTGTGTGAAAAAGGTAAAGAACAGTTTCAAAGTAAAGATTCTTCTTATAATGCATTCCCTTTTAGTCTAAAACACAATCTCTTGCCCTGAGTGTTTAATGTGAATATAAAGCTGTTTCATAGTGTGAAAAAGTTAAAGAACAGAGTTTCAAAGTAAGGATTCTTCTTATAATGCAGTCCCTTTTAGTGTAAAACACAATCTCTTGCCCTGCAACAGTGTTTAAGGTGAATACAAAGCTGTTTCATAGTGTGAAAAAGGTAAAGAACAGAGTTTCAAAGTAAAGATTCTTCTTATAATGCATTCCCTTTTAGTCTAAAACACAATCTCTTGCCCTGAAACAGTGTTTAAAGTGAATACAAAGCTGTTTCATATTGTGAAAAAGGTAAAGAACAGAGATTCAAAGTAAAGATTCTTCTTATAATGCATTCCCTTTTAGTCTAAAGCACAATCTCTTGCCCTAAAGCAGTGTTTAAGGTGAATACAAAGCTGTTTCATAGTGTGAAAAAGGTAAAAAACAGAGTTTCAAAGTAAAGATTCTTCTTATAATGCATTCCCTTTTAGTCTAAAACACAATCTCTTGCCTTGAAAGTGTTTAAGGTGAATACAAAGCTGTTTCATAGTGTGAAAAAGGTAAAGAACAGACTTTCAAAGTAAAGATTCTTCTTATAAAGCATTCCCTTTTAGTCTAAAGCACAATCTCTTGCCCTAAAGCAGTGTTTAAGGTGAATACAAAGCTGTTTCATAGTGTGAAAAAGGTAAAAAACAGAGTTTCAAAGTAAAGATTCTTCTTATAATGCATTCCCTTTTAGTCTAAAATACAATCTCTTGCCCTGAAGCAGTGTTTAAGTTGAATATAAAGCTGTTTCATAGTGTGAAAAAGGTAAAGAACAGAGTTTCTAAGTAAAGATTCTTCTTATAATGCATTCCCTTTTAGTCTAAAACACAATTTCTTGCCCTGAAACAGTGTTTAAGCTATTCAATTTGGTTAAAAACAATATTTCTTGCTCTGAAACGGTGTATAAGCTGATTACAATGCATAGAAACCCTGTTTCGTTCTGGTTAGAGGTGTACAAACAGAGTTGCAATTACTTTAAATGGTTAAGTTGTTCAGTTTGGTTAAAAACAATATTTCTTGCTCTGAAACTATGTATAAGCCAATTATAATGCGTGGAAACGTTGCCTCCTTGTGGGTAGAGGTGTAAAAACAGAGTTGCAATTACTTTCAAGGGTCACATTAGAACCATGTTAAAACAACTTGTTTCTCCCCTGTATAAACTCTTTTCACTTGAAATATGTGTTTTCTTAGGATATTGTAAGTTGTTCAGTTTGGTTAAAAACAATATTTCTTGCTCTGAAACGCTGTATAAGCCGATTACAATGCATAGAAACCCTGTTTCATTGTGGTGAAAGGGAGTTGCAATTACTTTAATTGGTCATATTACAAACAACTTGATCTCCCCTTGTTATAAACTCTTTTCATTTGAAATATGTGTTTTCTTAACATATTGTAAGTTATTCAGTTTGGTTAAAAACAAGATGTCTAGCTCTGAAACAGTGTTTAAGTTGAATACAAAGCTGTTTCATAGTGTGAAAATGGTAAAGAACAGTTTCTAAGTAAAGATTCTTCTTATAATGCATTCCCTTTTAGTCTAAAACACAATCTCTTGCCCTGAAACAGTGTTTAAGGTGAATACAAAGCTGTTTCATAGTGTGAAAAAGGTAAAGAACAGAGTTTCTAAGTAAAGATTCTTCTTATAATGCATTCCCTTTTAGTCTAAAACACAATCTCTTGCCCTGAAGCAGTGTTTAAGGTGAATACAAAGCTGTTTCATAGTGTGAAAAAGGTAAAGAACAGAGTTTCAAAGTAAAGATTCTTCTCATAATGCATTCCCTTTTAGTCTAAAACACAATCTCTTGCCCTGAAACAGTGTTTAAGGTGAATACAAAGCAGTTTCATAGTGTGAAAAAGGTAAAGAACAGTTTCAAAGTAAAGATTCTTCTTATAATGCATTCCCTTTTAGTCTAAAACACAATCTCTTGCCCTGCAACAGTGTTTAAGGTGAATACAAAGCTGTTTCATAGTGTGAAAAAGGTAAAGAACAGAGTTTCAAAGTAAGGATTCTTCTTATAATGCATTCCCTTTTAGTCTAAAACACAATCTCTTGCCGTGAAACAGTGTTTAAGGTGAATACAAAGCTGTTTCATATTGTGAAAAAGGTAAAGAACAGAGTTTCAAAGTAAAGATTCTTCTCATAATGCATTCCCTTTTAGTCTAAAACACAATCTCTTGCCCTAAAGCAGTGTTTAAGTTGAATATAAAACTGTTTCATAGTGTGAAAAAGGTAAAGAACAGAGTTTCAAAGTAAAGATTCTTCTTATAATGCATTCCCTTTTAGTCTAAAACACAATCTCTTGCCCTAAAGCAGTGTTTAAGTTGAATATAAAGCTGTTTCATAGTTTGAAAAAGGTAAAGAATAGAGTTTCAAAGTAAAGATTCTTCTTATAATGCATTCCCTTTTAGTCTAAAACACAATCTCTTGCCCTGAAGCAGTGTTTAAGGTGAATACAAAGCTGTTTCATAGTGTGAAAAAGGTAAAGAACAGAGTTTCAAAGTAAAGATTCTTCTTATAATGCATTCCCTTTTAGTCTAATTCACAATCTCTTGCCCTGAAGCAGTGTTTAAGTTGAATATAAAGCTGTTTCATATTGTGAAAAAGGTAAAGAACAGAGTTTCAAAGTAAAGATTCTTCTCATAATGCATTCCCTTTTAGTCTAAAACACAATCTCTTGCCCTGAAGCAGTGTTTAAGGTGAATACAAAGCTGTTTCATAGTGTGAAAAAGGTAAAGAACAGTTTCAAAGTAAAGATTCTTCTTATAATGCATTCCCTTTTAGTCTAATTCACAATCTCTTGCCCTGAAGCAGTGTTTAAGGTGAATACAAAGCTTTCATAGTGTGAAAAAGGTAAAGAACAGAGTTTCAAAGTAAAGATTCTTCTCATAATGCATTCCCTTTTAGTCTAAAACACAATCTCTTGCCCTGAAACAGTGTTTAAGGTGAATACAAAGCTGTTTCATAGTGTGAAAAAGGTAAAGAACAGTTTCAAAGTAAAGATTCTTCTTATAATGCATTCCCTTTTAGTCTAAAACACAATCTCTTGCCCTGAGTGTTTAAGGTGAATATAAAGCTGTTTCATAGTGTGAACAAGGTAAAGAACAGAGTTTCAAAGTAAGGATTCTTCTTATAATGCATTCCCTTTTAGTCTAAAACACAATTTCTTGCCCTGAAACAGTGTTTAAGCTATTCAATTTGGTTAAAAACAATATTTCTTGCTCTGAAACGGTGTATAAGCTGATTACAATGCATAGAAACCCTGTTTCGTTCTGGTTAGAGGTGTACAAACAGAGTTGCAATTACTTTAAATGGTTAAGTTGTTCAGTTTGGTTAAAAACAATATTTCTTGCTCTGAAACTATGTATAAGCCAATTATAATGCGTGGAAACGTTGCCTCCTTGTGGGTAGAGGTGTAAAAACAGAGTTGCAATTACTTTCAAGGGTCACATTAGAACCATGTTAAAACAACTTGTTTCTCCCCTGTATAAACTCTTTTCACTTGAAATATGTGTTTTCTTAGGATATTGTAAGTTGTTCAGTTTGGTTAAAAACAATATTTCTTGCTCCGAAACGCTGTATAAGCCGATTACAATGCATAGAAACCCTGTTTCATTGTGGTGAAAGGGAGTTGCAATTACTTTAATTGGTCATATTACAAACAACTTGATCTCCCCTTGTTATAAACTCTTTTCATTTGAAATATGTGTTTTCTTAACATATTGTAAGTTATTCAGTTTGGTTAAAAACAAGATGTCTAGCTCTGAAACAGTGTTTAAGTTGAATACAAAGCTGTTTCATAGTGTGAAAATGGTAAAGAACAGTTTCTAAGTAAAGATTCTTCTTATAATGCATTCCCTTTTAGTCTAAAACACAATCTCTTGCCCTGAAGCAGTGTTTAAGGTGAATACAAAGCTGTTTCATAGTGTGAAAAAGGTAAAGAACAGAGTTTCAAAGTAAAGATTCTTCTTATAATGCATTCCCTTTTAGTCTAAAACACAATCTCTTGCCGTGAAACAGTGTTTAAGGTGAATACAAAGATGTTTCATATTGTGAAAAAGGTAAAGAACAGAGTTTCAAAGTAAAGATTCTTCTTATAATGCATTCCCTTTTAGTCTAAAACACAATCTCTTGCCCTGAAACAGTGTTTAAGGTGAATACAAAGCTGTTTCATAGTGTGAAAAAGGTAAAAAACAAAGTTTCAAAGTAAAGATTCTTCTTATAATGAATTCCCTTTTAGTCTAAAACACAATCTCTTGCCCTGAAACAGTGTTTAAGGTGAATACAAAGCTGTTTCATAGTGTGAAAAAGGTAAAAAACAGAGTTTCAAAGTAAAGATTCTTCTTATAATGCATTCCCTTTTAATCTAATTCAAAATCTCTTGCCCTGAAGCAGTGTTTAAGGTGAATACAAAGCTGTTTCATATTGTGAAAAAGGTAAAGAACAGAGTTTCAAAGTAAAGATTCTTCTTATAATGCATTCCCTTTTAGTCTAAAACACAATCTCTTGCCGTGAAACAGTGTTTAAGGTGAATACAAAGCTGTTTCATTGTGTGAAAAAGGTAAAGAACAGTTTCAAAGTAAAGATTCTTCTTATAATGCATTCCCTTTTAGTCTAAAACACAATCTCTTGCCCTGAGTGTTTAATGTGAATATAAAGCTGTTTCATAGTGTGAAAAAGTTAAAGAACAGAGTTTCAAAGTAAGGATTCTTCTTATAATGCAGTCCCTTTTAGTGTAAAACACAATCTCTTGCCCTGCAACAGTGTTTAAGGTGAATACAAAGCTGTTTCATAGTGTGAAAAAGGTAAAGAACAGACTTTCAAAGTAAAGATTCTTCTTATAAAGCATTCCCTTTTAGTCTAAAGCACAATCTCTTGCCCTAAAGCAGTGTTTAAAGTGAATACAAAGCTGTTTCATAGTGTGAAAAAGGTAAAAAACAGAGTTTCAAAGTAAAGATTCTTCTTATAATGCATTCCCTTTTAGTCTAAAATACAATCTCTTGCCCTGAAGCAGTGTTTAAGTTGAATATAAAGCTGTTTCATAGTGTGAAAAAGGTAAAGAACAGAGTTTCTAAGTAAAGATTCTTCTTATAATGCATTCCCTTTTAGTCTAAAACACAATTTCTTGCCCTGAAACAGTGTTTAAGCTATTCAATTTGGTTAAAAACAATATTTCTTGCTCTGAAACGGTGTATAAGCTGATTACAATGCATAGAAACCCTGTTTCGTTCTGGTTAGAGGTGTACAAACAGAGTTGCAATTACTTTAAATGGTTAAGTTGTTCAGTTTGGTTAAAAACAATATTTCTTGCTCTGAAACTATGTATAAGCCAATTATAATGCGTGGAAACGTTGCCTCCTTGTGGGTAGAGGTGTAAAAACAGAGTTGCAATTACTTTCAAGGGTCACATTAGAACCATGTGAAAACAACTTGTTTCTCCCCTGTATAAACTCTTTTCACTTGAAATATGTGTTTTCTTAGGATATTGTAAGTTGTTCAGTTTGGTTAAAAACAATATTTCTTGCTCTGAAACGCTGTATAAGCCGATTACAATGCATAGAAACCCTGTTTCATTGTGGTGAAAGGGAGTTGCAATTACTTTAATTGGTCATATTACAAACAACTTGATCTCCCCTTGTTATAAACTCTTTTCATTTGAAATATGTGTTTTCTTAACATATTGTAAGTTATTCAGTTTGGTTAAAAACAAGATGTCTAGCTCTGAAACAGTGTTTAAGTTGAATACAAAGCTGTTTCATAGTGTGAAAATGGTAAAGAACAGTTTCTAAGTAAAGATTCTTCTTATAATGCATTCCCTTTTAGTCTAAAACACAATCTCTTGCCCTGAAACAGTGTTTAAGGTGAATACAAAGCTGTTTCATAGTGTGAAAAAGGTAAAGAACAGAGTTTCTAAGTAAAGATTCTTCTTATAATGCATTCCCTTTTAGTCTAAAACACAATCTCTTGCCCTGAAGCAGTGTTTAAGGTGAATACAAAGCTGTTTCATAGTGTGAAAAAGGTAAAGAACAGAGTTTCAAAGTAAAGATTCTTCTCATAATGCATTCCCTTTTAGTCTAAAACACAATCTCTTGCCCTGAAACAGTGTTTAAGGTGAATACAAAGCAGTTTCATAGTGTGAAAAAGGTAAAGAACATAGTTTCAAAGTAAGGATTCTTCTTATAATGCATTCCCTCTTAGTCTAAAACACATTCTCTTGCCGTGAAACAGTGTTTAAGGTGAATACAAAGCTGTTTCATATTGTGAAAAAGGTAAAGAACAGCGTTTCAAAGTAAAGATTCTTCTTATAATGCATTCCCTTTTAGTCTAAAACACAATCTCTTGCCCTGAGTGTTTAAGGTAAATATAAAGCTGTTTCATAGTGTGAAAAAGGTAAAGAACAGAGTTTCAAAGTAAGGATTCTTCATATAATGCAGTCCCTTTTAGTTTAAAACACAATCTCTTGCCCTGCAACAGTGTTTAAGGTGAATACAAAGCTGTTTCATAGTGTGAAAAAGGTAAAGAACAGAGTTTCAAAGTAAAGATTCTTCTTATAATGCATTCCCTTTTAGTCTAAAACACAATCTCTTGCCCTGAAACAGTGTTTAAGGTGAATACAAAGCTTTTTCATAGTGTGAAAAAGGTAAAGAACAGAGTTTCAAAGTAAAGATTCTTCTCATAATGCATTCCCTTTTAGTCTAATTCACAATCTCTTGCCCTGAAGCAGTGTTTAAGTTTAATATAAAGCTGTTTCATAGTGTGAAAAAGGTAAAGAACAGAGTTTCAAAGTAAAGATTCTTCTTATAATGCATTCCCTTTTAGTCTAAAACACAATCTCTTGCCCTGAAACAGTGTTTAAGGTGAATACAAAGCTGTTTCATAGTGTGAAAAAGGTAAAAAACAAAGTTTCAAAGTAAAGATTCTTCTTATAATGAATTCCCTTTTAGTCTAAAACACAATCTCTTGCCCTGAAACAGTGTTTAAGGTGAATACAAAGCTGTTTCATAGTGTGAAAAAGGTAAAAAACAGAGTTTCAAAGTAAAGATTCTTCTTATAATGCATTCCCTTTTAATCTAATTCAAAATCTCTTGCCCTGAAGCAGTGTTTAAGGTGAATACAAAGCTGTTTCATATTGTGAAAAAGGTAAAGAACAGAGTTTCAAAGTAAAGATTCTTCTTATAATGCATTCCCTTTTAGTCTAAAACACAATCTCTTGCCGTGAAACAGTGTTTAAGGTGAATACAAAGCTGTTTCATTGTGTGAAAAAGGTAAAGAACAGTTTCAAAGTAAAGATTCTTCTTATAATGCATTCCCTTTTAGTCTAAAACACAATCTCTTGCCCTGAGTGTTTAATGTGAATATAAAGCTGTTTCATAGTGTGAAAAAGTTAAAGAACAGAGTTTCAAAGTAAGGATTCTTCTTATAATGCAGTCCCTTTTAGTGTAAAACACAATCTCTTGCCCTGCAACAGTGTTTAAGGTGAATACAAAGCTGTTTCATAGTGTGAAAAAGGTAAAGAACAGAGTTTCAAAGTAAAGATTCTTCTTATAATGCATTCCCTTTTAGTCTAAAACACAATCTCTTGCCCTGAAACAGTGTTTAAAGTGAATACAAAGCTGTTTCATATTGTGAAAAAGGTAAAGAACAGAGATTCAAAGTAAAGATTCTTCTTATAATGCATTCCCTTTTAGTCTAAAGCACAATCTCTTGCCCTAAAGCAGTGTTTAAGGTGAATACAAAGCTGTTTCATAGTGTGAAAAAGGTAAAAAACAGAGTTTCAAAGTAAAGATTCTTCTTATAATGCATTCCCTTTTAGTCTAAAACACAATCTCTTGCCCTGAAGCAGTGTTTAAGTTGAATATAAAGCTGTTTCATAGTGTGAAAAAGGTAAAGAACAGAGTTTCTAAGTAATGATTCTTCTTATAATGCATTCCCTTTTAGTCTAAAACACAATTTCTTGCCCTGAAACAGTGTTTAAGCTATTCAATTTGGTTAAAAACAATATTTCTTGCTCTGAAACGGTGTATAAGCTGATTACAATGCATAGAAACCCTGTTTCGTTCTGGTTAGAGGTGTACAAACAGAGTTGCAATTACTTTAAATGGTTAAGTTGTTCAGTTTGGTTAAAAACAATATTTCTTGCTCTGAAACTATGTATAAGCCAATTATAATGCGTGGAAACGTTGCCTCCTTGTGGGTAGAGGTGTAAAAACAGAGTTGAAATTACTTTCAAGGGTCACATTAGAACCATGTTAAAACAACTTGTTTCTCCCCTGTATAAACTCTTTTCACTTGAAATATGTGTTTTCTTAGGATATTGTAAGTTGTTCAGTTTGGTTAAAAACAATATTTCTTGCTCTGAAACGCTGTATAAGCCGATTACAATGCATAGAAACCCTGTTTCATTGTGGTGAAAGGGAGTTGCAATTACTTTAATTGGTCATATTACAAACAACTTGATCTCCCCTTGTTATAAACTCTTTTCATTTGAAATATGTGTTTTCTTAACATATTGTAAGTTATTCAGTTTGGTTAAAAACAAGATGTCTAGCTCTGAAACAGTGTTTAAGTTGAATACAAAGCTGTTTCATAGTGTGAAAATGGTAAAGAACAGTTTCTAAGTAAAGATTCTTCTTATAATGCATTCCCTTTTAGTCTAAAACACAATCTCTTGCCCTGAAGCAGTGTTTAAGGTGAATACAAAGCTGTTTCATATTGTGAAAAAGGTAAAGAACAGAGTTTCAAAGTAAAGATTCTTCTTATAATGCATTCCCTTTTAGTCTAAAACACAATCTCTTGCCGTGAAACAGTGTTTAAGGTGAATACAAAGCTGTTTCATTGTGTGAAAAAGGTAAAGAACAGTTTCAAAGTAAAGATTCTTCTTATAATGCATTCCCTTTTAGTCTAAAACACAATCTCTTGCCCTGAGTGTTTAATGTGAATATAAAGCTGTTTCATAGTGTGAAAAAGTTAAAGAACAGAGTTTCAAAGTAAGGATTCTTCTTATAATGCAGTCCCTTTTAGTGTAAAACACAATCTCTTGCCCTGCAACAGTGTTTAAGGTGAATACAAAGCTGTTTCATAGTGTGAAAAAGGTAAAGAACAGAGTTTCAAAGTAAAGATTCTTCTTATAATGCATTCCCTTTTAGTCTAAAACACAATCTCTTGCCCTGAAACAGTGTTTAAAGTGAATACAAAGCTGTTTCATATTGTGAAAAAGGTAAAGAACAGAGATTCAAAGTAAAGATTCTTCTTATAATGCATTCCCTTTTAGTCTAAAGCACAATCTCTTGCCCTAAAGCAGTGTTTAAGGTGAATACAAAGCTGTTTCATAGTGTGAAAAAGGTAAAAAACAGAGTTTCAAAGTAAAGATTCTTCTTATAATGCATTCTCTTTTAGTCTAAAACACAATCTCTTGCCTTGAAAGTGTTTAAGGTGAATACAAAGCTGTTTCATAGTGTGAAAAAGGTAAAGAACAGACTTTCAAAGTAAAGATTCTTCTCATAATACATTCCCTTTTAGTCTAAAACACAATCTCTTGCCCTGAAACAGTGTTTAAGGTGAATACAAAGCAGTTTCATAGTGTGAAAAAGGTAAAGAACAGTTTCAAAGTAAAGATTCTTCTTATAATGCATTCCCTTTTAGTCTAAAACACAATCTCTTGCCCTGCAACAGTGTTTAAGGTGAATACAAAGCTGTTTCATAGTGTGAAAAAGGTAAAGAACAGAGTTTCTAAGTAAAGATTCTTCTTATAATGCATTCCCTTTTAGTCTAAAACACAATATCTTGCCCTGAAGCAGTGTTTAAGGTGAATACGAAGCTGTTTCATAGTGTGAAAAAGGTAAAGAACAGACTTTCAAAGTAAAGATTCTTCTTATAAAGCATTCCCTTTTAGTCTAAAACACAATCTCTTGCCTTGAAAGTGTTTAAGGTGAATACAAAGCTGTTTCATAGTGTGAAAAAGGTGAAGAACAGCGTTTCAAAGTAAAGATTCTTCTTATAATGCATTCCCTTTTAGTCTAAAACACAATCTCTTGCCGTGAAACAGTGTTTAAGGTGAATACAAAGCTGTTTCATATTGTGAAAAAGGTAAAGAACAGAGTTTCAAAGTAAAGATTCTTCTCATAATGCATTCCCTTTTAGTCTAAAACACAATCTCTTGCCCTAAAGCAGTGTTTAAGTTGAATATAAAACTGTTTCATAGTGTGAAAAAGGTAAAGAACAGAGTTTCAAAGTAAAGATTCTTCTTATAATGCATTCCCTTTTAGTCTAAAACACAATCTCTTGCCCTAAAGCAGTGTTTAAGTTGAATATAAAGCTGTTTCATAGTTTGAAAAAGGTAAAGAACAGAGTTTCAAAGTAAAGATTCTTCTTATAATGCATTCCCTTTTAGTCTAAAACACAATCTCTTGCCCTGAAGCAGTGTTTAAGGTGAATACAAAGCTGTTTCATAGTGTGAAAAAGGTAAAGAACAGTTTCAAAGTAAAGATTCTTCTTATAATGCATTCCCTTTTAGTCTAATTCACAATCTCTTGCCCTGAAGCAGTGTTTAAGGTGAATACAAAGCTTTCATAGTGTGAAAAAGGTAAAGAACAGAGTTTCAAAGTAAAGATTCTTCTCATAATGCATTCCCTTTTAGTCTAAAACACAATCTCTTGCCCTTAAACAGTGTTTAAGGTGAATACAAAGCTGTTTCATAGTGTGAAAAAGGTAAAGAACAGTTTCAAAGTAAAGATTCTTCTTATAATGCATTCCCTTTTAGTCTAAAACACAATCTCTTGCCCTGAGTGTTTAAGGTGAATATAAAGCTGTTTCATAGTGTGAACAAGGTAAAGAACAGAGTTTCAAAGTAAGGATTCTTCTTATAATGCATTCCCTTTTAGTCTAAAACACAATTTCTTGCCCTGAAACAGTGTTTAAGATATTCAATTTGGTTAAAAACAATATTTCTTGCTCTGAAACGGTGTATAAGCTGATTACAATGCATAGAAACCCTGTTTCGTTCTGGTTAGAGGTGTACAAACAGAGTTGCAATTACTTTAAATTGTTAAGTTGTTCAGTTTGGTTAAAAACAATATTTCTTGCTCTGAAACTATGTATAAGCCAATTATAATGCGTGGAAACGTTGCCTCCTTGTGGGTAGAGGTGTAAAAACAGAGTTGCAATTACTTTCAAGGGTCACATTAGAACCATGTTAAAACAACTTGTTTCTCCCCTGTATAAACTCTTTTCACTTGAAATATGTGTTTTCTTAGGATATTGTAAGTTGTTCAGTTTGGTTAAAAACAATATTTCTTGCTCCGAAACGCTGTATAAGCCGATTACAATGCATAGAAACCCTGTTTCATTGTGGTGAAAGGGAGTTGCAATTACTTTAATTGGTCATATTACAAACAACTTGATCTCCCCTTGTTATAAACTCTTTTCATTTGAAATATGTGTTTTCTTAACATATTGTAAGTTATTCAGTTTGGTTAAAAACAAGATGTCTAGCTCTGAAACAGTGTTTAAGTTGAATACAAAGCTGTTTCATAGTGTGAAAATGGTAAAGAACAGTTTCTAAGTAAAGATTCTTCTTATAATGCATTCCCTTTTAGTCTAAAACACAATCTCTTGCCCTGAAACAGTGTTTAAGGTGAATACAAAGCTGTTTCATAGTGTGAAAATGGTAAAGAACAGAGTTTCTAAGTAAAGATTCTTCTTATAATGCATTCCCTTTTAGTCTAAAACACAATCTCTTGCCCTGAAGCAGTGTTTAAGGTGAATACAAAGCTGTTTCATAGTGTGAAAAAGGTAAAGAACAGAGTTTCAAAGTAAAGATTCTTCTTATAATGCATTCCCTTTTAGTCTAAAACACAATCTCTTGCCCTGAAACAGTGTTTAAGGTGAATACAAAGCAGTTTCATAGTGTGAAAAAGGTAAAGAACAGTTTCAAAGTAAAGATTCTTCTTATAATGCATTCCCTTTTAGTCTAATTCACAATCTCTTGCCCTGAAGCAGTGTTTAAGGTGAATACAAAGCTTTCATAGTGTGAAAAAGGTAAAGAACAGAGTTTCAAAGTAAAGATTCTTCTCATAATGCATTCCCTTTTAGTCTAAAACACAATCTCTTGCCCTGAAACAGTGTTTAAGGTGAATACAAAGCTGTTTCATAGTGTGAAAAAGGTAAAGAACAGTTTCAAAGTAAAGATTCTTCTTATAATGCATTCCCTTTTAGTCTAAAACACAATCTCTTGCCCTGAGTGTTTAAGGTGAATATAAAGCTGTTTCATAGTGTGAACAAGGTAAAGAACAGTTTCAAAGTAAAGATTCTTCTTATAATGCATTCCCTTTTAGTCTAAAACACAATCTCTTGCCCTGAGTGTTTAAGGTGAATATAAAGCTGTTTCATAGTGTGAACAAGGTAAAGAACAGAGTTTCAAAGTAAGGATTCTTCTTATAATGCATTCCCTTTTAGTCTAAAACACAATTTCTTGCCCTGAAACAGTGTTTAAGCTAATCAATTTGGTTAAAAACAATATTTCTTGCTCTGAAACGGTGTATAAGCTGATTACAATGCATAGAAAACCTGTTTCGTTCTGGTTAGAGGTGTACAAACAGAGTTGCAATTACTTTAAATTGTTAAGTTGTTCAGTTTGGTTAAAAACAATATTTCTTGCTCTGAAACTATGTATAAGCCAATTATAATGCGTGGAAACGTTGCCTCCTTGTGGGTAGAGGTGTAAAAACAGAGTTGCAATTACTTTCAAGGGTCACATTAGAACCATGTTAAAACAACTTGTTTCTCCCCTGTATAAACTCTTTTCACTTGAAATATGTGTTTTCTTAGGATATTGTAAGTTGTTCAGTTTGGTTAAAAACAATATTTCTTGCTCCGAAACGCTGTATAAGCCGAATACAATGCATAGAAACCCTGTTTCATTGTGGTGAAAGGGAGTTGCAATTACTTTAATTGGTCATATTACAAACAACTTGATCTCCCCTTGTTATAAACTCTTTTCATTTGAAATATGTGTTTTCTTAACATATTGTAAGTTATTCAGTTTGGTTAAAAACAAGATGTCTAGCTCTGAAACAGTGTTTAAGTTGAATACAAAGCTGTTTCATAGTGTGAAAATGGTAAAGAACAGTTTCTAAGTAAAGATTCTTCTTATAATGCATTCCCTTTTAGTCTAAAACACAATCTCTTGCCCTGAAACAGTGTTTAAGGTGAATACAAAGCTGTTTCATAGTGTGAAAAAGGTAAAGAACAGAGTTTCTAAGTAAAGATTCTTCTTATAATGCATTCCCTTTTAGTCTAAAACACAATCTCTTGCCCTGAAGCAGTGTTTAAGGTGAATACAAAGCTGTTTCATAGTGTGAAAAAGGTAAAGAACAGAGTTTCAAAGTAAAGATTCTTCTCATAATGCATTCCCTTTTAGTCTAAAACACAATCTCTTGCCCTGAAACAGTGTTTAAGGTGAATACAAAGCTGTTTCATATTGTGAAAAAGGTAAAGAACAGAGTTTCAAAGTAAAGATTCTTCTCATAATGCATTCCCTTTTAGTCTAAAACACAATCTCTTGCCCTAAAGCAGTGTTTAAGTTGAATATAAAACTGTTTCATAGTGTGAAAAAGGTAAAGAACAGAGTTTCAAAGTAAAGATTCTTCTTATAATGCATTCCCTTTTAGTCTAAAACACAATCTCTTGCCCTAAAGCAGTGTTTAAGTTGAATATAAAGCTGTTTCATAGTTTGAAAAAGGTAAAGAACAGAGTTTCAAAGTAAAGATTCTTCTTATAATGCATTCCCTTTTAGTCTAAAACACAATCTCTTGCCCTGAAGCAGTGTTTAAGGTGAATACAAAGCTGTTTCATAGTGTGAAAAAGGTAAAGAACAGAGTTTCAAAGTAAAGATTCTTCTTATAATGCATTCCCTTTTAGTCTAATTCACAATCTCTTGCCCTGAAGCAGTGTTTAAGTTGAATATAAAGCTGTTTCATATTGTGAAAAAGGTAAAGAACAGAGTTTCAAAGTAAAGATTCTTCTCATAATGCATTCCCTTTTAGTCTAATTCACAATCTCTTGCCCTGAAGCAGTGTTTAAGTTGAATATAAAGCTGTTTCATATTGTGAAAAAGGTAAAGAACAGAGTTTCAAAGTAAAGATTCTTCTCATAATGCATTCCGTTTTAGTCTAAAACACAATCTCTTGCCCTGAAGCAGTGTTTAAGGTGAATACAAAGCTGTTTCATAGTGTGAAAAAGGTAAAGAACAGTTTCAAAGTAAAGATTCTTCTTATAATGCATTCCCTTTTAGTCTAATTCACAATCTCTTGCCCTGAAGCAGTGTTTAAGGTGAATACAAAGCTTTCATAGTGTGAAAAAGGTAAAGAACAGAGTTTCAAAGTAAAGATTCTTCTCATAATGCATTCCCTTTTAGTCTAAAACACAATCTCTTGCCCTGAAGCAGTGTTTAAGGTGAATACAAAGCTGTTTCATAGTGTGAAAAAGGTAAAGAACAGTTTCAAAGTAAAGATTCTTCTTATAATGCATTCCCTTTTAGTCTAAAACACAATCTCTTGCCCTGAGTGTTTAAGGTGAATACAAAGCTGTTTCATAGTGTGAAAAAGGTAAAGAACAGAGTTTCAAAGTAAAGATTCTTCTCATAATGCATTCCCTTTTAGTCTAAAACACAATCTCTTGCCCTGAAACAGTTTTTAAGGTGAATACAAAGCAGTTTCATAGTGTGAAAAAGGTAAAGAACAGTTTCAAAGTAAAGATTCTTCTTATAATGCATTCCCTTTTAGTCTAAAACACAATCTCTTGCCCTGAGTGTTTAAGGTGAATATAAAGCTGTTTCATAGTGTGAAAAAGGTAAAGAACAGAGTTTCAAAGTAAAGATTCTTCTTATAATGCATTCCCTTTTAGTCTAAAACACAATATCTTGCCCTGAAGCAGTGTTTAAGGTGAATACGAAGCTGTTTCATAGTGTGAAAAAGGTAAAGAACAGACTTTCAAAGTAAAGATTCTTCTTATAAAGCATTCCCTTTTAGTCTAAAACACAATCTCTTGCCTTGAAAGTGTTTAAGGTGAATACAAAGCTGTTTCATAGTGTGAAAAAGGTGAAGAACAGCGTTTCAAAGTAAAGATTCTTCTTATAATGCATTCCCTTTTAGTCTAAAACACAATCTCTTGCCCTAAAGCAGTGTTTAAGTTGAATATAAAACTGTTTCATAGTGTGAAAAAGGTAAAGAACAGAGTTTCAAAGTAAAGATTCTTCTTATAATGCATTCCCTTTTAGTCTAAAACACAATCTCTTGCCCTAAAGCAGTGTTTAAGTTGAATATAAAGCTGTTTCATAGTTTGAAAAAGGTAAAGAACAGAGTTTCAAAGTAAAGATTCTTCTTATAATGCATTCCCTTTTAGTCTAAAACACAATCTCTTGCCCTGAAGCAGTGTTTAAGGTGAATACAAAGCTGTTTCATAGTGTGAAAAAGGTAAAGAACAGAGTTTCAAAGTAAAGATTCTTCTTATAATGCATTCCCTTTTAGTCTAATTCACAATCTCTTGCCCTGAAGCAGTGTTTAAGTTGAATATAAAGCTGTTTCATATTGTGAAAAAGGTAAAGAACAGAGTTTCAAAGTAAAGATTCTTCTCATAATGCATTCCCTTTTAGTCTAAAACACAATCTCTTGCCCTGAAGCAGTGTTTAAGGTGAATACAAAGCTGTTTCATAGTGTGAAAAAGGTAAAGAACAGTTTCAAAGTAAAGATTCTTCTTATAATGCATTCCCTTTTAGTCTAATTCACAATCTCTTGCCCTGAAGCAGTGTTTAAGGTGAATACAAAGCTTTCATAGTGTGAAAAAGGTAAAGAACAGAGTTTCAAAGTAAAGATTCTTCTCATAATGCATTCCCTTTTAGTCTAAAACACAATCTCTTGCCCTGAAGCAGTGTTTAAGGTGAATACAAAGCTGTTTCATAGTGTGAAAAAGGTAAAGAACAGTTTCAAAGTAAAGATTCTTCTTATAATGCATTCCCTTTTAGTCTAAAACACAATCTCTTGCCCTGAGTGTTTAAGGTGAATATAAAGCTGTTTCATAGTGTGAACAAGGTAAAGAACAGAGTTTCAAATAAGGATTCTTCTTATAATGCATTCCCTTTTAGTCTAAAACACAATTTCTTGCCCTGAAACAGTGTTTAAGCTATTCAATTTGGTTAAAAACAATATTTCTTGCTCTGAAACGGTGTATAAGCTGATTACAATGCATAGAAACCCTGTTTCGTTCTGGTTAGAGGTGTACAAACAGAGTTGCAATTACTTTAAATGGTTAAGTTGTTCAGTTTGGTTAAAAACAATATTTCTTGCTCTGAAACTATGTATAAGCCAATTATAATGCGTGGAAACGTTGCCTCCTTGTGGGTAGAGGTGTAAAAATAGAGTTGCAATTACTTTCAAGGGTCACATTAGAACCATGTTAAAACAACTTGTTTCTCCCCTGTATAAACTCTTTTCACTTGAAATATGTGTTTTCTTAGGATATTGTAAGTTGTTCAGTTTGGTTAAAAACAATATTTCTTGCTCTGAAACGCTGTATAAGCCGATTACAATGCATAGAAACCCTGTTTCATTGTGGTGAAAGGGAGTTGCAATTACTTTAATTGGTCATATTACAAACAACTTGATCTCCCCTTGTTATAAACTCTTTTCATTTGAAATATGTGTTTTCTTAACATATTGTAAGTTATTCAGTTTGGTTAAAAACAAGATGTCTAGCTCTGAAACAGTGTTTAAGTTGAATACAAAGCTGTTTCATAGTGTGAAAATGGTAAAGAACAGTTTCTAAGTAAAGATTCTTCTTATAATGCATTCCCTTTTAGTCTAAAACACAATCTCTTGCCCTGAAACAGTGTTTAAGGTGAATACAAAGCTGTTTCATAGTGTGAAAAAGGTAAAGAACAGAGTTTCAAAGTAAAGATTCTTCTTATAATGCATTCCCTTTTAGTGTAATTCACAATCTCTTGCCCTGAAGCAGTGTTTAAGGTGAATACAAAGCTTTCATAGTGTGAAAAAGGTAAAGAACAGAGTTTCAAAGTAAAGATTCTTCTCATAATGCATTCCCTTTTAGTCTAAAACACAATCTCTTGCCCTGAAACAGTTTTTAAGGTGAATACAAAGCTGTTTCATAGTGTGAAAAAGGTAAAGAACAGTTTCAAAGTAAAGATTCTTCTTATAATGCATTCCCTTTTAGTCTAAAACACAATCTCTTGCCCTGAGTGTTTAAGGTGAATATAAAGCTGTTTCATAGTGTGAACAAGGTAAAGAACAGAGTTTCAAAGTAAGGATTCTTCTTATAATGCATTCCCTTTTAGTCTAAAACACAATCTCTTGCCCTAAAGCAGTGTTTAAGTTGAATATAAAGCTGTTTCATAGTTTGAAAAAGGTAAAGAACAGAGTTTCAAAGTAAAGATTCTTCTTATAATGCATTCCCTTTTAGTCTAAAACACAATCTCTTGCCCTGAAGCAGTGTTTAAGGTGAATACAAAGCTGTTTCATAGTGTGAAAAAGGTAAAGAACAGAGTTTCAAAGTAAAGATTCTTCTTATAATGCATTCCCTTTTAGTCTAATTCACAATCTCTTGCCCTGAAGCAGTGTTTAAGTTGAATATAAAGCTGTTTCATATTGTGAAAAAGGTAAAGAACAGAGTTTCAAAGTAAAGATTCTTCTCATAATGCATTCCCTTTTAGTCTAAAACACAATCTCTTGCCCTGAAGCAGTGTTTAAGGTGAATACAAAGCTGTTTCATAGTGTGAAAAAGGTAAAGAACAGAGTTTCAAAGAAAAGATTCTTCTTATAATGCATTCCCTTTTAGTCTAATTCACAATCTCTTGCCCTGAAGCAGTGTTTAAGGTGAATACAAAGCTTTCATAGTGTGAAAAAGGTAAAGAACAGAGTTTCAAAGTAAAGATTCTTCTCATAATGCATTCCCTTTTAGTCTAAAACACAATCTCTTGCCCTGAAACAGTGTTTAAGGTGAATACAAAGCTGTTTCATAGTGTGAAAAAGGTAAAGAACAGTTTCAAAGTAAAGATTCTTCTTATAATGCATTCCCTTTTAGTCTAAAACACAATCTCTTGCCCTGAGTGTTTAAGGTGAATATAAAGCTGTTTCATAGTGTGAACAAGGTAAAGAACAGAGTTTCAAAGTAAGGATTCTTCTTATAATGCATTCCCTTTTAGTCTAAAACACAATTTCTTGCCCTGAAACAGTGTTTAAGCTATTCAATTTGGTTAAAAACAATATTTCTTGCTCTGAAACGGTGTATAAGCTGATTACAATGCATAGAAACCCTGTTTCGTTCTGGTTAGAGGTGTACAAACAGAGTTGCAATTACTTTAAATGGTTAAGTTGTTCAGTTTGGTTAAAAACAATATTTCTTGCTCTGAAACTATGTATAAGCCAATTATAATGCGTGGAAACGTTGCCTCCTTGTGGGTAGAGCTGTAAAAACAGAGTTGCAATTACTTTCAAGGGTCACATTAGAACCATGTTAAAACAACTTGTTTCTCCCCTGTATAATATCTTTTCACTTGAAATATGTGTTTTCTTAGGATATTGTAAGTTGTTCAGTTTGGTTAAAAACAATATTTCTTGCTCCGAAACGCTGTATAAGCCGATTACAATGCATAGAAACCCTGTTTCATTGTGGTGAAAGGGAGTTGCAATTACTTTAATTGGTCATATTACAAACAACTTGATCTCCCCTTGTTATAAACTCTTTTCATTTGAAATATGTGTTTTCTTAACATATTGTAAGTTATTCAGTTTGGTTAAAAACAAGATGTCTAGCTCTGAAACAGTGTTTAAGTTGAATACAAAGCTGTTTCATAGTGTGAAAATGGTAAAGAACAGTTTCTAAGTAAAGATTCTTCTTATAATGCATTCCCTTTTAGTCTAAAACACAATCTCTTGCCCTGAAACAGTGTTTAAGGTGAATACAAAGCTGTTTCATAGTGTGAAAAAGGTAAAGAACAGAGTTTCTAAGTAAAGATTCTTCTTATAATGCATTCCCTTTTAGTCTAAAACACAATCTCTTGCCCTGAAACAGTGTTTAAGGTGAATACAAAGCTGTTTCATAGTGTGAAAAAGGTAAAGAACAGAGTTTCTAAGTAAAGATTCTTCTTATAATGCATTCCCTTTTAGTCTAAAACACAATCTCTTGCCCTAAAGCAGTTTTTAAGGTGAATACAAAGCTGTTTCATAGTGTGAAAAAGGTAAAGAACAGAGTTTCAAAGTAAAGATTCTTCTCATAATGCATTCCCTTTTAGTCTAAAACACAATCTCTTGCCCTGAGTGTTTAAGGTGAATATAAAGCTGTTTCATAGTGTGAACAAGGTAAAGAACAGAGTTTCAAAGTAAGGATTCTTCTTATAATGCATTCCCTTTTAGTCTAAAACACAATTTCTTGCCCTGAAACAGTGTTTAAGCTATTCAATTTGGTTAAAAACAATATTTCTTGCTCTGAAACGGTGTATAAGCTGATTACAATGCATAGAAACCCTGTTTCGTTCTGGTTAGAGGTGTACAAACAGAGTTGCAATTACTTTAAATGGTTAAGTTGTTCAGTTTGGTTAAAAACAATATTTCTTGCTCTGAAACTATGTATAAGCCAATTATAATGCGTGGAAACGTTGCCTCCTTGTGGGTAGAGGTGTAAAAACAGAGTTGCAATTACTTTCAAGGGTCACATTAGAACCATGTTAAAACAACTTGTTTCTCCCCTGTATAAACTCTTTTCACTTGAAATATGTGTTTTCTTAGGATATTGTAAGTTGTTCAGTTTGGTTAAAAACAATATTTCTTGCTCCGAAACGCTGTATAAGCCGATTACAATGCATAGAAACCCTGTTTCATTGTGGTGAAAGGGAGTTGCAATTACTTTAATTGGTCATATTACAAACAACTTGATCTCCCCTTGTTATAAACTCTTTTCATTTGAAATATGTGTTTTCTTAACATATTGTAAGTTATTCAGTTTGGTTAAAAACAAGATGTCTAGCTCTGAAACAGTGTTTAAGTTGAATACAAAGCTGTTTCATAGTGTGAAAATGGTAAAGAACAGTTTCTAAGTAAAGATTCTTCTTATAATGCATTCCCTTTTAGTCTAAAACACAATCTCTTGCCCTGAAACAGTGTTTAAGGTGAATACAAAGCTGTTTCATAGTGTGAAAAAGGTAAAGAACAGAGTTTCTAAGTAAAGATTCTTCTTATAATGCATTCCCTTTTAGTCTAAAACACAATCTCTTGCCCTAAAGCAGTGTTTAAGGTGAATACAAAGCTGTTTCATAGTGTGAAAAAGGTAAAGAACAGAGTTTCAAAGTAAAGATTCTTCTCATAATGCATTCCCTTTTAGTCTAAAACACAATCTCTTGCCCTGAAACAGTGTTTAAGGTGAATACAAAGCTGTTTCATAGTGTGAAAAAGGTAAAGAACAGTTTCTAAGTAAAGATTCTTCTTATAAAGCATTCCCTTTTAGTCTAAAACACAATCTCTTGCCTTGAAAGTGTTTAAGGTGAATCCAACCTGTTTCATAGTGTGAAAAAGGTGAAGAACAGCGTTTCAAAGTAAAGATTCTTCTTATAATGCATTCCCTTTTCGTCTAAAACACAATCTCTTGCCGTGAAACAGTGTTTAAGGTGAATACAAAGCTGTTTCATATTGTGAAAAAGGTAAAGAACAGAGTTTCAAAGTAAAGATTCTTCTTATAATGCATTCCCTTTTAGTCTAAAACACAATCTCTTGCCCTGAAGCAGTGTTTAAGGTGAATACAAAGCTGTTTCATAGTGTGAAAAAGGTAAAGAACAGAGTTTCAAAGTAAAGATTCTTCTTATAATGCATTCCCTTTTAGTCTAATTCACAATCTCTTGCCCTGAAGCAGTGTTTAAGTTGAATATAAAGCTGTTTCATAGTGTGAAAAAGGTAAAGAACAGAGTTTCAAAGTAAAGATTCTTCTCATAATGCATTCCCTTTTAGTCTAAAACACAATCTCTTGCCCTGAAGCAGTGTTTAAGGTGAATACAAAGCTGTTTCATAGTGTGAAAAAGGTAAAGAACAGAGTTTCAAAGTAAAGATTCTTCTTATAATGCATTCCCTTTTAGTGTAATTCACAATCTCTTGCCCTGAAGCAGTGTTTAAGGTGAATACAAAGCTTTCATAGTGTGAAAAAGGTAAAGAACAGAGTTTCAAAGTAAAGATTCTTCTCATAATGCATTCCCTTTTAGTCTAAAACACAATCTCTTGCCCTGAAACAGTGTTTAAGGTGAATACAAAGCTGTTTCATAGTGTGAAAAAGGTAAAGAACAGTTTCAAAGTAAAGATTCTTCTTATAATGCATTCCCTTTTAGTCTAAAACACAATCTCTTGCCCTGAGTGTTTAAGGTGAATATAAAGCTGTTTCATAGTGTGAACAAGGTAAAGAACAGAGTTTCAAAGTAAGGATTCTTCTTATAATGCATTCCCTTTTAGTCTAAAACACAATCTCTTGCCCTAAAGCAGTGTTTAAGTTGAATATAAAGCTGTTTCATAGTTTGAAAAAGGTAAAGAACAGAGTTTCAAAGTAAAGATTCTTCTTATAATGCATTCCCTTTTAGTCTAAAACACAATCTCTTGCCCTGAAGCAGTGTTTAAGGTGAATACAAAGCTGTTTCATAGTGTGAAAAAGGTAAAGAACAGAGTTTCAAAGTAAAGATTCTTCTTATAATGCATTCCCTTTTAGTCTAATTCACAATCTCTTGCCCTGAAGCAGTGTTTAAGTTGAATATAAAGCTGTTTCATATTGTGAAAAAGGTAAAGAACAGAGTTTCAAAGTAAAGATTCTTCTTATAATGCATTCCCTTTTAGTCTAAAACACAATCTCTTGCCCTGAAGCAGTGTTTAAGGTGAATACAAAGCTTTCATAGTGTGAAAAAGGTAAAGAACAGAGTTTCAAAGTAAAGATTCTTCTCATAATGCATTCCCTTTTACTCTAAAACACAATCTCTTGCCCTGAAACAGTGTTTAAGGTGAATACAAAGCTGTTTCATAGTGTGAAAAAGGTAAAGAACAGTTTCAAAGTAAAGATTCTTCTTATAATGCATTCCCTTTTAGTCTAAAACACAATCTCTTGCCCTGAGTGTTTAAGGTGAATATAAAGCTGTTTCATAGTGTGAACAAGGTAAAGAACAGAGTTTCAAAGTAAGGATTCTTCTTATAATGCATTCCCTTTTAGTCTAAAACACAATTTCTTGCCCTGAAACAGTGTTTAAGCTATTCAATTTGGTTAAAAACAATATTTCTTGCTCTGAAACGGTGTATAAGCTGATTACAATGCATAGAAACCCTGTTTCGTTCTGGTTAGAGGTGTACAAACAGAGTTGCAATTACTTTAAATGGTTAAGTTGTTCAGTTTGGTTAAAAACAATATTTCTTGCTCTGAAACTATGTATAAGCCAATTATAATGCGTGGAAACGTTGCCTCCTTGTGGGTAGAGCTGTAAAAACAGAGTTGCAATTACTTTCAAGGGTCACATTAGAACCATGTTAAAACAACTTGTTTCTCCCCTGTATAATATCTTTTCACTTGAAATATGTGTTTTCTTAGGATATTGTAAGTTGTTCAGTTTGGTTAAAAACAATATTTCTTGCTCCGAAACGCTGTATAAGCCGATTACAATGCATAGAAACCCTGTTTCATTGTGGTGAAAGGGAGTTGCAATTACTTTAATTGGTCATATTACAAACAACTTGATCTCCCCTTGTTATAAACTCTTTTCATTTGAAATATGTGTTTTCTTAACATATTGTAAGTTATTCAGTTTGGTTAAAAAGAAGATGTCTAGCTCTGAAACAGTGTTTAAGTTGAATACAAAGCTGTTTCATAGTGTGAAAATGGTAAAGAACAGTTTCTAAGTAAAGATTCTTCTTATAATGCATTCCCTTTTAGTCTAAAACACAATCTCTTGCCCTGAAACAGTGTTTAAGGTGAATACAAAGCTGTTTCATAGTGTGAAAAAGGTAAAGAACAGAGTTTCTAAGTAAAGATTCTTCTTATAATGCATTCCCTTTTAGTCTAAAACACAATCTCTTGCCCTGAAACAGTGTTTAAGGTGAATACAAAGCTGTTTCATAGTGTGAAAAAGGTAAAGAACAGAGTTTCTAAGTAAAGATTCTTCTTATAATGCATTCCCTTTTAGTCTAAAACACAATTTCTTGCCCTGAAACAGTGTTTAAGCTATTGAATTTGGTTAAAAACAATATTTCTTGCTCTGAAACGGTGTATAAGCTGATTACAATGCATAGAAACCCTGTTTCGTTCTGGTTAGAGGTGTACAAACAGAGTTGCAATTACTTTAAATGGTTAAGTTGTTCAGTTTGGTTAAAAACAATATTTCTTGCTCTGAAACTATGTATAAGCCAATTATAATGCGTGGAAACGTTGCCTCCTTGTGGGTAGAGGTGTAAAAACAGAGTTGCAATTACTTTCAAGGGTCACATTAGAACCATGTTAAAACAACTTGTTTCTCCCCTGTATAAACTCTTTTCACTTGAAATATGTGTTTTCTTACGATATTGTAAGTTGTTCAGTTTGGTTAAAAACAATATTTCTTGCTCCGAAACGCTGTATAAGCCGATTACAATGCATAGAAACCCTGTTTCATTGTGGTGAAAGGGAGTTGCAATTACTTTAATTGGTCATATTACAAACAACTTGATCTCCCCTTGTTATAAACTCTTTTCATTTGAAATATGTGTTTTCTTAACATATTGTAAGTTATTCAGTTTGGTTAAAAACAAGATGTCTAGCTCTGAAACAGTGTTTAAGTTGAATACAAAGCTGTTTCATAGTGTGAAAATGGTAAAGAACAGTTTCTAAGTAAAGATTCTTCTTATAATGCATTCCCTTTTAGTCTAAAACACAATCTCTTGCCCTGAAACAGTGTTTAAGGTGAATACAAAGCTGTTTCATAGTGTGAAAAAGGTAAAGAACAGAGTTTCTAAGTAAAGATTCTTCTTATAATGCATTCCCTTTTAGTCTAAAACACAATCTCTTATCCTGAAGCAGTGTTTAAGGTGAATACAAAGCTGTTTCATAGTGTGAAAATGGTAAAGAACAGTTTCTAAGTAAAGATTCTTCTTATAATGCATTCCCTTTTAGTCTAAAACACAATCTCTAGCCCTGAAACAGTGTTTAAGGTGAATACAAAGCTGTTTCATAGTGTGAAAAAGGTAAAGAACAGAGTTTCAAAGTAAAGATTCTTCTCATAATGCATTCCCTTTTAGTCTAAAACACAATCTCTTGCCCTGAAACAGTGTTTAAGGTGAATACAAAGCAGTTTCATAGTGTGAAAAAGGTAAAGAACAGAGTTTCAAAGTAAGGATTCTTCTTATAATGCATTCCCTTTTAGTCTAAAACACAATCTCTTGCCCTGCAACAGTGTTTAAGGTGAATACAAAGCTGTTTCATAGTGTGAAAAAGGTAAAGAACAGAGTTTCTAAGTAAAGATTCTTCTTATAATGCATTCCCTTTTAGTCTAAAACACAATATCTTGCCCTGAAGCAGTGTTTAAGGTGAATACGAAGCTGTTTCATAGTGTGAAAAAGGTAAAGAACAGACTTTCAAAGTAAAGATTCTTCTTATAAAGCATTCCCTTTTAGTCTAAAACACAATCTCTTGCCTTGAAAGTGTTTAAGGTGAATACAAAGCTGTTTCATAGTGTGAAAAAGGTGAAGAACAGCGTTTCAAAGTAAAGATTCTTCTTATAATGCATTCCCTTTTAGTCTAAAACACAATCTCTTGCCGTGAAACAGTGTTTAAGGTGAATACAAAGCTGTTTCATATTGTGAAAAAGGTAAAGAACAGAGTTTCAAAGTAAAGATTCTTCTCATAATGCATTCCCTTTTAGTCTAAAACACAATCTCTTGCCCTAAAGCAGTGTTTAAGTTGAATATAAAACTGTTTCATAGTGTGAAAAAGGTAAAGAACAGAGTTTCAAAGTTTCCCTTTTAGTCTAAAACACAATCTCTTGCCCTAAAGCAGTGTTTAAGTTGAATATAAAGCTGTTTCATAGTGTGAAAAAGGTAAAGAACAGAGTTTCAAAGTAAAGATTCTTCTTATAATGCATTCCCTTTTAGTCTAAAACACAATCTCTTGCCCTGAAACAGTGTTTAAGCTGTTTCATAGTGTGAAAAAGGTAAAGAACAGAGTTTCTAAGTAAAGATTCTTCTTATAATGCATTCCCTTTTAGTCTAAAACACAATCTCTTGCCCTAAAGCAGTGTTTAAGGTGAATACAAAGCTGTTTCATAGTGTGAAAAAGGTAAAGAACAGAGTTTCAAAGTAAAGATTCTTCTCATAATGCATTCCCTTTTAGTCTAAAACACAATCTCTTGCCCTGAAACAGTGTTTAAGGTGAATACAAAGCTGTTTCATAGTGTGAAAAAGGTAAAGAACAGTTTCAAAGTAAAGATTCTTCTTATAATTCATTCCCTTTTAGTCTAAAACACAATCTCTTGCCCTGAGTGTTTAAGGTGAATATAAAGCTGTTTCATAGTGTGAACAAGGTAAAGAACAGAGTTTCAAAGTAAGGATTCTTCTTATAATGCATTCCCTTTTAGTCTAAATCACAATCTCTTGCCCTGAAGCAGTGTTTAAGTTGAATATAAAGCTGTTTCATAGTGTGAAAAAGGTAAAGAACAGAGTTTCTAAGTAAAGATTCTTCTTATAATGCATTCCCTTTTAGTCTAAAACACAATTTCTTGCCCTGAAACAGTGTTTAAGCTATTGAATTTGGTTAAAAACAATATTTCTTGCTCTGAAACGGTGTATAAGCTGATTACAATGCATAGAAACCCTGTTTCGTTCTGGTTAGAGGTGTACAAACAGAGTTGCAATTACTTTAAATGGTTAAGTTGTTCAGTTTGGTTAAAAACAATATTTCTTGCTCTGAAACTATGTATAAGCCAATTATAATGCGTGGAAACGTTGCCTCCTTGTGGGTAGAGGTGTAAAAACAGAGTTGCAATTACTTTCAAGGGTCACATTAGAACCATGTTAAAACAACTTGTTTCTCCCCTGTATAAACTCTTTTCACTTGAAATATGTGTTTTCTTACGATATTGTAAGTTGTTCAGTTTGGTTAAAAACAATATTTCTTGCTCCGAAACGCTGTATAAGCCGATTACAATGCATAGAAACCCTGTTTCATTGTGGTGAAAGGGAGTTGCAATTACTTTAATTGGTCATATTACAAACAACTTGATCTCCCCTTGTTATAAACTCTTTTCATTTGAAATATGTGTTTTCTTAACATATTGTAAGTTATTCAGTTTGGTTAAAAACAAGATGTCTAGCTCTGAAACAGTGTTTAAGTTGAATACAAAGCTGTTTCATAGTGTGAAAATGGTAAAGAACAGTTTCTAAGTAAAGATTCTTCTTATAATGCATTCCCTTTTAGTCTAAAACACAATCTCTTGCCCTGAAACAGTGTTTAAGGTGAATACAAAGCTGTTTCATAGTGTGAAAAAGGTAAAGAACAGAGTTTCTAAGTAAAGATTCTTCTTATAATGCATTCCCTTTTAGTCTAAAACACAATCTCTTATCCTGAAGCAGTGTTTAAGGTGAATACAAAGCTGTTTCATAGTGTGAAAATGGTAAAGAACAGTTTCTAAGTAAAGATTCTTCTTATAATGCATTCCCTTTTAGTCTAAAACACAATCTCTTGCCCTGAAACAGTGTTTAAGGTGAATACAAAGCTGTTTCATAGTGTGAAAAAGGTAAAGAACAGAGTTTCAAAGTAAAGATTCTTCTCATAATGCATTCCCTTTTAGTCTAAAACACAATCTCTTGCCCTGAAACAGTGTTTAAGGTGAATACAAAGCAGTTTCATAGTGTGAAAAAGGTAAAGAACAGTTTCAAAGTAAAGATTCTTCTTATAATGCATTCCCTTTTAGTCTAAAACACAATCTCTTGCCCTGAGTGTTTAAGGTGAATATAAAGCTGTTTCATAGTGTGAAAAAGGTAAAGAACAGAGTTTCAAAGTAAGGATTCTTCTTATAATGCATTCCCTTTTAGTCTAAAACACAATCTCTTGCCCTGCAACAGTGTTTAAGGTGAATACAAAGCTGTTTCATAGTGTGAAAAAGGTAAAGAACAGAGTTTCTAAGTAAAGATTCTTCTTATAATGCATTCCCTTTTAGTCTAAAACACAATATCTTGCCCTGAAGCAGTGTTTAAGGTGAATACGAAGCTGTTTCATAGTGTGAAAAAGGTAAAGAACAGACTTTCAAAGTAAAGATTCTTCTTATAAAGCATTCCCTTTTAGTCTAAAACACAATCTCTTGCCTTGAAAGTGTTTAAGGTGAATACAAAGCTGTTTCATAGTGTGAAAAAGGTGAAGAACAGCGTTTCAAAGTAAAGATTCTTCTTATAATGCATTCCCTTTTAGTCTAAAACACAATCTCTTGCCGTGAAACAGTGTTTAAGGTGAATACAAAGCTGTTTCATATTGTGAAAAAGGTAAAGAACAGAGTTTCAAAGTAAAGATTCTTCTCATAATGCATTCCCTTTTAGTCTAAAACACAATCTCTTGCCCTAAAGCAGTGTTTAAGTTGAATATAAAACTGTTTCATAGTGTGAAAAAGGTAAAGAACAGAGTTTCAAAGTAAAGATTCTTCTTATAATGCATTCCCTTTTAGTCTAAAACACAATCTCTTGCCCTAAAGCAGTGTTTAAGTTGAATATAAAGCTGTTTCATAGTGTGAAAAAGGTAAAGAACAGAGTTTCAAAGTAAAGATTCTTCTTATAATGCATTCCCTTTTAGTCTAAAACACAATCTCTTGCCCTGAAGCAGTGTTTAAGGTGAATACAAAGCTGTTTCATAGTGTGAAAAAGGTAAAGAACAGAGTTTCAAAGTAAAGATTCTTCTCATAATGCATTCCCTTTTAGTCTAAAACACAATCTCTTGCCCTGAAACAGTGTTTAAGGTGAATACAAAGCTGTTTCATAGTGTGAAAAAGGTAAAGAACAGTTTCAAAGTAAAGATTCTTCTTATAATGCATTCCCTTTTAGTCTAAAACACAATCTCTTGCCCTGAGTGTTTAAGGTGAATATAAAGCTGTTTCATAGTGTGAACAAGGTAAAGAACAGAGTTTCAAAGTAAGGATTCTTCTTATAATGCATTCCCTTTTAGTCTAAAACACAATTTCTTGCCCTGAAACAGTGTTTAAGCTATTCAATTTGGTTAAAAACAATATTTCTTGCTCTGAAACGGTGTATAAGCTGATTACAATGCATAGAAACCCTGTTTCGTTCTGGTAAGAGGTGTACAAACAGAGTTGCAATTACTTTAAATGGTTAAGTTGTTCAGTTTGGTTAAAAACAATATTTCTTGCTCTGAAACTATGTATAAGCCAATTATAATGCGTGGAAACGTTGCCTGCTTGTGGGTAGAGGTGTAAAAACAGAGTTGCAATTACTTTCAAGGGTCACATTAGAACCATGTTAAAACAACTTGTTTCTCCCCTGTATAAACTCTTTTCACTTGAAATATGTGTTTTCTTAGGATATTGTAAGTTGTTCAGTTTGGTTAAAAACAATATTTCTTGCTCCGAAACGCTGTATAAGCCGATTACAATGCATAGAAACCCTGTTTCATTGTGGTGAAAGGGAGTTGCAATTACTTTAATTGGTCATATTACAAACAACTTGATCTCCCCTTGTTATAAACTCTTTTCATTTGAAATATGTGTTTTCTTAACATATTGTAAGTTATTCAGTGTGGTTAAAAACAAGATGTCTAGCTCTGAAACAGTGTTTAAGTTGAATACAAAGCTGTTTCATAGTGTGAAAATGGTAAAGAACAGTTTCTAAGTAAAGATTCTTCTTATAATGCATTCCCTTTTAGTCTAAAACACAATCTCTTGCCCTGAAGCAGTGTTTAAGGTGAATACAAAGCTGTTTCATAGTGTGAAAAAGGTAAAGAACAGAGTTTCAAAGTAAAGATTCTTCTCATAATGCATTCCCTTTTAGTCTAAAACACAATCTCTTGCCCTGAAACAGTGTTTAAGGTGAATACAAAGCTGTTTCATAGTGTGAAAAAGGTAAAGAACAGTTTCAAAGTAAAGATTCTTCTTATAATTCATTCCCTTTTAGTCTAAAACACAATCTCTTGCCCTGAGTGTTTAAGGTGAATATAAAGCTGTTTCATAGTGTGAACAAGGTAAAGAACAGAGTTTCAAAGTAAGGATTCTTCTTATAATGCATTCCCTTTTAGTCTAAATCACAATCTCTTGCCCTGAAGCAGTGTTTAAGTTGAATATAAAGCTGTTTCATAGTGTGAAAAAGGTAAAGAACAGAGTTTCTAAGTAAAGATTCTTCTTATAATGCATTCCCTTTTAGTCTAAAACACAATTTCTTGCCCTGAAACAGTGTTTAAGCTATTGAATTTGGTTAAAAACAATATTTCTTGCTCTGAAACGGTGTATAAGCTGATTACAATGCATAGAAACCCTGTTTCGTTCTGGTTAGAGGTGTACAAACAGAGTTGCAATTACTTTAAATGGTTAAGTTGTTCAGTTTGGTTAAAAACAATATTTCTTGCTCTGAAACTGTGTATAAGCCAATTATAATGCGTGGAAACGTTGCCTCCTTCTGGGTAGAGGTGTAAAAACAGAGTTGCAATTACTTTCAAGGGTCACATTAGAACCATGTTAAAACAACTTGTTTCTCCCCTGTATAAACTCTTTTCACTTGAAATATGTGTTTTCTTACGATATTGTAAGTTGTTCAGTTTGGTTAAAAACAATATTTCTTGCTCTGAAACGCTGTATAAGCCGATTACAATGCATAGAAACCCTGTTTCATTGTGGTGAAAGGGAGTTGCAATTACTTTAATTGGTCATATTACAAACAACTTGATCTCCCCTTGTTATAAACTCTTTTCATTTGAAATATGTGTTTTCTTAACATATTGTAAGTTATTCAGTTTGGTTAAAAACAAGATGTCTAGCTCTGAAACAGTGTTTAAGTTGAATACAAAGCTGTTTCATAGTGTGAAAATGGTAAAGAACAGTTTCTAAGTAAAGATTCTTCTTATAATGCATTCCCTTTTAGTCTAAAACACAATCTCTTGCCCTGAAACAGTGTTTAAGGTGAATACAAAGCTGTTTCATAGTGTGAAAAAGGTAAAGAACAGAGTTTCTAAGTAAAGATTCTTCTTATAATGCATTCCCTTTTAGTCTAAAACACAATCTCTTGCCCTGAAGCAGTGTTTAAGGTGAATACAAAGCTGTTTCATAGTGTGAAAAAGGTAAAGAACAGAGTTTCAAAGTAAAGATTCTTCTCATAATGCATTCCCTTTTAGTCTAAAACACAATCTCTTGCCCTGAAGCAGTGTTTAAGGTGAATACAAAGCTGTTTCATAGTGTGAAAAAGGTAAAGAACAGAGTTTCAAAGTAAAGATTCTTCTTATAATGCATTCCCTTTTAGTCTAATTCACAATCTCTTGCCCTGAAGCAGTGTTTAAGTTGAATATAAAGCTGTTTCATAGTGTGAAAAAGGTAAAGAACAGAGTTTCAAAGTAAAGATTCTTCTCATAATGCATTCCCTTTTAGTCTAAAACACAATCTCTTGCCCTGAAGCAGTGTTTAAGTTGAATACAAAGCTGTTTCATAGTGTGAAAAAGGTAAAGAACAGAGTTTCAAAGTAAAGATTCTTCTTATAATGCATTCCCTTTTAGTCTAATTCACAATCTCTTGCCCTGAAGCAGTGTTTAAGGTGAATACAAAGCTTTCATAGTGTGAAAAAGGTAAAGAACAGAGTTTCAAAGTAAAGATTCTTCTCATAATGCATTCCCTTTTAGTCTAAAACACAATCTCTTGCCCTGAAACAGTGTTTAAGGTGAATACAAAGCTGTTTCATAGTGTGAAAAAGGTAAAGAACAGTTTCAAAGTAAAGATTCTTCTTATAATGCATTCCCTTTTAGTCTAAAACACAATCTCTTGCCCTGAGTGTTTAAGGTGAATATAAAGCTGTTTCATAGTGTGAACAAGGTAAAGAACAGAGTTTCAAAGTAAGGATTCTTCTTATAATGCATTCCCTTTTAGTCTAAAACACAATTTCTTGCCCTGAAACAGTGTTTAAGCTATTCAATTTGGTTAAAAACAATATTTCTTGCTCTGAAACGGTGTATAAGCTGATTACAATGCATAGAAACCCTGTTTCGTTCTGGTTAGAGGTGTACAAACAGAGTTGCAATTACTTTAAATGGTTAAGTTGTTCAGTTTGGTTAAAAACAATATTTCTTGCTCTGAAACTATGTATAAGCCAATTATAATGCGTGGAAACGTTGCCTGCTTGTGGGTAGAGGTGTAAAAACAGAGTTGCAATTACTTTCAAGGGTCACATTAGAACCATGTTAAAACAACTTGTTTCTCCCCTGTATAAACTCTTTTCACTTGAAATATGTGTTTTCTTAGGATATTGTAAGTTGTTCAGTTTGGTTAAAAACAATATTTCTTGCTCCGAAACGCTGTATAAGCCGATTACAATGCATAGAAACCCTGTTTCATTGTGGTGAAAGGGAGTTGCAATTACTTTAATTGGTCATATTACAAACAACTTGATCTCCCCTTGTTATAAACTCTTTTCATTTGAAATATGTGTTTTCTTAACATATTGTAAGTTATTCAGTTTGGTTAAAAACAAGATGTCTAGCTCTGAAACAGTGTTTAAGTTGAATACAAAGCTGTTTCATAGTGTGAAAATGGTAAAGAACAGTTTCTAAGTAAAGATTCTTCTTATAATGCATTCCCTTTTAGTCTAAAACACAATCTCTTGCCCTGAAACAGTGTTTAAGGTGAATACAAAGCTGTTTCATAGTGTGAAAAAGGTAAAGAACAGAGTTTCTAAGTAAAGATTCTTCTTATAATGCATTCCCTTTTAGTCTAAAACACAATCTCTTATCCTGAAGCAGTGTTTAAGGTGAATACAAAGCTGTTTCATAGTTTGAAAAAGGTAAAGAACAGAGTTTCAAAGTAAAGATTCTTCTCATAATGCATTCCCTTTTAGTCTAAAACACAATCTCTTGCCCTGAAACAGTGTTTAAGGTGAATACAAAGCTGTTTCATAGTGTGAAAAAGGTAAAGAACAGAGTTTCAAAGTAAAGATTCTTCTTATAATGCATTCCCTTTTAGTCTAATTCACAATCTCTTGCCCTGAAGCAGTGTTTAAGGTGAATACAAAGCTTTCATAGTGTGAAAAAGGTAAAGAACAGAGTTTCAAAGTAAAGATTCTTCTCATAATGCATTCCCTTTTAGTCTAAAACACAATCTCTTGCCCTGAAACAGTGTTTAAGGTGAATACAAAGCTGTTTCATAGTGTGAAAAAGGTAAAGAACAGTTTCAAAGTAAAGATTCTTCTTATAATGCATTCCCTTTTAGTCTAAAACACAATCTCTTGCCCTGAGTGTTTAAGGTGAATATAAAGCTGTTTCATAGTGTGAACAAGGTAAAGAACAGAGTTTCAAAGTAAGGATTCTTCTTATAATGCATTCCCTTTTAGTCTAAAACACAATTTCTTGCCCTGAAACAGTGTTTAAGCTATTCAATTTGGTTAAAAACAATATTTCTTGCTCTGAAACGGTGTATAAGCTGATTACAATGCATAGAAACCCTGTTTCGTTCTGGTTAGAGGTGTACAAACAGAGTTGCAATTACTTTAAATGGTTAAGTTGTTCAGTTTGGTTAAAAACAATATTTCTTGCTCTGAAACTATGTATAAGCCAATTATAATGCGTGGAAACGTTGCCTGCTTGTGGGTAGAGGTGTAAAAACAGAGTTGCAATTACTTTCAAGGGTCACATTAGAACCATGTTAAAACAACTTGTTTCTCCCCTGTATAAACTCTTTTCACTTGAAATATGTGTTTTCTTAGGATATTGTAAGTTGTTCAGTTTGGTTAAAAACAATATTTCTTGCTCCGAAACGCTGTATAAGCCGATTACAATGCATAGAAACCCTGTTTCATTGTGGTGAAAGGGAGTTGCAATTACTTTAATTGGTCATATTACAAACAACTTGATCTCCCCTTGTTATAAACTCTTTTCATTTGAAATATGTGTTTTCTTAACATATTGTAAGTTATTCAGTGTGGTTAAAAACAAGATGTCTAGCTCTGAAACAGTGTTTAAGTTGAATACAAAGCTGTTTCATAGTGTGAAAATGGTAAAGAACAGTTTCTAAGTAAAGATTCTTCTTATAATGCATTCCCTTTTAGTCTAAAACACAATCTCTTGCCCTGAAACAGTGTTTAAGGTGAATACAAAGCTGTTTCATAGTGTGAAAAAGGTAAAGAACAGAGTTTCTAAGTAAAGATTCTTCTTATAATGCATTCCCTATTAGTCTAAAACACAATCTCTTGCCCTGAAACAGTGTTTAAGGTGAATACAAAGCTGTTTCATAGTGTGAAAAAGGTAAAGAACAGAGTTTCTAAGTAAAGATTCTTCTTATAATGCATTCCCTTTTAGTCTAAAACACAATCTCTTGCCCTGAAGCAGTGTTTAAGGTGAATACAAAGCTGTTTCATAGTGTGAAAAAGGTAAAGAACAGAGTTTCAAAGTAAAGATTCTTCTCATAATGCATTCCCTTTTAGTCTAAAACACAATCTCTTGCCCTGAGTGTTTAAGGTGAATATTAAGCTGTTTCATAGTGTGAAAAAGGTAAAGAACAGAGTTTCAAAGTAGAGATTCTTCTTATAATGCATTCCCTTTTAGTCTAAAACACAATATCTTGCCCTGAAGCAGTGTTTAAGGTGAATACGAAGCTGTTTCATAGTGTGAAAAAGGTAAAGAACAGACTTTCAAAGTAAAGATTCTTCTTATAAAGCATTCACTTTTAGTCTAAAACACAATCTCTTGCCTTGAAAGTGTTTAAGGTGAATACAAAGCTGTTTCATAGTGTGAAAAAGGTGAAGAACAGCGTTTCAAAGTAAAGATTCTTCTTATAATGCATTCCCTTTTAGTCTAAAACACAATCTCTTGCCGTGAAACAGTGTTTAAGGTGAATACAAAGCTGTTTCATAGTGTGAAAAAGGTAAAGAACAGAGTTTCAAAGTAAAGATTCTTCTCATAATGCATTCCCTTTTAGTCTAAAACACAATCTCTTGCCCTAAAGCAGTGTTTAAGTTGAATATAAAACTGTTTCATAGTGTGAAAAAGGTAAAGAACAGAGTTTCAAAGTAAAGATTCTTCTTATAATGCATTCCCTTTTAGTCTAAAACACAATCTCTTGCCCTAAAGCAGTGTTTAAGTTGAATATAAAGCTGTTTCATAGTGTGAAAAAGGTAAAGAACAGAGTTTCAAAGTAAAGATTCTTCTTATAATGCATTCCCTTTTAGTCTAAAACACAATCTCTTGCCCTGAAGCAGTGTTTAAGGTGAATACAAAGCTGTTTCATAGTGTGAAAAAGGTAAAGAACAGAGTTTCAAAGTAAAGATTCTTCTTATAATGCATTCCCTTTTAGTCTAATTCACAATCTCTTGCCCTGAAGCAGTGTTTAAGTTGAATATAAAGCTGTTTCATAGTGTGAAAAAGGTAAAGAACAGAGTTTCAAAGTAAAGATTCTTCTCATAATGCATTCCCTTTTAGTCTAAAACACAATCTCTTGCCCTGAAGCAGTGTTTAAGGTGAATACAAAGCTGTTTCATAGTGTGAAAAAGGTAAAGAACAGAGTTTCAAAGTAAAGATTCTTCTTATAATGCATTCTCTTTTAGTCTAATTCACAATCTCTTGCCCTGAAGCAGTGTTTAAGGTGAATACAAAGCTTTCATAGTGTGAAAAAGGTAAAGAACAGAGTTTCAAAGTAAAGATTCTTCTCATAATGCATTCCCTTTTAGTCTAAAACACAATCTCTTGCCCTGAAACAGTGTTTAAGGTGAATACAAAGCTGTTTCATAGTGTGAAAAAGGTAAAGAACAGTTTCAAAGTAAAGATTCTTCTTATAATGCATTCCCTTTTAGTCTAAAACACAATCTCTTGCCCTGAGTGTTTAAGGTGAATATAAAGCTGTTTCATAGTGTGAACAAGGTAAAGAACAGAGTTTCAAAGTAAGGATTCTTCTTATAATGCATTCCCTTTTAGTCTAAAACACAATTTCTTGCCCTGAAACAGTGTTTAAGCTATTCAATTTGGTTAAAAACAATATTTCTTGCTCTGAAACGGTGTATAAGCTGATTACAATGCATAGAAACCCTGTTTCGTTCTGGTTAGAGGTGTACAAACAGAGTTGCAATTACTTTAAATGGTTAAGTTGTTCAGTTTGGTTAAAAACAATATTTCTTGCTCTGAAACTATGTATAAGCCAATTATAATGCGTGGAAACGTTGCCTGCTTGTGGGTAGAGGTGTAAAAACAGAGTTGCAATTACTTTCAAGGGTCACATTAGAACCATGTTAAAACAACTTGTTTCTCCCCTGTATAAACTCTTTTCACTTGAAATATGTGTTTTCTTAGGATATTGTAAGTTGTTCAGTTTGGTTAAAAACAATATTTCTTGCTCCGAAACGCTGTATAAGCCGATTACAATGCATAGAAACCCTGTTTCATTGTGGTGAAAGGGAGTTGCAATTACTTTAATTGGTCATATTACAAACAACTTGATCTCCCCTTGTTATAAACTCTTTTCATTTGAAATATGTGTTTTCTTAACATATTGTAAGTTATTCAGTTTGGTTAAAAACAAGATGTCTAGCTCTGAAACAGTGTTTAAGTTGAATACAAAGCTGTTTCATAGTGTGAAAATGGTAAAGAACAGTTTCTAAGTAAAGATTCTTCTTATAATGCATTCCCTTTTAGTCTAAAACACAATCTCTTGCCCTGAAACAGTGTTTAAGGTGAATACAAAGCTGTTTCATAGTGTGAAAAAGGTAAAGAACAGAGTTTCTAAGTAAAGATTCTTCTTATAATGCATTCCCTTTTAGTCTAAAACACAATCTCTTATCCTGAAGCAGTGTTTAAGGTGAATACAAAGCTGTTTCATAGTGTGAAAAAGGTAAAGAACAGAGTTTCAAAGTAAAGATTCTTCTCATAATGCATTCCCTTTTAGTCTAAAACACAATCTCTTGCCCTGAAGCAGTGTTTAAGGTGAATACAAAGCTGTTTCATAGTGTGAAAAAGGTAAAGAACAGAGTTTCAAAGTAAAGATTCTTCTTATAATGCATTCCCTTTTAGTCTAATTCACAATCTCTTGCCCTGAAGCAGTGTTTAAGGTGAATACAAAGCTTTCATAGTGTGAAAAAGGTAAAGAACAGAGTTTCAAAGTAAAGATTCTTCTCATAATGCATTCCCTTTTAGTCTAAAACACAATCTCTTGCCCTGAAACAGTGTTTAAGGTGAATACAAAGCTGTTTCATAGTGTGAAAAAGGTAAAGAACAGTTTCAAAGTAAAGATTCTTCTTATAATGCATTCCCTTTTAGTCTAAAACACAATCTCTTGCCCTGAGTGTTTAAGGTGAATATAAAGCTGTTTCATAGTGTGAACAAGGTAAAGATCAGAGTTTCAAAGTAAGGATTCTTCTTATAATGCATTCCCTTTTAGTCTAAAACACAATTTCTTGCCCTGAAACAGTGTTTAAGCTATTCAATTTGGTTAAAAACAATATTTCTTGCTCTGAAACGGTGTATAAGCTGATTACAATGCATAGAAACCCTGTTTCGTTCTGGTTAGAGGTGTACAAACAGAGTTGCAATTACTTTAAATGGTTAAGTTGTTCAGTTTGGTTAAAAACAATATTTCTTGCTCTGAAACTATGTATAAGCCAATTATAATGCGTGGAAACGTTGCCTGCTTGTGGGTAGAGGTGTAAAAACAGAGTTGCAATTACTTTCAAGGGTCACATTAGAACCATGTTAAAACAACTTGTTTCTCCCCTGTATAAACTCTTTTCACTTGAAATATGTGTTTTCTTAGGATATTGTAAGTTGTTCAGTTTGGTTAAAAACAATATTTCTTGCTCCGAAACGCTGTATAAGCCGATTACAATGCATAGAAACCCTGTTTCATTGTGGTGAAAGGGAGTTGCAATTACTTTAATTGGTCATATTACAAACAACTTGATCTCCCCTTGTTATAAACTCTTTTCATTTGAAATATGTGTTTTCTTAACATATTGTAAGTTATTCAGTGTGGTTAAAAACAAGATGTCTAGCTCTGAAACAGTGTTTAAGTTGAATACAAAGCTGTTTCATAGTGTGAAAATGGTAAAGAACAGTTTCTAAGTAAAGATTCTTCTTATAATGCATTCCCTTTTAGTCTAAAACACAATCTCTTGCCCTGAAACAGTGTTTAAGGTGAATACAAAGCTGTTTCATAGTGTGAAAAAGGTAAAGAACAGAGTTTCTAAGTAAAGATTCTTCTTATAATGCATTCCCTATTAGTCTAAAACACAATCTCTTGCCCTGAAACAGTGTTTAAGGTGAATACAAAGCTGTTTCATAGTGTGAAAAAGGTAAAGAACAGAGTTTCTAAGTAAAGATTCTTCTTATAATGCATTCCCTTTTAGTCTAAAACACAATCTCTTGCCCTGAAGCAGTGTTTAAGGTGAATACAAAGCTGTTTCATAGTGTGAAAAAGGTAAAGAACAGAGTTTCAAAGTAAAGATTCTTCTCATAATGCATTCCCTTTTAGTCTAAAACACAATCTCTTGCCCTGAGTGTTTAAGGTGAATATTAAGCTGTTTCATAGTGTGAAAAAGGTAAAGAACAGAGTTTCAAAGTAGAGATTCTTCTTATAATGCATTCCCTTTTAGTCTAAAACACAATATCTTGCCCTGAAGCAGTGTTTAAGGTGAATACGAAGCTGTTTCATAGTGTGAAAAAGGTAAAGAACAGACTTTCAAAGTAAAGATTCTTCTTATAAAGCATTCACTTTTAGTCTAAAACACAATCTCTTGCCTTGAAAGTGTTTAAGGTGAATACAAAGCTGTTTCATAGTGTGAAAAAGGTGAAGAACAGCGTTTCAAAGTAAAGATTCTTCTTATAATGCATTCCCTTTTAGTCTAAAACACAATCTCTTGCCGTGAAACAGTGTTTAAGGTGAATACAAAGCTGTTTCATATTGTGAAAAAGGTAAAGAACAGAGTTTCAAAGTAAAGATTCTTCTCATAATGCATTCCCTTTTAGTCTAAAACACAATCTCTTGCCCTAAAGCAGTGTTTAAGTTGAATATAAAACTGTTTCATAGTGTGAAAAAGGTAAAGAACAGAGTTTCAAAGTAAAGATTCTTCTTATAATGCATTCCCTTTTAGTCTAAAACACAATCTCTTGCCCTAAAGCAGTGTTTAAGTTGAATATAAAGCTGTTTCATAGTGTGAAAAAGGTAAAGAACAGAGTTTCAAAGTAAAGATTCTTCTTATAATGCATTCCCTTTTAGTCTAAAACACAATCTCTTGCCCTGAAGCAGTGTTTAAGGTGAATACAAAGCTGTTTCATAGTGTGAAAAAGGTAAAGAACAGAGTTTCAAAGTAAAGATTCTTCTTATAATGCATTCCCTTTTAGTCTAATTCACAATCTCTTGCCCTGAAGCAGTGTTTAAGTTGAATATAAAGCTGTTTCATAGTGTGAAAAAGGTAAAGAACAGAGTTTCAAAGTAAAGATTCTTCTCATAATGCATTCCCTTTTAGTCTAAAACACAATCTCTTGCCCTGAAGCAGTGTTTAAGGTGAATACAAAGCTGTTTCATAGTGTGAAAAAGGTAAAGAACAGAGTTTCAAAGTAAAGATTCTTCTTATAATGCATTCCCTTTTAGTCTAATTCACAATCTCTTGCCCTGAAGCAGTGTTTAAGGTGAATACAAAGCTTTCATAGTGTGAAAAAGGTAAAGAACAGAGTTTCAAAGTAAAGATTCTTCTCATAATGCATTCCCTTTTAGTCTAAAACACAATCTCTTGCCCTGAAACAGTGTTTAAGGTGAATACAAAGCTGTTTCATAGTGTGAAAAAGGTAAAGAACAGTTTCAAAGTAAAGATTCTTCTTATAATGCATTCCCTTTTAGTCTAAAACACAATCTCTTGCCCTGAGTGTTTAAGGTGAATATAAAGCTGTTTCATAGTGTGAACAAGGTAAAGAACAGAGTTTCAAAGTAAGGATTCTTCTTATAATGCATTCCCTTTTAGTCTAAAACACAATTTCTTGCCCTGAAACAGTGTTTAAGCTATTCAATTTGGTTAAAAACAATATTTCTTGCTCTGAAACGGTGTATAAGCTGATTACAATGCATAGAAACCCTGTTTCGTTCTGGTTAGAGGTGTACAAACAGAGTTGCAATTACTTTAAATGGTTAAGTTGTTCAGTTTGGTTAAAAACAATATTTCTTGCTCTGAAACTATGTATAAGCCAATTATAATGCGTGGAAACGTTGCCTGCTTGTGGGTAGAGGTGTAAAAACAGAGTTGCAATTACTTTCAAGGGTCACATTAGAACCATGTTAAAACAACTTGTTTCTCCCCTGTATAAACTCTTTTCACTTGAAATATGTGTTTTCTTAGGATATTGTAAGTTGTTCAGTTTGGTTAAAAACAATATTTCTTGCTCCGAAACGCTGTATAAGCCGATTACAATGCATAGAAACCCTGTTTCATTGTGGTGAAAGGGAGTTGCAATTACTTTAATTGGTCATATTACAAACAACTTGATCTCCCCTTGTTATAAACTCTTTTCATTTGAAATATGTCTTTTCTTAACATATTGTAAGTTATTCAGTGTGGTTAAAAACAAGATGTCTAGCTCTGAAACAGTGTTTAAGTTGAATACAAAGCTGTTTCATAGTGTGAAAATGGTAAAGAACAGTTTCTAAGTAAAGATTCTTCTTATAATGCATTCCCTTTTAGTCTAAAACACAATCTCTTGCCCTGAAACAGTGTTTAAGGTGAATACAAAGCTGTTTCATAGTGTGAAAAAGGTAAAGAACAGAGTTTCTAAGTAAAGATTCTTCTTATAATGCATTCCCTATTAGTCTAAAACACAATCTCTTGCCCTGAAACAGTGTTTAAGGTGAATACAAAGCTGTTTCATAGTGTGAAAAAGGTAAAGAACAGAGTTTCTAAGTAAAGATTCTTCTTATAATGCATTCCCTTTTAGTCTAAAACACAATCTCTTGCCCTGAAGCAGTGTTTAAGGTGAATACAAAGCTGTTTCATAGTGTGAAAAAGGTAAAGAACAGAGTTTCAAAGTAAAGATTCTTCTCATAATGCATTCCCTTTTAGTCTAAAACACAATCTCTTGCCCTGAGTGTTTAAGGTGAATATTAAGCTGTTTCATAGTGTGAAAAAGGTAAAGAACAGAGTTTCAAAGTAGAGATTCTTCTTATAATGCATTCCCTTTTAGTCTAAAACACAATATCTTGCCCTGAAGCAGTGTTTAAGGTGAATACGAAGCTGTTTCATAGTGTGAAAAAGGTAAAGAACAGACTTTCAAAGTAAAGATTCTTCTTATAAAGCATTCACTTTTAGTCTAAAACACAATCTCTTGCCTTGAAAGTGTTTAAGGTGAATACAAAGCTGTTTCATAGTGTGAAAAAGGTGAAGAACAGCGTTTCAAAGTAAAGATTCTTCTTATAATGCATTCCCTTTTAGTCTAAAACACAATCTCTTGCCGTGAAACAGTGTTTAAGGTGAATACAAAGCTGTTTCATATTGTGAAAAAGGTAAAGAACAGAGTTTCAAAGTAAAGATTCTTCTCATAATGCATTCCCTTTTAGTCTAAAACACAATCTCTTGCCCTAAAGCAGTGTTTAAGTTGAATATAAAACTGTTTCATAGTGTGAAAAAGGTAAAGAACAGAGTTTCAAAGTAAAGATTCTTCTTATAATGCATTCCCTTTTAGTCTAAAACACAATCTCTTGCCCTAAAGCAGTGTTTAAGTTGAATATAAAGCTGTTTCATAGTGTGAAAAAGGTAAAGAACAGAGTTTCAAAGTAAAGATTCTTCTTATAATGCATTCCCTTTTAGTCTAAAACACAATCTCTTGCCCTGAAGCAGTGTTTAAGGTGAATACAAAGCTGTTTCATAGTGTGAAAAAGGTAAAGAACAGAGTTTCAAAGTAAAGATTCTTCTTATAATGCATTCCCTTTTAGTCTAATTCACAATCTCTTGCCCTGAAGCAGTGTTTAAGTTGAATATAAAGCTGTTTCATAGTGTGAAAAAGGTAAAGAACAGAGTTTCAAAGTAAAGATTCTTCTCATAATGCATTCCCTTTTAGTCTAAAACACAATCTCTTGCCCTGAAGCAGTGTTTAAGGTGAATACAAAGCTGTTTCATAGTGTGAAAAAGGTAAAGAACAGAGTTTCAAAGTAAAGATTCTTCTTATAATGCATTCCCTTTTAGTCTAATTCACAATCTCTTGCCCTGAAGCAGTGTTTAAGGTGAATACAAAGCTTTCATAGTGTGAAAAAGGTAAAGAACAGAGTTTCAAAGTAAAGATTCTTCTCATAATGCATTCCCTTTTAGTCTAAAACACAATCTCTTGCCCTGAAAAGGTGTTTAAGGTGAATACAAAGCTGTTTCATAGTGTGAAAAAGGTAAAGAACAGTTTCAAAGTAAAGATTCTTCTTATAATGCATTCCCTTTTAGTCTAAAACACAATCTCTTGCCCTGAGTGTTTAAGGTGAATATAAAGCTGTTTCATAGTGTGAACAAGGTAAAGAACAGAGTTTCAAAGTAAGGATTCTTCTTATAATGCATTCCCTTTTAGTCTAAAACACAATTTCTTGCCCTGAAACAGTGTTTAAGCTATTCAATTTGGTTAAAAACAATATTTCTTGCTCTGAAACGGTGTATAAGCTGATTACAATGCATAGAAACCCTGTTTCGTTCTGGTTAGAGGTGTACAAACAGAGTTGCAATTACTTTAAATGGTTAAGTTGTTCAGTTTGGTTAAAAACAATATTTCTTGCTCTGAAACTATGTATAAGCCAATTATAATGCGTGGAAACGTTGCCTGCTTGTGGGTAGAGGTGTAAAAACAGAGTTGCAATTACTTTCAAGGGTCACATTAGAACCATGTTAAAACAACTTGTTTCTCCCCTGTATAAACTCTTTTCACTTGAAATATGTGTTTTCTTAGGATATTGTAAGTTGTTCAGTTTGGTTAAAAACAATATTTCTTGCTCCGAAACGCTGTATAAGCCGATTACAATGCATAGAAACCCTGTTTCATTGTGGTGAAAGGGAGTTGCAATTACTTTAATTGGTCATATTACAAACAACTTGATCTCCCCTTGTTATAAACTCTTTTCATTTGAAATATGTCTTTTCTTAACATATTGTAAGTTATTCAGTGTGGTTAAAAACAAGATGTCTAGCTCTGAAACAGTGTTTAAGTTGAATACAAAGCTGTTTCATAGTGTGAAAATGGTAAAGAACAGTTTCTAAGTAAAGATTCTTCTTATAATGCATTCCCTTTTAGTCTAAAACACAATCTCTTGCCCTGAAACAGTGTTTAAGGTGAATACAAAGCTGTTTCATAGTGTGAAAAAGGTAAAGAACAGAGTTTCTAAGTAAAGATTCTTCTTATAATGCATTCCCTATTAGTCTAAAACACAATCTCTTGCCCTGAAACAGTGTTTAAGGTGAATACAAAGCTGTTTCATAGTGTGAAAAAGGTAAAGAACAGAGTTTCTAAGTAAAGATTCTTCTTATAATGCATTCCCTTTTAGTCTAAAACACAATCTCTTGCCCTGAAGCAGTGTTTAAGGTGAATACAAAGCTGTTTCATAGTGTGAAAAAGGTAAAGAACAGAGTTTCAAAGTAAAGATTCTTCTCATAATGCATTCCCTTTTAGTCTAAAACACAATCTCTTGCCCTGAGTGTTTAAGGTGAATATTAAGCTGTTTCATAGTGTGAAAAAGGTAAAGATCAGAGTTTCAAAGTAGAGATTCTTCTTATAATGCATTCCCTTTTAGTCTAAAACACAATATCTTGCCCTGAAGCAGTGTTTAAGGTGAATACGAAGCTGTTTCATAGTGTGAAAAAGGTAAAGAACAGACTTTCAAAGTAAAGATTCTTCTTATAAAGCATTCACTTTTAGTCTAAAACACAATCTCTTGCCTTGAAAGTGTTTAAGGTGAATACAAAGCTGTTTCATAGTGTGAAAAAGGTGAAGAACAGCGTTTCAAAGTAAAGATTCTTCTTATAATGCATTCCCTTTTAGTCTAAAACACAATCTCTTGCCGTGAAACAGTGTTTAAGGTGAATACAAAGCTGTTTCATATTGTGAAAAAGGTAAAGAACAGAGTTTCAAAGTAAAGATTCTTCTCATAATGCATTCCCTTTTAGTCTAAAACACAATCTCTTGCCCTAAAGCAGTGTTTAAGTTGAATATAAAACTGTTTCATAGTGTGAAAAAGGTAAAGAACAGAGTTTCAAAGTAAAGATTCTTCTTATAATGCATTCCCTTTTAGTCTAAAACACAATCTCTTGCCCTAAAGCAGTGTTTAAGTTGAATATAAAGCTGTTTCATAGTGTGAAAATGGTAAAGAACAGAGTTTCAAAGTAAAGATTCTTCTTATAATGCATTCCCTTTTAGTCTAAAACACAATCTCTTGCCCTGAAGCAGTGTTTAAGGTGAATACAAAGCTCTTTCATAGTGTGAAAAAGGTAAAGAACAGAGTTTCAAAGTAAAGATTCTTCTTATAATGCATTCCCTTTTAGTCTAAAACACAATCTCTTATCCTGAAGCAGTGTTTAAGGTGAATACAAAGCTGTTTCATAGTGTGAAAAAGGTAAAGAACAGAGTTTCAAAGTAAAGATTCTTCTCATAATGCATTCCCTTTTAGTCTAAAACACAATCTCTTGCCCTGAAGCAGTGTTTAAGGTGAATACAAAGCTGTTTCATAGTGTGAAAAAGGTAAAGAACAGAGTTTCAAAGTAAAGATTCTTCTTATAATGCATTCCCTTTTAGTCTAATTCACAATCTCTTGCCCTGAAGCAGTGTTTAAGGTGAATACAAAGCTTTCATAGTGTGAAAAAGGTAAAGAACAGAGTTTCAAAGTAAAGATTCTTCTCATAATGCATTCCCTTTTAGTCTAAAACACAATCTCTTGCCCTGAAACAGTGTTTAAGGTGAATACAAAGCTGTTTCATAGTGTGAAAAAGGTAAAGAACAGTTTCAAAGTAAAGATTCTTCTTATAATGCATTCCCTTTTAGTCTAAAACACAATCTCTTGCCCTGAGTGTTTAAGGTGAATATAAAGCTGTTTCATAGTGTGAACAAGGTAAAGATCAGAGTTTCAAAGTAAGGATTCTTCTTATAATGCATTCCCTTTTAGTCTAAAACACAATTTCTTGCCCTGAAACAGTGTTTAAGCTATTCAATTTGGTTAAAAACAATATTTCTTGCTCTGAAACGGTGTATAAGCTGATTACAATGCATAGAAACCCTGTTTCGTTCTGGTTAGAGGTGTACAAACAGAGTTGCAATTACTTTAAATGGTTAAGTTGTTCAGTTTGGTTAAAAACAATATTTCTTGCTCTGAAACTATGTATAAGCCAATTATAATGCGTGGAAACGTTGCCTGCTTGTGGGTAGAGGTGTAAAAACAGAGTTGCAATTACTTTCAAGGGTCACATTAGAACCATGTTAAAACAACTTGTTTCTCCCCTGTATAAACTCTTTTCACTTGAAATATGTGTTTTCTTAGGATATTGTAAGTTGTTCAGTTTGGTTAAAAACAATATTTCTTGCTCCGAAACGCTGTATAAGCCGATTACAATGCATAGAAACCCTGTTTCATTGTGGTGAAAGGGAGTTGCAATTACTTTAATTGGTCATATTACAAACAACTTGATCTCCCCTTGTTATAAACTCTTTTCATTTGAAATATGTGTTTTCTTAACATATTGTAAGTTATTCAGTGTGGTTAAAAACAAGATGTCTAGCTCTGAAACAGTGTTTAAGTTGAATACAAAGCTGTTTCATAGTGTGAAAATGGTAAAGAACAGTTTCTAAGTAAAGATTCTTCTTATAATGCATTCCCTTTTAGTCTAAAACACAATCTCTTGCCCTGAAACAGTGTTTAAGGTGAATACAAAGCTGTTTCATAGTGTGAAAAAGGTAAAGAACAGAGTTTCTAAGTAAAGATTCTTCTTATAATGCATTCCCTATTAGTCTAAAACACAATCTCTTGCCCTGAAACAGTGTTTAAGGTGAATACAAAGCTGTTTCATAGTGTGAAAAAGGTAAAGAACAGAGTTTCTAAGTAAAGATTCTTCTTATAATGCATTCCCTTTTAGTCTAAAACACAATCTCTTGCCCTGAAGCAGTGTTTAAGGTGAATACAAAGCTGTTTCATAGTGTGAAAAAGGTAAAGAACAGAGTTTCAAAGTAAAGATTCTTCTCATAATGCATTCCCTTTTAGTCTAAAACACAATCTCTTGCCCTGAGTGTTTAAGTTGAATATAAAGCTGTTTCATAGTGTGAAAATGGTAAAGAACAGAGTTTCAAAGTAAAGATTCTTCTTATAATGCATTCCCTTTTAGTCTAAAACACAATCTCTTGCCCTGAAGCAGTGTTTAAGGTGAATACAAAGCTCTTTCATAGTGTGAAAAAGGTAAAGAACAGAGTTTCAAAGTAAAGATTCTTCTTATAATGCATTCCCTTTTAGTCTAAAACACAATCTCTTATCCTGAAGCAGTGTTTAAGGTGAATACAAAGCTGTTTCATAGTGTGAAAAAGGTAAAGAACAGAGTTTCAAAGTAAAGATTCTTCTCATAATGCATTCGCTTTTAGTCTAAAACACAATCTCTTGCCCTGAAGCAGTGTTTAAGGTGAATACAAAGCTGTTTCATAGTGTGAAAAAGGTAAAGAACAGAGTTTCAAAGTAAAGATTCTTCTTATAATGCATTCCCTTTTAGTCTAATTCACAATCTCTTGCCCTGAAGCAGTGTTTAAGGTGAATACAAAGCTGTTTCATAGTGTGAAAAAGGTAAAGAACAGTTTCAAAGTAAAGATTCTTCTTATAATGCATTCCCTTTTAGTCTAAAACACAATCTCTTGCCCTGAGTGTTTAAGGTGAATATAAAGCTGTTTCATAGTGTGAACAAGGTAAAGATCAGAGTTTCAAAGTAAGGATTCTTCTTATAATGCATTCCCTTTTAGTCTAAAACACAATTTCTTGCCCTGAAACAGTGTTTAAGCTATTCAATTTGGTTAAAAACAATATTTCTTGCTCTGAAACGGTGTATAAGCTGATTACAATGCATAGAAACCCTGTTTCGTTCTGGTTAGAGGTGTACAAACAGAGTTGCAATTACTTTAAATGGTTAAGTTGTTCAGTTTGGTTAAAAACAATATTTCTTGCTCTGAAACTATGTATAAGCCAATTATAATGCGTGGAAACGTTGCCTGCTTGTGGGTAGAGGTGTAAAAACAGAGTTGCAATTACTTTCAAGGGTCACATTAGAACCATGTTAAAACAACTTGTTTCTCCCCTGTATAAACTCTTTTCACTTGAAATATGTGTTTTCTTAGGATATTGTAAGTTGTTCAGTTTGGTTAAAAACAATATTTCTTGCTCCGAAACGCTGTATAAGCCGATTACAATGCATAGAAACCCTGTTTCATTGTGGTGAAAGGGAGTTGCAATTACTTTAATTGGTCATATTACAAACAACTTGATCTCCCCTTGTTATAAACTCTTTTCATTTGAAATATGTGTTTTCTTAACATATTGTAAGTTATTCAGTGTGGTTAAAAACAAGATGTCTAGCTCTGAAACAGTGTTTAAGTTGAATACAAAGCTGTTTCATAGTGTGAAAATGGTAAAGAACAGTTTCTAAGTAAAGATTCTTCTTATAATGCATTCCCTTTTAGTCTAAAACACAATCTCTTGCCCTGAAACAGTGTTTAAGGTGAATACAAAGCTGTTTCATAGTGTGAAAAAGGTAAAGAACAGAGTTTCTAAGTAAAGATTCTTCTTATAATGCATTCCCTATTAGTCTAAAACACAATCTCTTGCCCTGAAACAGTGTTTAATGTGAATACAAAGCTGTTTCATAGTGTGAAAAAGGTAAAGAACAGAGTTTCTAAGTAAAGATTCTTCTTATAATGCATTCCCTTTTAGTCTAAAACACAATCTTTGCCCTGAAGCAGTGTTTAAGGTGAATACAAAGCTGTTTCATAGTGTGAAAAAGGTAAAGAACAGAGTTTCAAAGTAAAGATTCTTCTCATAATGCATTCCCTTTTAGTCTAAAACACAATCTCTTGCCCTGAGTGTTTAAGGTGAATATTAAGCTGTTTCATAGTGTGAAAAAGGTAAAGAACAGAGTTTCAAAGTAGAGATTCTTCTTATAATGCATTCCCTTTTAGTCTAAAACACAATATCTTGCCCTGAAGCAGTGTTTAAGGTGAATACGAAGCTGTTTCATAGTGTGAAAAAGGTAAAGAACAGACTTTCAAAGTAAAGATTCTTCTTATAAAGCATTCACTTTTAGTCTAAAACACAATCTCTTGCCTTGAAAGTGTTTAAGGTGAATACAAAGCTGTTTCATAGTGTGAAAAAGGTGAAGAACAGCGTTTCAAAGTAAAGATTCTTCTTATAATGCATTCCCTTTTAGTCTAAAACACAATCTCTTGCCGTGAAACAGTGTTTAAGGTGAATACAAAGCTGTTTCATATTGTGAAAAAGGTAAAGAACAGAGTTTCAAAGTAAAGATTCTTCTCATAATGCATTCCCTTTTAGTCTAAAACACAATCTCTTGCCCTAAAGCAGTGTTTAAGTTGAATATAAAACTGTTTCATAGTGTGATAAAGGTAAAGAACAGAGTTTCAAAGTAAAGATTCTTCTTATAATGCATTCCCTTTTAGTCTAAAACACAATCTCTTGCCCTAAAGCAGTGTTTAAGTTGAATATAAAGCTGTTTCATAGTGTGAAAAAGGTAAAGAACAGAGTTTCAAAGTAAAGATTCTTCTTATAATGCATTCCCTTTTAGTCTAAAACACAATCTCTTGCCCTGAAGCAGTGTTTAAGGTGAATACAAAGCTGTTTCATAGTGTGAAAAAGGTAAAGAACAGAGTTTCAAAGTAAAGATTCTTCTTATAATGCATTCCCTTTTAGTCTAATTCACAATCTCTTGCCCTGAAGCAGTGTTTAAGTTGAATATAAAGCTGTTTCATAGTGTGAAAAAGGTAAAGAACAGAGTTTCAAAGTAAAGATTCTTCTCATAATGCATTCCCTTTTAGTCTAAAACACAATCTCTTGCCCTGAAGCAGTGTTTAAGGTGAATACAAAGCTGTTTCATAGTGTGAAAAAGGTAAAGAACAGAGTTTCAAAGTAAAGATTCTTCTTATAATGCATTCCCTTTTAGTCTAATTCACAATCTCTTGCCCTGAAGCAGTGTTTAAGGTGAATACAAAGCTTTCATAGTGTGAAAAAGGTAAAGAACAGAGTTTCAAAGTAAAGATTCTTCTCATAATGCATTCCCTTTTAGTCTAAAACACAATCTCTTGCCCTGAAACAGTGTTTAAGGTGAATACAAAGCTGTTTCATAGTGTGAAAAAGGTAAAGAACAGTTTCAAAGTAAAGATTCTTCTTATAATGCATTCCCTTTTAGTCTAAAACACAATCTCTTGCCCTGAGTGTTTAAGGTGAATATAAAGCTGTTTCATAGTGTGAACAAGGTAAAGAACAGAGTTTCAAAGTAAGGATTCTTCTTATAATGCATTCCCTTTTAGTCTAAAACACAATTTCTTGCCCTGAAACAGTGTTTAAGCTATTCAATTTGGTTAAAAACAATATTTCTTGCTCTGAAACGGTGTATAAGCTGATTACAATGCATAGAAACCCTGTTTCGTTCTGGTTAGAGGTGTACAAACAGAGTTGCAATTACTTTAAATGGTTAAGTTGTTCAGTTTGGTTAAAAACAATATTTCTTGCTCTGAAACTATGTATAAGCCAATTATAATGCGTGGAAACGTTGCCTCCTTGTGGGTAGAGGTGTAAAAACAGAGTTGCAATTACTTTCAAGGGTCACATTAGAACCATGTTAAAACAACTTGTTTCTCCCCTGTATAAACTCTTTTCACTTGAAATATGTGTTTTCTTAGGATATTGTAAGTTGTTCAGTTTGGTTAAAAACAATATTTCTTGCTCCGAAACGCTGTATAAGCCGATTACAATGCATAGAAACCCTGTTTCATTGTGGTGAAAGGGAGTTGCAATTACTTTAATTGGTCATATTACAAACAACTTGATCTCCCCTTGTTATAAACTCTTTTCATTTGAAATATGTGTTTTCTTAACATATTGTAAGTTATTCAGTGTGGTTAAAAACAAGATGTCTAGCTCTGAAACAGTGTTTAAGTTGAATACAAAGCTGTTTCATAGTGTGAAAATGGTAAAGAACAGTTTCTAAGTAAAGATTCTTCTTATAATGCATTCCCTTTTAGTCTAAAACACAATCTCTTGCCCTGAAACAGTGTTTAAGGTGAATACAAAGCTGTTTCATAGTGTGAAAAAGGTAAAGAACAGAGTTTTTAAGTAAAGATTCTTCTTATAATGCATTCCCTTTTAGTCTAAAACACAATCTCTTGCCCTGAAGCAGTGTTTAAGGTGAATACAAAGCTGTTTCGTAGTGTGAAAAAGGTAAAGAACAGAGTTTCAAAGTAAAGATTCTTCTTATAATGCATTCCCTTTTAGTCTAATTCACAATCTCTTGCCCTGAAGCAGTGTTTAAGGTGAATACAAAGCTTTCATAGTGTGAAAAAGGTAAAGAACAGAGTTTCGAAGTAAAGATTCTTCTCATAATGCATTCCCTTTTAGTCTAAAACACAATCTCTTGCCCTGAAACAGTGTTTAAGGTGAATACAAAGCTGTTTCATAGTGTGAAAAAGGTAAAGAACAGAGTTACTAAGTAAAGATTCTTCTTATAATGCATTCCCTTTTAGTCTAAAACACAATCTCTTGCCGTGAAACAGTGTTTAAGGTGAATACAAAGCTGTTTCATAGTGTGAAAAAGGTAAAGAACAGAGTTTCAAAGTAAAGATTCTTCTCATAATGCATTCCCTTTTAGTCTAAAACACAATTTCTTGCCCTGAAACAGTGTTTAAGCTATTCAATTTGGTTAAAAACAATATTTCTTGCTCTGAAATGGTGTATAAGCTGATTACAATGCATAGAAACCCTGTTTCGTTCTGGTTAGAGGTGTACAAACAGAGTTGCAATTACTTTAAATGGTTAAGTTGTTCAGTTTGGTTAAAAACAATATTTCTTGCTCTGAAACTATGTATAAGCCAATTATAATGCGTGGAAACGTTGCCTCCTTGTGGGTAGAGGTGTAAAAACAGAGTTGCAATTACTTTCAAGGGTCACATTAGAACCATGTTAAAACAACTTGTTTCTCCCCTGTATAAACTCTTTTCACTTGAAATATGTGTTTTCTTAGGATATTGTAAGTTGTTCAGTTTGGTTAAAAACAATATTTCTTGCTCCGAAACGCTGTATAAGCCGATTACAATGCATAGAAACCCTGTTTCATTGTGGTGAAAGGGAGTTGCAATTACTTTAATTGGTCATATTACAAACAACTTGATCTCCCCTTGTTATAAACTCTTTTCATTTGAAATATGTGTTTTCTTAACATATTGTAAGTTATTCAGTTTGGTTAAAAACAAGATGTCTAGCTCTGAAACAGTGTTTAAGTTGAATACAAAGCTGTTTCATAGTGTGAAAATGGTAAAGAACAGTTTCTAAGTAAAGATTCTTTTTATAATGCATTCCCTTTTAGTCTAAAACACAATCTCTTGCCCTAAAGCAGTGTTTAAGTTGAATATAATGCTGTTTCATAGTGTGAAAAAGGTAAAGAAAAGAGTTTCAAAGTAAAGATTCTTCTTATAATGCATTGCCTTTTAGTCTAAAACACAATCTCTTGCCCTAAAGCAGTGTTTAAGTTGAATATAAAGCTTTTTCATAGTGTGAAAAAGGTAAAGAACAGAGATTCAAAGTAAAGATTCTTCTTATAATGCATTCCCTTTTAGTCTAAAACACAATCTCTTGCCCTAAAGCAGTGTTTAAGTTGAATACAAAGCTGTTTCATAGTGTGAAAATGGTAAAGAACAGTTTCTAAGTAAAGATTCTTTTTATAATGCATTCCCTTTTAGTCTAAAACACAATCTCTTGCCCTAAAGCAGTGTTTAAGTTGAATATAATGCTGTTTCATAGTGTGAAAAAGGTAAAGAACAGAGTTTCAAAGTAAAGATTCTTCTTATAATGCATTCCCTTTTAGTCTAAAACACAATCTCTTGCCCTGAAGCAGTGTTTAAGGTGAATACAAAGCTGTTTCATAGTGTGAAAAAGGTAAAGAACAGAGTTTCAAAGTAAAGATTCTTCTTATAATGCATTCCCTTTTAGTCTAATTCACAATCTCTTGCCCTGAAGCAGTGTTTAAGTTGAATATAAAGCTGTTTCATAGTGTGAAAAAGGTAAAGAACAGAGTTTCAAATTTAAGATTCATCTCATAATGCATTCCCTTTTAGTCTAAAACACAATCTCTTGCCCTGAAGCAGTGTTTAAGGTGAATACAAAGCTGTTTCATAGTGTGAAAAAGGTAAAGAAAAGAGTTTCAAAGTAAAGATTCTTCTTATAATGCATTCCCTTTTAGTCTAAAACACAATCTCTTGCCCTGAGTGTTTAAGGTGAATATAAAGCTGTTTCATAGTGTGAACAAGGTAAAGAACAGAGTTTCAAAGTAAAGATTCTTCTCATAATGCATTCCCTTTTAGTCTAAAACACAATCTCTTGCCCTGAAACAGTGTTTAAGGTGAATACAAAGCTGTTTCATAGTGTGAAAAAGGTAAAGAACAGTTTCAAAGTAAAGATTCTTCTTATAATGCATTCCCTTTTAGTCTAAAACACAATCTCTTGCCCTGAGTGTTTAAGGTGAATATAAAGCTGTTTCATAGTGTGAACAAGGTAAAGATCAGAGTTTCAAAGTAAGGATTCTTCTTATAATGCATTCCCTTTTAGTCTAAAACACAATTTCTTGCCCTGAAACAGTGTTTAAGCTATTCAATTTGGTTAAAAACAATATTTCTTGCTCTGAAACGGTGTATAAGCTGATTACAATGCATAGAAACCCTGTTTCGTTCTGGTTAGAGGTGTACAAACAGAGTTGCAATTACTTTAAATGGTTAAGTTGTTCAGTTTGGTTAAAAACAATATTTCTTGCTCTGAAACTATGTATAAGCCAATTATAATGCGTGGAAACGTTGCCTGCTTGTGGGTAGAGGTGTAAAAACAGAGTTGCAATTACTTTCAAGGGTCACATTAGAACCATGTTAAAACAACTTGTTTCTCCCCTGTATAAACTCTTTTCACTTGAAATATGTGTTTTCTTAGGATATTGTAAGTTGTTCAGTTTGGTTAAAAACAATATTTCTTGCTCCGAAACGCTGTATAAGCCGATTACAATGCATAGAAACCCTGTTTCATTGTGGTGAAAGGGAGTTGCAATTACTTTAATTGGTCATATTACAAACAACTTGATCTCCCCTTGTTATAAACTCTTTTCATTTGAAATATGTGTTTTCTTAACATATTGTAAGTTATTCAGTGTGGTTAAAAACAAGATGTCTAGCTCTGAAACAGTGTTTAAGTTGAATACAAAGCTGTTTCATAGTGTGAAAATGGTAAAGAACAGTTTCTAAGTAAAGATTCTTCTTATAATGCATTCCCTTTTAGTCTAAAACACAATCTCTTGCCCTGAAACAGTGTTTAAGGTGAATACAAAGCTGTTTCATAGTGTGAAAAAGGTAAAGAACAGAGTTTCTAAGTAAAGATTCTTCTTATAATGCATTCCCTATTAGTCTAAAACACAATCTCTTGCCCTGAAACAGTGTTTAAGGTGAATACAAAGCTGTTTCATAGTGTGAAAAAGGTAAAGAACAGAGTTTCTAAGTAAAGATTCTTCTTATAATGCATTCCCTTTTAGTCTAAAACACAATCTCTTGCCCTGAAGCAGTGTTTAAGGTGAATACAAAGCTGTTTCATAGTGTGAAAAAGGTAAAGAACAGAGTTTCAAAGTAAAGATTCTTCTCATAATGCATTCCCTTTTAGTCTAAAACACAATCTCTTGCCCTGAGTGTTTAAGGTGAATATTAAGCTGTTTCATAGTGTGAAAAAGGTAAAGAACAGAGTTTCAAAGTAGAGATTCTTCTTATAATGCATTCCCTTTTAGTCTAAAACACAATATCTTGCCCTGAAGCAGTGTTTAAGGTGAATACGAAGCTGTTTCATAGTGTGAAAAAGGTAAAGAACAGACTTTCAAAGTAAAGATTCTTCTTATAAAGCATTCACTTTTAGTCTAAAACACAATCTCTTGCCTTGAAAGTGTTTAAGGTGAATACAAAGCTGTTTCATAGTGTGAAAAAGGTGAAGAACAGCGTTTCAAAGTAAAGATTCTTCTTATAATGCATTCCCTTTTAGTCTAAAACACAATCTCTTGCCGTGAAACAGTGTTTAAGGTGAATACAAAGCTGTTTCATATTGTGAAAAAGGTAAAGAACAGAGTTTCAAAGTAAAGATTCTTCTCATAATGCATTCCCTTTTAGTCTAAAACACAATCTCTTGCCCTAAAGCAGTGTTTAAGTTGAATATAAAACTGTTTCATAGTGTGAAAAAGGTAAAGAACAGAGTTTCAAAGTAAAGATTCTTCTTATAATGCATTCCCTTTTAGTCTAAAACACAATCTCTTGCCCTAAAGCAGTGTTTAAGTTGAATATAAAGCTGTTTCATAGTGTGAAAAAGGTAAAGAACAGAGTTTCAAAGTAAAGATTCTTCTTATAATGCATTCCCTTTTAGTCTAAAACACAATCTCTTGCCCTGAAGCAGTGTTTAAGGTGAATACAAAGCTGTTTCATAGTGTGAAAAAGGTAAAGAACAGAGTTTCAAAGTAAAGATTCTTCTTATAATGCATTCCCTTTTAGTCTAATTCACAATCTCTTGCCCTGAAGCAGTGTTTAAGTTGAATATAAAGCTGTTTCATAGTGTGAAAAAGGTAAAGAACAGAGTTTCAAAGTAAAGATTCTTCTCATAATGCATTCCCTTTTAGTCTAAAACACAATCTCTTGCCCTGAAGCAGTGTTTAAGGTGAATACAAAGCTGTTTCATAGTGTGAAAAAGGTAAAGAACAGAGTTTCAAAGTAAAGATTCTTCTTATAATGCATTCCCTTTTAGTCTAATTCACAATCTCTTGCCCTGAAGCAGTGTTTAAGGTGAATACAAAGCTTTCATAGTGTGAAAAAGGTAAAGAACAGAGTTTCAAAGTAAAGATTCTTCTCATAATGCATTCCCTTTTAGTCTAAAACACAATCTCTTGCCCTGAAACAGTGTTTAAGGTGAATACAAAGCTGTTTCATAGTGTGAAAAAGGTAAAGAACAGTTTCAAAGTAAAGATTCTTCTTATAATGCATTCCCTTTTAGTCTAAAACACAATCTCTTGCCCTGAGTGTTTAAGGTGAATATAAAGCTGTTTCATAGTGTGAACAAGGTAAAGAACAGAGTTTCAAAGTAAGGATTCTTCTTATAATGCATTCCCTTTTAGTCTAAAACACAATTTCTTGCCCTGAAACAGTGTTTAAGCTATTCAATTTGGTTAAAAACAATATTTCTTGCTCTGAAACGGTGTATAAGCTGATTACAATGCATAGAAACCCTGTTTCGTTCTGGTTAGAGGTGTACAAACAGAGTTGCAATTACTTTAAATGGTTAAGTTGTTCAGTTTGGTTAAAAACAATATTTCTTGCTCTGAAACTATGTATAAGCCAATTATAATGCGTGGAAACGTTGCCTCCTTGTGGGTAGAGGTGTAAAAACAGAGTTGCAATTACTTTCAAGGGTCACATTAGAACCATGTTAAAACAACTTGTTTCTCCCCTGTATAAACTCTTTTCACTTGAAATATGTGTTTTCTTAGGATATTGTAAGTTGTTCAGTTTGGTTAAAAACAATATTTCTTGCTCCGAAACGCTGTATAAGCCGATTACAATGCATAGAAACCCTGTTTCATTGTGGTGAAAGGGAGTTGCAATTACTTTAATTGGTCATATTACAAACAACTTGATCTCCCCTTGTTATAAACTCTTTTCATTTGAAATATGTGTTTTCTTAACATATTGTAAGTTATTCAGTGTGGTTAAAAACAAGATGTCTAGCTCTGAAACAGTGTTTAAGTTGAATACAAAGCTGTTTCATAGTGTGAAAATGGTAAAGAACAGTTTCTAAGTAAAGATTCTTCTTATAATGCATTCCCTTTTAGTCTAAAACACAATCTCTTGCCCTGAAACAGTGTTTAAGGTGAATACAAAGCTGTTTCATAGTGTGAAAAAGGTAAAGAACAGAGTTTTTAAGTAAAGATTCTTCTTATAATGCATTCCCTTTTAGTCTAAAACACAATCTCTTGCCCTGAAGCAGTGTTTAAGGTGAATACAAAGCTGTTTCGTAGTGTGAAAAAGGTAAAGAACAGAGTTTCAAAGTAAAGATTCTTCTTATAATGCATTCCCTTTTAGTCTAATTCACAATCTCTTGCCCTGAAGCAGTGTTTAAGGTGAATACAAAGCTTTCATAGTGTGAAAAAGGTAAAGAACAGAGTTTCGAAGTAAAGATTCTTCTCATAATGCATTCCCTTTTAGTCTAAAACACAATCTCTTGCCCTGAAACAGTGTTTAAGGTGAATACAAAGCTGTTTCATAGTGTGAAAAAGGTAAAGAACAGAGTTACTAAGTAAAGATTCTTCTTATAATGCATTCCCTTTTAGTCTAAAACACAATCTCTTGCCGTGAAACAGTGTTTAAGGTGAATACAAAGCTGTTTCATAGTGTGAAAAAGGTAAAGAACAGAGTTTCAAAGTAAAGATTCTTCTCATAATGCATTCCCTTTTAGTCTAAAACACAATTTCTTGCCCTGAAACAGTGTTTAAGCTATTCAATTTGGTTAAAAACAATATTTCTTGCTCTGAAATGGTGTATAAGCTGATTACAATGCATAGAAACCCTGTTTCGTTCTGGTTAGAGGTGTACAAACAGAGTTGCAATTACTTTAAATGGTTAAGTTGTTCAGTTTGGTTAAAAACAATATTTCTTGCTCTGAAACTATGTATAAGCCAATTATAATGCGTGGAAACGTTGCCTCCTTGTGGGTAGAGGTGTAAAAACAGAGTTGCAATTACTTTCAAGGGTCACATTAGAACCATGTTAAAACAACTTGTTTCTCCCCTGTATAAACTCTTTTCACTTGAAATATGTGTTTTCTTAGGATATTGTAAGTTGTTCAGTTTGGTTAAAAACAATATTTCTTGCTCCGAAACGCTGTATAAGCCGATTACAATGCATAGAAACCCTGTTTCATTGTGGTGAAAGGGAGTTGCAATTACTTTAATTGGTCATATTACAAACAACTTGATCTCCCCTTGTTATAAACTCTTTTCATTTGAAATATGTGTTTTCTTAACATATTGTAAGTTATTCAGTTTGGTTAAAAACAAGATGTCTAGCTCTGAAACAGTGTTTAAGTTGAATACAAAGCTGTTTCATAGTGTGAAAGTGGTAAAGAACAGTTTCTAAGTAAAGATTCTTCTTATAATGCATTCCCTTTTAGTCTAAAACACAATCTCTTGCCCTGAAACAGTGTTTAAGGTGAATACAAAGCTGTTTCATAGTGTGAAAAAGGTAAAGAACAGAGTTTCAAAGTAAAGATTCTTCTTATAATGCATTCCCTTTTAGTCTAAAACACAATCTCTTGCCCTAAAGCAGTGTTTAAGTTGAATATAAAGCTGTTTCATAGTGTGAAAAAGGTAAAGAACAGAGTTTCAAAGTAAAGATTCTTCTCATAATGCATTCCCTTTTAGTCTAAAACATAATCTCTTGCCCTGAAACAGTGTTTAAGGTGAATACAAAGCTTTTTCATAGTGTGAAAAAGGTAAAGAACAGTTTCAAAGTAAAGATTCTTCTTATAATGCATTCCCTTTTAGTCTAAAACACAATCTCTTGCCTGAAAGTGTTTAAGGTGAATACAAAGCTGTTTCATAGTGTGAAAAAGGTAAAGAACAGAGTTTCAAAGTAAAGATTCTTCTTATAATGCATTCCCTTTTATTCTAAAACACAATCTCTTGCCCTGAAACAGTGTTTAATGTGAATACAAAGCTGTTTCATAGTGTGAAAAAGGTAAAGAACAGAGTTTCAAAGTAAAGATTCTTCTTATAATGCATTGCCTTTTAGTCTAAAACACAATCTCTTGCCCTGAAACAGTGTTTAAGGTGAATACAAAGCTGTTTCATAGTGTGAAAAAGGTAAAGAACAGTTTCAAAGTAAAGATTCTTCTTATAATGCATTCCCTTTTAGTCTAAAACACAATCTCTTGCCCTGAGTGTTTAAGGTGAATATAAAGCTGTTTCATAGTGTGAAAAAGGTAAAGAACAGAGTTTCAAAGTAAGGATTCTTCTTATAATGCATTCCCTTTTAGTCTAAAACACAATCTCTTGCCCTGCAACAGTGTTTAAGGTGAATACAAAGCTGTTTCATAGTGTGAAAAAGGTAAAGAACAGAGTTACTAAGTAAAGATTCTTCTTATAATGCATTCCCTTTTAGTCTAAAACACAATCTCTTGCCGTGAAACAGTGTTTAAGGTGAATACAAAGCTGTTTCATAGTGTGAAAAAGGTAAAGAACAGAGTTTCAAAGTAAAGATTCTTCTCATAATGCATTCCCTTTTAGTCTAAAACACAATTTCTTGCCCTGAAACAGTGTTTAAGCTATTCAATTTGGTTAAAAACAATATTTCTTGCTCTGAAATGGTGTATAAGCTGATTACAATGCATAGAAACCCTGTTTCGTTCTGGTTAGAGGTGTACAAACAGAGTTGCAATTACTTTAAATGGTTAAGTTGTTCAGTTTGGTTAAAAACAATATTTCTTGCTCTGAAACTATGTATAAGCCAATTATAATGCGTGGAAACGTTGCCTCCTTGTGGGTAGAGGTGTAAAAACAGAGTTGCAATTACTTTCAAGGGTCACATTAGAACCATGTTAAAACAACTTGTTTCTCCCCTGTATAAACTCTTTTCACTTGAAATATGTGTTTTCTTAGGATATTGTAAGTTGTTCAGTTTTGTTAAAAACAATATTTCTTGCTCTGAAACGCTGTATAAGCCGATTACAATGCATAGAAACCCTGTTTCATTGTGGTGAAAGGGAGTTGCAATTACTTTAATTGGTCATATTACAAACAACTTGATCTCCCCTTGTTATAAACTCTTTTCATTTGAAATATGTGTTTTCTTAACATATTGTAAGTTATTCAGTTTGATTAAAAACAAGATGTCTAGCTCTGAAACAGTGTTTAAGTTGAATACAAAGCTGTTTCATAGTGTGAAAATGGTAAAGAACAGTTTCTAAGTAAAGATTCTTCTTATAATGCATTCCCTTTTAGTCTAAAACACAATCTCTTGCCCTGAAACAGTGTTTAAGGTGAATACAAAGCTGTTTCATAGTGTGAAAAAGGTAAAGAACAGAGTTTCTAAGTAAAGATTCTTCTTATAATGCATTCCCTTTTAGTCTAAAACACAATCTCTTGCCCTGAAGCAGTGTTTAAGGTGAATACAAAGCTGTTTCATAGTGTGAAAAAGGTAAAAAACAGAGTTTCAAACTAAAGATTCTTCTCATAATGCATTCCCTTTTAGTCTAAAACATAATCTCTTGCCCTGAAACAGTGTTTAAGGTGAATACAAAGCTGTTTCATAGTGTGAAAAAGGTAAAGAACAGAGTTTCAAAGTAAGGATTCTTCTTATAATGCATTCCCTTTTAGTCTAAATCACAATCTCTTGCCCTGAAGCAGTGTTTAAGTTGAATATAAAGCTGTTTCATAGTGTGAAAAAGGTAAAGAACAGAGTTTCTAAGTAAAGATTCTTCTTATAATGCATTCCCTTTTAGTCTAAAACACAATCTCTTGCCCTGAAACAGTGTTTAAGGTGAATACAAAGCTGTTTCATAGTATGAAAAAGGTAAAGAACAGAGTTTCTAAGTAAAGATTCTTCTCATAATGCATTCCCTTTTAGTCTAAAACACAATCTCTTGCCCTAAATCAGTGTTTAAGTTGAATATAAAACTGTTTCATAGTGTGAAAAAGGTAAAGAACAGAGTTTCAAAGTAAAGATTCTTCTTATAATGCATTCCCTTTTAGTCTAAAACACAATCTCTTGCCCTGAAGCAGTGTTTAAGGTGAATACAAAGCTGTTTCCTAGTGTGAAAAAGGTAAAGAACAGAGTTTCAAAGTAAAGATTCTTCTTATAATGCATTCCCTTTTAGTCTAATTCACAATCTCTTGCCCTGAAGCAGTGTTTAATTTGAATATAGAGCTGTTTCATAGTGTGAAAAAGGTAAAGAACAGAGTTTCAAAGTAAAGATTCTTCTCATAATGCATTCCCTTTTAGTCTAAAACACAATCTCTTGCCCTGAAACAGTGTTTAAGGTGAATACAAAGCTGTTTCATAGTGTGAAAAAGGTAAAGAACAGTTTCAAAGTAAAGATTCTTCTTATAATGCATTCCCTTTTAGTCTAAAACACAATCTCTTGCCCTGAGTGTTTAAGGTGAATATAAAGCTGTTTCATAGTGTGAACAAGGTAAAGAACAGAGTTTCAAAGTAAGGATTCTTCTTATAATGCATTCCCTTTTAGTCTAAAACACAATCTCTTGCCCTGCAACAGTGTTTAAGGTGAATACAAAGCTGTTTCATAGTGTGAAAAAGGTAAAGAACAGAGTTTCTAAGTAAAGATTCTTCTTATAATGCATTCCTTTTTAGTCTAAAACACAATTTCTTGCCCTGAAACAGTGTTTAAGCTATTCAATTTGGTTAAAAACAATATTTCTTGCTCTGAATCGGTGTATAAGCTGATTACAATGCATAGAAACCCTGTTTCGTTCTGGTTAGAGGTGTACAAACAGAGTTGCAATTACTTTAAATGGTTAAAAACAATATTTCTTGCTCTAAAACTGTGTATAAGCCAATTATAATGCGTGGAAACGTTGCCTCCTTGTGGGTAGAGGTGTAAAAACAGAGTTGCAATTACTTTCAAGGGTCACATTAGAACCATGTTAAAACAACTTGTTTCTCCCCTGTATAAACTCTTTTCACTTGAAATATGTGTTTTCTTAGGATATTGTAAGTTGTTCAGTTTGGTTAAAAACAATATTTCTTGCTCTGAAACGCTGTATAAGCCGATTACAATGCATAGAAACCCTGTTTCATTGTGGTGAAAGGGAGTTGCAATTACTTTAATTGGTCATATTACAAACAACTTGATCTCCCCTTGTTATAAACTCTTTTCATTTGAAATATGTGTTTTCTTAACATATTGTAAGTTATTCAGTTTGGTTAAAAACAAGATGTCTAGCTCTGAAACAGTGTTTAAGTTGAATACAAAGCTGTTTCATAGTGTGAAAATGGTAAAGAACAGTTTCTAAGTAAAGATTCTTCTTATAATGCATTCCCTTTTAGTCTAAAACACAATCTCTTGCCCTGAAACAGTGTTTAAGGTGAATACAAAGCTGTTTCATAGTGTGAAAAAGGTAAAGAACAGAGTTTCAAAGTAAAGATTCTTCTTATAATGCATTCCCTTTTAGTCTAAAACACAATCTCTTGCCCTGAAGCAGTGTTTAAGTTGAATACAAAGCTGTTTCATAGTGTGAAAAAGGTAAAGAACAGAGTTTCAAAGTAAAGATTCTTCTCATAATGCATTCCCTTTTAGTTTAAAACACAATCTCTTGCCCTGAAGCAGTGTTTAAGGTGAATACGAAGCTGTTTCATAGTGTGAAAAAGGGAAAGAACAGACTTTCAAAGTAAAGATTCTTCTTATAATGCATTCCCTTTTAGTCTAAAACACAATCTCTTGCCCTGAAGCAGTGTTTAAGGTGAATACAAAGCTGTTTCATAGTGTGAAAAAGGTAAAGAACAGCGTTTCAAAGTAAAGATTCTTCTTATAATGCATTCCCTTTTAGTCTAATTCACAATCTCTTGCCCTAAAGCAGTGTTTAAATTGAATATAAAGCTGTTTCATAGTGTGAAAAAGGTAAAGAACAGAGTTTCAAAGTAAAGATTCTTCTTATAATGCATTCCCTTTTAGTCTAATTCACAATCTCTTGCCCTGAAGCAGTGTTTAAGTTGAATATAAAGCTGTTTCATAGTGTGAACAAGGTAAAGAACAGAGTTTCAAAGTAAAGATTCTTCTTATAATGCATTCCCTTTTAGTCTAAAACACAATCTCTTGCCCTGAAGCAGTGTTTAAGGTGAATACAAAGCTGTTTCATAGTGTGAAAAAGGTAAAGAACAGAGTTTCAAAGTAAAGATTCTTCTCATAATGCATTCCCTTTTAGTCTAAAACACAATCTCTTGCCCTGAAGCAGTGTTTAAGGTGAATATAAAGCTGTTTCATAGTGTGAACAAGGTAAAGAACAGAGTTTCAAAGTAAGGATTCTTCTTATAATGCATTCCCTTTTAGTCTAAAACACAATCTCTTGCCCTGCAACAGTGTTTAAGGTGAATACAAAGCTGTTTCATAGTGTGAAAAAGGTAAAAAACAGAGTTTCAAAGTAAAGATTCTTCTTATAATGCATTCCCTTTTAGTCTAATTCACAATCTCTTGCCCTGAAGCAGTGTTTAAGTTGAATATAAAGCTGTTTCATAGTGTGAACAAGGTAAAGAACAGAGTTTCAAAGTAAGGATTCTTCTTATAATGCATTCCCTTTTAGTCTAAAACACAATCTCTTGCCCTGCAACAGTGTTTAAGGTGAATACAAAGCTGTTTCATAGTGTGAAAAAGGTAAAGAACAGAGTTTCTAAGTAAAGATTCTTCTTATAATGCATTCCTTTTTAGTCTAAAACACAATTTCTTGCCCTGAAACAGTGTTTAAGCTATTCAATTTGGTTAAAAACAATATTTCTTGCTCTGAATCGGTGTATAAGCTGATTACAATGCATAGAAACCCTGTTTCGTTCTGGTTAGAGGTGTACAAACAGAGTTGCAATTACTTTAAATGGTTAAAAACAATATTTCTTGCTCTAAAACTGTGTATAAGCCAATTATAATGCGTGGAAACGTTGCCTCCTTGTGGGTAGAGGTGTAAAAACAGAGTTGCAATTACTTTCAAGGGTCACATTAGAACCATGTTAAAACAACTTGTTTCTCCCCTGTATAAACTCTTTTCACTTGAAATATGTGTTTTCTTAGGATATTGTAAGTTGTTCAGTTTGGTTAAAAACAATATTTCTTGCTCTGAAACGCTGTATAAGCCGATTACAATGCATAGAAACCCTGTTTCATTGTGGTGAAAGGGAGTTGCAATTACTTTAATTGGTCATATTACAAACAACTTGATCTCCCCTTGTTATAAACTCTTTTCTTTTGAAATATGTGTTTTCTTAACATATTGTAAGTTATTCAGTTTGGTTAAAAACAAGATGTCTAGCTCTGAAACAGTGTTTAAGTTGAATACAAAGCTGTTTCATAGTGTGAAAATGGTAAAGAACAGTTTCTAAGTAAAGATTCTTCTTATAATGCATTCCCTTTTAGTCTAAAACACAATCTCTTGCCCTGAAACAGTGTTTAAGGTGAATACAAAGCTGTTTCATAGTGTGAAAAAGGTAAAGAACAGAGTTTCAAAGTAAAGATTCTTCTTATAATGCATTCCCTTTTAGTCTAAAACACAATCTCTTGCCCTGAAGCAGTGTTTAAGTTGAATACAAAGCTGTTTCATAGTGTGAAAAAGGTAAAGAACAGAGTTTCAAAGTAAAGATTCTTCTCATAATGCATTCCCTTTTAGTTTAAAACACAATCTCTTGCCCTGAAGCAGTGTTTAAGGTGAATACGAAGCTGTTTCATAGTGTGAAAAAGGGAAAGAACAGACTTTCAAAGTAAAGATTCTTCTTATAATGCATTCCCTTTTAGTCTAAAACACAATCTCTTGCCCTGAAGCAGTGTTTAAGGTGAATACAAAGCTGTTTCATAGTGTGAAAAAGGTAAAGAACAGCGTTTCAAAGTAAAGATTCTTCTTATAATGCATTCCCTTTTAGTCTAATTCACAATCTCTTGCCCTAAAGCAGTGTTTAAATTGAATATAAAGCTGTTTCATAGTGTGAAAAAGGTAAAGAACAGAGTTTCAAAGTAAAGATTCTTCTCATAATGCATTCCCTTTTAGTCTAAAACACAATCTCTTGCCCTGAAGCAGTGTTTAAGGTGAATATAAAGCTGTTTCATAGTGTGAACAAGGTAAAGAACAGAGTTTCAAAGTAAGGATTCTTCTTATAATGCATTCCCTTTTAGTCTAAAACACAATCTCTTGCCCTGCAACAGTGTTTAAGGTGAATACAAAGCTGTTTCATAGTGTGAAAAAGGTAAAGAACAGAGTTTCAAAGTAAAGATTCTTCTTATAATGCATTCCCTTTTAGTCTAAAACACAATCTCTTGCCCTGAAGCAGTGTTTAAGTTGAATACAAAGCTGTTTCATAGTGTGAAAAAGGTAAAGAACAGAGTTTCAAAGTAAAGATTCTTCTCATAATGCATTCCCTTTTAGTTTAAAACACAATCTCTTGCCCTGAAGCAGTGTTTAAGGTGAATACGAAGCTGTTTCATAGTGTGAAAAAGGGAAAGAACAGACTTTCAAAGTAAAGATTCTTCTTATAATGCATTCCCTTTTAGTCTAAAACACAATCTCTTGCCCTGAAGCAGTGTTTAAGGTGAATACAAAGCTGTTTCATAGTGTGAAAAAGGTAAAGAACAGCGTTTCAAAGTAAAGATTCTTCTTATAATGCATTCCCTTTTAGTCTAATTCACAATCTCTTGCCCTAAAGCAGTGTTTAAATTGAATATAAAGCTGTTTCATAGTGTGAAAAAGGTAAAGAACAGAGTTTCAAAGTAAAGATTCTTCTCATAATGCATTCCCTTTTAGTCTAAAACACAATCTCTTGCCCTGAAGCAGTGTTTAAGGTGAATATAAAGCTGTTTCATAGTGTGAACAAGGTAAAGAACAGAGTTTCAAAGTAAGGATTCTTCTTATAATGCATTCCCTTTTAGTCTAAAACACAATCTCTTGCCCTGCAACAGTGTTTAAGGTGAATACAAAGCTGTTTCATAGTGTGAAAAAGGTAAAAAACAGAGTTTCAAAGTAAAGATTCTTCTTATAATGCATTCCCTTTTAGTCTAATTCACAATCTCTTGCCCTGAAGCAGTGTTTAAGTTGAATATAAAGCTGTTTCATAGTGTGAACAAGGTAAAGAACAGAGTTTCAAAGTAAAGATTCTTCTTATAATGCATTCCCTTTTAGTCTAAAACACAATCTCTTGCCCTGAAGCAGTGTTTAAGGTGAATACAAAGCTGTTTCATAGTGTGAAAAAGGTAAAGAACAGAGTTTCAAAGTAAAGATTCTTCTCATAATGCATTCCCTTTTAGTCTAAAACACAATCTCTTGCCCTGAAGCAGTGTTTAAGGTGAATATAAAGCTGTTTCATAGTGTGAACAAGGTAAAGAACAGAGTTTCAAAGTAAGGATTCTTCTTATAATGCATTCCCTTTTAGTCTAAAACACAATCTCTTGCCCTGCAACAGTGTTTAAGGTGAATACAAAGCTGTTTCATAGTGTGAAAAAGGTAAAAAACAGAGTTTCAAAGTAAAGATTCTTCTTATAATGCATTCCCTTTTAGTCTAATTCACAATCTCTTGCCCTGAAGCAGTGTTTAAGTTGAATATAAAGCTGTTTCATAGTGTGAACAAGGTAAAGAACAGAGTTTCAAAGTAAGGATTCTTCTTATAATGCATTCCCTTTTAGTCTAAAACACAATCTCTTGCCCTGCAACAGTGTTTAAGGTGAATACAAAGCTGTTTCATAGTGTGAAAAAGGTAAAGAACAGAGTTTCTAAGTAAAGATTCTTCTTATAATGCATTCCTTTTTAGTCTAAAACACAATTTCTTGCCCTGAAACAGTGTTTAAGCTATTCAATTTGGTTAAAAACAATATTTCTTGCTCTGAATCGGTGTATAAGCTGATTACAATGCATAGAAACCCTGTTTCGTTCTGGTTAGAGGTGTACAAACAGAGTTGCAATTACTTTAAATGGTTAAAAACAATATTTCTTGCTCTAAAACTGTGTATAAGCCAATTATAATGCGTGGAAACGTTGCCTCCTTGTGGGTAGAGGTGTAAAAACAGAGTTGCAATTACTTTCAAGGGTCACATTAGAACCATGTTAAAACAACTTGTTTCTCCCCTGTATAAACTCTTTTCACTTGAAATATGTGTTTTCTTAGGATATTGTAAGTTGTTCAGTTTGGTTAAAAACAATATTTCTTGCTCTGAAACGCTGTATAAGCCGATTACAATGCATAGAAACCCTGTTTCATTGTGGTGAAAGGGAGTTGCAATTACTTTAATTGGTCATATTACAAACAACTTGATCTCCCCTTGTTATAAACTCTTTTCTTTTGAAATATGTGTTTTCTTAACATATTGTAAGTTATTCAGTTTGGTTAAAAACAAGATGTCTAGCTCTGAAACAGTGTTTAAGTTGAATACAAAGCTGTTTCATAGTGTGAAAAAGGTAAAGAACAGTTTCTAAGTAAAGATTCTTCTTATAATGCATTCCCTTTTAGTCTAAAACACAATCTCTTGCCCTGAAGCAGTGTTTAAGTTGAATACAAAGCTGTTTCATAGTGTGAAAATGGTAAAGAACAGTTTCTAAGTAAAGATTCTTCTTATAATGCATTCCCTTTTAGTCTAAAACACAATCTCTTGCCCTGAAACAGTGTTTAAGGTGAATACAAAGCTGTTTCATAGTGTGAAAAAGGTAAAGAACAGAGTTTCAAAGTAAAGATTCTTCTTATAATGCATTCCCTTTTAGTCTAAAACACAATCTCTTGCCCTGAAGCAGTGTTTAAGTTGAATACAAAGCTGTTTCATAGTGTGAAAAAGGTAAAGAACAGAGTTTCAAAGTAAAGATTCTTCTCATAATGCATTCCCTTTTAGTTTAAAACACAATCTCTTGCCCTGAAGCAGTGTTTAAGGTGAATACGAAGCTGTTTCATAGTGTGAAAAAGGGAAAGAACAGACTTTCAAAGTAAAGATTCTTCTTATAATGCATTCCCTTTTAGTCTAAAACACAATCTCTTGCCCTGAAGCAGTGTTTAAGGTGAATACAAAGCTGTTTCATAGTGTGAAAAAGGTAAAGAACAGCGTTTCAAAGTAAAGATTCTTCTTATAATGCATTCCCTTTTAGTCTAATTCACAATCTCTTGCCCTAAAGCAGTGTTTAAATTGAATATAAAGCTGTTTCATAGTGTGAAAAAGGTAAAGAACAGAGTTTCAAAGTAAAGATTCTTCTCATAATGCATTCCCTTTTAGTCTAAAAGACAATCTCTTGCCCTGAAGCAGTGTTTAAGGTGAATACAAAGCTGTTTCATAGTGTGAAAAAGGTAAAGAACAGAGTTTCTAAGTAAAGATTCTTCTTATAATGCATTCCTTTTTAGTCTAAAACACAATTTCTTGCCCTGAAACAGTGTTTAAGCTATTCAATTTGGTTAAAAACAATATTTCTTGCTCTGAATCGGTGTATAAGCTGATTACAATGCATAGAAACCCTGTTTCGTTCTGGTTAGAGGTGTACAAACAGAGTTGCAATTACTTTAAATGGTTAAAAACAATATTTCTTGCTCTAAAACTGTGTATAAGCCAATTATAATGCGTGGAAACGTTGCCTCCTTGTGGGTAGAGGTGTAAAAACAGAGTTGCAATTACTTTCAAGGGTCACATTAGAACCATGTTAAAACAACTTGTTTCTCCCCTGTATAAACTCTTTTCACTTGAAATATGTGTTTTCTTAGGATATTGTAAGTTGTTCAGTTTGGTTAAAAACAATATTTCTTGCTCTGAAACGCTGTATAAGCCGATTACAATGCATAGAAACCCTGTTTCATTGTGGTGAAAGGGAGTTGCAATTACTTTAATTGGTCATATTACAAACAACTTGATCTCCCCTTGTTATAAACTCTTTTCATTTGAAATATGTGTTTTCTTAACATATTGTAAGTTATTCAGTTTGGTTAAAAACAAGATGTCTAGCTCTGAAACAGTGTTTAAGTTGAATACAAAGCTGTTTCATAGTGTGAAAATGGTAAAGAACAGTTTCTAAGTAAAGATTCTTCTTATAATGCATTCCCTTTTAGTCTAAAACACAATCTCTTGCCCTGAAACAGTGTTTAAGGTGAATACAAAGCTGTTTCATAGTGTGAAAAAGGTAAAGAACAGAGTTTCAAAGTAAAGATTCTTCTTATAATGCATTCCCTTTTAGTCTAAAACACAATCTCTTGCCCTGAAGCAGTGTTTAAGTTGAATACAAAGCTGTTTCATAGTGTGAAAAAGGTAAAGAACAGAGTTTCAAAGTAAAGATTCTTCTCATAATGCATTCCCTTTTAGTTTAAAACACAATCTCTTGCCCTGAAGCAGTGTTTAAGGTGAATACGAAGCTGTTTCATAGTGTGAAAAAGGGAAAGAACAGACTTTCAAAGTAAAGATTCTTCTTATAATGCATTCCCTTTTAGTCTAAAACACAATCTCTTGCCCTGAAGCAGTGTTTAAGGTGAATACAAAGCTGTTTCATAGTGTGAAAAAGGTAAAGAACAGCGTTTCAAAGTAAAGATTCTTCTTATAATGCATTCCCTTTTAGTCTAATTCACAATCTCTTGCCCTAAAGCAGTGTTTAAATTGAATATAAAGCTGTTTCATAGTGTGAAAAAGGTAAAGAACAGAGTTTCAAAGTAAAGATTCTTCTCATAATGCATTCCCTTTTAGTCTAAAACACAATCTCTTGCCCTGAAGCAGTGTTTAAGGTGAATATAAAGCTGTTTCATAGTGTGAACAAGGTAAAGAACAGAGTTTCAAAGTAAGGATTCTTCTTATAATGCATTCCCTTTTAGTCTAAAACACAATCTCTTGCCCTGCAACAGTGTTTAAGGTGAATACAAAGCTGTTTCATAGTGTGAAAAAGGTAAAAAACAGAGTTTCAAAGTAAAGATTCTTCTTATAATGCATTCCCTTTTAGTCTAATTCACAATCTCTTGCCCTGAAGCAGTGTTTAAGTTGAATATAAAGCTGTTTCATAGTGTGAACAAGGTAAAGAACAGAGTTTCAAAGTAAAGATTCTTCTTATAATGCATTCCCTTTTAGTCTAAAACACAATCTCTTGCCCTGAAGCAGTGTTTAAGGTGAATACAAAGCTGTTTCATAGTGTGAAAAAGGTAAAGAACAGAGTTTCAAAGTAAAGATTCTTCTCATAATGCATTCCCTTTTAGTCTAAAACACAATCTCTTGCCCTGAAGCAGTGTTTAAGGTGAATATAAAGCTGTTTCATAGTGTGAACAAGGTAAAGAACAGAGTTTCAAAGTAAGGATTCTTCTTATAATGCATTCCCTTTTAGTCTAAAACACAATCTCTTGCCCTGCAACAGTGTTTAAGGTGAATACAAAGCTGTTTCATAGTGTGAAAAAGGTAAAGAACAGAGTTTCTAAGTAAAGATTCTTCTTATAATGCATTCCTTTTTAGTCTAAAACACAATTTCTTGCCCTGAAACAGTGTTTAAGCTATTCAATTTGGTTAAAAACAATATTTCTTGCTCTGAATCGGTGTATAAGCTGATTACAATGCATAGAAACCCTGTTTCGTTCTGGTTAGAGGTGTACAAACAGAGTTGCAATTACTTTAAATGGTTAAAAACAATATTTCTTGCTCTAAAACTGTGTATAAGCCAATTATAATGCGTGGAAACGTTGCCTCCTTGTGGGTAGAGGTGTAAAAACAGAGTTGCAATTACTTTCAAGGGTCACATTAGAACCATGTTAAAACAACTTGTTTCTCCCCTGTATAAACTCTTTTCACTTGAAATATGTGTTTTCTTAGGATATTGTAAGTTGTTCAGTTTGGTTAAAAACAATATTTCTTGCTCTGAAACGCTGTATAAGCCGATTACAATGCATAGAAACCCTGTTTCATTGTGGTGAAAGGGAGTTGCAATTACTTTAATTGGTCATATTACAAACAACTTGATCTCCCCTTGTTATAAACTCTTTTCTTTTGAAATATGTGTTTTCTTAACATATTGTAAGTTATTCAGTTTGGTTAAAAACAAGATGTCTAGCTCTGAAACAGTGTTTAAGTTGAATACAAAGCTGTTTCATAGTGTGAAAATGGTAAAGAACAGTTTCTAAGTAAAGATTCTTCTTATAATGCATTCCCTTTTAGTCTAAAACACAATCTCTTGCCCTGAAACAGTGTTTAAGGTGAATACAAAGCTGTTTCATAGTGTGAAAAAGGTAAAGAACAGAGTTTCAAAGTAAAGATTCTTCTTATAATGCATTCCCTTTTAGTCTAAAACACAATCTCTTGCCCTGAAGCAGTGTTTAAGTTGAATACAAAGCTGTTTCATAGTGTGAAAAAGGTAAAGAACAGAGTTTCAAAGTAAAGATTCTTCTCATAATGCATTCCCTTTTAGTTTAAAACACAATCTCTTGCCCTGAAGCAGTGTTTAAGGTGAATACGAAGCTGTTTCATAGTGTGAAAAAGGGAAAGAACAGACTTTCAAAGTAAAGATTCTTCTTATAATGCATTCCCTTTTAGTCTAAAACACAATCTCTTGCCCTGAAGCAGTGTTTAAGGTGAATACAAAGCTGTTTCATAGTGTGAAAAAGGTAAAGAACAGCGTTTCAAAGTAAAGATTCTTCTTATAATGCATTCCCTTTTAGTCTAATTCACAATCTCTTGCCCTAAAGCAGTTTAAATTGAATATAAAGCTGTTTCATAGTGTGAAAAAGGTAAAGAACAGAGTTTCAAAGTAAAGATTCTTCTCATAATGCATTCCCTTTTAGTCTAAAACACAATCTCTTGCCCTGAAGCAGTGTTTAAGGTGAATATAAAGCTGTTTCATAGTGTGAACAAGGTAAAGAACAGAGTTTCAAAGTAAGGATTCTTCTTATAATGCATTCCCTTTTAGTCTAAAACACAATCTCTTGCCCTGCAACAGTGTTTAAGGTGAATACAAAGCTGTTTCATAGTGTGAAAAAGGTAAAAAACAGAGTTTCAAAGTAAAGATTCTTCTTATAATGCATTCCCTTTTAGTCTAATTCACAATCTCTTGCCCTGAAGCAGTGTTTAAGTTGAATATAAAGCTGTTTCATAGTGTGAACAAGGTAAAGAACAGAGTTTCAAAGTAAGGATTCTTCTTATAATGCATTCCCTTTTAGTCTAAAACACAATCTCTTGCCCTGCAACAGTGTTTAAGGTGAATACAAAGCTGTTTCATAGTGTGAAAAAGGTAAAGAACAGAGTTTCTAAGTAAAGATTCTTCTTATAATGCATTCCTTTTTAGTCTAAAACACAATTTCTTGCCCTGAAACAGTGTTTAAGCTATTCAATTTGGTTAAAAACAATATTTCTTGCTCTGAATCGGTGTATAAGCTGATTACAATGCATAGAAACCCTGTTTCGTTCTGGTTAGAGGTGTACAAACAGAGTTGCAATTACTTTAAATGGTTAAAAACAATATTTCTTGCTCTAAAACTGTGTATAAGCCAATTATAATGCGTGGAAACGTTGCCTCCTTGTGGGTAGAGGTGTAAAAACAGAGTTGCAATTACTTTCAAGGGTCACATTAGAACCATGTTAAAACAACTTGTTTCTCCCCTGTATAAACTCTTTTCACTTGAAATATGTGTTTTCTTAGGATATTGTAAGTTGTTCAGTTTGGTTAAAAACAATATTTCTTGCTCTGAAACGCTGTATAAGCCGATTACAATGCATAGAAACCCTGTTTCATTGTGGTGAAAGGGAGTTGCAATTACTTTAATTGGTCATATTACAAACAACTTGATCTCCCCTTGTTATAAACTCTTTTCATTTGAAATATGTGTTTTCTTAACATATTGTAAGTTATTCAGTTTGGTTAAAAACAAGATGTCTAGCTCTGAAACAGTGTTTAAGTTGAATACAAAGCTGTTTCATAGTGTGAAAATGGTAAAGAACAGTTTCTAAGTAAAGATTCTTCTTATAATGCATTCCCTTTTAGTCTAAAACACAATCTCTTGCCCTGAAACAGTGTTTAAGGTGAATACAAAGCTGTTTCATAGTGTGAAAAAGGTAAAGAACAGAGTTTCAAAGTAAAGATTCTTCTTATAATGCATTCCCTTTTAGTCTAAAACACAATCTCTTGCCCTGAAGCAGTGTTTAAGTTGAATACAAAGCTGTTTCATAGTGTGAAAAAGGTAAAGAACAGAGTTTCAAAGTAAAGATTCTTCTCATAATGCATTCCCTTTTAGTTTAAAACACAATCTCTTGCCCTGAAGCAGTGTTTAAGGTGAATACGAAGCTGTTTCATAGTGTGAAAAAGGGAAAGAACAGACTTTCAAAGTAAAGATTCTTCTTATAATGCATTCCCTTTTAGTCTAAAACACAATCTCTTGCCCTGAAGCAGTGTTTAAGGTGAATACAAAGCTGTTTCATAGTGTGAAAAAGGTAAAGAACAGCGTTTCAAAGTAAAGATTCTTCTTATAATGCATTCCCTTTTAGTCTAATTCACAATCTCTTGCCCTAAAGCAGTGTTTAAATTGAATATAAAGCTGTTTCATAGTGTGAAAAAGGTAAAGAACAGAGTTTCAAAGTAAAGATTCTTCTCATAATGCATTCCCTTTTAGTCTAAAACACAATCTCTTGCCCTGAAGCAGTGTTTAAGGTGAATATAAAGCTGTTTCATAGTGTGAACAAGGTAAAGAACAGAGTTTCAAAGTAAGGATTCTTCTTATAATGCATTCCCTTTTAGTCTAAAACACAATCTCTTGCCCTGCAACAGTGTTTAAGGTGAATACAAAGCTGTTTCATAGTGTGAAAAAGGTAAAAAACAGAGTTTTAAACTAAAGATTCTTCTCATAATGCATTCCCTTTTAGTCTAAAACATAATCTCTTGCCCTGAAGCAGTGTTTAAGGTGAATACAAAGCTGTTTCATAGTGTGAAAAAGGTAAAGAACAGTTTCAAAGTAAAGATTCTTCTTATAATGCATTCCCTTTTAGTCTAAAACACAATCTCTTGCCCTGAGTGTTTAAGGTGAATATAAAACTGTTTCATAGTGTGAAAAAGGTAAAGAACAGTTTCAAAGTAAAGATTCTTCTTATAATGCATTCCCTTTTAGTCTAAATCACAATCTCTTGCCCTGAAGCAGTGTTTAAGTTGAATATAAAGCTGTTTCATAGTGTGAAAAAGGTAAAGAACAGAGTTTCTAAGTAAAGATTCTTCTTATAATGCATTCCCTTTTAGTCTAAAACACAATCTCTTGCCCTGAAACAGTGTTTAAGGTGAATACAAAGCTGTTTCATAGTGTGAAAAAGGTAAAGAACAGAGTTTCTAAGTAAAGATTCTTCTCATAATGCATTCCCTTTTAGTCTAAAACACAATCTCTTGCCCTAAATCAGTGTTTTAGTTGAATATAAAACTGTTTCATAGTGTGAAAAAGGTAAAGAACAGAGTTTCAAAGTAAAGATTCTTCTTATAATGCATTCCCTTTTAGTCTAAAACACAATCTCTTGCCCTGAAGCAGTGTTTAAGGTGAATACAAAGCTGTTTCCTAGTGTGAAAAAGGTAAAGAACAGAGTTTCAAAGTAAAGATTCTTCTTATAATGCATTCCCTTTTAGTCTAATTCACAATCTCTTGCCCTGAAGCAGTGTTTAAGTTGAATATAAAGCTGTTTCATAGTGTGAACAAGGTAAAGAACAGAGTTTCAAAGTAAGGATTCTTCTTATAATGCATTCCCTTTTAGTCTAAAACACAATCTCTTGCCCTGCAACAGTGTTTAAGGTGAATACAAAGCTGTTTCATAGTGTGAAAAAGGTAAAGAACAGAGTTTCTAAGTAAAGATTCTTCTTATAATGCATTCCTTTTTAGTCTAAAACACAATTTCTTGCCCTGAAACAGTGTTTAAGCTATTCAATTTGGTTAAAAACAATATTTCTTGCTCTGAATCGGTGTATAAGCTGATTACAATGCATAGAAACCCTGTTTCGTTCTGGTTAGAGGTGTACAAACAGAGTTGCAATTACTTTAAATGGTTAAAAACAATATTTCTTGCTCTAAAACTGTGTATAAGCCAATTATAATGCGTGGAAACGTTGCCTCTTTGTGGGTAGAGGTGTAAAAACAGAGTTGCAATTACTTTAAATGGTTAAGTTGTTCAGTTTGGTTAAAAACAATATTTCTTGCTCTGAAACTATGTATAAGCCAATTATAATGCGTGGAAACGTTGCCTCCTTGTGGGTAGAGGTGTAAAAACAGAGTTGCAATTACTTTCAAGGGTCACATTAGAACCATGTTAAAACAACTTGTTTCTCCCCTGTATAAACTCTTTTCACTTGAAATATGTGTTTTCTTAGGATATTGTAAGTTGTTCAGTTTTGTTAAAAACAATATTTCTTGCTCTGAAACGCTGTATAAGCCGATTACAATGCATAGAAACCCTGTTTCATTGTGGTGAAAGGGAGTTGCAATTACTTTAATTGGTCATATTACAAACAACTTGATCTCCCCTTGTTATAAACTCTTTTCATTTGAAATATGTGTTTTCTTAACATATTGTAAGTTATTCAGTTTGATTAAAAACAAGATGTCTAGCTCTGAAACAGTGTTTAAGTTGAATACAAAGCTGTTTCATAGTGTGAAAATGGTAAAGAACAGTTTCTAAGTAAAGATTCTTCTTATAATGCATTCCCTTTTAGTCTAAAACACAATCTCTTGCCCTGAAACAGTGTTTACGGTGAATACAAAGCTGTTTCATAGTGTGAAAAAGGTAAAGAACAGAGTTTCTAAGTAAAGATTCTTCTTATAATGCATTCCCTTTTAGTCTAAAACACAATCTCTTGCCCTGAAGCAGTGTTTAAGGTGAATACAAAGCTGTTTCATAGTGTGAAAAAGGTAAAAAACAGAGTTTCAAACTAAAGATTCTTCTCATAATGCATTCCCTTTTAGTCTAAAACATAATCTCTTGCCCTGAAACAGTGTTTAAGGTGAATACAAAGCTGTTTCATAGTGTGAAAAAGGTAAAGAACAGAGTTTCAAAGTAAGGATTCTTCTTATAATGCATTCCCTTTTAGTCTAAATCACAATCTCTTGCCCTGAAGCAGTGTTTAAGTTGAATATAAAGCTGTTTCATAGTGTGAAAAAGGTAAAGAACAGAGTTTCTAAGTAAAGATTCTTCTTATAATGCATTCCCTTTTAGTCTAAAACACAATCTCTTGCCCTGAAACAGTGTTTAAGGTGAATACAAAGCTGTTTCATAGTATGAAAAAGGTAAAGAACAGAGTTTCAAAGTAAAGATTCTTCTTATAATGCATTCCCTTTTAGTCTAAAACACAATCTCTTGCCCTGAAGCAGTGTTTAAGGTGAATACAAAGCTGTTTCCTAGTGTGAAAAAGGTAAAGAACAGAGTTTCAAAGTAAAGATTCTTCTTATAATGCATTCCCTTTTAGTCTAATTCACAATCTCTTGCCCTGAAGCAGTGTTTAAGTTGAATATAGAGCTGTTTCATAGTGTGAAAAAGGTAAAGAACAGAGTTTCAAAGTAAAGATTCTTCTCATAATGCATTCCCTTTTAGTCTAAAACACAATCTCTTGCCCTGAAACAGTGTTTAAGGTGAATACAAAGCTGTTTCATAGTGTGAAAAGGTAAAGAACAGTTTCAAAGTAAAGATTCTTCTTATAATGCATTCCCTTTTAGTCTAAAACACAATCTCTTGCCCTGAGTGTTTAAGGTGAATATAAAGCTGTTTCATAGTGTGAACAAGGTAAAGAACAGAGTTTCAAAGTAAGGATTCTTCTTATAATGCATTCCCTTTTAGTCTAAAACACAATCTCTTGCCCTGCAACAGTGTTTAAGGTGAATACAAAGCTGTTTCATAGTGTGAAAAAGGTAAAGAACAGAGTTTCTAAGTAAAGATTCTTCTTATAATGCATTCCTTTTTAGTCTAAAACACAATTTCTTGCCCTGAAACAGTGTTTAAGCTATTCAATTTGGTTAAAAACAATATTTCTTGCTCTGAATCGGTGTATAAGCTGATTACAATGCATAGAAACCCTGTTTCGTTCTGGTTAGAGGTGTACAAACAGAGTTGCAATTACTTTAAATGGTTAAAAACAATATTTCTTGCTCTAAAACTGTGTATAAGCCAATTATAATGCGTGGAAACGTTGCCTCCTTATGGGTAGAGGTGTAAAAACAGAGTTGCAATTACTTTCAAGGGTCACATTAGAACCATGTTAAAACAACTTGTTTCTCCCCTGTATAAACTCTTTTCACTTGAAATATGTGTTTTCTTAGGATATTGTAAGTTGTTCAGTTTGGTTAAAAACAATATTTCTTGCTCTGAAACGCTGTATAAGCCGATTACAATGCATAGAAACCCTGTTTCATTGTGGTGAAAGGGAGTTGCAATTACTTTAATTGGTCATATTACAAACAAGTTGATCTCCCCTTGTTATAAACTCTTTTCATTTGAAATATGTGTTTTCTTAACATATTGTAAGTTATTCAGTTTGGTTAAAAACAAGATGTCTAGCTCTGAAACAGTGTTTAAGTTGAATACAAAGCTGTTTCATAGTGTGAAAATGGTAAAGAACAGTTTCTAAGTAAAGATTCTTCTTATAATGCATTCCCTTTTAGTCTAAAACACAATCTCTTGCCCTGAAACAGTGTTTAAGGTGAATACAAAGCTGTTTCATAGTGTGAAAAAGGTAAAGAACAGAGTTTCAAAGTAAAGATTCTTCTTATAATGCATTCCCTTTTAGTCTAAAACACAATCTCTTGCCCTGAAGCAGTGTTTAAGTTGAATACAAAGCTGTTTCATAGTGTGAAAAAGGTAAAGAACAGAGTTTCAAAGTAAAGATTCTTCTCATAATGCATTCCCTTTTAGTTTAAAACACAATCTCTTGCCCTGAAGCAGTGTTTAAGGTGAATACGAAGCTGTTTCATAGTGTGAAAAAGGGAAAGAACAGACTTTCAAAGTAAAGATTCTTCTTATAATGCATTCCCTTTTAGTCTAAAACACAATCTCTTGCCCTGAAGCAGTGTTTAAGGTGAATACAAAGCTGTTTCATAGTGTGAAAAAGGTAAAGAACAGCGTTTCAAAGTAAAGATTCTTCTTATAATGCATTCCCTTTTAGTCTAATTCACAATCTCTTGCCCTAAAGCAGTGTTTAAATTGAATATAAAGCTGTTTCATAGTGTGAAAAAGGTAAAGAACAGAGTTTCAAAGTAAAGATTCTTCTCATAATGCATTCCCTTTTAGTCTAAAACACAATCTCTTTCCCTGAAGCAGTGTTTAAGGTGAATATAAAGCTGTTTCATAGTGTGAACAAGGTAAAGAACAGAGTTTCAAAGTAAGGATTCTTCTTATAATGCATTCCCTTTTAGTCTAAAACACAATCTCTTGCCCTGCAACAGTGTTTAAGGTGAATACAAAGCTGTTTCATAGTGTGAAAAAGGTAAAAAACAGAGTTTTAAACTAAAGATTCTTCTCATAATGCATTCCCTTTTAGGCTAAAACATAATCTCTTGCCCTGAAACAGTGTTTAAGGTGAATACAAAGCTGTTTCATAGTGTGAAAAAGGTAAAGAACAGTTTCAAAGTAAAGATTCTTCTTATAATGCATTCCCTTTTAGTCTAAAACACAATCTCTTGCCCTGAGTGTTTAAGGTGAATATAAAGCTGTTTCATAGTGTGAAAAAGGTAAAGAACAGAGTTTCAAAGTAAGGATTCTTCTTATAATGCATTCCCTTTTAGTCTAAATCACAATCTCTTGCCCTGAAGCAGTGTTTAAGTTGAATATAAAGCTGTTTCATAGTGTGAAAAAGGTAAAGAACAGAGTTTCTAAGTAAAGATTCTTCTTATAATGCATTCCCTTTTAGTCTAAAACACAATCTCTTGCCCTGAAACAGTGTTTAAGGTGAATACAAAGCTGTTTCATAGTGTGAAAAAGGTAAAGAACAGAGTTTCTAAGTAAAGATTCTTCTCATAATGCATTCCCTTTTAGTCTAAAACACAATCTCTTGCCCTAAATCAGTGTTTAAGTTGAATATAAAACTGTTTCATAGTGTGAAAAAGGTAAAGAACAGAGTTTCAAAGTAAAGATTCTTCTTATAATGCATTCCCTTTTAGTCTAAAACACAATCTCTTGCCCTGAAGCAGTGTTTAAGGTGAATACAAAGCTGTTTCCTAGTGTGAAAAAGGTAAAGAACAGAGTTTCAAAGTAAAGATTCTTCTTATAATGCATTCCCTTTTAGTCTAATTCACAATCTCTTGCCCTGAAGCAGTGTTTAAGTTGAATATAAAGCTGTTTCATAGTGTGAAAAAGGTAAAGAACAGAGTTTCAAAGTAAAGATTCTTCTCATAATGCATTCCCTTTTAGTCTAAAACACAATCTCTTGCCCTGAAACAGTGTTTAAGGTGAATACAAAGCTGTTTCATAGTGTGAAAAAGGTAAAGAACAGTTTCAAAGTAAAGATTCTTCTTATAATGCATTCCCTTTTAGTCTAAAACACAATCTCTTGCCCTGAGTGTTTAAGGTGAATATAAAGCTGTTTCATAGTGTAAACAAGGTAAAGAACAGAGTTTCAAAGTAAGGATTCTTCTTATAATGCATTCCCTTTTAGTCTAAAACACAATCTCTTGCCCTGCAACAGTGTTTAAGGTGAATACAAAGCTGTTTCATAGTGTGAAAAAGGTAAAGAACAGAGTTTCTAAGTAAAGATTCTTCTTATAATGCATTCCTTTTTAGTCTAAAACACAATTTCTTGCCCTGAAACAGTGTTTAAGCTATTCAATTTGGTTAAAAACAATATTTCTTGCTCTGAATCGGTGTATAAGCTGATTACAATGCATAGAAACCCTGTTTCGTTCTGGTTAGAGGTGTACAAACAGAGTTGCAATTACTTTAAATGGTTAAAAACAATATTTCTTGCTCTAAAACTGTGTATAAGCCAATTATAATGCGTGGAAACGTTGCCTCCTTGTGGGTAGAGGTGTAAAAACAGAGTTGCAATTACTTTCAAGGGTCACATTAGAACCATGTCAAAACAACTTGTTTCTCCCCTGTATAAACTCTTTTCACTTGAAATATGTGTTTTCTTAGGATATTGTAAGTTGTTCAGTTTGGTTAAAAACAATATTTCTTGCTCTGAAACGCTGTATAAGCCGATTACAATGCATAGAAACCCTGTTTCATTGTGGTGAAAGGGAGTTGCAATTACTTTAATTGGTCATATTACAAACAACTTGATCTCCCCTTGTTATAAACTCTTTTCATTTGAAATATGTGTTTTCTTAACATATTGTAAGTTATTCAGTTTGGTTAAAAACAAGATGTCTAGCTCTGAAACAGTGTTTAAGTTGAATACAAAGCTGTTTCATAGTGTGAAAATGGTAAAGAACAGTTTCTAAGTAAAGATTCTTCTTATAATGCATTCCCTTTTAGTCTAAAACACAATCTCTTGCCATGAAACAGTGTTTAAGGTGAATACAAAGCTGTTTCATAGTGTGAAAAAGGTAAAGAACAGAGTTTCAAAGTAAAGTTTCTTCTTATAATGCATTCCCTTTTAGTCTAAAACACAATCTCTTGCCCTGAAGCAGTGTTTAAGTTGAATACAAAGCTGTTTCATAGTTTGAAAAAGGTAAAGAACAGAGTTTCAAAGTAAAGATTCTTCTCATAATGCATTCCCTTTTAGTGTAAAACACAATCTCTTGCCCTGAAGCAGTGTTTAAGGTGAATACGAAGCTGTTTCATAGTGTGAAAAAGGGAAAGAACAGACTTTCAAAGTAAAGATTCTTCTTATAATGCATTCCCTTTTAGTCTAAAACACAATCTCTTGCCCTGAAGCAGTGTTTAAGGTGAATACAAAGCTGTTTCATAGTGTGAAAAAGGTAAAGAACAGCGTTTCAAAGTAAAGATTCTTCTTATAATGCATTCCCTTTTAGTCTAATTCACAATCTCTTGCCCTAAAGCAGTGTTTAAATTGAATATAAAGCTGTTTCATAGTGTGAAAAAGGTAAAGAAAAGAGTTTCAAAGTAAAGATTCTTCTTATAATGCATTCCCTTTTAGTCTAATTCACAATCTCTTGCCCTGAAGCAGTGTTTAAGTTGAATATAAAGCTGTTTCATAGTGTGAAAAAGGTAAAGAACAGAGTTTCAAAGTAAAGATTCTTCTCATAATGCATTCCCTTTTAGTCTAAAACACAATCTCTTGCCCTGAAACAGTGTTTAAGGTGAATACAAAGCTGTTTCATAGTGTGAAAAAGGTAAAGAACAGTTTCAAAGTAAAGATTCTTCTTATAATGCATTCCCTTTTAGTCTAAAACACAATCTCTTGCCCTGAGTGTTTAAGGTGAATATAAAGCTGTTTCATAGTGTGAACAAGGTAAAGAACAGAGTTTCAAAGTAAGGATTCTTCTTATAATGCATTCCCTTTTAGTCTAAAACACAATCTCTTGCCCTGCAACAGTGTTTAAGGTGAATACAAAGCTGTTTCATAGTGTGAAAAAGGTAAAAAACAGAGTTTTAAACTAAAGATTCTTCTCATAATGCATTCCCTTTTAGTCTAAAACATAATCTCTTGCCCTGAAACAGTGTTTAAGGTGAATACAAAGCTGTTTCATAGTGTGAAAAAGGTAAAGAACAGTTTCAAAGTAAAGATTCTTCTTATAATGCATTCCCTTTTAGTCTAAAACACAATCTCTTGCCCTGAAGCAGTGTTTAAGGTGAATACAAAGCTGTTTCCTAGTGTGAAAAAGGTAAAGAACAGATTTTCAAAGTAAAGATTCTTCTTATAATGCATTCCCTTTTAGTCTAATTCACAATCTCTTGCCCTGAAGCAGTGTTTAAGTTGAATATAAAGCTGTTTCATAGTGTGAAAAAGGTAAAGAACAGAGTTTCAAAGTAAAGATTCTTCTCATAATGCATTCCCTTTTAGTCTAAAACACAATCTCTTGCCCTGAAACAGTGTTTAAGGTGAATACAAAGCTGTTTCATAGTGTGAAAAAGGTAAAGAACAGTTTCAAAGTAAAGATTCTTCTTATAATGCATTCCCTTTTAGTCTAAAACACAATCTCTTGCCCTGAGTGTTTAAGGTGAATATAAAGCTGTTTCATAGTGTGAACAAGGTAAAGAACAGAGTTTCAAAGTAAGGATTCTTCTTATAATGCATTCCCTTTTAGTCTAAAACACAATCTCTTGCCCTGCAACAGTGTTTAAGGTGAATACAAAGCTGTTTCATAGTGTGAAAAAGGTAAAGAACAGAGTTTCTAAGTAAAGATTCTTCTTATAATGCATTCCTTTTTAGTCTAAAACACAATTTCTTGCCCTGAAACAGTGTTTAAGCTATTCAATTTGGTTAAAAACAATATTTCTTGCTCTGAATCGGTGTATAAGCTGATTACAATGCATAGAAACCCTGTTTCGTTCTGGTTAGAGGTGTACAAACAGAGTTGCAATTACTTTAAATGGTTAAAAACAATATTTCTTGCTCTAAAACTGTGTATAAGCCAATTATAATGCGTGGAAACGTTGCCTCCTTGTGGGTAGAGGTGTAAAAACAGAGTTGCAATTACTTTCAAGGGTCACATTAGAACCATGTTAAAACAACTTGTTTCTCCCCTGTATAAACTCTTTTCACTTGAAATATGTGTTTTCTTAGGATATTGTAAGTTGTTCAGTTTGGTTAAAAACAATATTTCTTGCTCTGAAACGCTGTATAAGCCGATTACAATGCATAGAAACCCTGTTTCATTGTGGTGAAAGGGAGTTGCAATTACTTTAATTGGTCATATTACAAACAACTTGATCTCCCCTTGTTATAAACTCTTTTCATTTGAAATATGTGTTTTCTTAACATATTGTAAGTTATTCAGTTTGGTTAAAAACAAGATGTCTAGCTCTGAAACAGTGTTTAAGTTGAATACAAAGCTGTTTCATAGTGTGAAAATGGTAAAGAACAGTTTCTAAGTAAAGATTCTTCTTATAATGCATTCCCTTTTAGTCTAAAACACAATCTCTTGCCCTGAAACAGTGTTTAAGTTGAATACAAAGCTGTTTCATAGTGTGAAAAAGGTAAAGAACAGAGTTTCAAAGTAAAGATTCTTCTCATAATGCATTCCCTTTTAGTCTAAAACACAATCTCTTGCCCTGAAGCAGTGTTTAAGGTGAATACGAAGCTGTTTCATAGTGTGAAAAAGGGAAAGAACAGAGTTTCAAAGTAAAGATTCTTCTTATAATGCATTCCCTTTTAGTCTAAAACACAATCTCTTGCCCTGAAGCAGTGTTTAAGGTGAATACAAAGCTGTTTCATAGTGTGAAAAAGGTAAAGAACAGCGTTTCAAAGTAAAGATTCTTCTTATAATGCATTCCCTTTTAGTCTAATTCACAATCTCTTGCCCTAAAGCAGTGTTTAAATTGAATATAAAGCTGTTTCATAGTGTGAAAAAGGTAAAGAAAAGAGTTTCAAAGTAAAGATTCTTCTTATAATGCATTCCCTTTTAGTCTAATTCACAATCTCTTGCCCTGAAGCAGTGTTTAAGTTGAATATAAAGCTGTTTCATAGTGTGAAAAAGGTAAAGAACAGAGTTTCAAAGTAAAGATTCTTCTCATAATGCATTCCCTTTTAGTCTAAAACACAATCTCTTGCCCTGAAACAGTGTTTAAGGTGAATACAAAGCTGTTTCATAGTGTGAAAAAGGTAAAGAACAGTTTCAAAGTAAAGATTCTTCTTATAATGCATTCCCTTTTAGTCTAAAACACAATCTCTTGCCCTGAGTGTTTAAGGTGAATATAAAGCTGTTTCATAGTGTGAACAAGGTAAAGAACAGAGTTTCAAAGTAAGGATTCTTCTTATAATGCATTCCCTTTTAGTCTAAAACACAATCTCTTGCCCTGCAACAGTGTTTAAGGTGAATACAAAGCTGTTTCATAGTGTGAAAAAGGTAAAGAACAGAGTTTCTAAGTAAAGATTCTTCTTATAATGCATTCCTTTTTAGTCAAAAACACAATTTCTTGCCCTGAAACAGTGTTTAAGCTATTCAATTTGGATAAAAACAATATTTCTTGCTCTGAAACGGTGTATATGCTGATTACAATGCATAGAAACCCTGTTTCGTTCTGGTTAGAGGTGTACAAACAGAGTTGCAATTACTTTAAATGGTTAAGTTGTTCAGTTTGTTTAAAAACAATATTTCTTGCTCTAAAACTGTGTATAAGCCAATTATAATGCGTGGAAACGTTGCCTCCTTGTGGGTAGAGGTGTAAAAACAGAGTTGCAATTACTTTCAAGGATCACATTAGAACCATGTTAAAACAACTTGTTTCTCCCCTGTATAAACTCTTTTCACTTGAAATATGTGTTTTCTTAGGATATTGTAAGTTGTTCAGTTTGGTTAAAAACAATATTTCTTGCTCTGAAACGCTGTATAAGCCGATTACAATGCATAGAAACCCTGTTTCATTGTGGTGAAAGGGAGTTGCAATTACTTTAATTGGTCATATTACAAACAACTTGATCTCCCCTTGTTATAAACTCTTTTCATTTGAAATATGTGTTTTCTTAACATATTGTAAGTTATTCAGTTTGGTTAAAAACAAGATGTCTAGCTCTGAAACAGTGTTTAAGTTGAATACAAAGCTGTTTCATAGTGTGAAAAAGGTAAAGAACAGAGTTTCAAAGTAAAGATTCTTCTTATAATGCATTCCCTTTTAGTCTAAAACACAATCTCTTGCCCTGAAGCAGTGTTTAAGTTGAATACAAAGCTGTTTCATAGTGTGAAAAAGGTAAAGAACAGAGTTTCAAAGTAAAGATTCTTCTCATAATGCATTCCCTTTTAGTTTAAAACACAATCTCTTGCCCTGAAGCAGTGTTTAAGGTGAATACGAAGCTGTTTCATAGTGTGAAAAAGGGAAAGAACAGACTTTCAAAGTAAAGATTCTTCTTATAATGCATTCCCTTTTAGTCTAAAACACAATCTCTTGCCCTGAAGCAGTGTTTAAGGTGAATACAAAGCTGTTTCATAGTGTGAAAAAGGTAAAGAACAGCGTTTCAAAGTAAAGATTCTTCTTATAATGCATTCCCTTTTAGTCTAATTCACAATCTCTTGCCCTAAAGCAGTGTTTAAATTGAATATAAAGCTGTTTCATAGTGTGAAAAAGGTAAAGAACAGAGTTTCAAAGTAAAGATTCTTCTCATAATGCATTCCCTTTTAGTCTAAAACACAATCTCTTGCCCTGAAGCAGTGTTTAAGGTGAATACAAAGCTGTTTCATAGTGTGAAAAAGGTAAAGAAAAGAGTTTCAAAGTAAAGATTCTTCTTATAATGCATTCCCTTTTAGTCTAAAACACAATCTCTTGCCCTGAAGCAGTGTTTAAGGTGAATACAAAGCTGTTTCATAGTGTGAAAAAGGTAAAAAACAGAGTTTCAAACTAAAGATTCTTCTCATAATGCATTCCCTTTTAGTCTAAAACATAATCTCTTGCCCTGAAACAGTGTTTAAGGTGAATACAAAGCTGTTTCATAGTGTGAAAAAGGTAAAGAACAGTTTCAAAGTAAAGATTCTTCTTATAATGCATTCCCTTTTAGTCTAAAACACAATCTCTTGCCCTGAGTTTTTAAGGTGAATATAAAGCTGTTTCATAGTGTGAAAAAGGTAAAGAACAGAGTTTCAAAGTAAGGATTCTTCTTATAATGCATTCCCTTTTAGTCTAAATCACAATCTCTTGCCCTGAAGCAGTGTTTAAGTTGAATATAAAGCTGTTTCATAGTGTGAAAAAGGTAAAGAACAGAGTTTCTAAGTAAAGATTCTTCTTATAATGCATGCCCTTTTAGTCTAAAACACAATCTCTTGCCCTGAAACAGTGTTTAAGGTGAATACAAAGCTGTTTCATAGTGTGAAAAAGGTAAAGAACAGAGTTTCTAAGTAAAGATTCTTCTCATAATGCATTCCCTTTTAGTCTAAAACACAATCTCTTGCCCTAAATCAGTGTTTAAGTTGAATATAAAACTGTTTCATAGTGTGAAAAAGGTAAAGAACAGAGTTTCAAAGTAAAGATTCTTCTTATAATGCATTCCCTTTTAGTCTAAAACACAATCTCTTGCCCTAAAGCAGTGTTTAAGTTGAATATAAAGCTGTTTCATAGTGTGAAAAAGGTAAAGAACAGAGTTTCAAAGTAAAGATTCTTCTTATAATGCATTCCCTTTTAGTCTAAAACACTATCTCTTGCCCTGAAGCAGTGTTTAAGGTGAATACAAAGCTGTTTCCTAGTGTGAAAAAGGTAAAGAACAGAGTTTCAAAGTAAAGATTCTTCTTATAATGCATTCCCTTTTAGTCTAATTCACAATCTCTTGCCCTGAAGCAGTGTTTAAGTTGAATATAAAGCTGTTTCATAGTGTGAAAAAGGTAAAGAACAGAGTTTCAAAGTAAAGATTCTTCTCATAATGCATTCCCTTTTAGTCTAAAACACAATCTCTTGCCCTGAAGCAGTGTTTAAGGTGAATACAAAGCTGTTTCATAGTGTGAAAAAGGTAAAGAACAGAGTTTCAAAGTAAAGATTCTTTTTATAATGCATTCCCTTTTAGTCTAATTCACAATCTCTTGCCCTGAAGCAGTGTTTAAGTTGAATATAAAGCTGTTTCATAGTGTGAAAAAGGTAAAGAACAGAGTTTCAAAGTAAAGATTCTTCTCATAATGCATTCCCTTTTAGTCTAAAACACAATCTCTTGCCCTGAAACAGTGTTTAAGGTGAATACAAAGCTGTTTCATAGTGTGAAAAAGGTAAAGAACAGTTTCAAAGTAAAGATTCTTCTTATAATGCATTCCCTTTTAGTCTAAAACAGAATCTCTTGCCCTGAGTGTTTAAGGTGAATATAAAGCGGTTTCATAGTGTGAACAAGGTAAAGAACAGAGTTTCAAAGTAAGGATTCTTCTTATAATGCATTCCCTTTTAGTCTAAAACACAATCTCTTGCCCTGCAACAGTGTTTAAGGTGAATACAAAGCTGTTTCATAGTGTGAAAAAGGTAAAGAACAGAGTTTCTAAGTAAAGATTCTTCTTATAATGCATTCCTTTTTAGTCTAAAACACAATTTCTTGCCCTGAAACAGTGTTTAAGCTATTCAATTTGGTTAAAAACAATATTTCTTGCTCTGAAACGGTGTATAAGCTGATTACAATGCATAGAAACCCTGTTTCGTTCTGGTTAGAGGTGTACAAACAGAGTTGCAATTACTTTAAATGGTTAAGTTGTTCAGTTTGGTTAAAAACAATATTTCTTGCTCTGAAACTATGTATAAGCCAATTATAATGCGTGGAAACGTTGCCTCCTTGTGGGTAGAGGTGTAAAAACAGAGTTGCAATTACTTTCAAGGGTCACATTAGAACCATGTTAAAACAACTTGTTTCTCCCCTGTATAAACTCTTTTCACTTGAAATATGTGTTTTCTTAGGATATTGTAAGTTGTTCAGTTTGGTTAAAAACAATATTTCTTGCTCTGAAATGCTGTATAAGCCGATTACAATGCATAGAAACCCTGTTTCATTGTGGTGAAAGGGAGTTGCAATTACTTTAATTGGTCATATTACAAACAACTTGATCTCCCCTTGTTATAAACTCTTTTCATTTGAAATATGTGTTTTCTTAACATATTGTAAGTTATTCAGTTTGGTTAAAAACAAGATATCTAGCTCTGAAACAGTGTTTAAGTTGAATACAAAGCTGTTTCATAGTGTGAAAATGGTAAAGAACAGTTTCTAAGTAAAGATTCTTCTTATAATGCATTCCCTTTTAGTCTAAAACACAATCTCTTGCCCTGAAACAGTGTTTAAGGTGAATACAAAGCTGTTTCATAGTGTGAAAAAGGTAAAGAACAGAGTTTCAAAGTAAAGATTCTTCTTATAATGCATTCCCTTTTAGTCTAAAACACAATCTCTTGCCCTGAAGCAGTGTTTAAGTTGAATACAAAGCTGTTTCATAGTGTGAAAAAGGTAAAGAACAGAGTTTCAAAGTAAACATTCTTCTTATAATGCATTCCCTTTTAGTCTAAAACACAATCTCTTGCCCTAAAGCAGTGTTTAAGTTGAATATAAAGCTGTTTCATAGTGTGAAAAAGGTAAAGAACAGAGTTTCAAAGTAAAGATTCTTCTTATAATGCATTCCCTTTTAGTCTAAAACACAATCTCTTGCCCTGAAGCAGTGTTTAAGGTGAATACAAAGCTGTTTCATAGTGTGAAAAAGGTAAAGAACAGAGTTTCAAAGTAAAGATTCTTCTTATAATGCATTCCCTTTTAGTCTAATTCACAATCTCTTGCCCTGAAGCAGTGTTTAAGTTGAATATTAAGCTGTTTCATAGTGTGAAAAAGGTAAAGAACAGAGTTTCAAAGTAAAGATTCTTCTCATAATGCATTCCCTTTTAGTCTAAAACACAATCTCTTGCCCTGAGTGTTTAAGGTGAATATAAAGCTGTTTCATAGTGTGAAAAAGGTAAAGAACAGAGTTTCTAAGTAAAGATTCTTCTCATAATGCATTCCCTTTTAGTCTAAAACACAATCTCTTGCCCTAAATCAGTGTTTAAGTTGAATATAAAACTGTTTCATAGTGTGAAAAAGGTAAAGAACAGAGTTTCAAAGTAAAGATTCTTCTCATAATGCATTCCCTTTTAGTCTAAAACACAATCTCTTGCCCTAAAGCAGTGTTTAAGTTGAATATAAAGCTGTTTCATAGTGTGAAAAAGGTAAAGAACAGAGTTTCAAAGTAAAGATTCTTCTTATAATGCATTCCCTTTTAGTCTAAAACACTATCTCTTGCCCTGAAGCAGTGTTTAAGGTGAATACAAAGCTGTTTCCTAGTGTGAAAAAGGTAAAGAACAGAGTTTCAAAGTAAAGATTCTTCTTATAATGCATTCCCTTTTAGTCTAATTCACAATCTCTTGCCCTGAAGCAGTGTTTAAGTTGAATATAAAGCTGTTTCATAGTGTGAAAAAGGTAAAGAACAGAGTTTCAAAGTAAAGATTCTTCTCATAATGCATTCCCTTTTAGTCTAAAACACAATCTCTTGCCCTGAAGCAGTGTTTAAGGTGAATACAAAGCTGTTTCATAGTGTGAAAAAGGTAAAGAACAGAGTTTCAAAGTAAAGATTCTTCTTATAATGCATTCCCTTTTAGTCTAATTCACAATCTCTTGCCCTGAAGCAGTGTTTAAGTTGAATATAAAGCTGTTTCATAGTGTGAAAAAGGTAAAGAACAGAGTTTCAAAGTAAAGATTCTTCTCATAATGCATTCCCTTTTAGTCTAAAACACAATCTCTTGCCCTGAAACAGTGTTTAAGGTGAATACAAAGCTGTTTCATAGTGTGAAAAAGGTAAAGAACAGTTTCAAAGTAAAGATTCTTCTTATAATGCATTCCCTTTTAGTCTAAAACACAATCTCTTGCCCTGACTGTTTAAGGTGAATATAAAGCTGTTTCATAGTGTGAACAAGGTAAAGAACAGAGTTTCAAAGAAAGGATTCTTCTTATAATGCATTCCCTTTTAGTCTAAAACACAATCTCTTGCCCTGCAACAGTGTTTAAGGTGAATACAAAGCTGTTTCATAGTGTGAAAAAGGTAAAGAACAGAGTTTCTAAGTAAAGATTCTTCTTATAATGCATTCCTTTTTAGTCTAAAACACAATTTCTTGCCCTGAAACAGTGTTTAAGTTATTCAATTTGGTTAAAAACAATATTTCTTGCTCTGAAACGGTGTATAAGCTGATTACAATGCATAGAAACCCTGTTTCGTTCTGGTTAGAGGTGTACAAACAGAGTTGCAATTACTTTAAATGGTTAAGTTGTTCAGTTTGGTTAAAAACAATATTTCTTGCTCTGAAACTATGTATAAGCCAATTATAATGCCTGGAAACGTTGCCTCCTTGTGGGTAGAGGTGTAAAAACAGAGTTGCAATTACTTTCAAGGGTCACATTAGAACCATGTTAAAACAACTTGTTTCTCCCCTGTATAAACTCTTTTCACTTGAAATATGTGTTTTCTTAGGATATTGTAAGTTGTTCAGTTTGGTTAAAAACAATATTTCTTGCTCTGAAACGCTGTATAAGCCGATTACAATGCATAGAAACCCTGTTTCATTGTGGTGAAAGGGAGTTGCAATTACTTTAATTGGTCATATTACAAACAACTTGATCTCCCCTTGTTATAAACTCTTTTCATTTGAAATATGTGTTTTCTTAACATATTGTAAGTTATTCAGTTTGGTTAAAAACAAGATGTCTAGCTCTGAAACAGTGTTTAAGTTGAATACAAAGCTGTTTCATAGTGTGAAAATGGTAAAGAACAGTTTCTAAGTAAAGATTCTTCTTATAATGCATTCCCTTTTAGTCTAAAACACAATCTCTTGCCCTGAAACAGTGTTTAAGGTGAATACAAAGCTGTTTCATAGTGTGAAAAAGGTAAAGAACAGAGTTTCAAAGTAAAGATTCTTCTTATAATGCATTCCCTTTTAGTCTAAAACACAATCTTTTGCCCTGAAGCAGTGTTTAAGTTGAATACAAAGCTGTTTCATAGTGTGAAAAAGATAAAGAACAGAGTTTCAAAGTAAAGATTCTTCTTATAATGCATTCCCTTTTAGTCTAAAACACAATCTCTTGCCCTGAAGCAGTGTTTAAGGTGAATACAAAGCTGTTTCATAGTGTGAAAAAGGTAAAGAACAGAGTTTCAAAGTAAAGATTCTTCTTATAATGCATTCCCTTTTAGTCTAATTCACAATCTCTTGCCCTGAAGCAGTGTTTAAGTTGAATATAAAGCTGTTTCATAGTGTGAAAAAGGTAAAGAACAGAGTTTCAAAGTAAAGATTCTTCTCATAATGCATTCCCTTTTAGTCTAAAACACAATCTCTTCCCCTGAAGCAGTGTTTAAGGTGAATACAAAGCTGTTTCATAGTGTGAAAAAGGTAAAGAACAGAGTTTCAAAGTAAAGATTCTTCTCATAATGCATTCCCTTTTAGTGTAAAACACAATCTCTTGCCCTGAAACAGTGTTTAAGGTGAATACAAAGCTGTTTCATAGTGTGAAAAAGGTAAAGAACAGTTTCAAAGTAAAGATTCTTCTTATAATGCATTCCCTTTTAGTCTAAAACACAATCTCTTGCCCTAAAGCAGTGTTTAAGTTGAATATAAAGCTGTTTCATAGTGTGAAAAAGGTAAAGAACAGAGTTTCAAAGTAAAGATTCTTCTTATAATGCATTCCCTTTTAGTCTAAAACACAATCTCTTGCCCTGAAGCAGTGTTTAAGGTGAATACAAAGCTGTTTCATAGTGTGAAAAAGGTAAAGAACAGAGTTTCAAAGTAAAGATTCTTCTTATAATGCATTCCCTTTTAGTCTAATTCACAATCTCTTGCCCTGAAGCAGTGTTTAAGTTGAATATTAAGCTGTTTCATAGTGTGAAAAAGGTAAAGAACAGAGTTTCAAAGTAAAGATTCTTCTCATAATGCATTCCCTTTTAGTCTAAAACACAATCTCTTGCCCTGAAGCAGTGTTTAAGGTGAATACAAAGCTGTTTCATAGTGTGAAAAAGGTAAAGAACAGAGTTTCAAAGTAAAGATTCTTCTTATAATGCATTCCCTTTTAGTCTAATTCACAATCTCTTGCCCTGAAGCAGTGTTTAAGTTGAATATAAAGCTGTTTCATAGTGTGAAAAAGGTAAAGAACAGAGTTTCAAAGTAAAGATTCTTCTCATAATGCATTCCCTTTTAGTCTAAAACACAATCTCTTGCCCTGAAGCAGTGTTTAAGGTGAATACAAAGCTGTTTCATAGTGTGAAAAAGGTAAAGAACAGAGTTTCAAAGTAAAGATTCTTCTTATAATGCATTCCCTTTTAGTCTAATTCACAATCTCTTGCCCTGAAGCAGTGTTTAAGTTGAATATAAAGCTGTTTCATAGTGTGAAAAAGGTAAAGAACAGAGTTTCAAAGTAAAGATTCTTCTCATAATGCATTCCCTTTTAGTCTAAAACACAATCTCTTGCCCTGAAACAGTGTTTAAGTTGAATATAAAGCTGTTTCATAGTGTGAAAAAGGTAAAGAACAGAGTTTCAAAGTAAAGATTCTTCTTATAATGCATTCCCTTTTAGTCTAAAACACAATCTCTTGCCCTGAAGCAGTGTTTAAGGTGAATACAAAGCTGTTTCATAGTGTGAAAAAGGTAAAGAACAGAGTTTCAAAGTAAAGATTCTTCTTATAATGCATTCCCTTTTAGTCTAATTCACAATCTCTTGCCCTGAAGCAGTGTTTAAGTTGAATATTAAGCTGTTTCATAGTGTGAAAAAGGTAAAGAACAGAGTTTCAAAGTAAAGATTCTTCTCATAATGCATTCCCTTTTAGTCTAAAACACAATCTCTTGCCCTGAGTGTTTAAGGTGAATATAAAGCTGTTTCATAGTGTGAACAAGGTAAAGAACAGAGTTTCAAAGTAAGGATTCTTCTTATAATGCATTTCCTTTTAGTCTAAAACACAATTTCTTGCCCTGAAACAGTGTTTAAGCTATTCAATTTGGTTAAAAACAATATTTCTTGCTCTGAAACGGTGTATAAGCTGATTACAATGCATAGAAACCCTGTTTCGTTCTGGTTAGAGGTGTACAAACAGAGTTGCAATTACTTTAAATGGTTAAGTTGTTCAGTTTGGTTAAAAACAATATTTCTTGCTCTAAAACTGTGTATAAGCCAATTATAATGCCTGGAAACGTTGCCTCCTTGTGGGTAGAGGTGTAAAAACAGAGTTGCAATTACTTTCAAGGATCACATTAGAACCATGTTAAAACAACTTGTTTCTCCCCTGTATAAACTCTTTTCACTTGAAATATGTGTTTTCTTAGGATATTGTAAGTTGTTCAGTTTGGTTAAAAACAATATTTCTTGCTCTGAAACGCTGTATAAGCCGATTACAATGCATAGAAACCCTGTTTCATTGTGGTGAAAGGGAGTTGCAATTACTTTAATTGGTCATATTACAAACAACTTGATCTCCCCTTGTTATAAACTCTTTTCATTTGAAATATGTGTTTTCTTAACATATTGTAAGTTATTCAGTTTGGTTAAAAACAAGATGTCTAGCTCTGAAACAGTGTTTAAGTTGAATACAAAGCTGTTTCATAGTGTGAAAATGGTAAAGAACAGTTTCTAAGTAAAGATTCTTCTTATAATGCATTCCCTTTTAGTCTAAAACACAATCTCTTGCCCTGAAGCAGTGTTTAAGGTGAATACAAAGCTGTTTCATAGTGTGAAAAAGGTAAAAAACAGAGTTTCAAACTAAAGATTCTTCTAATAATGCATTCCCTTTTAGTCTAAAACATAATCTCTTCCCCTGAAACAGTGTTTAAGGTGAATACAAAGCTGTTTCATAGTGTGAAAAAGGTAAAGAACAGTTTCAAAGTAAAGATTCTTCTTATAATGCATTCCCTTTTAGTCTAAAACACAATCTCTTGCCCTGAGTGTTTAAGGTGAATATAAAGCTGTTTCATAGTGTGAAAAAGGTAAAGAACAGAGTTTCTAAGTAAAGATTCTTCTCATAATGCATTCCCTTTTAGTCTAAAACACAATCTCTTGCCCTAAATCAGTGTTTAAGTTGAATATAAAACTGTTTCATAGTGTGAAAAAGGTAAAGAACAGAGTTTCAAAGTAAAGATTCTTCTTATAATGCATTCCCTTTTAGTCTAAAACACAATCTCTTGCCCTAAAGCAGTGTTTAAGTTGAATATAAAGCTGTTTCATAGTGTGAAAAAGGTAAAGAACAGAGTTTCAAAGTAAAGATTCTTCTTATAATGCATTCCCTTTTAGTCTAAAACACTATCTCTTGCCCTGAAGCAGTGTTTAAGGTGAATACAAAGCTGTTTCCTAGTGTGAAAAAGGTAAAGAACAGAGTTTCAAAGTAAAGATTCTTCTTATAATGCATTCCCTTTTAGTCTAATTCACAATCTCTTGCCCTGAAGCAGTGTTTAAGTTGAATATAAAGCTGTTTCATAGTGTGAAAAAGGTAAAGAACAGAGTTTCAAAGTAAAGATTCTTCTCATAATGCATTCCCTTTTAGTCTAAAACACAATCTCTTGCCCTGAAGCAGTGTTTAAGGTGAATACAAAGCTGTTTCATAGTGTGAAAAAGGTAAAGAACAGAGTTTCAAAGTAAAGATTCTTCTTATAATGCATTCCCTTTTAGTCTAATTCACAATCTCTTGCCCTGAAGCAGTGTTTAAGTTGAATATAAAGCTGTTTCATAGTGTGAAAAAGGTAAAGAACAGAGTTTCAAAGTAAAGATTCTTCTCATAATGCATTCCCTTTTAGTCTAAAACACAATCTCTTGCCCTGAAACAGTGTTTAAGGTGAATACAAAGCTGTTTCATAGTGTGAAAAAGGTAAAGAACAGTTTCAAAGTAAAGATTCTTCTTATAATGCATTCCCTTTTAGTCTAAAACACAATCTCTTGCCCTGACTGTTTAAGGTGAATATAAAGCTGTTTCATAGTGTGAACAAGGTAAAGAACAGAGTTTCAAAGAAAGGATTCTTCTTATAATGCATTCCCTTTTAGTCTAAAACACAATCTCTTGCCCTGCAACAGTGTTTAAGGTGAATACAAAGCTGTTTCATAGTGTGAAAAAGGTAAAGAACAGAGTTTCTAAGTAAAGATTCTTCTTATAATGCATTCCTTTTTAGTCTAAAACACAATTTCTTGCCCTGAAACAGTGTTTAAGCTATTCAATTTGGTTAAAAACAATATTTCTTGCTCTGAAACGGTGTATAAGCTGATTACAATGCATAGAAACCCTGTTTCGTTCTGGTTAGAGGTGTACAAACAGAGTTGCAATTACTTTAAATGGTTAAGTTGTTCAGTTTGGTTAAAAACAATATTTCTTGCTCTGAAACTATGTATAAGCCAATTATAATGCCTGGAAACGTTGCCTCCTTGTGGGTAGAGGTGTAAAAACAGAGTTGCAATTACTTTCAAGGGTCACATTAGAACCATGTTAAAACAACTTGTTTCTCCCCTGTATAAACTCTTTTCACTTGAAATATGTGTTTTCTTAGGATATTGTAAGTTGTTCAGTTTGGTTAAAAACAATATTTCTTGCTCTGAAACGCTGTATAAGCCGATTACAATGCATAGAAACCCTGTTTCATTGTGGTGAAAGGGAGTTGCAATTACTTTAATTGGTCATATTACAAACAACTTGATCTCCCCTTGTTATAAACTCTTTTCATTTGAAATATGTGTTTTCTTAACATATTGTAAGTTATTCAGTTTGGTTAAAAACAAGATGTCTAGCTCTGAAACAGTGTTTAAGTTGAATACAAAGCTGTTTCATAGTGTGAAAATGGTAAAGAACAGTTTCTAAGTAAAGATTCTTCTTATAATGCATTCCCTTTTAGTCTAAAACACAATCTCTTGCCCTGAAACAGTGTTTAAGGTGAATACAAAGCTGTTTCATAGTGTGAAAAAGGTAAAGAACAGAGTTTCAAAGTAAAGATTCTTCTTATAATGCATTCCCTTTTAGTCTAAAACACAATCTTTTGCCCTGAAGCAGTGTTTAAGTTGAATACAAAGCTGTTTCATAGTGTGAAAAAGGTAAAGAACAGAGTTTCAAAGTAAAGATTCTTCTTATAATGCATTCCCTTTTAGTCTAAAACACAATCTCTTGCCCTAAAGCAGTGTTTAAGTTGAATATAAAGCTGTTTCATAGTGTGAAAAAGGTAAAGAACAGAGTTTCAAAGTAAAGATTCTTCTTATAATGCATTCCCTTTTAGTCTAAAACACAATCTCTTGCCCTGAAGCAGTGTTTAAGGTGAATACAAAGCTGTTTCATAGTGTGAAAAAGGTAAAGAACAGAGTTTCAAAGTAAAGATTCTTCTTATAATGCATTCCCTTTTAGTCTAATTCACAATCTCTTGCCCTGAAGCAGTGTTTAAGTTGAATATAAAGCTGTTTCATAGTGTGAAAAAGGTAAAGAACAGAGTTTCAAAGTAAAGATTCTTCTCATAATGCATTCCCTTTTAGTCTAAAACACAATCTCTTCCCCTGAAGCAGTGTTTAAGGTGAATACAAAGCTGTTTCATAGTGTGAAAAAGGTAAAGAACAGAGTTTCAAAGTAAAGATTCTTCTTATAATGCATTCCCTTTTAGTCTAATTCACAATCTCTTGCCCTGAAGCAGTGTTTAAGTTGAATATAAAGCTGTTTCATAGTGTGAAAAAGGTAAAGAACAGAGTTTCAAAGTAAAGATTCTTCTCATAATGCATTCCCTTTTAGTGTAAAACACAATCTCTTGCCCTGAAACAGTGTTTAAGGTGAATACAAAGCTGTTTCATAGTGTGAAAAAGGTAAAGAACAGTTTCAAAGTAAAGATTCTTCTTATAATGCATTCCCTTTTAGTCTAAAACACAATCTCTTGCCCTAAAGCAGTGTTTAAGTTGAATATAAAGCTGTTTCATAGTGTGAAAAAGGTAAAGAACAGAGTTTCAAAGTAAAGATTCTTCTTATAATGCATTCCCTTTTAGTCTAAAACACAATCTCTTGCCCTGAAGCAGTGTTTAAGGTGAATACAAAGCTGTTTCATAGTGTGAAAAAGGTAAAGAACAGAGTTTCAAAGTAAAGATTCTTCTTATAATGCATTCCCTTTTAGTCTAATTCACAATCTCTTGCCCTGAAGCAGTGTTTAAGTTGAATATTAAGCTGTTTCATAGTGTGAAAAAGGTAAAGAACAGAGTTTCAAAGTAAAGATTCTTCTCATAATGCATTCCCTTTTAGTCTAAAACACAATCTCTTGCCCTGAAGCAGTGTTTAAGGTGAATACAAAGCTGTTTCATAGTGTGAAAAAGGTAAAGAACAGAGTTTCAAAGTAAAGATTCTTCTTATAATGCATTCCCTTTTAGTCTAATTCACAATCTCTTGCCCTGAAGCAGTGTTTAAGTTGAATATAAAGCTGTTTCATAGTGTGAAAAAGGTAAAGAACAGAGTTTCAAAGTAAAGATTCTTCTCATAATGCATTCCCTTTTAGTCTAAAACACAATCTCTTGCCCTGAAGCAGTGTTTAAGGTGAATACAAAGCTGTTTCATAGTGTGAAAAAGGTAAAGAACAGAGTTTCAAAGTAAAGATTCTTCTTATAATGCATTCCCTTTTAGTCTAATTCACAATCTCTTGCCCTGAAGCAGTGTTTAAGTTGAATATAAAGCTGTTTCATAGTGTGAAAAAGGTAAAGAACAGAGTTTCAAAGTAAAGATTCTTCTCATAATGCATTCCCTTTTAGTCTAAAACACAATCTCTTGCCCTGAAACAGTGTTTAAGGTGAATACAAAGCTGTTTCATAGTGTGAAAAAGGTAAAGAACAGTTTCAAAGTAAAGATTCTTCTTATAATGCATTCCCTTTTAGTCTAAAACACAATCTCTTGCCCTGACTGTTTAAGGTGAATATAAAGCTGTTTCATAGTGTGAACAAGGTAAAGAACAGAGTTTCAAAGAAAGGATTCTTCTTATAATGCATTCCCTTTTAGTCTAAAACACAATCTCTTGCCCTGCAACAGTGTTTAAGGTGAATACAAAGCTGTTTCATAGTGTGAAAAAGGTAAAGAACAGAGTTTCTAAGTAAAGATTCTTCTTATAATGCATTCCTTTTTAGTCTAAAACACAATTTCTTGCCCTGAAACAGTGTTTAAGCTATTCAATTTGGTTAAAAACAATATTTCTTGCTCTGAAACGGTGTATAAGCTGATTACAATGCATAGAAACCCTGTTTCGTTCTGGTTAGAGGTGTACAAACAGAGTTGCAATTACTTTAAATGGTTAAGTTGTTCAGTTTGGTTAAAAACAATATTTCTTGCTCTGAAACTATGTATAAGCCAATTATAATGCCTGGAAACGTTGCCTCCTTGTGGGTAGAGGTGTAAAAACAGAGTTGCAATTACTTTCAAGGGTCACATTAGAACCATGTTAAAACAACTTGTTTCTCCCCTGTATAAACTCTTTTCACTTGAAATATGTGTTTTCTTAGGATATTGTAAGTTGTTCAGTTTGGTTAAAAACAATATTTCTTGCTCTGAAACGCTGTATAAGCCGATTACAATGCATAGAAACCCTGTTTCATTGTGGTGAAAGGGAGTTGCAATTACTTTAATTGGTCATATTACAAACAACTTGATCTCCCCTTGTTATAAACTCTTTTCATTTGAAATATGTGTTTTCTTAACATATTGTAAGTTATTCAGTTTGGTTAAAAACAAGATGTCTAGCTCTGAAACAGTGTTTAAGTTGAATACAAAGCTGTTTCATAGTGTGAAAATGGTAAAGAACAGTTTCTAAGTAAAGATTCTTCTTATAATGCATTCCCTTTTAGTCTAAAACACAATCTCTTGCCCTGAAACAGTGTTTAAGGTGAATACAAAGCTGTTTCATAGTGTGAAAAAGGTAAAGAACAGAGTTTCAAAGTAAAGATTCTTCTTATAATGCATTCCCTTTTAGTCTAAAACACAATCTTTTGCCCTGAAGCAGTGTTTAAGTTGAATACAAAGCTGTTTCATAGTGTGAAAAAGGTAAAGAACAGAGTTTCAAAGTAAAGATTCTTCTTATAATGCATTCCCTTTTAGTCTAAAACACAATCTCTTGCCCTAAAGCAGTGTTTAAGTTGAATATAAAGCTGTTTCATAGTGTGAAAAAGGTAAAGAACAGAGTTTCAAAGTAAAGATTCTTCTTATAATGCATTCCCTTTTAGTCTAAAACACAATCTCTTGCCCTGAAGCAGTGTTTAAGGTGAATACAAAGCTGTTTCATAGTGTGAAAAAGGTAAAGAACAGAGTTTCAAAGTAAAGATTCTTCTTATAATGCATTCCCTTTTAGTCTAATTCACAATCTCTTGCCCTGAAGCAGTGTTTAAGTTGAATATAAAGCTGTTTCATAGTGTGAAAAAGGTAAAGAACAGAGTTTCAAAGTAAAGATTCTTCTCATAATGCATTCCCTTTTAGTCTAAAACACAATCTCTTCCCCTGAAGCAGTGTTTAAGGTGAATACAAAGCTGTTTCATAGTGTGAAAAAGGTAAAGAACAGAGTTTCAAAGTAAAGATTCTTCTTATAATGCATTCCCTTTTAGTCTAATTCACAATCTCTTGCCCTGAAGCAGTGTTTAAGTTGAATATAAAGCTGTTTCATAGTGTGAAAAAGGTAAAGAACAGAGTTTCAAAGTAAAGATTCTTCTCATAATGCATTCCCTTTTAGTGTAAAACACAATCTCTTGCCCTGAAACAGTGTTTAAGGTGAATACAAAGCTGTTTCATAGTGTGAAAAAGGTAAAGAACAGTTTCAAAGTAAAGATTCTTCTTATAATGCATTCCCTTTTAGTCTAAAACACAAACTCTTGCCCTAAAGCAGTGTTTAAGTTGAATATAAAGCTGTTTCATAGTGTGAAAAAGGTAAAGAACAGAGTTTCAAAGTAAAGATTCTTCTTATAATGCATTCCCTTTTAGTCTAAAACACAATCTCTTGCCCTGAAGCAGTGTTTAAGGTGAATACAAAGCTGTTTCATAGTGTGAAAAAGGTAAAGAACAGAGTTTCAAAGTAAAGATTCTTCTTATAATGCATTCCCTTTTAGTCTAAAACACAATCTCTTGCCCTGAGTGTTTAAGGTGAATATAAAGCTGTTTCATAGTGTGAACAAGGTAAAGAACAGAGTTTCAAAGTAAGGATTCTTCTTATAATGCATTTCCTTTTAGTCTAAAACACAATTTCTTGCCCTGAAACAGTGTTTAAGCTATTCAATTTGGTTAAAAACAATATTTCTTGCTCTGAAACGGTGTATAAGCTGATTACAATGCATAGAAACCCTGTTTCGTTCTGGTTAGAGGTGTACAAACAGAGTTGCAATTACTTTAAATGGTTAAGTTGTTCAGTTTGGTTAAAAACAATATTTCTTGCTCTGAAACTATGTATAAGCCAATTATAATGCCTGGAAACGTTGCCTCCTTGTGGGTAGAGGTGTAAAAACAGAGTTGCAATTACTTTCAAGGGTCACATTAGAACCATGTTAAAACAACTTGTTTCTCCCCTGTATAAACTCTTTTCACTTGAAATATGTGTTTTCTTAGGATATTGTAAGTTGTTCAGTTTGGTTAAAAACAATATTTCTTGCTCTGAAACGCTGTATAAGCCGATTACAATGCATAGAAACCCTGTTTCATTGTGGTGAAAGGGAGTTGCAATTACTTTAATTGGTCATATTACAAACAACTTGATCTCCCCTTGTTATAAACTCTTTTCATTTGAAATATGTGTTTTCTTAACATATTGTAAGTTATTCAGTTTGGTTAAAAACAAGATGTCTAGCTCTGAAACAGTGTTTAAGTTGAATACAAAGCTGTTTCATAGTGTGAAAATGGTAAAGAACAGTTTCTAAGTAAAGATTCTTCTTATAATGCATTCCCTTTTAGTCTAAAACACAATCTCTTGCCCTGAAACAGTGTTTAAGGTGAATACAAAGCTGTTTCATAGTGTGAAAAAGGTAAAGAACAGAGTTTCAAAGTAAAGATTCTTCTTATAATGCATTCCCTTTTAGTCTAAAACACAATCTTTTGCCCTGAAGCAGTGTTTAAGTTGAATACAAAGCTGTTTCATAGTGTGAAAAAGGTAAAGAACAGAGTTTCAAAGTAAAGATTCTTCTTATAATGCATTCCCTTTTAGTCTAAAACACAATCTCTTGCCCTAAAGCAGTGTTTAAGTTGAATATAAAGCTGTTTCATAGTGTGAAAAAGGTAAAGAACAGAGTTTCAAAGTAAAGATTCTTCTTATAATGCATTCCCTTTTAGTCTAAAACACAATCTCTTGCCCTGAAGCAGTGTTTAAGGTGAATACAAAGCTGTTTCATAGTGTGAAAAAGGTAAAGAACAGAGTTTCAAAGTAAAGATTCTTCTTATAATGCATTCCCTTTTAGTCTAATTCACAATCTCTTGCCCTGAAGCAGTGTTTAAGTTGAATATAAAGCTGTTTCATAGTGTGAAAAAGGTAAAGAACAGAGTTTCAAAGTAAAGATTCTTCTCATAATGCATTCCCTTTTAGTCTAAAACACAATCTCTTCCCCTGAAGCAGTGTTTAAGGTGAATACAAAGCTGTTTCATAGTGTGAAAAAGGTAAAGAACAGAGTTTCAAAGTAAAGATTCTTCTTATAATGCATTCCCTTTTAGTCTAATTCACAATCTCTTGCCCTGAAGCAGTGTTTAAGTTGAATATAAAGCTGTTTCATAGTGTGAAAAAGGTAAAGAACAGAGTTTCAAAGTAAAGATTCTTCTCATAATGCATTCCCTTTTAGTGTAAAACACAATCTCTTGCCCTGAAACAGTGTTTAAGGTGAATACAAAGCTGTTTCATAGTGTGAAAAAGGTAAAGAACAGTTTCAAAGTAAAGATTCTTCTTATAATGCATTCCCTTTTAGTCTAAAACACAATCTCTTGCCCTAAAGCAGTGTTTAAGTTGAATATAAAGCTGTTTCATAGTGTGAAAAAGGTAAAGAACAGAGTTTCAAAGTAAAGATTCTTCTTATAATGCATTCCCTTTTAGTCTAAAACACAATCTCTTGCCCTGAAGCAGTGTTTAAGGTGAATACAAAGCTGTTTCATAGTGTGAAAAAGGTAAAGAACAGAGTTTCAAAGTAAAGATTCTTCTTATAATGCATTCCCTTTTAGTCTAATTCACAATCTCTTGCCCTGAAGCAGTGTTTAAGTTGAATATTAAGCTGTTTCATAGTGTGAAAAAGGTAAAGAACAGAGTTTCAAAGTAAAGATTCTTCTCATAATGCATTCCCTTTTAGTCTAAAACACAATCTCTTGCCCTGAAGCAGTGTTTAAGGTGAATACAAAGCTGTTTCATAGTGTGAAAAAGGTAAAGAACAGAGTTTCAAAGTAAAGATTCTTCTTATAATGCATTCCCTTTTAGTCTAATTCACAATCTCTTGCCCTGAAGCAGTGTTTAAGTTGAATATAAAGCTGTTTCATAGTGTGAAAAAGGTAAAGAACAGAGTTTCAAAGTAAAGATTCTTCTCATAATGCATTCCCTTTTAGTCTAAAACACAATCTCTTGCCCTGAAGCAGTGTTTAAGGTGAATACAAAGCTGTTTCATAGTGTGAAAAAGGTAAAGAACAGAGTTTCAAAGTAAAGATTCTTCTTATAATGCATTCCCTTTTAGTCTAATTCACAATCTCTTGCCCTGAAGCAGTGTTTAAGTTGAATATAAAGCTGTTTCATAGTGTGAAAAAGGTAAAGAACAGAGTTTCAAAGTAAAGATTCTTCTCATAATGCATTCCCTTTTAGTCTAAAACACAATCTCTTGCCCTGAAACAGTGTTTAAGGTGAATACAAAGCTGTTTCATAGTGTGAAAAAGGTAAAGAACAGTTTCAAAGTAAAGATTCTTCTTATAATGCATTCCCTTTTAGTCTAAAACACAATCTCTTGCCCTGACTGTTTAAGGTGAATATAAAGCTGTTTCATAGTGTGAACAAGGTAAAGAACAGAGTTTCAAAGAAAGGATTCTTCTTATAATGCATTCCCTTTTAGTCTAAAACACAATCTCTTGCCCTGCAACAGTGTTTAAGGTGAATACAAAGCTGTTTCATAGTGTGAAAAAGGTAAAGAACAGAGTTTCTAAGTAAAGATTCTTCTTATAATGCATTCCTTTTTAGTCTAAAACACAATTTCTTGCCCTGAAACAGTGTTTAAGCTATTCAATTTGGTTAAAAACAATATTTCTTGCTCTGAAACGGTGTATAAGCTGATTACAATGCATAGAAACCCTGTTTCGTTCTGGTTAGAGGTGTACAAACAGAGTTGCAATTACTTTAAATGGTTAAGTTGTTCAGTTTGGTTAAAAACAATATTTCTTGCTCTGAAACTATGTATAAGCCAATTATAATGCCTGGAAACGTTGCCTCCTTGTGGGTAGAGGTGTAAAAACAGAGTTGCAATTACTTTCAAGGGTCACATTAGAACCATGTTAAAACAACTTGTTTCTCCCCTGTATAAACTCTTTTCACTTGAAATATGTGTTTTCTTAGGATATTGTAAGTTGTTCAGTTTGGTTAAAAACAATATTTCTTGCTCTGAAACGCTGTATAAGCCGATTACAATGCATAGAAACCCTGTTTCATTGTGGTGAAAGGGAGTTGCAATTACTTTAATTGGTCATATTACAAACAACTTGATCTCCCCTTGTTATAAACTCTTTTCATTTGAAATATGTGTTTTCTTAACATATTGTAAGTTATTCAGTTTGGTTAAAAACAAGATGTCTAGCTCTGAAACAGTGTTTAAGTTGAATACAAAGCTGTTTCATAGTGTGAAAATGGTAAAGAACAGTTTCTAAGTAAAGATTCTTCTTATAATGCATTCCCTTTTAGTCTAAAACACAATCTCTTGCCCTGAAACAGTGTTTAAGGTGAATACAAAGCTGTTTCATAGTGTGAAAAAGGTAAAGAACAGAGTTTCAAAGTAAAGATTCTTCTTATAATGCATTCCCTTTTAGTCTAAAACACAATCTTTTGCCCTGAAGCAGTGTTTAAGTTGAATACAAAGCTGTTTCATAGTGTGAAAAAGGTAAAGAACAGAGTTTCAAAGTAAAGATTCTTCTTATAATGCATTCCCTTTTAGTCTAAAACACAATCTCTTGCCCTAAAGCAGTGTTTAAGTTGAATATAAAGCTGTTTCATAGTGTGAAAAAGGTAAAGAACAGAGTTTCAAAGTAAAGATTCTTCTTATAATGCATTCCCTTTTAGTCTAAAACACAATCTCTTGCCCTGAAGCAGTGTTTAAGGTGAATACAAAGCTGTTTCATAGTGTGAAAAAGGTAAAGAACAGAGTTTCAAAGTAAAGATTCTTCTTATAATGCATTCCCTTTTAGTCTAATTCACAATCTCTTGCCCTGAAGCAGTGTTTAAGTTGAATATAAAGCTGTTTCATAGTGTGAAAAAGGTAAAGAACAGAGTTTCAAAGTAAAGATTCTTCTCATAATGCATTCCCTTTTAGTCTAAAACACAATCTCTTCCCCTGAAGCAGTGTTTAAGGTGAATACAAAGCTGTTTCATAGTGTGAAAAAGGTAAAGAACAGAGTTTCAAAGTAAAGATTCTTCTTATAATGCATTCCCTTTTAGTCTAATTCACAATCTCTTGCCCTGAAGCAGTGTTTAAGTTGAATATAAAGCTGTTTCATAGTGTGAAAAAGGTAAAGAACAGAGTTTCAAAGTAAAGATTCTTCTCATAATGCATTCCCTTTTAGTGTAAAACACAATCTCTTGCCCTGAAACAGTGTTTAAGGTGAATACAAAGCTGTTTCATAGTGTGAAAAAGGTAAAGAACAGTTTCAAAGTAAAGATTCTTCTTATAATGCATTCCCTTTTAGTCTAAAACACAAACTCTTGCCCTAAAGCAGTGTTTAAGTTGAATATAAAGCTGTTTCATAGTGTGAAAAAGGTAAAGAACAGAGTTTCAAAGTAAAGATTCTTCTTATAATGCATTCCCTTTTAGTCTAAAACACAATCTCTTGCCCTGAAGCAGTGTTTAAGGTGAATACAAAGCTGTTTCATAGTGTGAAAAAGGTAAAGAACAGAGTTTCAAAGTAAAGATTCTTCTTATAATGCATTCCCTTTTAGTCTAAAACACAATCTCTTGCCCTGAGTGTTTAAGGTGAATATAAAGCTGTTTCATAGTGTGAACAAGGTAAAGAACAGAGTTTCAAAGTAAGGATTCTTCTTATAATGCATTTCCTTTTAGTCTAAAACACAATTTCTTGCCCTGAAACAGTGTTTAAGCTATTCAATTTGGTTAAAAACAATATTTCTTGCTCTGAAACGGTGTATAAGCTGATTACAATGCATAGAAACCCTGTTTCGTTCTGGTTAGAGGTGTACAAACAGAGTTGCAATTACTTTAAATGGTTAAGTTGTTCAGTTTGGTTAAAAACAATATTTCTTGCTCTAAAACTGTGTATAAGCCAATTATAATGCGTGGAAACGTTGCCTCCTTGTGGGTAGAGGTGTAAAAACAGAGTTGCAATTACTTTCAAAGATCACATTAGAACCATGTTAAAACAACTTGTTTCTCCCCTGTATAAACTCTTTTTACTTGAAATATGTGTTTTCTTAGGATATTGTAAGTTGTTCAGTTTGGTTAAAAACAATATTTCTTGCTCTGAAACGCTGTATAAGCCGATTACAATGCATAGAAACCCTGTTTCATTGTGGTGAAAGGGAGTTGCAATTACTTTAATTGGTCATATTACAAACAACTTGATCTCCCCTTGTTATAAACTCTTTTCATTTGAAATATGTGTTTTCTTAACATATTGTAAGTTATTCAGTTTGGTTAAAAACAAGATGTCTAGCTCTGAAACAGTGTTTAAGTTGAATACAAAGCTGTTTCATAGTGTGAAAATGGTAAAGAACAGTTTCTAAGTAAAGATTCTTCTTATAATGCATTCCCTTTTAGTATAAAACACAATCTCTTGCCCTGAAACAGTGTTTAAGGTGAATACAAAGCTGTTTCATAGTGTGAAAAAGGTAAAGAACAGAGTTTCAAAGTAAAGATTCTTCTTATAATGCATTCCCTTTTAGTCTAAAACACAATCTCTTGCCCTGAAGCAGTGTTTAAGTTGAATACAAAGCTGTTTCATAGTGTGAAAAAGGTAAAGAACAGAGTTTCAAAGTAAAGATTCTTCTTATAATGCATTCCCTTTTAGTCTAAAACACAATCTCTTGCCCTAAAGCAGTGTTTAAGTTGAATATAAAGCTGTTTCATAGTGTGAAAAAGGTAAAGAACAGAGTTTCAAAGTAAAGATTCTTCTTATAATGCATTCCCTTTTAGTCTAAAACACAATCTCTTGCCCTGAAGCAGTGTTTAAGGTGAATACAAAGCTGTTTCATAGTGTGAAAAAGGTAAAGAACAGAGTTTCAAAGTAAAGATTCTTCTTATAATGCATTCCCTTTTAGTCTAATTCACAATCTCTTGCCCTGAAGCAGTGTTTAAGTTGAATATAAAGCTGTTTCATAGTGTGAAAAAGGTAAAGAACAGAGTTTCAAAGTAAAGATTCTTCTCATAATGCATTCCCTTTTAGTCTAAAACACAATCTCTTGCCCTGAAGCAGTGTTTAAGTTGAATATAAAGCTGTTTCATAGTGTGAAAAAGGTAAAGAACAGAGTTTCAAAGTATAGATTCTTCTTATAATGCATTCCCTTTTAGTCTAATTCACAATCTCTTGCCCTGAAGCAGTCTTTAAGGTGAATACAAAGCTGTTTCATAGTGTGAAAAAGGTAAAGAACAGAGTTTCAAAGTAAAGATTCTTCTTAAAATGCATTCCCTTTTAGTCTAATTCACAATCTCTTGCCCTGAAGCAGTGTTTAAGTTGAATATAAAGCTGTTTCATAGTGTGAAAAAGGTAAAGAACAGAGTTTCAAAGTAAAGATTCTTCTCATAATGCATTCCCTTTTAGTCTAAAACACAATCTCTTGCCCTGAAACAGTGTTTAAGGTGAATACAAAGCTGTTTCATAGTGTGAAAAAGGTAAAGAACAGAGTTTCAAAGTAAAGATTCTTCTCATAATGCATTCCCTTTTAGTCTAAAACACAATCTCTTGCCCTGAAGCAGTGTTTAAGGTGAATACAAAGCTGTTTCATAGTGTGAAAAAGGTAAAGAACAGAGTTTCAAAGTAAAGATTCTTCTTATAATGCATTCCCTTTTAGTCTAATTCACAATCTCTTGCCCTGAAGCAGTGTTTAAGTTGAATATAAAGCTGTTTCATAGTGTGAAAAAGGTAAAGAACAGAGTTTCAAAGTAAAGATTCTTCTCATAATGCATTCCCTTTTAGTCTAAAACACAATCTCTTGCCCTGAAACAGTGTTTAAGGTGAATACAAAGCTGTTTCATAGTGTGAAAAAGGTAAAGAACAGTTTCAAAGTAAAGATTCTTCTTATAATGCATTCCCTTTTAGTCTAAAACACAATCTCTTGCCCTGACTGTTTAAGGTGAATATAAAGCTGTTTCATAGTGTGAACAAGGTAAAGAACAGAGTTTCAAAGTAAAGATTCTTCTTATAATGCATTCCCTTTTAGTCTAAAACACAATCTCTTGCCCTGAAGCAGTGTTTAAGTTGAATACAAAGCTGTTTCATAGTGTGAAAAAGGTAAAGAACAGAGTTTCAAAGTAAAGATTCTTCTTATAATGCATTCCCTTTTAGTCTAAAACACAATCTCTTGCCCTAAAGCAGTGTTTAAGTTGAATATAAAGCTGTTTCATAGTGTGAAAAAGGTAAAGAACAGAGTTTCAAAGTAAAGATTCTTCTTATAATGCATTCCCTTTTAGTCTAAAACACAATCTCTTGCCCTGAAGCAGTGTTTAAGGTGAATACAAAGCTGTTTCATAGTGTGAAAAAGGTAAAGAACAGAGTTTCAAAGTAAAGATTCTTCTTATAATGCATTCCCTTTTAGTCTAATTCACAATCTCTTGCCCTGAAGCAGTGTTTAAGTTGAATATAAAGCTGTTTCATAGTGTGAAAAAGGTAAAGAACAGAGTTTCAAAGTAAAGATTCTTCTCATAATGCATTCCCTTTTAGTCTAAAACACAATCTCTTGCCCTGAAGCAGTGTTTAAGTTGAATATAAAGCTGTTTCATAGTGTGAAAAAGGTAAAGAACAGAGTTTCAAAGTAAAGATTCTTCTTATAATGCATTCCCTTTTAGTCTAATTCACAATCTCTTGCCCTGAAGCAGTGTTTAAGGTGAATACAAAGCTGTTTCATAGTGTGAAAAAGGTAAAGAACAGAGTTTCAAAGTAAAGATTCTTCTTATAATGCATTCCCTTTTAGTCTAATTCACAATCTCTTGCCCTGAAGCAGTGTTTAAGTTGAATATTAAGCTGTTTCATAGTGTGAAAAAGGTAAAGAACAGAGTTTCAAAGTAAAGATTCTTCTCATAATGCATTCCCTTTTAGTCTAAAACACAATCTCTTGCCCTGAAGCAGTGTTTAAGGTGAATACAAAGCTGTTTCATAGTGTGAAAAAGGTAAAGAACAGAGTTTCAAAGTAAAGATTCTTCTTATAATGCATTCCCTTTTAGTCTAATTCACAATCTCTTGCCCTGAAGCAGTGTTTAAGTTGAATATAAAGCTGTTTCATAGTGTGAAAAAGGTAAAGAACAGAGTTTCAAAGTAAAGATTCTTCTCATAATGCATTCCCTTTTAGTCTAAAACACAATCTCTTGCCCTGAAGCAGTGTTTAAGGTGAATACAAAGCTGTTTCATAGTGTGAAAAAGGTAAAGAACAGAGTTTCAAAGTAAAGATTCTTCTTATAATGCATTCCCTTTTAGTCTAATTCACAATCTCTTGCCCTGAAGCAGTGTTTAAGTTGAATATAAAGCTGTTTCATAGTGTGAAAAAGGTAAAGAACAGAGTTTCAAAGTAAAGATTCTTCTCATAATGCATTCCCTTTTAGTCTAAAACACAATCTCTTGCCCTGAAACAGTGTTTAAGGTGAATACAAAGCTGTTTCATAGTGTGAAAAAGGTAAAGAACAGTTTCAAAGTAAAGATTCTTCTTATAATGCATTCCCTTTTAGTCTAAAACACAATCTCTTGCCCTGACTGTTTAAGGTGAATATAAAGCTGTTTCATAGTGTGAACAAGGTAAAGAACAGAGTTTCAAAGAAAGGATTCTTCTTATAATGCATTCCCTTTTAGTCTAAAACACAATCTCTTGCCCTGCAACAGTGTTTAAGGTGAATACAAAGCTGTTTCATAGTGTGAAAAAGGTAAAGAACAGAGTTTCTAAGTAAAGATTCTTCTTATAATGCATTCCTTTTTAGTCTAAAACACAATTTCTTGCCCTGAAACAGTGTTTAAGCTATTCAATTTGGTTAAAAACAATATTTCTTGCTCTGAAACGGTGTATAAGCTGATTACAATGCATAGAAACCCTGTTTCGTTCTGGTTAGAGGTGTACAAACAGAGTTGCAATTACTTTAAATGGTTAAGTTGTTCAGTTTGGTTAAAAACAATATTTCTTGCTCTGAAACTATGTATAAGCCAATTATAATGCCTGGAAACGTTGCCTCCTTGTGGGTAGAGGTGTAAAAACAGAGTTGCAATTACTTTCAAGGGTCACATTAGAACCATGTTAAAACAACTTGTTTCTCCCCTGTATAAACTCTTTTCACTTGAAATATGTGTTTTCTTAGGATATTGTAAGTTGTTCAGTTTGGTTAAAAACAATATTTCTTGCTCTGAAACGCTGTATAAGCCGATTACAATGCATAGAAACCCTGTTTCATTGTGGTGAAAGGGAGTTGCAATTACTTTAATTGGTCATATTACAAACAACTTGATCTCCCCTTGTTATAAACTCTTTTCATTTGAAATATGTGTTTTCTTAACATATTGTAAGTTATTCAGTTTGGTTAAAAACAAGATGTCTAGCTCTGAAACAGTGTTTAAGTTGAATACAAAGCTGTTTCATAGTGTGAAAATGGTAAAGAACAGTTTCTAAGTAAAGATTCTTCTTATAATGCATTCCCTTTTAGTCTAAAACACAATCTCTTGCCCTGAAACAGTGTTTAAGGTGAATACAAAGCTTTTTCATAGTGTGAAAAAGGTAAAGAACAGAGTTTCAAAGTAAAGATTCTTCTTATAATGCATTCCCTTTTAGTCTAAAACACAATCTTTTGCCCTGAAGCAGTGTTTAAGTTGAATACAAAGCTGTTTCATAGTGTGAAAAAGGTAAAGAACAGAGTTTCAAAGTAAAGATTCTTCTTATAATGCATTCCCTTTTAGTCTAAAACACAATCTCTTGCCCTAAAGCAGTGTTTAAGTTGAATATAAAGCTGTTTCATAGTGTGAAAAAGGTAAAGAACAGAGTTTCAAAGTAAAGATTCTTCTTATAATGCATTCCCTTTTAGTCTAAAACACAATCTCTTGCCCTGAAGCAGTGTTTAAGGTGAATACAAAGCTGTTTCATAGTGTGAAAAAGGTAAAGAACAGAGTTTCAAAGTAAAGATTCTTCTTATAATGCATTCCCTTTTAGTCTAATTCACAATCTCTTGCCCTGAAGCAGTGTTTAAGTTGAATATAAAGCTGTTTCATAGTGTGAAAAAGGTAAAGAACAGAGTTTCAAAGTAAAGATTCTTCTCATAATGCATTCCCTTTTAGTCTAAAACACAATCTCTTCCCCTGAAGCAGTGTTTAAGGTGAATACAAAGCTGTTTCATAGTGTGAAAAAGGTAAAGAACAGAGTTTCAAAGTAAAGATTCTTCTTATAATGCATTCCCTTTTAGTCTAATTCACAATCTCTTGCCCTGAAGCAGTGTTTAAGTTGAATATAAAGCTGTTTCATAGTGTGAAAAAGGTAAAGAACAGAGTTTCAAAGTAAAGATTCTTCTCATAATGCATTCCCTTTTAGTGTAAAACACAATCTCTTGCCCTGAAACAGTGTTTAAGGTGAATACAAAGCTGTTTCATAGTGTGAAAAAGGTAAAGAACAGTTTCAAAGTAAAGATTCTTCTTATAATGCATTCCCTTTTAGTCTAAAACACAAACTCTTGCCCTAAAGCAGTGTTTAAGTTGAATATAAAGCTGTTTCATAGTGTGAAAAAGGTAAAGAACAGAGTTTCAAAGTAAAGATTCTTCTTATAATGCATTCCCTTTTAGTCTAAAACACAATCTCTTGCCCTGAAGCAGTGTTTAAGGTGAATACAAAGCTGTTTCATAGTGTGAAAAAGGTAAAGAACAGAGTTTCAAAGTAAAGATTCTTCTTATAATGCATTCCCTTTTAGTCTAAAACACAATCTCTTGCCCTGAGTGTTTAAGGTGAATATAAAGCTGTTTCATAGTGTGAACAAGGTAAAGAACAGAGTTTCAAAGTAAGGATTCTTCTTATAATGCATTTCCTTTTAGTCTAAAACACAATTTCTTGCCCTGAAACAGTGTTTAAGCTATTCAATTTGGTTAAAAACAATATTTCTTGCTCTGAAACGGTGTATAAGCTGATTACAATGCATAGAAACCCTGTTTCGTTCTGGTTAGAGGTGTACAAACAGAGTTGCAATTACTTTAAATGGTTAAGTTGTTCAGTTTGGTTAAAAACAATATTTCTTGCTCTAAAACTGTGTATAAGCCAATTATAATGCGTGGAAACGTTGCCTCCTTGTGGGTAGAGGTGTAAAAACAGAGTTGCAATTACTTTCAAAGATCACATTAGAACCATGTTAAAACAACTTGTTTCTCCCCTGTATAAACTCTTTTTACTTGAAATATGTGTTTTCTTAGGATATTGTAAGTTGTTCAGTTTGGTTAAAAACAATATTTCTTGCTCTGAAACGCTGTATAAGCCGATTACAATGCATAGAAACCCTGTTTCATTGTGGTGAAAGGGAGTTGCAATTACTTTAATTGGTCATATTACAAACAACTTGATCTCCCCTTGTTATAAACTCTTTTCATTTGAAATATGTGTTTTCTTAACATATTGTAAGTTATTCAGTTTGGTTAAAAACAAGATGTCTAGCTCTGAAACAGTGTTTAAGTTGAATACAAAGCTGTTTCATAGTGTGAAAATGGTAAAGAACAGTTTCTAAGTAAAGATTCTTCTTATAATGCATTCCCTTTTAGTATAAAACACAATCTCTTGCCCTGAAACAGTGTTTAAGGTGAATACAAAGCTGTTTCATAGTGTGAAAAAGGTAAAGAACAGAGTTTCAAAGTAAAGATTCTTCTTATAATGCATTCCCTTTTAGTCTAAAACACAATCTCTTGCCCTGAAGCAGTGTTTAAGTTGAATACAAAGCTGTTTCATAGTGTGAAAAAGGTAAAGAACAGAGTTTCAAAGTAAAGATTCTTCTTATAATGCATTCCCTTTTAGTCTAAAACACAATCTCTTGCCCTAAAGCAGTGTTTAAGTTGAATATAAAGCTGTTTCATAGTGTGAAAAAGGTAAAGAACAGAGTTTCAAAGTAAAGATTCTTCTTATAATGCATTCCCTTTTAGTCTAAAACACAATCTCTTGCCCTGAAGCAGTGTTTAAGGTGAATACAAAGCTGTTTCATAGTGTGAAAAAGGTAAAGAACAGAGTTTCAAAGTAAAGATTCTTCTTATAATGCATTCCCTTTTAGTCTAATTCACAATCTCTTGCCCTGAAGCAGTGTTTAAGTTGAATATAAAGCTGTTTCATAGTGTGAAAAAGGTAAAGAACAGAGTTTCAAAGTAAAGATTCTTCTCATAATGCATTCCCTTTTAGTCTAAAACACAATCTCTTGCCCTGAAGCAGTGTTTAAGTTGAATATAAAGCTGTTTCATAGTGTGAAAAAGGTAAAGAACAGAGTTTCAAAGTAAAGATTCTTCTTATAATGCATTCCCTTTTAGTCTAATTCACAATCTCTTGCCCTGAAGCAGTCTTTAAGGTGAATACAAAGCTGTTTCATAGTGTGAAAAAGGTAAAGAACAGAGTTTCAAAGTAAAGATTCTTCTTAAAATGCATTCCCTTTTAGTCTAATTCACAATCTCTTGCCCTGAAGCAGTGTTTAAGTTGAATATAAAGCTGTTTCATAGTGTGAAAAAGGTAAAGAACAGAGTTTCAAAGTAAAGATTCTTCTCATAATGCATTCCCTTTTAGTCTAAAACACAATCTCTTGCCCTGAAACAGTGTTTAAGGTGAATACAAAGCTGTTTCATAGTGTGAAAAAGGTAAAGAACAGAGTTTCAAAGTAAAGATTCTTCTCATAATGCATTCCCTTTTAGTCTAAAACACAATCTCTTGCCCTGAAGCAGTGTTTAAGGTGAATACAAAGCTGTTTCATAGTGTGAAAAAGGTAAAGAACAGAGTTTCAAAGTAAAGATTCTTCTTATAATGCATTCCCTTTTAGTCTAATTCACAATCTCTTGCCCTGAAGCAGTGTTTAAGTTGAATATAAAGCTGTTTCATAGTGTGAAAAAGGTAAAGAACAGAGTTTCAAAGTAAAGATTCTTCTCATAATGCATTCCCTTTTAGTCTAAAACACAATCTCTTGCCCTGAAACAGTGTTTAAGGTGAATACAAAGCTGTTTCATAGTGTGAAAAAGGTAAAGAACAGTTTCAAAGTAAAGATTCTTCTTATAATGCATTCCCTTTTAGTCTAAAACACAATCTCTTGCCCTGACTGTTTAAGGTGAATATAAAGCTGTTTCATAGTGTGAACAAGGTAAAGAACAGAGTTTCAAAGAAAGGATTCTTCTTATAATGCATTCCCTTTTAGTCTAAAACACAATCTCTTGCCCTGCAACAGTGTTTAAGGTGAATACAAAGCTGTTTCATAGTGTGAAAAAGGTAAAGAACAGAGTTTCTAAGTAAAGATTCTTCTTATAATGCATTCCTTTTTAGTCTAAAACACAATTTCTTGCCCTGAAACAGTGTTTAAGCTATTCAATTTGGTTAAAAACAATATTTCTTGCTCTGAAACGGTGTATAAGCTGATTACAATGCATAGAAACCCTGTTTCGTTCTGGTTAGAGGTGTACAAACAGAGTTGCAATTACTTTAAATGGTTAAGTTGTTCAGTTTGGTTAAAAACAATATTTCTTGCTCTGAAACTATGTATAAGCCAATTATAATGCCTGGAAACGTTGCCTCCTTGTGGGTAGAGGTGTAAAAACAGAGTTGCAATTACTTTCAAGGGTCACATTAGAACCATGTTAAAACAACTTGTTTCTCCCCTGTATAAACTCTTTTCACTTGAAATATGTGTTTTCTTAGGATATTGTAAGTTGTTCAGTTTGGTTAAAAACAATATTTCTTGCTCTGAAACGCTGTATAAGCCGATTACAATGCATAGAAACCCTGTTTCATTGTGGTGAAAGGGAGTTGCAATTACTTTAATTGGTCATATTACAAACAACTTGATCTCCCCTTGTTATAAACTCTTTTCATTTGAAATATGTGTTTTCTTAACATATTGTAAGTTATTCAGTTTGGTTAAAAACAAGATGTCTAGCTCTGAAACAGTGTTTAAGTTGAATACAAAGCTGTTTCATAGTGTGAAAATGGTAAAGAACAGTTTCTAAGTAAAGATTCTTCTTATAATGCATTCCCTTTTAGTCTAAAACACAATCTCTTGCCCTGAAACAGTGTTTAAGGTGAATACAAAGCTGTTTCATAGTGTGAAAAAGGTAAAGAACAGAGTTTCAAAGTAAAGATTCTTCTTATAATGCATTCCCTTTTAGTCTAAAACACAATCTTTTGCCCTGAAGCAGTGTTTAAGTTGAATACAAAGCTGTTTCATAGTGTGAAAAAGGTAAAGAACAGAGTTTCAAAGTAAAGATTCTTCTTATAATGCATTCCCTTTTAGTCTAAAACACAATCTCTTGCCCTAAAGCAGTGTTTAAGTTGAATATAAAGCTGTTTCATAGTGTGAAAAAGGTAAAGAACAGAGTTTCAAAGTAAAGATTCTTCTTATAATGCATTCCCTTTTAGTCTAAAACACAATCTCTTGCCCTGAAGCAGTGTTTAAGGTGAATACAAAGCTGTTTCCTAGTGTGAAAAAGGTAAAGAACAGAGTTTCAAAGTAAAGATTCTTCTTATAATGCATTCCCTTTTAGTCTAATTCACAATCTCTTGCCCTGAAGCAGTGTTTAAGTTGAATATAAAGCTGTTTCATAGTGTGAAAAAGGTAAAGAACAGAGTTTCAAAGTAAAGATTCTTCTCATAATGCATTCCCTTTTAGTCTAAAACACAATCTCTTCCCCTGAAGCAGTGTTTAAGGTGAATACAAAGCTGTTTCATAGTGTGAAAAAGGTAAAGAACAGAGTTTCAAAGTAAAGATTCTTCTTATAATGCATTCCCCTTTAGTCTAATTCACAATCTCTTGCCCTGAAGCAGTGTTTAAGTTGAATATAAAGCTGTTTCATAGTGTGAAAAAGGTAAAGAACAGAGTTTCAAAGTAAAGATTCTTCTCATAATGCATTCCCTTTTAGTGTAAAACACAATCTCTTGCCCTGAAACAGTGTTTAAGGTGAATACAAAGCTGTTTCATAGTGTGAAAAAGGTAAAGAACAGTTTCAAAGTAAAGATTCTTCTTATAATGCATTCCCTTTTAGTCTAAAACACAATCTCTTGCCCTAAAGCAGTGTTTAAGTTGAATATAAAGCTGTTTCATAGTGTGAAAAAGGTAAAGAACAGAGTTTCAAAGTAAAGATTCTTCTTATAATGCATTCCCTTTTAGTCTAAAACACAATCTCTTGCCCTGAAGCAGTGTTTAAGGTGAATACAAAGCTGTTTCATAGTGTGAAAAAGGTAAAGAACAGAGTTTCAAAGTAAAGATTCTTCTTATAATGCATTCCCTTTTAGTCTAATTCACAATCTCTTGCCCTGAAGCAGTGTTTAAGTTGAATATTAAGCTGTTTCATAGTGTGAAAAAGGTAAAGAACAGAGTTTCAAAGTAAAGATTCTTCTCATAATGCATTCCCTTTTAGTCTAAAACACAATCTCTTGCCCTGAAGCAGTGTTTAAGGTGAATACAAAGCTGTTTCATAGTGTGAAAAAGGTAAAGAACAGAGTTTCAAAGTAAAGATTCTTCTTATAATGCATTCCCTTTTAGTCTAATTCACAATCTCTTGCCCTGAAGCAGTGTTTAAGTTGAATATAAAGCTTTTTCATAGTGTGAAAAAGGTAAAGAACAGAGTTTCAAAGTAAAGATTCTTCTCATAATGCATTCCCTTTTAGTCTAAAACACAATCTCTTGCCCTGAAGCAGTGTTTAAGGTGAATACAAAGCTGTTTCATAGTGTGAAAAAGGTAAAGAACAGAGTTTCAAAGTAAAGATTCTTCTTATAATGCATTCCCTTTTAGTCTAATTCACAATCTCTTGCCCTGAAGCAGTGTTTAAGTTGAATATAAAGCTGTTTCATAGTGTGAAAAAGGTAAAGAACAGAGTTTCAAAGTAAAGATTCTTCTCATAATGCATTCCCTTTTAGTCTAAAACACAATCTCTTGCCCTGAAACAGTGTTTAAGGTGAATACAAAGCTGTTTCATAGTGTGAAAAAGGTAAAGAACAGTTTCAAAGTAAAGATTCTTCTTATAATGCATTCCCTTTTAGTCTAAAACACAATTTCTTGCCCTGAAACAGTGTTTAAGCTATTCAATTTGGTTAAAAACAATATTTCTTGCTCTGAAACGGTGTATAAGCTGATTACAATGCATAGAAACCCTGTTTCGTTCTGGTTAGAGGTGTACAAACAGAGTTGCAATTACTTTAAATGGTTAAGTTGTTCAGTTTGGTTAAAAACAATATTTCTTGCTCTAAAACTGTGTATAAGCCAATTATAATGCGTGGAAACGTTGCCTCCTTGTGGGTAGAGGTGTAAAAACAGAGTTGCAATTACTTTCAAAGATCACATTAGAACCATGTTAAAACAACTTGTTTCTCCCCTGTATAAACTCTTTTTACTTGAAATATGTGTTTTCTTAGGATATTGTAAGTTGTTCAGTTTGGTTAAAAACAATATTTCTTGCTCTGAAACGCTGTATAAGCCGATTACAATGCATAGAAACCCTGTTTCATTGTGGTGAAAGGGAGTTGCAATTACTTTAATTGGTCATATTACAAACAACTTGATCTCCCCTTGTTATAAACTCTTTTCATTTGAAATATGTGTTTTCTTAACATATTGTAAGTTATTCAGTTTGGTTAAAAACAAGATGTCTAGCTCTGAAACAGTGTTTAAGTTGAATACAAAGCTGTTTCATAGTGTGAAAATGGTAAAGAACAGTTTCTAAGTAAAGATTCTTCTTATAATGCATTCCCTTTTAGTATAAAACACAATCTCTTGCCCTGAAACAGTGTTTAAGGTGAATACAAAGCTGTTTCATAGTGTGAAAAAGGTAAAGAACAGAGTTTCAAAGTAAAGATTCTTCTTATAATGCATTCCCTTTTAGTCTAAAACACAATCTCTTGCCCTGAAGCAGTGTTTAAGTTGAATACAAAGCTGTTTCATAGTGTGAAAAAGGTAAAGAACAGAGTTTCAAAGTAAAGATTCTTCTTATAATGCATTCCCTTTTAGTCTAAAACACAATCTCTTGCCCTAAAGCAGTGTTTAAGTTGAATATAAAGCTGTTTCATAGTGTGAAAAAGGTAAAGAACAGAGTTTCAAAGTAAAGATTCTTCTTATAATGCATTCCCTTTTAGTCTAAAACACAATCTCTTGCCCTGAAGCAGTGTTTAAGGTGAATACAAAGCTGTTTCATAGTGTGAAAAAGGTAAAGAACAGAGTTTCAAAGTAAAGATTCTTCTTATAATGCATTCCTTTTTAGTCTAAAACACAATTTCTTGCCCTGAAACAGTGTTTAAGCTATTCAATTTGGTTAAAAACAATATTTCTTGCTCTGAAACGGTGTATAAGCTGATTACAATGCATAGAAACCCTGTTTCGTTCTGGTTAGAGGTGTACAAACAGAGTTGCAATTACTTTAAATGGTTAAGTTGTTCAGTTTGGTTAAAAACAATATTTCTTGCTCTGAAACTATGTATAAGCCAATTATAATGCGTGGAAACGTTGCCTCCTTGTGGGTAGAGGTGTAAAAACAGAGTTGCAATTACTTTCAAGGGTCACATTAGAACCATGTTAAAACAACTTGTTTCTCCCCTGTATAAACTCTTTTCACTTGAAATATGTGTTTTCTTAGGATATTGTAAGTTGTTCAGTTTGGTTAAAAACAATATTTCTTGCTCTGAAACGCTGTATAAGCCGATTACAATGCATAGAAACCCTGTTTCATTGTGGTGAAAGGGAGTTGCAATTACTTTAATTGGTCATATTACAAACAACTTGATCTCCCCTTGTTATAAACTCTTTTCATTTGAAATATGTGTTTTCTTAACATATTGTAAGTTATTCAGTTTGGTTAAAAACAAGATGTCTAGCTCTGAAACAGTGTTTAAGTTGAATACAAAGCTGTTTCATAGTGTGAAAATGGTAAAGAACAGTTTCTAAGTAAAGATTCTTCTTATAATGCATTCCCTTTTAGTCTAAAACACAATCTCTTGCCCTGAAACAGTGTTTAAGGTGAATACAAAGCTGTTTCATAGTGTGAAAAAGGTAAAGAACAGAGTTTCAAAGTAAAGATTCTTCTTATAATGCATTCCCTTTTAGTCTAAAACACAATCTTTTGCCCTGAAGCAGTGTTTAAGTTGAATACAAAGCTGTTTCATAGTGTGAAAAAGGTAAAGAACAGAGTTTCAAAGTAAAGATTCTTCTTATAATGCATTCCTTTTTAGTCTAAAACACAATTTCTTGCCCTGAAACAGTGTTTAAGCTATTCAATTTGGTTAAAAACAATATTTCTTGCTCTGAAACGGTGTATAAGCTGATTACAATGCATAGAAACCCTGTTTCGTTCTGGTTAGAGGTGTACAAACAGAGTTGCAATTACTTTAAATGGTTAAGTTGTTCAGTTTGGTTAAAAACAATATTTCTTGCTCTGAAACTATGTATAAGCCAATTATAATGCCTGGAAACGTTGCCTCCTTGTGGGTAGAGGTGTAAAAACAGAGTTGCAATTACTTTCAAGGGTCACATTAGAACCATGTTAAAACAACTTGTTTCTCCCCTGTATAAACTCTTTTCACTTGAAATATGTGTTTTCTTAGGATATTGTAAGTTGTTCAGTTTGGTTAAAAACAATATTTCTTGCTCTGAAACGCTGTATAAGCCGATTACAATGCATAGAAACCCTGTTTCATTGTGGTGAAAGGGAGTTGCAATTACTTTAATTGGTCATATTACAAACAACTTGATCTCCCCTTGTTATAAACTCTTTTCATTTGAAATATGTGTTTTCTTAACATATTGTAAGTTATTCAGTTTGGTTAAAAACAAGATGTCTAGCTCTGAAACAGTGTTTAAGTTGAATACAAAGCTGTTTCATAGTGTGAAAATGGTAAAGAACAGTTTCTAAGTAAAGATTCTTCTTATAATGCATTCCCTTTTAGTCTAAAACACAATCTCTTGCCCTGAAACAGTGTTTAAGGTGAATACAAAGCTGTTTCATAGTGTGAAAAAGGTAAAGAACAGAGTTTCAAAGTAAAGATTCTTCTTATAATGCATTCCCTTTTAGTCTAAAACACAATCTTTTGCCCTGAAGCAGTGTTTAAGTTGAATACAAAGCTGTTTCATAGTGTGAAAAAGGTAAAGAACAGAGTTTCAAAGTAAAGATTCTTCTTATAATGCATTCCCTTTTAGTCTAAAACACAATCTCTTGCCCTAAAGCAGTGTTTAAGTTGAATATAAAGCTGTTTCATAGTGTGAAAAAGGTAAAGAACAGAGTTTCAAAGTAAAGATTCTTCTTATAATGCATTCCCTTTTAGTCTAAAACACAATCTCTTGCCCTGAAGCAGTGTTTAAGGTGAATACAAAGCTGTTTCATAGTGTGAAAAAGGTAAAGAACAGAGTTTCAAAGTAAAGATTCTTCTTATAATGCATTCCCTTTTAGTCTAATTCACAATCTCTTGCCCTGAAGCAGTGTTTAAGTTGAATATAAAGCTGTTTCATAGTGTGAAAAAGGTAAAGAACAGAGTTTCAAAGTAAAGATTCTTCTCATAATGCATTCCCTTTTAGTCTAAAACACAATCTCTTCCCCTGAAGCAGTGTTTAAGGTGAATACAAAGCTGTTTCATAGTGTGAAAAAGGTAAAGAACAGAGTTTCAAAGTAAAGATTCTTCTTATAATGCATTCCCTTTTAGTCTAATTCACAATCTCTTGCCCTGAAGCAGTGTTTAAGTTGAATATAAAGCTGTTTCATAGTGTGAAAAAGGTAAAGAACAGAGTTTCAAAGTAAAGATTCTTCTCATAATGCATTCCCTTTTAGTGTAAAACACAATCTCTTGCCCTGAAACAGTGTTTAAGGTGAATACAAAGCTGTTTCATAGTGTGAAAAAGGTAAAGAACAGTTTCAAAGTAAAGATTCTTCTTATAATGCATTCCCTTTTAGTCTAAAACACAATCTCTTGCCCTAAAGCAGTGTTTAAGTTGAATATAAAGCTGTTTCATAGTGTGAAAAAGGTAAAGAACAGAGTTTCAAAGTAAAGATTCTTCTTATAATGCATTCCCTTTTAGTCTAAAACACAATCTCTTGCCCTGAAGCAGTGTTTAAGGTGAATACAAAGCTGTTTCATAGTGTGAAAAAGGTAAAGAACAGAGTTTCAAAGTAAAGATTCTTCTTATAATGCATTCCCTTTTAGTCTAATTCACAATCTCTTGCCCTGAAGCAGTGTTTAAGTTGAATATTAAGCTGTTTCATAGTGTGAAAAAGGTAAAGAACAGAGTTTCAAAGTAAAGATTCTTCTCATAATGCATTCCCTTTTAGTCTAAAACACAATCTCTTGCCCTGAAGCAGTGTTTAAGGTGAATACAAAGCTGTTTCATAGTGTGAAAAAGGTAAAGAACAGAGTTTCAAAGTAAAGATTCTTCTTATAATGCATTCCCTTTTAGTCTAATTCACAATCTCTTGCCCTGAAGCAGTGTTTAAGTTGAATATAAAGCTTTTTCATAGTGTGAAAAAGGTAAAGAACAGAGTTTCAAAGTAAAGATTCTTCTCATAATGCATTCCCTTTTAGTCTAAAACACAATCTCTTGCCCTGAAGCAGTGTTTAAGGTGAATACAAAGCTGTTTCATAGTGTGAAAAAGGTAAAGAACAGAGTTTCAAAGTAAAGATTCTTCTTATAATGCATTCCCTTTTAGTCTAATTCACAATCTCTTGCCCTGAAGCAGTGTTTAAGTTGAATATAAAGCTGTTTCATAGTGTGAAAAAGGTAAAGAACAGAGTTTCAAAGTAAAGATTCTTCTCATAATGCATTCCCTTTTAGTCTAAAACACAATCTCTTGCCCTGAAACAGTGTTTAAGGTGAATACAAAGCTGTTTCATAGTGTGAAAAAGGTAAAGAACAGTTTCAAAGTAAAGATTCTTCTTATAATGCATTCCCTTTTAGTCTAAAACACAATCTCTTGCCCTGAGTGTTTAAGGTGAATATAAAGCTGTTTCATAGTGTGAACAAGGTAAAGAACAGAGTTTCAAAGTAAGGATTCTTCTCATAATGCATTTCCTTTTAGTCTAAAACACAATTTCTTGCCCTGAAACAGTGTTTAAGCTATTCAATTTGGTTAAAAACAATATTTCTTGCTCTGAAACGGTGTATAAGCTGATTACAATGCATAGAAACCCTGTTTCGTTCTGGTTAGAGGTGTACAAACAGAGTTGCAATTACTTTAAATGGTTAAGTTGTTCAGTTTGGTTAAAAACAATATTTCTTGCTCTAAAACTGTGTATAAGCCAATTATAATGCGTGGAAACGTTGCCTCCTTGTGGGTAGAGGTGTAAAAACAGAGTTGCAATTACTTTCAAAGATCACATTAGAACCATGTTAAAACAACTTGTTTCTCCCCTGTATAAACTCTTTTTACTTGAAATATGTGTTTTCTTAGGATATTGTAAGTTGTTCAGTTTGGTTAAAAACAATATTTCTTGCTCTGAAACGCTGTATAAGCCGATTACAATGCATAGAAACCCTGTTTCATTGTGGTGAAAGGGAGTTGCAATTACTTTAATTGGTCATATTACAAACAACTTGATCTCCCCTTGTTATAAACTCTTTTCATTTGAAATATGTGTTTTCTTAACATATTGTAAGTTATTCAGTTTGGTTAAAAACAAGATGTCTAGCTCTGAAACAGTGTTTAAGTTGAATACAAAGCTGTTTCATAGTGTGAAAATGGTAAAGAACAGTTTCTAAGTAAAGATTCTTCTTATAATGCATTCCCTTTTAGTATAAAACACAATCTCTTGCCCTGAAACAGTGTTTAAGGTGAATACAAAGCTGTTTCATAGTGTGAAAAAGGTAAAGAACAGAGTTTCAAAGTAAAGATTCTTCTTATAATGCATTCCCTTTTAGTCTAAAACACAATCTCTTGCCCTGAAGCAGTGTTTAAGTTGAATACAAAGCTGTTTCATAGTGTGAAAAAGGTAAAGAACAGAGTTTCAAAGTAAAGATTCTTCTTATAATGCATTCCCTTTTAGTCTAAAACACAATCTCTTGCCCTAAAGCAGTGTTTAAGTTGAATATAAAGCTGTTTCATAGTGTGAAAAAGGTAAAGAACAGAGTTTCAAAGTAAAGATTCTTCTTATAATGCATTCCCTTTTAGTCTAAAACACAATCTCTTGCCCTGAAGCAGTGTTTAAGGTGAATACAAAGCTGTTTCATAGTGTGAAAAAGGTAAAGAACAGAGTTTCAAAGTAAAGATTCTTCTTATAATGCATTCCCTTTTAGTCTAATTCACAATCTCTTGCCCTGAAGCAGTGTTTAAGTTGAATATAAAGCTGTTTCATAGTGTGAAAAAGGTAAAGAACAGAGTTTCAAAGTAAAGATTCTTCTCATAATGCATTCCCTTTTAGTCTAAAACACAATCTCTTACCCTGAAGCAGTGTTTAAGTTGAATATAAAGCTGTTTCATAGTGTGAAAAAGGTAAAGAACAGAGTTTCAAAGTAAAGATTCTTCTTATAATGCATTCCCTTTTAGTCTAATTCACAATCTCTTGCCCTGAAGCAGTGTTTAAGGTGAATACAAAGCTGTTTCATAGTGTGAAAAAGGTAAAGAACAGAGTTTCAAAGTAAAGATTCTTCTTATAATGCATTCCCTTTTAGTCTAATTCACAATCTCTTGCCCTGAAGCAGTGTTTAAGTTGAATATAAAGCTGTTTCATAGTGTGAAAAAGGTAAAGAACAGAGTTTCAAAGTAAAGATTCTTCTCATAATGCATTCCCTTTTAGTCTAAAACACAATCTCTTGCCCTGAAACAGTGTTTAAGGTGAATACAAAGCTGTTTCATAGTGTGAAAAAGGTAAAGAACAGAGTTTCAAAGTAAAGATTCTTCTCATAATGCATTCCCTTTTAGTCTAAAACACAATCTCTTGCCCTGAAGCAGTGTTTAAGGTGAATACAAAGCTGTTTCATAGTGTGAAAAAGGTAAAGAACAGAGTTTCAAAGTAAAGATTCTTCTTATAATGCATTCCCTTTTAGTCTAATTCACAATCTCTTGCCCTGAAGCAGTGTTTAAGTTGAATATTAAGCTGTTTCATAGTGTGAAAAAGGTAAAGAACAGAGTTTCAAAGTAAAGATTCTTCTCATAATGCATTCCCTTTTAGTCTAAAACACAATCTCTTGCCCTGAAGCAGTGTTTAAGGTGAATACAAAGCTGTTTCATAGTGTGAAAAAGGTAAAGAACAGAGTTTCAAAGTAAAGATTCTTCTTATAATGCATTCCCTTTTAGTCTAATTCACAATCTCTTGCCCTGAAGCAGTGTTTAAGTTGAATATAAAGCTGTTTCATAGTGTGAAATAGGTAAAGAACAGAGTTTCAAAGTAAAGTTTCTTCTCATAATGCATTCCCTTTTAGTCTAAAACACAATCTCTTGCCCTGAAGCAGTGTTTAAGGTGAATACAAAGCTGTTTCATAGTGTGAAAAAGGTAAAGAACAGAGTTTCAAAGTAAAGATTCTTCTTATAATGCATTCCCTTTTAGTCTAATTCACAATCTCTTGCCCTGAAGCAGTGTTTAAGTTGAATATAAAGCTGTTTCATAGTGTGAAAAAGGTAAAGAACAGAGTTTCAAAGTAAAGATTCTTCTCATAATGCATTCCCTTTTAGTCTAAAACACAATCTCTTGCCCTGAAACAGTGTTTAAGGTGAATACAAAGCTGTTTCATAGTGTGAACAAGGTAAAGAACAGAGTTTCAAAGTAAGGATTCTTCTTATAATGCATTTCCTTTTAGTCTAAAACACAATTTCTTGCCCTGAAACAGTGTTTAAGCTATTCAATTTGGTTAAAAACAATATTTCTTGCTCTGAAACGGTGTATAAGCTGATTACAATGCATAGAAACCCTGTTTCGTTCTGGTTAGAGGTGTACAAACAGAGTTGCAATTACTTTAAATGGTTAAGTTGTTCAGTTTGGTTAAAAACAATATTTCTTGCTCTAAAACTGTGTATAAGCCAATTATAATGCGTGGAAACGTTGCCTCCTTGTGGGTAGAGGTGTAAAAACAGAGTTGCAATTACTTTCAAGGATCACATTAGAACCATGTTAAAACAACTTGTTTCTCCCCTGTATAAACTCTTTTTACTTGAAATATGTGTTTTCTTAGGATATTGTAAGTTGTTCAGTTTGGTTAAAAACAATATTTCTTGCTCTGAAACGCTGTATAAGCCGATTACAATGCATAGGAACCCTGTTTCATTGTGGTGAAAGGGAGTTGCAATTACTTTAATTGGTCATATTACAAACAACTTGATCTCCCCTTGTTATAAACTCTTTTCATTTGAAATATGTGTTTTCTTAACATATTGTAAGTTATTCAGTTTGGTTAAAAACAAGATGTCTAGCTCTGAAACAGTGTTTAAGTTGAATACAAAGCTGTTTCATAGTGTGAAAATGGTAAAGAACAGTTTCTAAGTAAAGATTCTTCTTATAATGCATTCCCTTTTAGTCTAAAACACAATCTCTTGCCCTGAAACAGTGTTTAAGGTGAATACAAAGCTGTTTCATAGTGTGAAAAAGGTAAAGAACAGAGTTTCAAAGTAAAGATTCTTCTTATAATGCATTCCCTTTTAGTCTAAAACACAATCTCTTGCCCTGAAGCAGTGTTTAAGTTGAATACAAAGCTGTTTCATAGTGTGAAAAAGGTAAAGAACAGAGTTTCAAAGTAAAGATTCTTCTTATAATGCATTCCCTTTTAGTCTAAAACACAATCTCTTGCCCTAAAGCAGTGTTTAAGTTGAATATAAAGCTGTTTCATAGTGTGAAAAAGGTAAAGAACAGAGTTTCAAAGTAAAGATTCTTCTTATAATGCATTCCCTTTTAGTCTAAAACACAATCTCTTGCCCTGAAGCAGTGTTTAAGGTGAATACAAAGCTGTTTCATAGTGTGAAAAAGGTAAAGAACAGAGTTTCAAAGTAAAGATTCTTCTTATAATGCATTCCCTTTTAGTCTAATTCACAATCTCTTGCCCTGAAGCAGTGTTTAAGTTGAATATAAAGCTGTTTCATAGTGTGAAAAAGGTAAAGAACAGAGTTTCAAAGTAAAGATTCTTCTCATAATGCATTCCCTTTTAGTCTAAAACACAATCTCTTGCCCTGAAGCAGTGTTTAAGTTGAATATAAAGCTGTTTCATAGTGTGAAAAAGGTAAAGAACAGAGTTTCAAAGTAAAGATTCTTCTTATAATGCATTCCCTTTTAGTCTAATTCACAATCTCTTGCCCTGAAGCAGTGTTTAAGGTGAATACAAAGCTGTTTCATAGTGTGAAAAAGGTAAAGAAAAGAGTTTCAAAGTAAAGATTCTTCTTATAATGCATTCCCTTTTAGTCTAATTCACAATCTCTTGCCCTGAAGCAGTGTTTAAGTTGAATATAAAGCTGTTTCATAGTGTGAAAAAGGTAAAGAACAGAGTTTCAAAGTAAAGATTCTTCTTATAATGCATTCCCTTTTAGTCTAATTCACAATCTCTTGCCCTGAAGCAGTGTTTAAGTTGAATATAAAGCTGTTTCATAGTGTGAAAAAGGTAAAGAACAGAGTTTCAAAGTAAAGATTCTTCTCATAATGCATTCCCTTTTAGTCTAAAACACAATCTCTTGCCCTGAAACAGTGTTTAAGGTGAATACAAAGCTGTTTCATAGTGTGAAAAAGGTAAAGAACAGAGTTTCAAAGTAAAGATTCTTCTTATAATGCATTCCCTTTTAGTCTAAAACACAATCTCTTGCCCTGAAGCAGTGTTTAAGGTGAATACAAAGCTGTTTCATAGTGTGAAAAAGGTAAAGAACAGAGTTTCAAAGTAAAGATTCTTCTTATAATGCATTCCCTTTTAGTCTAATTCACAATCTCTTGCCCTGAAGCAGTGTTTAAGTTGAATATAAAGCTGTTTCATAGTGTGAAATAGGTAAAGAACAGAGTTTCAAAGTAAAGTTTCTTCTCATAATGCATTCCCTTTTAGTCTAAAACACAATCTCTTGCCCTGAAGCAGTGTTTAAGGTGAATACAAAGCTGTTTCATAGTGTGAAAAAGGTAAAGAACAGAGTTTCAAAGTAAAGATTCTTCTTATAATGCATTCCCTTTTAGTCTAATTCACAATCTCTTTCCCTGAAGCAGTGTTTAAGTTGAATATAAAGCTGTTTCATAGTGTGAAAAAGGTAAAGAACAGAGTTTCAAAGTAAAGATTCTTCTCATAATGCATTCCCTTTTAGTCTAAAACACAATCTCTTGCCCTGAAACAGTGTTTAAGGTGAATACAAAGCTGTTTCATAGTGTGAACAAGGTAAAGAACAGAGTTTCAAAGTAAGGATTCTTCTTATAATGCATTTCCTTTTAGTCTAAAACACAATTTCTTGCCCTGAAACAGTGTTTAAGCTATTCAATTTGGTTAAAAACAATATTTCTTGCTCTGAAACGGTGTATAAGCTGATTACAATGCATAGAAACCCTGTTTCGTTCTGGTTAGAGGTGTACAAACAGAGTTGCAATTACTTTAAATGGTTAAGTTGTTCAGTTTGGTTAAAAACAATATTTCTTGCTCTAAAACTGTGTATAAGCCAATTATAATGCGTGGAAACGTTGCCTCCTTGTGGGTAGAGGTGTAAAAACAGAGTTGCAATTACTTTCAAGGATCACATTAGAACCATGTTAAAACAACTTGTTTCTCCCCTGTATAAACTCTTTTTACTTGAAATATGTGTTTTCTTAGGATATTGTAAGTTGTTCAGTTTGGTTAAAAACAATATTTCTTGCTCTGAAACGCTGTATAAGCCGATTACAATGCATAGGAACCCTGTTTCATTGTGGTGAAAGGGAGTTGCAATTACTTTAATTGGTCATATTACAAACAACTTGATCTCCCCTTGTTATAAACTCTTTTCATTTGAAATATGTGTTTTCTTAACATATTGTAAGTTATTCAGTTTGGTTAAAAACAAGATGTCTAGCTCTGAAACAGTGTTTAAGTTGAATACAAAGCTGTTTCATAGTGTGAAAATGGTAAAGAACAGTTTCTAAGTAAAGATTCTTCTTATAATGCATTCCCTTTTAGTCTAAAACACAATCTCTTGCCCTGAAACAGTGTTTAAGGTGAATACAAAGCTGTTTCATAGTGTGAAAAAGGTAAAGAACAGAGTTTCAAAGTAAAGATTCTTCTTATAATGCATTCCCTTTTAGTCTAAAACACAATCTCTTGCCCTGAAGCAGTGTTTAAGTTGAATACAAAGCTGTTTCATAGTGTGAAAAAGGTAAAGAACAGAGTTTCAAAGTAAAGATTCTTCTTATAATGCATTCCCTTTTAGTCTAAAACACAATCTCTTGCCCTAAAGCAGTGTTTAAGTTGAATATAAAGCTGTTTCATAGTGTGAAAAAGGTAAAGAACAGAGTTTCAAAGTAAAGATTCTTCTTATAATGCATTCCCTTTTAGTCTAAAACACAATCTCTTGCCCTGAAGCAGTGTTTAAGGTGAATACAAAGCTGTTTCATAGTGTGAAAAAGGTAAAGAACAGAGTTTCAAAGTAAAGATTCTTCTTATAATGCATTCCCTTTTAGTCTAATTCACAATCTCTTGCCCTGAAGCAGTGTTTAAGTTGAATATAAAGCTGTTTCATAGTGTGAAAAAGGTAAAGAACAGAGTTTCAAAGTAAAGATTCTTCTCATAATGCATTCCCTTTTAGTCTAAAACACAATCTCTTGCCCTGAAGCAGTGTTTAAGTTGAATATAAAGCTGTTTCATAGTGTGAAAAAGGTAAAGAACAGAGTTTCAAAGTAAAGATTCTTCTTATAATGCATTCCCTTTTAGTCTAATTCACAATCTCTTGCCCTGAAGCAGTGTTTAAGGTGAATACAAAGCTGTTTCATAGTGTGAAAAAGGTAAAGAACAGAGTTTCAAAGTAAAGATTCTTCTTATAATGCATTCCCTTTTAGTCTAATTCACAATCTCTTGCCCTGAAGCAGTGTTTAAGTTGAATATAAAGCTGTTTCATAGTGTGAAAAAGGTAAAGAACAGAGTTTCAAAGTAAAGATTCTTCTTATAATGCATTCCCTTTTAGTCTAATTCACAATCTCTTGCCCTGAAGCAGTGTTTAAGTTGAATATAAAGCTGTTTCATAGTGTGAAAAAGGTAAAGAACAGAGTTTCAAAGTAAAGATTCTTCTCATAATGCATTCCCTTTTAGTCTAAAACACAATCTCTTGCCCTGAAACAGTGTTTAAGGTGAATACAAAGCTGTTTCATAGTGTGAAAAAGGTAAAGAACAGAGTTTCAAAGTAAAGATTCTTCTTATAATGCATTCCATTTTAGTCTAAAACACAATCTCTTGCCCTGAGTGTTTAAGGTGAATATAAAGCTGTTTCATAGTGTGAAAAAGTTAAAGAACAGAGTTTCAAAGTAAGGATTCTTCTTATAATGCATTCCCTTTTAGTCTAAAACACAATCTCTTGCCCTGCAACAGTGTTTAAGGTGAATACAAAGCTGTTTCATAGTGTGAAAAAGGTAAAGAACAGAGTTTCAAAGTAAAGATTCTTCTTATAATGCATTCCCTTTTAGTCTAAATCACAATCTCTTGCCCTGAAGCAGTGTTTAAGTTGAATATAAAGCTGTTTCATAGTGTGAAAAAGGTAAAGAACAGAGTTTCTAAGTAAAGATTCTTCTTATAATGCATTCCCTTTTAGTCTAAAACACAATTTCGTGCCCTGAAACAGTGTTTAAGCTATTCAATTTGGTTAAAAACAATATTTCTTGCTCTGAAACGGTGTATAAGCTGATTACAATGCATAGAAACCCTGTTTCGTTCTGGTTAGAGGTGTACAAACAGAGTTGCAATTACTTTAAATGGTTAAGTTGTTCAGTTTGGTTAAAAACAATATTTCTTGCTCTGAAACTATCTATAAGCCAATTATAATGCGTGGAAACGTTGCCTCCTTGTGGGTAGAGGTGTAAAAACAGAGTTGCAATTACTTTCAAGGGTCACATTAGAACCATGTTAAAACAACTTGTTTCTCCCCTGTATAAACTCTTTTCACTTGAAATATGTGTTTTCTTAGGATATTGTAAGTTGTTCAGTTTGGTTAAAAACAATATTTCTTGCTCTGAAACGCTGTATAAGCCGATTACAATGCATAGAAACCCTGTTTCATTGTGGTGAAAGGGAGTTGCAATTACTTTAATTGGTCATATTACAAACAACTTGATCTCCCCTTGTTATAAACTCTTTTCATTTGAAATATGTGTTTTCTTAACATATTGTAAGTTATTCAGTTTGGTTAAAAACAAGATGTCTAGCTCTGAAACAGTGTTTAAGTTGAATACAAAGCTGTTTCATAGTGTGAAAATGGTAAAGAACAGTTTCTAAGTAAAGATCCTTCTTATAATGCATTACCTTTTAGTCTAAAACACAATCTCTTGCCCTGAAACAGTGTTTAAGTTGAATACAAAGCTGTTTCATAGTGTGAAAAAGGTAAAGAACAGAGTTTCAAAGTAAAGATTCTTCTTATAATGCATTCCCTTTTAGTCTAAAACACAATCTCTTGCCCTAAAGCAGTGTTTAAGTTGAATATAAAGCTGTTTCATAGTGTGAAAAAGGTAAAGAACAGAGTTTCAAAGTAAAGATTCTTCTCATAATGCATTCCCTTTTAGTCTAAAACACAATCTCTTGCCCTGAAGCAGTGTTTAAGGTGAATACAAAGCTGTTTCATAGTGTGAAAAAGGTAAAGAACAGAGTTTCAAAGTAAAGATTCTTCTTATAATGCATTCCCTTTTAGTCTAATTCACAATCTCTTGCCCTGAAGCAGTGTTTAAGTTGAATATAAAGCTGTTTCATAGTATGAAAAAGGTAATGAACAGAGTTTCAAAGTAAAGATTCTTCTCATAATGCATTCCCTTTTAGTCTAAAACACAATCTCTTGCCCTGAAACAGTGTTTAAGGTGAATACAAAGCTGTTTCATCGTGTGAAAAAGGTAAAGAACAGTTTCAAAGTAAAGATTCTTCTTATAATGCATTCCCTTTTAGTCTAAAACACAATCTCTTGCCCTGAGTGTTTAAGGTGAATATAAAGCTGTTTCATAGTGTGAACAAGGTAAAGAACAGAGTTTCAAAGTAAGGATTCTTCTTATAATGCATTCCCTTTTAGTCTAAAACACAATCTCTTGCCCTGAGTGTTTAAGGTGAATATAAAGCTGTTTCATAGTGTGAACAAGGTAAAGAACAGAGTTTCAAAGTAAGGATTCTTCTTATAATGCATTTCCTTTTAGTCTAAAACACAATTTCTTGCCCTGAAACAGTGTTTAAGCTATTCAATTTGGTTAAAAACAATATTTCTTGCTCTGAAACGGTGTATAAGCTGATTACAATGCATAGAAACCCTGTTTCGTTCTGGTTAGAGGTGTACAAACAGAGTTGCAATTACTTTAAATGGTTAAGTTGTTCAGTTTGGTTAAAAACAATATTTCTTGCTCTAAAACTGTGTATAAGCCAATTATAATGCGTGGAAACGTTGCCTCCTTGTGGGTAGAGGTGTAAAAACAGAGTTGCAATTACTTTCAAGGATCACATTAGAACCATGTTAAAACAACTTGTTTCTCCCCTGTATAAACTCTTTTTACTTGAAATATGTGTTTTCTTAGGATATTGTAAGTTGTTCAGTTTGGTTAAAAACAATATTTCTTGCTCTGAAACGCTGTATAAGCCGATTACAATGCATAGAAACCCTGTTTCATTGTGGTGAAAGGGAGTTGCAATTACTTTAATTGGTCATATTACAAACAACTTGATCTCCCCTTGTTATAAACTCTTTTCATTTGAAATATGTGTTTTCTTAACATATTGTAAGTTATTCAGTTTGGTTAAAAACAAGATGTCTAGCTCTGAAACAGTGTTTAAGTTGAATACAAAGCTGTTTCATAGTGTGAAAATGGTAAAGAACAGTTTCTAAGTAAAGATTCTTCTTATAATGCATTCCCTTTTAGTCTAAAACACAATCTCTTGCCCTGAAACAGTGTTTAAGGTGAATACAAAGCTGTTTCATAGTGTGAAAAAGGTAAAGAACAGAGTTTCAAAGTAAAGATTCTTCTTATAATGCATTCCCTTTTAGTCTAAAACACAATCTCTTGCCCTGAAGCAGTGTTTAAGTTGAATACAAAGCTGTTTCATAGTGTGAAAAAGGTAAAGAACAGAGTTTCAAAGTAAAGATTCTTCTTATAATGCATTCCCTTTTAGTCTAAAACACAATCTCTTGCCCTAAAGCAGTGTTTAAGTTGAATATAAAGCTGTTTCATAGTGTGAAAAAGGTAAAGAACAGAGTTTCAAAGTAAAGATTCTTCTTATAATGCATTCCCTTTTAGTCTAAAACACAATCTCTTGCCCTGAAGCAGTGTTTAAGGTGAATACAAAGCTGTTTCATAGTGTGAAAAAGGTAAAGAACAGAGTTTCAAAGTAAAGATTCTTCTTATAATGCATTCCCTTTTAGTCTAATTCACAATCTCTTGCCCTGAAGCAGTGTTTAAGTTGAATATAAAGCTGTTTCATAGTGTGAAAAAGGTAAAGAACAGAGTTTCAAAGTAAAGATTCTTCTCATAATGCATTCCCTTTTAGTCTAAAACACAATCTCTTGCCCTGAAGCAGTGTTTAAGTTGAATATAAAGCTGTTTCATAGTGTGAAAAAGGTAAAGAACAGAGTTTCAAAGTAAAGATTCTTCTTATAATGCATTCCCTTTTAGTCTAATTCACAATCTCTTGCCCTGAAGCAGTGTTTAAGGTGAATACAAAGCTGTTTCATAGTGTGAAAAAGGTAAAGAACAGAGTTTCAAAGTAAAGATTCTTCTTATAATGCATTCCCTTTTAGTCTAATTCACAATCTCTTGCCCTGAAGCAGTGTTTAAGTTGAATATAAAGCTGTTTCATAGTGTGAAAAAGGTAAAGAACAGAGTTTCAAAGTAAAGATTCTTCTTATAATGCATTCCCTTTTAGTCTAATTCACAATCTCTTGCCCTGAAGCAGTGTTTAAGTTGAATATAAAGCTGTTTCATAGTGTGAAAAAGGTAAAGAACAGAGTTTCAAAGTAAAGATTCTTCTCATAATGCATTCCCTTTTAGTCTAAAACACAATCTCTTGCCCTGAAACAGTGTTTAAGGTGAATACAAAGCTGTTTCATAGTGTGAAAAAGGTAAAGAACAGTTTCAAAGTAAAGATTCTTCTTATAATGCATTCCCTTTTAGTCTAAAACACAATCTCTTGCCCTGAGTGTTTAAGGTGAATATAAAGCTGTTTCATAGTGTGAAAAAGGTAAAGAACAGAGTTTCAAAGTAAAGATTCTTCTTATAATGCATTCCATTTTAGTCTAAAACACAATCTCTTGCCCTGAGTGTTTAAGGTGAATATAAAGCTGTTTCATAGTGTGAAAAAGTTAAAGAACAGAGTTTCAAAGTAAGGATTCTTCTTATAATGCATTCCCTTTTAGTCTAAAACACAATCTCTTGCCCTGCAACAGTGTTTAAGGTGAATACAAAGCTGTTTCATAGTGTGAAAAAGGTAAAGAACAGAGTTTCAAAGTAAAGATTCTTCTTATAATGCATTCCCTTTTAGTCTAAAACACAATTTCGTGCCCTGAAACAGTGTTTAAGCTATTCAATTTGGTTAAAAACAATATTTCTTGCTCTGAAACGGTGTATAAGCTGATTACAATGCATAGAAACCCTGTTTCGTTCTGGTTAGAGGTGTACAAACAGAGTTGCAATTACTTTAAATGGTTAAGTTGTTCAGTTTGGTTAAAAACAATATTTCTTGCTCTGAAACTATCTATAAGCCAATTATAATGCGTGGAAACGTTGCCTCCTTGTGGGTAGAGGTGTAAAAACAGAGTTGCAATTACTTTCAAGGGTCACATTAGAACCATGTTAAAACAACTTGTTTCTCCCCTGTATAAACTCTTTTCACTTGAAATATGTGTTTTCTTAGGATATTGTAAGTTGTTCAGTTTGGTTAAAAACAATATTTCTTGCTCTGAAACGCTGTATAAGCCGATTACAATGCATAGAAACCCTGTTTCATTGTGGTGAAAGGGAGTTGCAATTACTTTAATTGGTCATATTACAAACAACTTGATCTCCCCTTGTTATAAACTCTTTTCATTTGAAATATGTGTTTTCTTAACATATTGTAAGTTATTCAGTTTGGTTAAAAACAAGATGTCTAGCTCTGAAACAGTGTTTAAGTTGAATACAAAGCTGTTTCATAGTGTGAAAATGGTAAAGAACAGTTTCTAAGTAAAGATCCTTCTTATAATGCATTCCCTTTTAGTCTAAAACACAATCTCTTGCCCTGAAACAGTGTTTAAGTTGAATACAAAGCTGTTTCATAGTGTGAAAAAGGTAAAGAACAGAGTTTCAAAGTAAAGATTCTTCTTATAATGCATTCCCTTTTAGTCTAAAACACAATCTCTTGCCCTAAAGCAGTGTTTAAGTTGAATATAAAGCTGTTTCATAGTGTGAAAAAGGTAAAGAACAGAGTTTCAAAGTAAAGATTCTTCTTATAATGCATTCCCTTTTAGTCTAAAACACAATCTCTTGCCCTGAAGCAGTGTTTAAGGTGAATACAAAGCTGTTTCATAGTGTGAAAAAGGTAAAGAACAGAGTTTCAAAGTAAAGATTCTTCTTATAATGCATTCCCTTTTAGTCTAATTCACAATCTCTTGCCCTGAAGCAGTGTTTAAGTTGAATATAAAGCTGTTTCATAGTGTGAAAAAGGTAAAGAACAGAGTTTCAAAGTAAAGATTCTTCTCATAATGCATTCCCTTTTAGTCTAAAACACAATCTCTTGCCCTGAAGCAGTGTTTAAGGTGAATACAAAGCTGTTTCATAGTGTGAAAAAGGTAAAGAACAGAGTTTCAAAGTAAAGATTCTTCTTATAATGCATTCCCTTTTAGTCTAATTCACAATCTCTTGCCCTGAAGCAGTGTTTAAGGTGAATACAAAGCTGTTTCATAGTGTGAAAAAGGTAAAGAACAGAGTTTCAAAGTAAAGATTCTTCTCATAATGCATTCCCTTTTAGTCTAAAACACAATCTCTTGCCCTGAAGCAGTGTTTAAGGTGAATACAAAGCTGTTTCATAGTGTGAAAAAGGTAAAGAACAGAGTTTCAAAGTAAAGATTCTTCTTATAATGCATTCCCTTTTAGTCTAATTCACAATCTCTTGCCCTGAAGCAGTGTTTAAGTTGAATATAAAGCTGTTTCATAGTATGAAAAAGGTAATGAACAGAGTTTCAAAGTAAAGATTCTTCTCATAATGCATTCCCTTTTAGTCTAAAACACAATCTCTTGCCCTGAAACAGTGTTTAAGGTGAATACAAAGCTGTTTCATCGTGTGAAAAAGGTAAAGAACAGTTTCAAAGTAAAGATTCTTCTTATAATGCATTCCCTTTTAGTCTAAAACACAATCTCTTGCCCTGAGTGTTTAAGGTGAATATAAAGCTGTTTCATAGTGTGAACAAGGTAAAGAACAGAGTTTCAAAGTAAGGATTCTTCTTATAATTCATTCCCTTTTAGTCTAAAACACAATCTCTTGCCCTGCAACAGTGTTTAAGGTGAATACAAAGCTGTTTCATAGTGTGAAAAAGGTAAAGAACAGAGTTTCTAAGTAAAGATTCTTCTTATGATGCATTCCCTTTTAGTCTAAAACACAATTTCTTGCCCTGAAACAGTGTTTAAGCTATTCAATTTGGTTAAAAACAATATTTCTTGCTCTGAAACGGTGTATAAGCTGATTACAATGCATAGAAACCCTGTTTCGTTCTGGTTAGAGGTGTACAAACAGAGTTGCAATTACTTTAAATGGTTAAGTTGTTCAGTTTGGTTAAAAACAATATTTCTTGCTCTGAAACGCTGTATAAGCTGATTACAATGCATAGAAACCCTGTTTCATTGTGGTGAAAGGGAGTTGCAATTACTTTAATTGGTCATATTACAAACAACTTGATCTCCCCTTGTTATAAACTCTTTTCATTTGAAATATGTGTTTTCTTAACATATTGTAAGTTATTCAGTTTGGTTAAAAACAAGATGTCTAGCTCTGAAACAGTGTTTAAGTTGAATACAAAGCTGTTTCATAGTGTGAAAATGGTAAAGAACAGTTTCTAAGTAAAGATTCTTCTTATAATGCATTCCCTTTTAGTCTAATTCACAATCTCTTGCCCTGAAGCAGTGTTTAAGTTGAATATAAAGCTGTTTCATAGTATGAAAAAGGTAATGAACAGAGTTTCAAAGTAAAGATTCTTCTCATAATGCATTCCCTTTTAGTCTAAAACACAATCTCTTGCCCTGAAACAGTGTTTAAGGTGAATACAAAGCTGTTTCATCGTGTGAAAAAGGTAAAGAACAGTTTCAAAGTAAAGATTCTTCTTATAATGCATTCCCTTTTAGTCTAAAACACAATCTCTTGCCCTGAGTGTTTAAGGTGAATATAAAGCTGTTTCATAGTGTGAACAAGGTAAAGAACAGAGTTTCAAAGTAAGGATTCTTCTTATAATGCATTCCCTTTTAGTCTAAAACACAATCTCTTGCCCTGCAACAGTGTTTAAGGTGAATACAAAGCTGTTTCATAGTGTGAAAAAGGTAAAGAACAGTTTCAAAGTAAAGATTCTTCTTATAATGCATTCCCTTTTAGTCTAAAACACAATCTCTTGCCCTGAGTGTTTAAGGTGAATATAAAGCTGTTTCATAGTGTGAAAAAGGTAAAGAACAGAGTTTCAAAGTAAGGATTCTTCTTATAATGCATTCCCTTTTAGTCTAAAACACAATCTCTTGCCCTGCAACAGTGTTTAAGGTGAATACAAAGCTGTTTCATAGTGTGAAAAAGGTAAAGAACAGAGTTTCAAAGTAAAGATTCTTCTTATAATGCATTCCCTTTTAGTCTAAATCACAATCTCTTGCCCTGAAGCAGTGTTTAAGTTGAATATAAAGCTGTTTCATAGTGTGAAAAAGGTAAAGAACAGAGTTTCTAAGTAAAGATTCTTCTTATAATGCATTCCCTTTTAGTCTAAAACACAATTTCGTGCCCTGAAACAGTGTTTAAGCTATTCAATTTGGTTAAAAACAATATTTCTTGCTCTGAAACGGTGTATAAGCTGATTACAATGCATAGAAACCCTGTTTCGTTCTGGTTAGAGGTGTACAAACAGAGTTGCAATTACTTTAAATGGTTAAGTTGTTCAGTTTGGTTAAAAACAATATTTCTTGCTCTGAAACTATGTATAAGCCAATTATAATGCGTGGAAACGTTGCCTCCTTGTGGGTAGAGGTGTAAAAACAGAGTTGCAATTACTTTCAAGGGTCACATTAGAACCATGTTAAAACAACTTGTTTCTCCCCTGTATAAACTCTTTTCACTTGAAATATGTGTTTTCTTAGGATATTGTAAGTTGTTCAGTTTGGTTAAAAACAATATTTCTTGCTCTGAAACGCTGTATAAGCCGATTACAATGCATAGAAACCCTGTTTCATTGTGGTGAAAGGGAGTTGCAATTACTTTAATTGGTCATATTACAAACAACTTGATCTCCCCTTGTTATAAACTCTTTTCATTTGAAATATGTGTTTTCTTAACATATTGTAAGTTATTCAGTTTGGTTAAAAACAAGATGTCTAGCTCTGAAACAGTGTTTAAGTTGAATACAAAGCTGTTTCATAGTGTGAAAATGGTAAAGAACAGTTTCTAAGTAAAGATCCTTCTTATAATGCATTCCCTTTTAGTCTAAAACACAATCTCTTGCCCTGAAACAGTGTTTAAGTTGAATACAAAGCTGTTTCATAGTGTGAAAAAGGTAAAGAACAGAGTTTCAAAGTAAAGATTCTTCTTATAATGCATTCCCTTTTAGTCTAAAACACAATCTCTTGCCCTAAAGCAGTGTTTAAGTTGAATATAAAGCTGTTTCATAGTGTGAAAAAGGTAAAGAACAGAGTTTCAAAGTAAAGATTCTTCTTATAATGCATTCCCTTTTAGTCTAAAACACAATCTCTTGCCCTGAAGCAGTGTTTAAGGTGAATACAAAGCTGTTTCATAGTGTGAAAAAGGTAAAGAACAGAGTTTCAAAGTAAAGATTCTTCTTATAATGCATTCCCTTTTAGTCTAATTCACAATCTCTTGCCCTGAAGCAGTGTTTAAGTTGAATATTAAGCTGTTTCATAGTGTGAAAAAGGTAAAGAACAGAGTTTCAAAGTAAAGATTCTTCTCATAATGCATTCCCTTTTAGTCTAAAACACAATCTCTTGCCCTGAAGCAGTGTTTAAGGTGAATACAAAGCTGTTTCATAGTGTGAAAAAGGTAAAGAACAGAGTTTCAAAGTAAAGATTCTTCTTATAATGCATTCCCTTTTAGTCTAATTCACAATCTCTTGCCCTGAAGCAGTGTTTAAGTTGAATATAAAGCTGTTTCATAGTATGAAAAAGGTAATGAACAGAGTTTCAAAGTAAAGATTCTTCTCATAATGCATTCCCTTTTAGTCTAAAACACAATCTCTTGCCCTGAAACAGTGTTTAAGGTGAATACAAAGCTGTTTCATCGTGTGAAAAAGGTAAAGAACAGTTTCAAAGTAAAGATTCTTCTTATAATGCATTCCCTTTTAGTCTAAAACACAATCTCTTGCCCTGAGTGTTTAAGGTGAATATAAAGCTGTTTCATAGTGTGAACAAGGTAAAGAACAGAGTTTCAAAGTAAGGATTCTTCTTATAATGCATTCCCTTTTAGTCTAAAACACAATCTCTTGCCCTGCAACAGTGTTTAAGGTGAATACAAAGCTGTTTCATAGTGTGAAAAAGGTAAAGAACAGAGTTTCTAAGTAAAGATTCTTCTTATAATGCATTCCCTTTTAGTCTAAAACACAATTTCTTGCCCTGAAACAGTGTTTAAGCTATTCAATTTGGTTAAAAACAATATTTCTTGCTCTGAAACGGTGTATAAGCTGATTACAATGCATAGAAACCCTGTTTCGTTCTGGTTAGAGGTGTACAAACAGAGTTGCAATTACTTTAAATGGTTAAGTTGTTCAGTTTGGTTAAAAACAATATTTCTTGCTCTGAAACGCTGTATAAGCCGATTACAATGCATAGAAACCCTGTTTCATTGTGGTGAAAGGGAGTTGCAATTACTTTAATTGGTCATATTACAAACAACTTGATCTCCCCTTGTTATAAACTCTTTTCATTTGAAATATGTGTTTTCTTAACATATTGTAAGTTATTCAGTTTGGTTAAAAACAAGATGTCTAGCTCTGAAACAGTGTTTAAGTTGAATACAAAGCTGTTTCATAGTGTGAAAATGGTAAAGAACAGTTTCTAAGTAAAGATTCTTCTTATAATGCATTCCCTTTTAGTCTAATTCACAATCTCTTGCCCTGAAGCAGTGTTTAAGTTGAATATAAAGCTGTTTCATAGTATGAAAAAGGTAATGAACAGAGTTTCAAAGTAAAGATTCTTCTCATAATGCATTCCCTTTTAGTCTAAAACACAATCTCTTGCCCTGAAACAGTGTTTAAGGTGAATACAAAGCTGTTTCATCGTGTGAAAAAGGTAAAGAACAGTTTCAAAGTAAAGATTCTTCTTATAATGCATTCCCTTTTAGTCTAAAACACAATCTCTTGCCCTGAGTGTTTAAGGTGAATATAAAGCTGTTTCATAGTGTGAACAAGGTAAAGAACAGAGTTTCAAAGTAAGGATTCTTCTTATAATGCATTCCCTTTTAGTCTAAAACACAATCTCTTGCCCTGCAACAGTGTTTAAGGTGAATACAAAGCTGTTTCATAGTGTGAAAAAGGTAAAGAACAGAGTTTCTAAGTAAAGATTCTTCTTATGATGCATTGCCTTTTAGTCTAAAACACAATTTCTTGCCCTGAAACAGTGTTTAAGCTATTCAATTTGGTTAAAAACAATATTTCTTGCTCTGAAACGGTGTATAAGCTGATTACAATGCATAGAAACCCTGTTTCGTTCTGGTTAGAGGTGTACAAACAGAGTTGCAATTACTTTAAATGGTTAAGTTGTTCAGTTTGGTTAAAAACAATATTTCTTGCTCTGAAACGCTGTATAAGCCGATTACAATGCATAGAAACCCTGTTTCATTGTGGTGAAAGGGAGTTGCAATTACTTTAATTGGTCATATTACAAACAACTTGATCTCCCCTTGTTATAAACTCTTTTCATTTGAAATATGTGTTTTCTTAACATATTGTAAGTTATTCAGTTTGGTTAAAAACAAGATGTCTAGCTCTGAAACAGTGTTTAAGTTGAATACAAAGCTGTTTCATAGTGTGAAAATGGTAAAGAACAGTTTCTAAGTAAAGATTCTTCTTATAATGCATTCCCTTTTAGTCTAAAACACAATCTCTTGCCCTGAAACAGTGTTTAAGGTGAATACAAAGCTGTTTCATAGTGTGAAAAAGGTAAAGAACAGAGTTTCAAAGTAAAGATTCTTCTTATAATGCATTCCCTTTTAGTCTAATTCACAATCTCTTGCCCTGAAGCAGTGTTTAAGTTGAATATAAAGCTGTTTCATAGTGTGAAAAAGGTAAAGAACAGAGTTTCAAAGTAAAGATTCTTCTCATAATGCATTCCCTTTTAGTCTAAAACACAATCTCTTGCCCTGAAACAGTGTTTAAGGTGAATACAAAGCTGTTTCATAGTGTGAAAAAGGTAAAGAACAGTTTCAAAGTAAAGATTCTTCTTATAATGCATTCCCTTTTAGTCTAAAACACAATCTCTTGCCCTGAGTGTTTAAGGTGAATATAAAGCTGTTTCATAGTGTGAAAAAGGTAAAGAACAGAGTTTCAAAGTAAAGATTCTTCTTATAATGCATTCCCTTTTAGTCTAAAACACAATCTCTTGCCCTGAGTGTTTAAGGTGAATATAAAGCTGTTTCATAGTGTGAAAAAGTTAAAGAACAGAGTTTCAAAGTAAGGATTCTTCTTATAATGCATTCCCTTTTAGTCTAAAACACAATCTCTTGCCCTGCAACAGTGTTTAAGGTGAATACAAAGCTGTTTCATAGTGTGAAAAAGGTAAAGAACAGAGTTTCAAAGTAAAGATTCTTCTTATAATGCATTCCCTTTTAGTCTAAATCACAATCTCTTGCCCTGAAGCAGTGTTTAAGTTGAATATAAAGCTGTTTCATAGTGTGAAAAAGGTAAAGAACAGAGTTTCTAAGTAAAGATTCTTCTTATAATGCATTCCCTTTTAGTCTAAAACACAATTTCGTGCCCTGAAACAGTGTTTAAGCTATTCAATTTGGTTAAAAACAATATTTCTTGCTCTGAAACGGTGTATAAGCTGATTACAATGCATAGAAACCCTGTTTCGTTCTGGTTAGAGGTGTACAAACAGAGTTGCAATTACTTTAAATGGTTAAGTTGTTCAGTTTGGTTAAAAACAATATTTCTTGCTCTGAAACTATCTATAAGCCAATTATAATGCGTGGAAACGTTGCCTCCTTGTGGGTAGAGGTGTAAAAACAGAGTTGCAATTACTTTCAAGGGTCACATTAGAACCATGTTAAAACAACTTGTTTCTCCCCTGTATAAACTCTTTTCACTTGAAATATGTGTTTTCTTAGGATATTGTAAGTTGTTCAGTTTGGTTAAAAACAATATTTCTTGCTCTGAAACGCTGTATAAGCCGATTACAATGCATAGAAACCCTGTTTCATTGTGGTGAAAGGGAGTTGCAATTACTTTAATTGGTCATATTACAAACAACTTGATCTCCCCTTGTTATAAACTCTTTTCATTTGAAATATGTGTTTTCTTAACATATTGTAAGTTATTCAGTTTGGTTAAAAACAAGATGTCTAGCTCTGAAACAGTGTTTAAGTTGAATACAAAGCTGTTTCATAGTGTGAAAATGGTAAAGAACAGTTTCTAAGTAAAGATCCTTCTTATAATGCATTCCCTTTTAGTCTAAAACACAATCTCTTGCCCTGAAACAGTGTTTAAGGTGAATACAAAGCTGTTTCATTGTGTGAAAAAGGTAAAGAACAGTTTCAAAGTAAAGATTCTTCTTATAATGCATTCCCTTTTAGTCTAAAACACAATCTCTTGCCCTGAAACAGTGTTTAAGGTGAATAAAAAGCTGTTTCATAGTGTGAAAAAGGTAAAGAACAGAGTTTCTAAGTAAAGATTCTTATTATAATGCATTCCCTTTTAGTCTAAAACACAATCTCTTGCCCTGAAGCAGTGTTTAAGGTGAATACAAAGCTGTTTCATAGTGTGAAAAAGGTAAAGAACAGAGTTTCAAAGTAAGGATTCTTCTTATAATGCATTCCCTTTTAGTCTAAAACACAATCTCTTGCCCTGAAGCAGTGTTTAAGGTGAATACAAAGCTGTTTCATAGTGTGAAAAAGGTAAAGAACAGTTTCAAAGTAAAGATTCTTCTTATAATGCATTCCCTTTTAGTCTAAATCACAATCTCTTGCCCTGAAGCAGTGTTTAAGTTGAATATAAAGCTGTTTCATAGTGTGAAAAAGGTAAAGAACAGAGTTTCTAAGTAAAGATTCTTCTTATGATGCATTGCCTTTTAGTCTAAAACACAATTTCTTGCCCTGAAACAGTGTTTAAGCTATTCAATTTGGTTAAAAACAATATTTCTTGCTCTGAAACGGTGTATAAGCTGATTACAATGCATAGAAACCCTGTTTCGTTCTGGTTAGAGGTGTACAAACAGAGTTGCAATTACTTTAAATGGTTAAGTTGTTCAGTTTGGTTAAAAACAATATTTCTTGCTCTGAAACGCTGTATAAGCCGATTACAATGCATAGAAACCCTGTTTCATTGTGGTGAAAGGGAGTTGCAATTACTTTAATTGGTCATATTACAAACAACTTGATCTCCCCTTGTTATAAACTCTTTTCATTTGAAATATGTGTTTTCTTAACATATTGTAAGTTATTCAGTTTGGTTAAAAACAAGATGTCTAGCTCTGAAACAGTGTTTAAGTTGAATACAAAGCTGTTTCATAGTGTGAAAATGGTAAAGAACAGTTTCTAAGTAAAGATTCTTCTTATAATGCATTCCCTTTTAGTCTAAAACACAATCTCTTGCCCTGAAACAGTGTTTAAGGTGAATACAAAGCTGTTTCATAGTGTGAAAAAGGTAAAGAACAGAGTTTCAAAGTAAAGATTCTTCTTATAATGCATTCCCTTTTAGTCTAATTCACAATCTCTTGCCCTGAAGCAGTGTTTAAGTTGAATATAAAGCTGTTTCATAGTGTGAAAAAGGTAAAGAACAGAGTTTCAAAGTAAAGATTCTTCTCATAATGCATTCCCTTTTAGTCTAAAACACAATCTCTTGCCCTGAAACAGTGTTTAAGGTGAATACAAAGCTGTTTCATAGTGTGAAAAAGGTAAAGAACAGTTTCAAAGTAAAGATTCTTCTTATAATGCATTCCCTTTTAGTCTAAAACACAATCTCTTGCCCTGAGTGTTTAAGGTGAATATAAAGCTGTTTCATAGTGTGAAAAAGGTAAAGAACAGAGTTTCAAAGTAAAGATTCTTCTTATAATGCATTCCCCTTTAGTCTAAAACACAATCTCTTGCCCTGAGTGTTTAAGGTGAATATAAAGCTGTTTCATAGTGTGAAAAAGTTAAAGAACAGAGTTTCAAAGTAAGGATTCTTCTTATAATGCATTCCCTTTTAGTCTAAAACACAATCTCTTGCCCTGCAACAGTGTTTAAGGTGAATACAAAGCTGTTTCATAGTGTGAAAAAGGTAAAGAACAGAGTTTCAAAGTAAAGATTCTTCTTATAATGCATTCCCTTTTAGTCTAAATCACAATCTCTTGCCCTGAAGCAGTGTTTAAGTTGAATATAAAGCTGTTTCATAGTGTGAAAAAGGTAAAGAACAGAGTTTCTAAGTAAAGATTCTTCTTATAATGCATTCCCTTTTAGTCTAAAACACAATTTCGTGCCCTGAAACAGTGTTTAAGCTATTCAATTTGGTTAAAAACAATATTTCTTGCTCTGAAACGGTGTATAAGCTGATTACAATGCATAGAAACCCTGTTTCGTTCTGGTTAGAGGTGTACAAACAGAGTTGCAATTACTTTAAATGGTTAAGTTGTTCAGTTTGGTTAAAAACAATATTTCTTGCTCTGAAACTATCTATAAGCCAATTATAATGCGTGGAAACGTTGCCTCCTTGTGGGTAGAGGTGTAAAAACAGAGTTGCAATTACTTTCAAGGGTCACATTAGAACCATGTTAAAACAACTTGTTTCTCCCCTGTATAAACTCTTTTCACTTGAAATATGTGTTTTCTTAGGATATTGTAAGTTGTTCAGTTTGGTTAAAAACAATATTTCTTGCTCTGAAACGCTGTATAAGCCGATTACAATGCATAGAAACCCTGTTTCATTGTGGTGAAAGGGAGTTGCAATTACTTTAATTGGTCATATTACAAACAACTTGATCTCCCCTTGTTATAAACTCTTTTCATTTGAAATATGTGTTTTCTTAACATATTGTAAGTTATTCAGTTTGGTTAAAAACAAGATGTCTAGCTCTGAAACAGTGTTTAAGTTGAATACAAAGCTGTTTCATAGTGTGAAAATGGTAAAGAACAGTTTCTAAGTAAAGATCCTTCTTATAATGCATTCCCTTTTAGTCTAAAACACAATCTCTTGCCCTGAAACAGTGTTTAAGGTGAATACAAAGCTGTTTCATTGTGTGAAAAAGGTAAAGAACAGTTTCAAAGTAAAGATTCTTCTTATAATGCATTCCCTTTTAGTCTAAAACACAATCTCTTGCCCTGAAACAGTGTTTAAGGTGAATAAAAAGCTGTTTCATAGTGTGAAAAAGGTAAAGAACAGAGTTTCTAAGTAAAGATTCTTATTATAATGCATTCCCTTTTAGTCTAAAACACAATCTCTTGCCCTGAAGCAGTGTTTAAGGTGAATACAAAGCTGTTTCATAGTGTGAAAAAGGTAAAGAACAGATTTTCAAAGTAAAGATTCTTCTCATAATGCATTCCCTTTTAGTCTAAAACACAATCTCTTGCCCTGAAACAGTGTTTAAGGTGAATACAAAGCTGTTTCATAGTGTGAAAAAGGTAAAGAACAGAGTTTCAAAGTAAAGATTCTTCTCATAATGCATTCCCTTTTAGTCTAAAACACAATCTCTTGCCCTGAGTGTTTAAGGTGAATATAAAGCTGTTTCATAGTGTGAAAAAGGTAAAGAACAGAGTTTCAAAGTAAGGATTCTTCTTATAATGCATTCCCTTTTAGTCTAAAACACAATCTCTTGCCCTGAAGCAGTGTTTAAGGTGAATACAAAGCTGTTTCATAGTGTGAAAAAGGTAAAGAACAGTTTCAAAGTAAAGATTCTTCTTATAATGCATTCCCTTTTAGTCTAAATCACAATCTCTTGCCCTGAAGCAGTGTTTAAGTTGAATATAAAGCTGTTTCATAGTGTGAAAAAGGTAAAGAACAGAGTTTCTAAGTAAAGATTCTTCTTATAATGCATTCCCTTTTAGTCTAAAACACAATTTCGTGCCCTGAAACAGTGTTTAAGCTATTCAATTTGGTTAAAAACAATATTTCTTGCTCTGAAACGGTGTATAAGCTGATTACAATGCATAGAAACCCTGTTTCGTTCTGGTTAGAGGTGTACAAACAGAGTTGCAATTACTTTAAATGGTTAAGTTGTTCAGTTTGGTTAAAAACAATATTTCTTGCTCTGAAACTATGTATAAGCCAATTATAATGCGTGGAAACGTTGCCTCCTTGTGGGTAGAGGTGTAAAAACAGAGTTGCAATTACTTTCAAGGGTCACATTAGAACCATGTTAAAACAACTTGTTTCTCCCCTGTATAAACTCTTTTCACTTGAAATATGTGTTTTCTTAGGATATTGTAAGTTGTTCAGTTTGGTTAAAAACAATATTTCTTGCTCTGAAACGCTGTATAAGCCGATTACAATGCATAGAAACCCTGTTTCATTGTGGTGAAAGGGAGTTGCAATTACTTTAATTGGTCATATTACAAACAAATTGATCTCCCCTTGTTATAAACACTTTTCATTTGAAATATGTGTTTTCTTAACATATTGTAAGTTATTCAGTTTGGTTAAAAACAAGATGTCTAGCTCTGAAACAGTGTTTAAGTTGAATACAAAGCTGTTTCATAGTGTGAAAATGGTAAAGAACAGTTATTAAGTAAAGATCCTTCTTATAATGCATTCCCTTTTAGTCTAAAACACAATCTCTTGCCCTGAAACAGTGTTTAAGGTGAATACAAAGCTGTTTCATTGTGTGAAAAAGGTAAAGAACAGTTTCAAAGTAAAGATTCTTCTTATAATGCATTCCCTTTTAGTCTAAAACACAATCTCTTGCCCTGAAACAGTGTTTAAGGTGAATACAAAGCTGTTTCATAGTGTGAAAAAGGTAAAGAACAGAGTTTCTAAGTAAAGATTCTTATTATAATGCATTCCCTTTTAGTCTAAAACACAATCTCTTGCCCTGAAGCAGTGTTTAAGGTGAATACAAAGCTGTTTCATAGTGTGAAAAAGGTAAAGAACAGAGTTTCAAAGTAAGGATTCTTCTTATAATGCATTCCCTTTTAGTCTAAAACACAATCTCTTGCCCTGAAGCAGTGTTTAAGGTGAATACAAAGCTGTTTCATAGTGTGAAAAAGGTAAAGAACAGAGTTTCAAAGTAAAGATTCTTCTTATAATGCATTCCCTTTTAGTCTAAATCACAATCTCTTGCCCTGAAGCAGTGTTTAAGTTGAATATAAAGCTGTTTCATAGTGTGAAAAAGGTAAAGAACAGAGTTTCAAAGTAAAGATTCTTCTTATAATGCATTCCCTTTTAGTCTAAAACACAATCTCTTGCCCTGAAGCAGTGTTTAAGGTGAATACAAAGCTGTTTCATAGTGTGAAAAAGGTAAAGAACAGAGTTTCAAAGTAAAGATTCTTCTTATAATGCATTCCCTTTTAGTCTAATTCACAATCTCTTGCCCTGAAACAGTGTTTAAGGTGAATACAAAGCTGTTTCATAGTGTGAAAAAGGTAAAGAACAGAGTTTCAAAGTAAAGATTCTTCTCATAATGCATTCCCTTTTAGTCTAAAACACAATCTCTTGCCCTGCAACAGTGTTTAAGGTGAATACAAAGCTGTTTCATAGTGTGAAAAAGGTAAAGAACAGAGTTTCAAAGTAAAGAATCTTCTTAAAATGCATTCCCTTTTAGTCTAAATCACAATCTCTTGCCCTGAAGCAGTGTTTAAGTTGAATATAAAGCTGTTTCATAGTGTGAAAAAGGTAAAGAACAGAGTTTCAAAGTAAAGAATCTTCTTAAAATGCATTCCCTTTTAGTCTAAATCACAATCTCTTGCCCTGAAGCAGTGTTTAAGTTGAATATAAAGCTGTTTCATAGTGTGAAAAAGGTAAAGAACAGAGTTTCTAAATAAAGATTCTTCTTATAATGCATTCCCTTTTAGTCTAAAACACAATTTCTTGCCCTGAAACAGTGTTTAATGTGAATACAAAGCTGTTTCATATTGTGAAAAAGGTAAAGAACAGAGTTTCAAAGTAAAGATTCTTCTTATAATGCATTCCCTTTTAGTCTAAAACACAATCTCTTGCCCTGAAGCAGTGTTTAAGGTGAATACAAAGCTGTTTCATAGTGTGAAAAAGGTAAAGAACAGAGTTTCAAAGTAAAGATTCTTCTTATAATGCATTCCCTTTTAGTCTAAATCACAATCTCTTGCCCTGAAGCAGTGTTTAAGTTGAATATAAAGCTGTTTCATAGTGTGAAAAAGGTAAAGAACAGAGTTTCTAAGTAAAGATTCTTCTTATAATGCATTCCCTTTTAGTCTAAAACACAATTTCGTGCCCTGAAACAGTGTTTAAGCTATTCAATTTGGTTAAAAACAATATTTCTTGCTCTGAAACGGTGTATAAGCTGATTACAATGCATAGAAACCCTGTTTCGTTCTGGTTAGAGGTGTACAAACAGAGTTGCAATTACTTTAAATGGTTAAGTTGTTCAGTTTGGTTAAAAACAATATTTCTTGCTCTGAAACTATGTATAAGCCAATTATAATGCGTGGAAACGTTGCCTCCTTGTGGGTAGAGGTGTAAAAACAGAGTTGCAATTACTTTCAAGGGTCACATTAGAACCATGTTAAAACAACTTGTTTCTCCCCTGTATAAACTCTTTTCACTTGAAATATGTGTTTTCTTAGGATATTGTAAGTTGTTCAGTTTGGTTAAAAACAATATTTCTTGCTCTGAAACGCTGTATAAGCCGATTACAATGCATAGAAACCCTGTTTCATTGTGGTGAAAGGGAGTTGCAATTACTTTAATTGGTCATATTACAAACAACTTGATCTCCCCTTGTTATAAACTCTTTTCATTTGAAATATGTGTTTTCTTAACATATTGTAAGTTATTCAGTTTGGTTAAAAACAAGATGTCTAGCTCTGAAACAGTGTTTAAGTTGAATACAAAGCTGTTTCATAGTGTGAAAATGGTAAAGAACAGTTATTAAGTAAAGATCCTTCTTATAATGCATTCCCTTTTAGTCTAAAACACAATCTCTTGCCCTGAAACAGTGTTTAAGGTGAATACAAAGCTGTTTCATTGTGTGAAAAAGGTAAAGAACAGTTTCAAAGTAAAGATTCTTCTTATAATGCATTCCCTTTTAGTCTAAAACACAATCTCTTGCCCTGAAACAGTGTTTAAGGTGAATACAAAGCTGTTTCATAGTGTGAAAAAGGTAAAGAACAGAGTTTCTAAGTAAAGATTCTTATTATAATGCATTCCCTTTTAGTCTAAAACACAATCTCTTGCCCTGAAGCAGTGTTTAAGGTGAATACAAAGCTGTTTCATAGTGTGAAAAAGGTAAAGAACAGAGTTTCAAAGTAAGGATTCTTCTTATAATGCATTCCCTTTTAGTCTAAAACACAAACTCTTGCCCTGAAGCAGTGTTTAAGGTGAATACAAAGCTGTTTCATAGTGTGAAAAAGGTAAAGAACAGAGTTTAAAAGTAAAGATTCTTCTTATAATGCATTCCCTTTTAGTCTAAATCACAATCTCTTGCCCTGAAGCAGTGTTTAAGTTGAATATAAAGCTGTTTCATAGTGTGAAAAAGGTAAAGAACAGAGTTTCAAAGTAAAGATTCTTCTTATAATGCATTCCCTTTTAGTCTAAAACACAATCTCTTGCCCTGAAGCAGTGTTTAAGGTGAATACAAAGCTGTTTCATAGTGTGAAAAAGGTAAAGAACAGAGTTTCAAAGTAAAGATTCTTCTTATAATGCATTCCCTTTTAGTCTAATTCACAATCTCTTGCCCTGAAACAGTGTTTAAGGTGAATACAAAGCTGTTTCATAGTGTGAAAAAGGTAAAGAACAGAGTTTCAAAGTAAAGAATCTTCTTAAAATGCATTCCCTTTTAGTCTAAATCACAATCTCTTGCCCTGAAGCAGTGTTTAAGTTGAATATAAAGCTGTTTCATAGTGTGAAAAAGGTAAAGAACAGAGTTTCTAAATAAAGATTCTTCTTATAATGCATTCCCTTTTAGTCTAAAACACAATTTCTTGCCCTGAAACAGTGTTTAATGTGAATATAAAGCTGTTTCATATTGTGAAAAAGGTAAAGAACAGAGTTTCAAAGTAAAGATTCTTCTCATAATGCATTCCCTTTTAGTCTAAAACACAATCTCTTGCCCTGAAGCAGTGTTTAAGGTGAATACAAAGCTGTTTCATAGTGTGAAAAAGGTAAAGAACAGAGTTTCAAAGTAAAGATTCTTCTCATAATGCATTCCCTTTTAGTCTAAAACACAATCTCTTGCCCTGCAACAGTGTTTAAGGTGAATACAAAGCTGTTTCATAGTGTGAAAAAGGTAAAGAACAGAGTTTCAAAGTAAAGAATCTTCTTAAAATGCATTCCCTTTTAGTCTAAATCACAATCTCTTGCCCTGAAGCAGTGTTTAAGTTGAATATAAAGCTGTTTCATAGTGTGAAAAAGGTAAAGAACAGAGTTTCAAAGTAAAGATTCTTCTTATAATGCATTCCCTTTTAGTCTAATTCACAATCTCTTGCCCTGAAACAGTGTTTAAGGTGAATACAAAGCTGTTTCATAGTGTGAAAAAGGTAAAGAACAGAGTTTCAAAGTAAAGATTCTTCTCATAATGCATTCCCTTTTAGTCTAAAACACAATCTCTTGCCCTGCAACAGTGTTTAAGGTGAATACAAAGCTGTTTCATAGTGTGAAAAAGGTAAAGAACAGAGTTTCAAAGTAAAGAATCTTCTTAAAATGCATTCCCTTTTAGTCTAAATCACAATCTCTTGCCCTGAAGCAGTGTTTAAGTTGAATATAAAGCTGTTTCATAGTGTGAAAAAGGTAAAGAACAGAGTTTCTAAATAAAGATTCTTCTTATAATGCATTCCCTTTTAGTCTAAAACACAATTTCTTGCCCTGAAACAGTGTTTAATGTGAATACAAAGCTGTTTCATATTGTGAAAAAGGTAAAGAACAGAGTTTCAAAGTAAAGATTCTTCTCATAATGCATTCCCTTTTAGTCTAAAACACAATCTCTTGCCCTGAAGCAGTGTTTAAGGTGAATACAAAGCTGTTTCATAGTGTGAAAAAGGTAAAGAACAGAGTTTCAAAGTAAAGATTCTTCTCATAATGCATTCCCTTTTAGTCTAAAACACAATCTCTTGCCCTGCAACAGTGTTTAAGGTGAATACAAAGCTGTTTCATAGTGTGAAAAAGGTAAAGAACAGAGTTTCAAAGTAAAGAATCTTCTTAAAATGCATTCCCTTTTAGTCTAAATCACAATCTCTTGCCCTGAAGCAGTGTTTAAGTTGAATATAAAGCTGTTTCATAGTGTGAAAAAGGTAAAGAACAGAGTTTCTAAATAAAGATTCTTCTTATAATGCATTCCCTTTTAGTCTAAAACACAATTTCTTGCCCTGAAACAGTGTTTAATGTGAATACCAAGCTGTTTCATATTGTGAAAAAGGTAAAGAACAGAGTTTCAAAGTAAAGATTCTTCTTATAATGCATTCCCTTTTAGTCTAAAACACAATCTCTTGCCCTGAAGCAGTGTTTAAGGTGAATACAAAGCTGTTTCATAGTGTGAAAAAGGTAAAGAACAGAGTTTCAAAGTAAAGATTCTTCTTATAATGCATTCCCTTTTAGTCTTAATCACAATCTCTTGCCCTGAAGCAGTGTTTAAGTTGAATATAAAGCTGTTTCATAGTGTGAAAAAGGTAAAGAACAGAGTTTCTAAGTAAAGATTCTTCTTATAATGCATTCCCTTTTAGTCTAAAACACAATTTCGTGCCCTGAAACAGTGTTTAAGCTATTCAATTTGGTTAAAAACAATATTTCTTGCTCTGAAACGGTGTATAAGCTGATTACAATGCATAGAAACCCTGTTTCGTTCTGGTTAGAGGTGTACAAACAGAGTTGCAATTACTTTAAATGGTTAAGTTGTTCAGTTTGGTTAAAAACAATATTTCTTGCTCTGAAACTATGTATAAGCCAATTATAATGCGTGGAAACGTTGCCTCCTTGTGGGTAGAGGTGTAAAAACAGAGTTGCAATTACTTTCAAGGGTCACATTAGAACCATGTTAAAACAACTTGTTTCTCCCCTGTATAAACTCTTTTCACTTGAAATATGTGTTTTCTTAGGATATTGTAAGTTGTTCAGTTTGGTTAAAAACAATATTTCTTGCTCTGAAATGCTGTATAAGCCGATTACAATGCATAGAAACCCTGTTTCATTGTGGTGAAAGGGAGTTGCAATTACTTTAATTGGTCATATTACAAACAAATTGATCTCCCCTTGTTATAAACTCTTTTCATTTGAAATATGTGTTTTCTTAACATATTGTAAGTTATTCAGTTTGGTTAAAAACAAGATGTCTAGCTCTGAAACAGTGTTTAAGTTGAATACAAAGCTGTTTCATAGTGTGAAAATGGTAAAGAACAGTTATTAAGTGAAGATCCTTCTTATAATGCATTCCCTTTTAGTCTAAAACACAATCTCTTGCCATGAAACAGTGTTTAAGGTGAATACAAAGCTGTTTCATTGTGTGAAAAAGGTAAAGAACAGTTTCAAAGTAAAGATTCTTCTTATAATGCATTCCCTTTTAGTCTAAAACACAATCTCTTGCCCTGAAACAGTGTTTAAGGTGAATACAAAGCTGTTTCATAGTGTGAAAAAGGTAAAGAACAGAGTTTCTAAGTAAAGATTCTTATTATAATGCATTCCCTTTTAGTCTAAAACACAATCTCTTGCCCTGAAGCAGTGTTTAAGGTGAATACAAAGCTGTTTCATAGTGTGAAAAAGGTAAAGAACAGAGTTTCAAAGTAAGGATTCTTCTTATAATGCATTCCCTTTTAGTCTAAAACACAATCTCTTGCCCTGAAGCAGTGTTTAAGGTGAATACAAAGCTGTTTCATAGTGTGAAAAAGGTAAAGAACAGAGTTTCAAAGTAAAGATTCTTCTTATAATGCATTCCCTTTTAGTCTAAATCACAATCTCTTGCCCTGAAGCAGTGTTTAAGTTGAATATAAAGCTGTTTCATAGTGTGAAAAAGGTAAAGAACAGAGTTTCTAAGTAAAGATTCTTCTTATAATGCATTCCCTTTTAGTCTAAAACACAATTTCGTGCCCTGAAACAGTGTTTAAGCTATTCAATTTGGTTAAAAACAATATTTCTTGCTCTGAAACGGTGTATAAGCTGATTACAATGCATAGAAACCCTGTTTCGTTCTGGTTAGAGGTGTACAAACAGAGTTGCAATTACTTTAAATGGTTAAGTTGTTCAGTTTGGTTAAAAACAATATTTCTTGCTCTGAAACTATCTATAAGCCAATTATAATGCGTGGAAACGTTGCCTCCTTGTGGGTAGAGGTGTAAAAACAGAGTTGCAATTACTTTCAAGGGTCACATTAGAACCATGTTAAAACAACTTGTTTCTCCCCTGTATAAACTCTTTTCACTTGAAATATGTGTTTTCTTAGGATATTGTAAGTTGTTCAGTTTGGTTAAAAACAATATTTCTTGCTCTGAAACGCTGTATAAGCCGATTACAATGCATAGAAACCCTGTTTCATTGTGGTGAAAGGGAGTTGCAATTACTTTAATTGGTCATATTACAAACAACTTGATCTCCCCTTGTTATAAACTCTTTTCATTTGAAATATGTGTTTTCTTAACATATTGTAAGTTATTCAGTTTGGTTAAAAACAAGATGTCTAGCTCTGAAACAGTGTATAAGTTGAATACAAAGCTGTTTCATAGTGTGAAAATGGTAAAGAACAGTTTCTAAGTAAAGATTCTTCTTATAATGCATTCCCTTTTAGTCTAAAACACAATCTCTTGCCCTGAAACAGTGTTTAAGGTGAATACAAAGCTGTTTCATTGTGTGAAAAAGGTAAAGAACAGTTTCAAAGTAAAGATTCTTCTTATAATGCATTCCCTTTTAGTCTAAAACACAATCTCTTGCCCTGAAACAGTGTTTAAGGTTAATACAAAGCTGTTTCATAGTGTGAAAAAGGTAAAGAACAGAGTTTCTAAGTAAAGATTCTTCTTATAATGCATTCCCTTTTAGTCTAAATCACAATCTCTTGCCCTGAAGCAGTGTTTAAGTTGAATATAAAGCTGTTTCATAGTGTGAAAAAGGTAAAGAACAGAGTTTCTAAGTAAAGATTCTTCTTATAATGCATTCCCTTTTAGTCTAAAACACAATTTCGTGCCCTGAAACAGTGTTTAAGCTATTCAATTTGGTTAAAAACAATATTTCTTGCTCTGAAACGGTGTATAAGCTGATTACAATGCATAGAAACCCTGTTTCGTTCTGGTTAGAGGTGTACAAACAGAGTTGCAATTACTTTAAATGGTTAAGTTGTTCAGTTTGGTTAAAAACAATATTTCTTGCTCTGAAACTATCTATAAGCCAATTATAATGCGTGGAAACGTTGCCTCCTTGTGGGTAGAGGTGTAAAAACAGAGTTGCAATTACTTTCAAGGGTCACATTAGAACCATGTTAAAACAACTTGTTTCTCCCCTGTATAAACTCTTTTCACTTGAAATATGTGTTTTCTTAGGATATTGTAAGTTGTTCAGTTTGGTTAAAAACAATATTTCTTGCTCTGAAACGCTGTATAAGCCGATTACAATGCATAGAAACCCTGTTTCATTGTGGTGAAAGGGAGTTGCAATTACTTTAATTGGTCATATTACAAACAACTTGATCTCCCCTTGTTATAAACTCTTTTCATTTGAAATATGTGTTTTCTTAACATATTGTAAGTTATTCAGTTTGGTTAAAAACAAGATGTCTAGCTCTGAAGCAGTGTTTAAGTTGAATATAAAGCTGTTTCATAGTGTGAAAAAGGTAAAGAACAGAGTTTCTAAATAAAGATTCTTCTTATAATGCATTCCCTTTTAGTCTAAAACACAATCTCTTGCCCTAAAGCAGTGTTTAAGTTGAATATAAAGCTGTTTCATAGTGTGAAAAAGGTAAAGAACAGAGTTTCAAAGTAAAGATTCTTCTTATAATGCATTCCCTTTTAGTCTAAAACACAATCTCTTGCCCTGAAGCAGTGTTTAAGGTGAATACAAAGCTGTTTCATAGTGTGAAAAAGGTAAAGAACAGAGTTTCAAAGTAAAGATTCTTCTTATAATGCATTCCCTTTTAGTCTAATTCACAATCTCTTGCCCTGAAACAGTGTTTAAGGTGAATACAAAGCTGTTTCATAGTGTGAAAAAGGTAAAGAACAGAGTTTCAAAGTAAAGAATCTTCTTAAAATGCATTCCCTTTTAGTCTAAATCACAATCTCTTGCCCTGAAGCAGTGTTTAAGTTGAATATAAAGCTGTTTCATAGTGTGAAAAAGGTAAAGAACAGAGTTTCTAAATAAAGATTCTTCTTATAATGCATTCCCTTTTAGTCTAAAACACAATTTCTTGCCCTGAAACAGTGTTTAATGTGAATATAAAGCTGTTTCATATTGTGAAAAAGGTAAAGAACAGAGTTTCAAAGTAAAGATTCTTCTCATAATGCATTCCCTTTTAGTCTAAAACACAATCTCTTGCCCTGAAGCAGTGTTTAAGGTGAATACAAAGCTGTTTCATAGTGTGAAAAAGGTAAAGAACAGAGTTTCAAAGTAAAGATTCTTCTCATAATGCATTCCCTTTTAGTCTAAAACACAATCTCTTGCCCTGCAACAGTGTTTAAGGTGAATACAAAGCTGTTTCATAGTGTGAAAAAGGTAAAGAACAGAGTTTCAAAGTAAAGAATCTTCTTAAAATGCATTCCCTTTTAGTCTAAATCACAATCTCTTGCCCTGAAGCAGTGTTTAAGTTGAATATAAAGCTGTTTCATAGTGTGAAAAAGGTAAAGAACAGAGTTTCAAAGTAAAGATTCTTCTTATAATGCATTCCCTTTTAGTCTAATTCACAATCTCTTGCCCTGAAACAGTGTTTAAGGTGAATACAAAGCTGTTTCATAGTGTGAAAAAGGTAAAGAACAGAGTTTCAAAGTAAAGATTCTTCTCATAATGCATTCCCTTTTAGTCTAAAACACAATCTCTTGCCCTGCAACAGTGTTTAAGGTGAATACAAAGCTGTTTCATAGTGTGAAAAAGGTAAAGAACAGAGTTTCAAAGTAAAGAATCTTCTTAAAATGCATTCCCTTTTAGTCTAAATCACAATCTCTTGCCCTGAAGCAGTGTTTAAGTTGAATATAAAGCTGTTTCATAGTGTGAAAAAGGTAAAGAACAGAGTTTCTAAATAAAGATTCTTCTTATAATGCATTCCCTTTTAGTCTAAAACACAATTTCTTGCCCTGAAACAGTGTTTAATGTGAATACAAAGCTGTTTCATATTGTGAAAAAGGTAAAGAACAGAGTTTCAAAGTAAAGATTCTTCTCATAATGCATTCCCTTTTAGTCTAAAACACAATCTCTTGCCCTGAAGCAGTGTTTAAGGTGAATACAAAGCTGTTTCATAGTGTGAAAAAGGTAAAGAACAGAGTTTCAAAGTAAAGATTCTTCTCATAATGCATTCCCTTTTAGTCTAAAACACAATCTCTTGCCCTGCAACAGTGTTTAAGGTGAATACAAAGCTGTTTCATAGTGTGAAAAAGGTAAAGAACAGAGTTTCAAAGTAAAGAATCTTCTTAAAATGCATTCCCTTTTAGTCTAAATCACAATCTCTTGCCCTGAAGCAGTGTTTAAGTTGAATATAAAGCTGTTTCATAGTGTGAAAAAGGTAAAGAACAGAGTTTCTAAATAAAGATTCTTCTTATAATGCATTCCCTTTTAGTCTAAAACACAATTTCTTGCCCTGAAACAGTGTTTAATGTGAATACCAAGCTGTTTCATATTGTGAAAAAGGTAAAGAACAGAGTTTCAAAGTAAAGATTCTTCTTATAATGCATTCCCTTTTAGTCTAAAACACAATCTCTTGCCCTGAAGCAGTGTTTAAGGTGAATACAAAGCTGTTTCATAGTGTGAAAAAGGTAAAGAACAGAGTTTCAAAGTAAAGATTCTTCTTATAATGCATTCCCTTTTAGTCTTAATCACAATCTCTTGCCCTGAAGCAGTGTTTAAGTTGAATATAAAGCTGTTTCATAGTGTGAAAAAGGTAAAGAACAGAGTTTCTAAGTAAAGATTCTTCTTATAATGCATTCCCTTTTAGTCTAAAACACAATTTCGTGCCCTGAAACAGTGTTTAAGCTATTCAATTTGGTTAAAAACAATATTTCTTGCTCTGAAACGGTGTATAAGCTGATTACAATGCATAGAAACCCTGTTTCGTTCTGGTTAGAGGTGTACAAACAGAGTTGCAATTACTTTAAATGGTTAAGTTGTTCAGTTTGGTTAAAAACAATATTTCTTGCTCTGAAACTATGTATAAGCCAATTATAATGCGTGGAAACGTTGCCTCCTTGTGGGTAGAGGTGTAAAAACAGAGTTGCAATTACTTTCAAGGGTCACATTAGAACCATGTTAAAACAACTTGTTTCTCCCCTGTATAAACTCTTTTCACTTGAAATATGTGTTTTCTTAGGATATTGTAAGTTGTTCAGTTTGGTTAAAAACAATATTTCTTGCTCTGAAATGCTGTATAAGCCGATTACAATGCATAGAAACCCTGTTTCATTGTGGTGAAAGGGAGTTGCAATTACTTTAATTGGTCATATTACAAACAAATTGATCTCCCCTTGTTATAAACTCTTTTCATTTGAAATATGTGTTTTCTTAACATATTGTAAGTTATTCAGTTTGGTTAAAAACAAGATGTCTAGCTCTGAAACAGTGTTTAAGTTGAATACAAAGCTGTTTCATAGTGTGAAAATGGTAAAGAACAGTTATTAAGTGAAGATCCTTCTTATAATGCATTCCCTTTTAGTCTAAAACACAATCTCTTGCCATGAAACAGTGTTTAAGGTGAATACAAAGCTGTTTCATTGTGTGAAAAAGGTAAAGAACAGTTTCAAAGTAAAGATTCTTCTTATAATGCATTCCCTTTTAGTCTAAAACACAATCTCTTGCCCTGAAACAGTGTTTAAGGTGAATACAAAGCTGTTTCATAGTGTGAAAAAGGTAAAGAACAGAGTTTCTAAGTAAAGATTCTTATTATAATGCATTCCCTTTTAGTCTAAAACACAATCTCTTGCCCTGAAGCAGTGTTTAAGGTGAATACAAAGCTGTTTCATAGTGTGAAAAAGGTAAAGAACAGAGTTTCAAAGTAAGGATTCTTCTTATAATGCATTCCCTTTTAGTCTAAAACACAATCTCTTGCCCTGAAGCAGTGTTTAAGGTGAATACAAAGCTGTTTCATAGTGTGAAAAAGGTAAAGAACAGAGTTTCAAAGTAAAGATTCTTCTTATAATGCATTCCCTTTTAGTCTAAATCACAATCTCTTGCCCTGAAGCAGTGTTTAAGTTGAATATAAAGCTGTTTCATAGTGTGAAAAAGGTAAAGAACAGAGTTTCTAAGTAAAGATTCTTCTTATAATGCATTCCCTTTTAGTCTAAAACACAATTTCGTGCCCTGAAACAGTGTTTAAGCTATTCAATTTGGTTAAAAACAATATTTCTTGCTCTGAAACGGTGTATAAGCTGATTACAATGCATAGAAACCCTGTTTCGTTCTGGTTAGAGGTGTACAAACAGAGTTGCAATTACTTTAAATGGTTAAGTTGTTCAGTTTGGTTAAAAACAATATTTCTTGCTCTGAAACTATCTATAAGCCAATTATAATGCGTGGAAACGTTGCCTCCTTGTGGGTAGAGGTGTAAAAACAGAGTTGCAATTACTTTCAAGGGTCACATTAGAACCATGTTAAAACAACTTGTTTCTCCCCTGTATAAACTCTTTTCACTTGAAATATGTGTTTTCTTAGGATATTGTAAGTTGTTCAGTTTGGTTAAAAACAATATTTCTTGCTCTGAAACGCTGTATAAGCCGATTACAATGCATAGAAACCCTGTTTCATTGTGGTGAAAGGGAGTTGCAATTACTTTAATTGGTCATATTACAAACAACTTGATCTCCCCTTGTTATAAACTCTTTTCATTTGAAATATGTGTTTTCTTAACATATTGTAAGTTATTCAGTTTGGTTAAAAACAAGATGTCTAGCTCTGAAACAGTGTATAAGTTGAATACAAAGCTGTTTCATAGTGTGAAAATGGTAAAGAACAGTTTCTAAGTAAAGATTCTTCTTATAATGCATTCCCTTTTAGTCTAAAACACAATCTCTTGCCCTGAAACAGTGTTTAAGGTGAATACAAAGCTGTTTCATTGTGTGAAAAAGGTAAAGAACAGTTTCAAAGTAAAGATTCTTCTTATAATGCATTCCCTTTTAGTCTAAAACACAATCTCTTGCCCTGAAACAGTGTTTAAGGTTAATACAAAGCTGTTTCATAGTGTGAAAAAGGTAAAGAACAGAGTTTCTAAGTAAAGATTCTTCTTATAATGCATTCCCTTTTAGTCTAAATCACAATCTCTTGCCCTGAAGCAGTGTTTAAGTTGAATATAAAGCTGTTTCATAGTGTGAAAAAGGTAAAGAACAGAGTTTCTAAGTAAAGATTCTTCTTATAATGCATTCCCTTTTAGTCTAAAACACAATTTCGTGCCCTGAAACAGTGTTTAAGCTATTCAATTTGGTTAAAAACAATATTTCTTGCTCTGAAACGGTGTATAAGCTGATTACAATGCATAGAAACCCTGTTTCGTTCTGGTTAGAGGTGTACAAACAGAGTTGCAATTACTTTAAATGGTTAAGTTGTTCAGTTTGGTTAAAAACAATATTTCTTGCTCTGAAACTATCTATAAGCCAATTATAATGCGTGGAAACGTTGCCTCCTTGTGGGTAGAGGTGTAAAAACAGAGTTGCAATTACTTTCAAGGGTCACATTAGAACCATGTTAAAACAACTTGTTTCTCCCCTGTATAAACTCTTTTCACTTGAAATATGTGTTTTCTTAGGATATTGTAAGTTGTTCAGTTTGGTTAAAAACAATATTTCTTGCTCTGAAACGCTGTATAAGCCGATTACAATGCATAGAAACCCTGTTTCATTGTGGTGAAAGGGAGTTGCAATTACTTTAATTGGTCATATTACAAACAACTTGATCTCCCCTTGTTATAAACTCTTTTCATTTGAAATATGTGTTTTCTTAACATATTGTAAGTTATTCAGTTTGGTTAAAAACAAGATGTCTAGCTCTGAAACAGTGTATAAGTTGAATACAAAGCTGTTTCATAGTGTGAAAATGGTAAAGAACAGTTTCTAAGTAAAGATTCTTCTTATAATGCATTCCCTTTTAGTCTAAAACACAATCTCTTGCCCTGAAACAGTGTTTAAGGTGAATACAAAGCTGTTTCATTGTGTGAAAAAGGTAAAGAACAGTTTCAAAGTAAAGATTCTTCTTATAATGCATTCCCTTTTAGTCTAAAACACAATCTCTTGCCCTGAAACAGTGTTTAAGGTTAATACAAAGCTGTTTCATAGTGTGAAAAAGGTAAAGAACAGAGTTTCTAAGTAAAGATTCTTATTATAATGCATTCCCTTTTAGTCTAAAACACAATCTCTTGCCCTGAAGCAGTGTTTAAGGTGAATACAAAGCTGTTTCATAGTGTGAAAAAGGTAAAGAACAGATTTTCAAAGTAAAGATTCTTCTCATAATGCATTCCCTTTTAGTCTAAAACACAATCTCTTGCCCTGAAACAGTGTTTAAGGTGAATACAAAGCTGTTTCATAGTGTGAAAAAGGTAAAGAACAGAGTTTCAAAGTAAAGATTCTTCTCATAATGCATTCCCTTTTAGTCTAAAACACAATCTCTTGCCCTGAGTGTTTAAGGTGAATATAAAGCTGTTTCATAGTGTGAAAAAGGTAAAGAACAGAGTTTCAAAGTAAGGATTCTTCTTATAATGCATTCCCTTTTAGTCTAAAACACAATTTCGTGCCCTGAAACAGTGTTTAAGCTATTCAATTTGGTTAAAAACAATATTTCTTGCTCTGAAACGGTGTATAAGCTGATTACAATGCATAGAAACCCTGTTTCGTTCTGGTTAGAGGTGTACAAACAGAGTTGCAATTACTTTAAATGGTTAAGTTGTTCAGTTTGGTTAAAAACAATATTTCTTGCTCTGAAACTATGTATAAGCCAATTATAATGCGTGGAAACGTTGCCTCCTTGTGGGTAGAGGTGTAAAAACAGAGTTGCAATTACTTTCAAGGGTCACATTAGAACCATGTTAAAACAACTTGTTTCTCCCCTGTATAAACTCTTTTCACTTGAAATATGTGTTTTCTTAGGATATTGTAAGTTGTTCAGTTTGGTTAAAAACAATATTTCTTGCTCTGAAACGCTGTATAAGCCGATTACAATGCATAGAAACCCTGTTTCATTGTGGTGAAAGGGAGTTGCAATTACTTTAATTGGTCATATTACAAACAAATTGATCTCCCCTTGTTATAAACTCTTTTCATTTGAAATATGTGTTTTCTTAACATATTGTAAGTTATTCAGTTTGGTTAAAAACAAGATGTCTAGCTCTGAAACAGTGTTTAAGTTGAATACAAAGCTGTTTCATAGTGTGAAAATGGTAAAGAACAGTTATTAAGTAAAGATCCTTCTTATAATGCATTCCCTTTTAGTCTAAAACACAATCTCTTGCCCTGAAACAGTGTTTAAGGTGAATACAAAGCTGTTTCATAGTGTGAAAAAGGTAAAGAACAGAGTTTCTAAGTAAAGATTCTTATTATAATGCATTCCCTTTTAGTCTAAAACACAATCTCTTGCCCTGAAGCAGTGTTTAAGGTGAATACAAAGCTGTTTCATAGTGTGAAAAAGGTAAAGAACAGAGTTTCAAAGTAAGGATTCTTCTTATAATGCATTCCCTTTTAGTCTAAAACACAATCTCTTGCCCTGAAGCAGTGTTTAAGGTGAATACAAAGCTGTTTCATAGTGTGAAAAAGGTAAAGAACAGAGTTTCAAAGTAAAGATTCTTCTTATAATGCATTCCCTTTTAGTCTAAATCACAATCTCTTGCCCTGAAGCAGTGTTTAAGTTGAATATAAAGCTGTTTCATAGTGTGAAAAAGGTAAAGAACAGAGTTTCTAAGTAAAGATTCTTCTTATAATGCATTCCCTTTTAGTCTAAAACACAATTTCGTGCCCTGAAACAGTGTTTAAGCTATTCAATTTGGTTAAAAACAATATTTCTTGCTCTGAAACGGTGTATAAGCTGATTACAATGCATAGAAACCCTGTTTCGTTCTGGTTAGAGGTGTACAAACAGAGTTGCAATTACTTTAAATGGTTAAGTTGTTCAGTTTGGTTAAAAACAATATTTCTTGCTCTGAAACTATCTATAAGCCAATTATAATGCGTGGAAACGTTGCCTCCTTGTGGGTAGAGGTGTAAAAACAGAGTTGCAATTACTTTCAAGGGTCACATTAGAACCATGTTAAAACAACTTGTTTCTCCCCTGTATAAACTCTTTTCACTTGAAATATGTGTTTTCTTAGGATATTGTAAGTTGTTCAGTTTGGTTAAAAACAATATTTCTTGCTCTGAAACGCTGTATAAGCCGATTACAATGCATAGAAACCCTGTTTCATTGTGGTGAAAGGGAGTTGCAATTACTTTAATTGGTCATATTACAAACAACTTGATCTCCCCTTGTTATAAACTCTTTTCATTTGAAATATGTGTTTTCTTAACATATTGTAAGTTATTCAGTTTGGTTAAAAACAAGATGTCTAGCTCTGAAACAGTGTTTAAGTTGAATACAAAGCTGTTTCATAGTGTGAAAATGGTAAAGAACAGTTTCTAAGTAAAGATCCTTCTTATAATGCATTCCCTTTTAGTCTAAAACACAATCTCTTGCCCTGAAACAGTGTTTAAGGTGAATACAAAGCTGTTTCATTGTGTGAAAAAGGTAAAGAACAGTTTCAAAGTAAAGATTCTTCTTATAATGCATTACCTTTTAGTCTAAAACACAATCTCTTGCCCTGAAAGTGTTTAAGGTGAATACAAAGCTGTTTCATAGTGTGAAAAAGGTAAAGAACAGAGTTTCAAAGTAAAGATTCTTCTTATAATGCATTCCCTTTTAGTCTAAAACACAATCTCTTGCCCTAAAGCAGTGTTTAAGTTGAATATAAAGCTGTTTCATAGTGTGAAAAAGGTAAAGAACAGAGTTTCAAAGTAAAGATTCTTCTTATAATGCATTCCCTTTTAGTCTAAAACACAATCTCTTGCCCTGAAACAGTGTTTAAGGTGAATACAAAGCTGTTTCATAGTGTGAAAAAGGTAAAGAACAGAGTTTCTAACTAAAGATTCTTATTATAATGCATTCCCTTTTAGTCTAAAACACAATTTCGTGCCCTGAAACAGTGTTTAAGCTATTCAATTTGGTTAAAAACAATATTTCTTGCTCTGAAACGGTGTATAAGCTGATTACAATGCATAGAAACCCTGTTTCGTTCTGGTTAGAGGTGTACAAACAGAGTTGCAATTACTTTAAATGGTTAAGTTGTTCAGTTTGGTTAAAAACAATATTTCTTGCTCTGAAACTATGTATAAGCCAATTATAATGCGTGGAAACGTTGCCTCCTTGTGGGTAGAGGTGTAAAAACAGAGTTGCAATTACTTTCAAGGGTCACATTAGAACCATGTTAAAACAACTTGTTTCTCCCCTGTATAAACTCTTTTCACTTGAAATATGTGTTTTCTTAGGATATTGTAAGTTGTTCAGTTTGGTTAAAAACAATATTTCTTGCTCTGAAACGCTGTATAAGCCGATTACAATGCATAGAAACCCTGTTTCATTGTGGTGAAAGGGAGTTGCAATTACTTTAATTGGTCATATTACAAACAAATTGATCTCCCCTTGTTATAAACTCTTTTCATTTGAAATATGTGTTTTCTTAACATATTGTAAGTTATTCAGTTTGGTTAAAAACAAGATGTCTAGCTCTGAAACAGTGTTTAAGTTGAATACAAAGCTGTTTCATAGTGTGAAAATGGTAAAGAACAGTTATTAAGTAAAGATCCTTCTTATAATGCATTCCCTTTTAGTCTAAAACACAATCTCTTGCCCTGAAACAGTGTTTAAGGTGAATACAAAGCTGTTTCATAGTGTGAAAAAGGTAAAGAACAGAGTTTCTAAGTAAAGATTCTTATTATAATGCATTCCCTTTTAGTCTAAAACACAATCTCTTGCCCTGAAGCAGTGTTTAAGGTGAATACAAAGCTGTTTCATAGTGTGAAAAAGGTAAAGAACAGAGTTTCAAAGTAAGGATTCTTCTTATAATGCATTCCCTTTTAGTCTAAAACACAATCTCTTGCCCTGAAGCAGTGTTTAAGGTGAATACAAAGCTGTTTCATAGTGTGAAAAAGGTAAAGAACAGAGTTTCAAAGTAAAGATTCTTCTTATAATGCATTCCCTTTTAGTCTAAATCACAATCTCTTGCCCTGAAGCAGTGTTTAAGTTGAATATAAAGCTGTTTCATAGTGTGAAAAAGGTAAAGAACAGAGTTTCTAAGTAAAGATTCTTCTTATAATGCATTCCCTTTTAGTCTAAAACACAATTTCGTGCCCTGAAACAGTGTTTAAGCTATTCAATTTGGTTAAAAACAATATTTCTTGCTCTGAAACGGTGTATAAGCTGATTACAATGCATAGAAACCCTGTTTCGTTCTGGTTAGAGGTGTACAAACAGAGTTGCAATTACTTTAAATGGTTAAGTTGTTCAGTTTGGTTAAAAACAATATTTCTTGCTCTGAAACTATCTATAAGCCAATTATAATGCGTGGAAACGTTGCCTCCTTGTGGGTAGAGGTGTAAAAACAGAGTTGCAATTACTTTCAAGGGTCACATTAGAACCATGTTAAAACAACTTGTTTCTCCCCTGTATAAACTCTTTTCACTTGAAATATGTGTTTTCTTAGGATATTGTAAGTTGTTCAGTTTGGTTAAAAACAATATTTCTTGCTCTGAAACGCTGTATAAGCCGATTACAATGCATAGAAACCCTGTTTCATTGTGGTGAAAGGGAGTTGCAATTACTTTAATTGGTCATATTACAAACAACTTGATCTCCCCTTGTTATAAACTCTTTTCATTTGAAATATGTGTTTTCTTAACATATTGTAAGTTATTCAGTTTGGTTAAAAACAAGATGTCTAGCTCTGAAACAGTGTTTAAGTTGAATACAAAGCTGTTTCATAGTGTGAAAATGGTAAAGAACAGTTTCTAAGTAAAGATCCTTCTTATAATGCATTCCCTTTTAGTCTAAAACACAATCTCTTGCCCTGAAACAGTGTTTAAGGTGAATACAAAGCTGTTTCATTGTGTGAAAAAGGTAAAGAACAGTTTCAAAGTAAAGATTCTTCTTATAATGCATTCCCTTTTAGTCTAAAACACAATCTCTTGCCCTGAAACAGTGTTTAAGGTGAATACAAAGCTGTTTCATAGTGTGAAAAAGGTAAAGAACAGAGTTTCTAAGTAAAGATTCTTATTATAATGCATTCCCTTTTAGTCTAAAACACAATCTCTTGCCCTGAAGCAGTGTTTAAGGTGAATACAAAGCTGTTTCATAGTGTGAAAAAGGTAAAGAACAGATTTTCAAAGTAAAGATTCTTCTCATAATGCATTCCCTTTTAGTCTAAAACACAATCTCTTGCCCTGAAACAGTGTTTAAGGTGAATACAAAGCTGTTTCATAGTGTGAAAAAGGTAAAGAACAGAGTTTCAAAGTAAAGATTCTTCTCATAATGCATTCCCTTTTAGTCTAAAACACAATCTCTTGCCCTGAGTGTTTAAGGTGAATATAAAGCTGTTTCATAGTGTGAAAAAGGTAAAGAACAGAGTTTCAAAGTAAGGATTCTTCTTATAATGCATTCCCTTTTAGTCTAAAACACAATCTCTTGACCTGCAACAGTGTTTAAGGTGAATACAAAGCTGTTTCATAGTGTGAAAAAGGTAAAGAACAGAGTTTCAAAGTAAAGAATCTTCTTAAAATGCATTCCCTTTTAGTCTAAATCACAATCTCTTGCCCTGAAGCAGTGTTTAAGTTGAATATAAAGCTGTTTCATAGTGTGAAAAAGGTAAAGAACAGAGTTTCTAAATAAAGATTCTTCTTATAATGCATTCCCTTTTAGTCTAAAACACAATTTCTTGCCCTGAAACAGTGTTTAATGTGAATACAAAGCTGTTTCATATTGTGAAAAAGGTAAAGAACAGAGTTTCAAAGTAAAGATTCTTCTTATAATGCATTCCCTTTTAGTCTAAAACATAATCTCTTGCCCTAAAGCAGTGTTTAAGGTGAATACAAAGCTGTTTCATAGTGTGAAAAAGGTAAAGAACAGAGTTTCAAAGTAAGGATTCTTCTTATAATGCATTCCCTTTTAGTCTAAAACACAATCTCTTGCCCTGAAGCAGTGTTTAAGGTGAATACAAAGCTGTTTCATAGTGTGAAAAAGGTAAAGAACAGAGTTTCAAAGTAAAGATTCTTCTTATAATGCATTCCCTTTTAGTCTAAATCACAATCTCTTGCCCTGAAGCAGTGTTTAAGTTGAATATAAAGCTGTTTCATAGTGTGAAAAAGGTAAAGAACAGAGTTTCTAAGTAAAGATTCTTCTTATAATGCATTCCCTTTTAGTCTAAAACACAATTTCGTGCCCTGAAACAGTGTTTAAGCTATTCAATTTGGTTAAAAACAATATTTCTTGCTCTGAAACGGTGTATAAGCTGATTACAATGCATAGAAACCCTGTTTCGTTCTGGTTAGAGGTGTACAAACAGAGTTGCAATTACTTTAAATGGTTAAGTTGTTCAGTTTGGTTAAAAACAATATTTCTTGCTCTGAAACTATGTATAAGCCAATTATAATGCGTGGAAACGTTGCCTCCTTGTGGGTAGAGGTGTAAAAACAGAGTTGCAATTACTTTCAAGGGTCACATTAGAACCATGTTAAAACAACTTGTTTCTCCCCTGTATAAACTCTTTTCACTTGAAATATGTGTTTTCTTAGGATATTGTAAGTTGTTCAGTTTGGTTAAAAACAATATTTCTTGCTCTGAAACGCTGTATAAGCCGATTACAATGCATAGAAACCCTGTTTCATTGTGGTGAAAGGGAGTTGCAATTACTTTAATTGGTCATATTACAAACAAATTGATCTCCCCTTGTTATAAACTCTTTTCATTTGAAATATGTGTTTTCTTAACATATTGTAAGTTATTCAGTTTGGTTAAAAACAAGATGTCTAGCTCTGAAACAGTGTTTAAGTTGAATACAAAGCTGTTTCATAGTGTGAAAATGGTAAAGAACAGTTATTAAGTAAAGATCCTTCTTATAATGCATTCCCTTTTAGTCTAAAACACAATCTCTTGCCCTGAAACAGTGTTTAAGGTGAATACAAAGCTGTTTCATAGTGTGAAAAAGGTAAAGAACAGAGTTTCTAAGTAAAGATTCTTATTATAATGCATTCCCTTTTAGTCTAAAACACAATCTCTTGCCCTGAAGCAGTGTTTAAGGTGAATACAAAGCTGTTTCATAGTGTGAAAAAGGTAAAGAACAGAGTTTCAAAGTAAGGATTCTTCTTATAATGCATTCCCTTTTAGTCTAAAACACAATCTCTTGCCCTGAAGCAGTGTTTAAGGTGAATACAAAGCTGTTTCATAGTGTGAAAAAGGTAAAGAACAGAGTTTCAAAGTAAAGATTCTTCTTATAATGCATTCCCTTTTAGTCTAAATCACAATCTCTTGCCCTGAAGCAGTGTTTAAGTTGAATATAAAGCTGTTTCATAGTGTGAAAAAGGTAAAGAACAGAGTTTCTAAGTAAAGATTCTTCTTATAATGCATTCCCTTTTAGTCTAAAACACAATTTCGTGCCCTGAAACAGTGTTTAAGCTATTCAATTTGGTTAAAAACAATATTTCTTGCTCTGAAACGGTGTATAAGCTGATTACAATGCATAGAAACCCTGTTTCGTTCTGGTTAGAGGTGTACAAACAGAGTTGCAATTACTTTAAATGGTTAAGTTGTTCAGTTTGGTTAAAAACAATATTTCTTGCTCTGAAACTATCTATAAGCCAATTATAATGCGTGGAAACGTTGCCTCCTTGTGGGTAGAGGTGTAAAAACAGAGTTGCAATTACTTTCAAGGGTCACATTAGAACCATGTTAAAACAACTTGTTTCTCCCCTGTATAAACTCTTTTCACTTGAAATATGTGTTTTCTTAGGATATTGTAAGTTGTTCAGTTTGGTTAAAAACAATATTTCTTGCTCTGAAACGCTGTATAAGCCGATTACAATGCATAGAAACCCTGTTTCATTGTGGTGAAAGGGAGTTGCAATTACTTTAATTGGTCATATTACAAACAACTTGATCTCCCCTTGTTATAAACTCTTTTCATTTGAAATATGTGTTTTCTTAACATATTGTAAGTTGTTCAGTTTGGTTAAAAACAAGATGTCTAGCTCTGAAACAGTGTTTAAGTTGAATACAAAGCTGTTTCATAGTGTGAAAATGGTAAAGAACAGTTTCTAAGTAAAGATCCTTCTTATAATGCATTCCCTTTTAGTCTAAAACACAATCTCTTGCCCTGAAACAGTGTTTAAGGTGAATACAAAGCTGTTTCATTGTGTGAAAAAGGTAAAGAACAGTTTCAAAGTAAAGATTCTTCTTATAATGCATTCCCTTTTAGTCTAAAACACAAACTCTTGCCCTGAAACAGTGTTTAAGGTTAATATAAAGCTGTTTCATAGTGTGAAAAAGGTAAAGAACAGAGTTTCAAAGTAAAGAATCTTCTTAAAATGCATTCCCTTTTAGTCTAAATCACAATCTCTTGCCCTGAAGCAGTGTTTAAGTTGAATATAAAGCTGTTTCATAGTGTGAAAAAGGTAAAGAACAGAGTTTCTAAATAAAGATTCTTCTTATAATGCATTCCCTTTTAGTCTAAAACACAATTTCTTGCCCTGAAACAGTGTTTAATGTGAATACAAAGCTGTTTCATATTGTGAAAAAGGTAAAGAACAGAGTTTCAAAGTAAAGATTCTTCTTATAATGCATTCCCTTTTAGTCTAAAACATAATCTCTTGCCCTAAAGCAGTGTTTAAGGTGAATACAAAGCTGTTTCATAGTGTGAAAAAGGTAAAGAACAGAGTTTCAAAGTAAGGATTCTTCTTATAATGCATTCCCTTTTAGTCTAAAACACAATCTCTTGCCCTGAAGCAGTGTTTAAGGTGAATACAAAGCTGTTTCATAGTGTGAAAAAGGTAAAGAACAGAGTTTCAAAGTAAAGATTCTTCTTATAATGCATTCCCTTTTAGTCTAAATCACAATCTCTTGCCCTGAAGCAGTGTTTAAGTTGAATATAAAGCTGTTTCATAGTGTGAAAAAGGTAAAGAACAGAGTTTCTAAGTAAAGATTCTTCTTATAATGCATTCCCTTTTAGTCTAAAACACAATTTCGTGCCCTGAAACAGTGTTTAAGCTATTCAATTTGGTTAAAAACAATATTTCTTGCTCTGAAACGGTGTATAAGCTGATTACAATGCATAGAAACCCTGTTTCGTTCTGGTTAGAGGTGTACAAACAGAGTTGCAATTACTTTAAATGGTTAAGTTGTTCAGTTTGGTTAAAAACAATATTTCTTGCTCTGAAACTATGTATAAGCCAATTATAATGCGTGGAAACGTTGCCTCCTTGTGGGTAGAGGTGTAAAAACAGAGTTGCAATTACTTTCAAGGGTCACATTAGAACCATGTTAAAACAACTTGTTTCTCCCCTGTATAAACTCTTTTCACTTGAAATATGTGTTTTCTTAGGATATTGTAAGTTGTTCAGTTTGGTTAAAAACAATATTTCTTGCTCTGAAACGCTGTATAAGCCGATTACAATGCATAGAAACCCTGTTTCATTGTGGTGAAAGGGAGTTGCAATTACTTTAATTGGTCATATTACAAACAACTTGATCTCCCCTTGTTATAAACTCTTTTCATTTGAAATATGTGTTTTCTTAACATATTGTAAGTTATTCAGTTTGGTTAAAAACAAGATGTCTAGCTCTGAAACAGTGTTTAAGTTGAATACAAAGCTGTTTCATAGTGTGAAAATGGTAAAGAACAGTTATTAAGTAAAGATCCTTCTTATAATGCATTCCCTTTTAGTCTAAAACACAATCTCTTGCCCTGAAACAGTGTTTAAGGTGAATACAAAGCTGTTTCATAGTGTGAAAAAGGTAAAGAACAGAGTTTCTAAGTAAAGATTCTTATTATAATGCATTCCCTTTTAGTCTAAAACACAATCTCTTGCCCTGAAGCAGTGTTTAAGGTGAATACAAAGCTGTTTCATAGTGTGAAAAAGGTAAAGAACAGAGTTTCAAAGTAAGGATTCTTCTTATAATGCATTCCCTTTTAGTCTAAAACACAATCTCTTGCCCTGAAGCAGTGTTTAAGGTGAATACAAAGCTGTTTCATAGTGTGAAAAAGGTAAAGAACAGAGTTTCAAAGTAAAGATTCTTCTTATAATGCATTCCCTTTTAGTCTAAATCACAATCTCTTGCCCTGAAGCAGTGTTTAAGTTGAATATAAAGCTGTTTCATAGTGTGAAAAAGGTAAAGAACAGAGTTTCTAAGTAAAGATTCTTCTTATAATGCATTCCCTTTTAGTCTAAAACACAATTTCGTGCCCTGAAACAGTGTTTAAGCTATTCAATTTGGTTAAAAACAATATTTCTTGCTCTGAAACGGTGTATAAGCTGATTACAATGCATAGAAACCCTGTTTCGTTCTGGTTAGAGGTGTACAAACAGAGTTGCAATTACTTTAAATGGTTAAGTTGTTCAGTTTGGTTAAAAACAATATTTCTTGCTCTGAAACTATCTATAAGCCAATTATAATGCGTGGAAACGTTGCCTCCTTGTGGGTAGAGGTGTAAAAACAGAGTTGCAATTACTTTCAAGGGTCACATTAGAACCATGTTAAAACAACTTGTTTCTCCCCTGTATAAACTCTTTTCACTTGAAATATGTGTTTTCTTAGGATATTGTAAGTTGTTCAGTTTGGTTAAAAACAATATTTCTTGCTCTGAAACGCTGTATAAGCCGATTACAATGCATAGAAACCCTGTTTCATTGTGGTGAAAGGGAGTTGCAATTACTTTAATTGGTCATATTACAAACAACTTGATCTCCCCTTGTTATAAACTCTTTTCATTTGAAATATGTGTTTTCTTAACATATTGTAAGTTGTTCAGTTTGGTTAAAAACAAGATGTCTAGCTCTGAAACAGTGTTTAAGTTGAATACAAAGCTGTTTCATAGTGTGAAAATGGTAAAGAACAGTTTCTAAGTAAAGATCCTTCTTATAATGCATTCCCTTTTAGTCTAAAACACAATCTCTTGCCCTGAAACAGTGTTTAAGGTGAATACAAAGCTGTTTCATTGTGTGAAAAAGGTAAAGAACAGTTTCAAAGTAAAGATTCTTCTTATAATGCATTCCCTTTTAGTCTAAAACACAATCTCTTGCCCTGAAACAGTGTTTAAGGTTAATATAAAGCTGTTTCATAGTGTGAAAAAGGTAAAGAACAGAGTTTCTAAGTAAAGATTCTTATTATAATGCATTCCCTTTTAGTCTAAAACACAATCTCTTGCCCTGAAGCAGTGTTTAAGGTGAATACAAAGCTGTTTCATAGTGTGAAAAAGGTAAAGAACAGATTTTCAAAGTAAAGATTCTTCTCATAATGCATTCCCTTTTAGTCTAAAACACAATCTCTTGCCCTGAAACAGTGTTTAAGGTGAATACAAAGCTGTTTCATAGTGTGAAAAAGGTAAAGAACAGAGTTTCAAAGTAAAGAATCTTCTTAAAATGCATTCCCTTTTAGTCTAAATCACAATCTCTTGCCCTGAAGCAGTGTTTAAGTTGAATATAAAGCTGTTTCATAGTGTGAAAAAGGTAAAGAACAGAGTTTCTAAATAAAGATTCTTCTTATAATGCATTCCCTTTTAGTCTAAAACACAATTTCTTGCCCTGAAACAGTGTTTAATGTGAATACAAAGCTGTTTCATATTGTGAAAAAGGTAAAGAACAGAGTTTCAAAGTAAAGATTCTTCTTATAATGCATTCCCTTTTAGTCTAAAACACAATCTCTTGCCCTAAAGCAGTGTTTAAGGTGAATACAAAGCTGTTTCATAGTGTGAAAAAGGTAAAGAACAGAGTTTCAAAGTAAGGATTCTTCTTATAATGCATTCCCTTTTAGTCTAAAACACAATCTCTTGCCCTGAAGCAGTGTTTAAGGTGAATACAAAGCTGTTTCATAGTGTGAAAAAGGTAAAGAACAGAGTTTCAAAGTAAAGATTCTTCTTATAATGCATTCCCTTTTAGTCTAAATCACAATCTGTTGCCCTGAAGCAGTGTTTAAGTTGAATATAAAGCTGTTTCATAGTGTGAAAAAGGTAAAGAACAGAGTTTCTAAGTAAAGATTCTTCTTATAATGCATTCCCTTTTAGTCTAAAACACAATTTCGTGCCCTGAAACAGTGTTTAAGCTATTCAATTTGGTTAAAAACAATATTTCTTGCTCTGAAACGGTGTATAAGCTGATTACAATGCATAGAAACCCTGTTTCGTTCTGGTTAGAGGTGTACAAACAGAGTTGCAATTACTTTAAATGGTTAAGTTGTTCAGTTTGGTTAAAAACAATATTTCTTGCTCTGAAACTATGTATAAGCCAATTATAATGCGTGGAAACGTTGCCTCCTTGTGGGTAGAGGTGTAAAAACAGAGTTGCAATTACTTTCAAGGGTCACTTTAGAACCATGTTAAAACAACTTGTTTCTCCCCTGTATAAACTCTTTTCACTTGAAATATGTGTTTTCTTAGGATATTGTAAGTTGTTCAGTTTGGTTAAAAACAATATTTCTTGCTCTGAAACGCTGTATAAGCCGATTACAATGCATAGAAACCCTGTTTCATTGTGGTGAAAGGGAGTTGCAATTACTTTAATTGGTCATATTACAAACAAATTGATCTCCCCTTGTTATAAACTCTTTTCATTTGAAATATGTGTTTTCTTAACATATTGTAAGTTATTCAGTTTGGTTAAAAACAAGATGTCTAGCTCTGAAACAGTGTTTAAGTTGAATACAAAGCTGTTTCATAGTGTGAAAATGGTAAAGAACAGTTATTAAGTAAAGATCCTTCTTATAATGCATTCCCTTTTAGTCTAAAACACAATCTCTTGCCCTGAAACAGTGTTTAAGGTGAATACAAAGCTGTTTCATAGTGTGAAAAAGGTAAAGAACAGAGTTTCTAAGTAAAGATTCTTATTATAATGCATTCCCTTTTAGTCTAAAACACAATCTCTTGCCCTGAAGCAGTGTTTAAGGTGAATACAAAGCTGTTTCATAGTGTGAAAAAGGTAAAGAACAGAGTTTCAAAGTAAGGATTCTTCTTATAATGCATTCCCTTTTAGTCTAAAACACAATCTCTTGCCCTGAAGCAGTGTTTAAGGTGAATACAAAGCTGTTTCATAGTGTGAAAAAGGTAAAGAACAGAGTTTCAAAGTAAAGATTCTTCTTATAATGCATTCCCTTTTAGTCTAAATCACAATCTCTTGCCCTGAAGCAGTGTTTAAGTTGAATATAAAGCTGTTTCATAGTGTGAAAAAGGTAAAGAACAGAGTTTCTAAGTAAAGATTCTTCTTATAATGCATTCCCTTTTAGTCTAAAACACAATTTCGTGCCCTGAAACAGTGTTTAAGCTATTCAATTTGGTTAAAAACAATATTTCTTGCTCTGAAACGGTGTATAAGCTGATTACAATGCATAGAAACCCTGTTTCGTTCTGGTTAGAGGTGTACAAACAGAGTTGCAATTACTTTAAATGGTTAAGTTGTTCAGTTTGGTTAAAAACAATATTTCTTGCTCTGAAACTATCTATAAGCCAATTATAATGCGTGGAAACGTTGCCTCCTTGTGGGTAGAGGTGTAAATACAGAGTTGCAATTACTTTCAAGGGTCACATTAGAACCATGTTAAAACAACTTGTTTCTCCCCTGTATAAACTCTTTTCACTTGAAATATGTGTTTTCTTAGGATATTGTAAGTTGTTCAGTTTGGTTAAAAACAATATTTCTTGCTCTGAAACGCTGTATAAGCCGATTACAATGCATAGAAACCCTGTTTCATTGTGGTGAAAGGGAGTTGCAATTACTTTAATTGGTCATATTACAAACAACTTGATCTCCCCTTGTTATAAACTCTTTTCATTTGAAATATGTGTTTTCTTAACATATTGTAAGTTATTCAGTTTGGTTAAAAACAAGATGTCTAGCTCTGAAACAGTGTTTAAGTTGAATACAAAGCTGTTTCATAGTGTGAAAATGGTAAAGAACAGTTTCTAAGTAAAGATCCTTCTTATAATGCATTCCCTTTTAGTCTAAAACACAATCTCTTGCCCTGAAACAGTGTTTAAGGTGAATACAAAGCTGTTTCATTGTGTGAAAAAGGTAAAGAACAGTTTCAAAGTAAAGATTCTTCTTATAATGCATTCCCTTTTAGTCTAAAACACAATCTCTTGCCCTGAAACAGTGTTTAAGGTTAATACAAAGCTGTTTCATAGTGTGAAAAAGGTAAAGAACAGAGTTTCTAAGTAAAGATTCTTATTATAATGCATTCCCTTTTAGTCTAAAACACAATCTCTTGCCCTGAAGCAGTGTTTAAGGTGAATACAAAGCTGTTTCATAGTGTGAAAAAGGTAAAGAACAGATTTTCAAAGTAAAGATTCTTCTCATAATGCATTCCCTTTTAGTCTAAAACACAATCTCTTGCCCTGAAACAGTGTTTAAGGTGAATACAAAGCTGTTTCATAGTGTGAAAAAGGTAAAGAACAGAGTTTCAAAGTAAAGATTCTTCTCATAATGCATTCCCTTTTAGTCTAAAACACAATCTCTTGCCCTGAGTGTTTAAGGTGAATATAAAGCTGTTTCATAGTGTGAAAAAGGTAAAGAACAGAGTTTCAAAGTAAGGATTCTTCTTATAATGCATTCCCTTTTAGTCTAAAACACAATCTCTTGCCCTGCAACAGTGTTTAAGGTGAATACAAAGCTGTTTCATAGTGTGAAAAAGGTAAAGAACAGAGTTTCAAAGTAAAGAATCTTCTTAAAATGCATTCCCTTTTAGTCTAAATCACAATCTCTTGCCCTGAAGCAGTGTTTAAGTTGAATATAAAGCTGTTTCATAGTGTGAAAAAGGTAAAGAACAGAGTTTCAAAGTAAGGATTCTTCTTATAATGCATTCCCTTTTAGTCTAAAACACAATCTCTTGCCCTGAAGCAGTGTTTAAGGTGAATACAAAGCTGTTTCATAGTGTGAAAAAGGTAAAGAACAGAGTTTCAAAGTAAAGATTCTTCTTATAATGCATTCCCTTTTAGTCTAAATCACAATCTCTTGCCCTGAAGCAGTGTTTAAGTTGAATATAAAGCTGTTTCATAGTGTGAAAAAGGTAAAGAACAGAGTTTCTAAGTAAAGATTCTTCTTATAATGCATTCCCTTTTAGTCTAAAACACAATTTCGTGCCCTGAAACAGTGTTTAAGCTATTCAATTTGGTTAAAAACAATATTTCTTGCTCTGAAACGGTGTATAAGCTGATTACAATGCATAGAAACCCTGTTTCGTTCTGGTTAGAGGTGTACAAACAGAGTTGCAATTACTTTAAATGGTTAAGTTGTTCAGTTTGGTTAAAAACAATATTTCTTGCTCTGAAACTATCTATAAGCCAATTATAATGCGTGGAAACGTTGCCTCCTTGTGGGTAGAGGTGTAAATACAGAGTTGCAATTACTTTCAAGGGTCACATTAGAACCATGTTAAAACAACTTGTTTCTCCCCTGTATAAACTCTTTTCACTTGAAATATGTGTTTTCTTAGGATATTGTAAGTTGTTCAGTTTGGTTAAAAACAATATTTCTTGCTCTGAAACGCTGTATAAGCCGATTACAATGCATAGAAACCCTGTTTCATTGTGGTGAAAGGGAGTTGCAATTACTTTAATTGGTCATATTACAAACAACTTGATCTCCCCTTGTTATAAACTCTTTTCATTTGAAATATGTGTTTTCTTAACATATTGTAAGTTATTCAGTTTGGTTAAAAACAAGATGTCTAGCTCTGAAACAGTGTTTAAGTTGAATACAAAGCTGTTTCATAGTGTGAAAATGGTAAAGAACAGTTTCTAAGTAAAGATCCTTCTTATAATGCATTCCCTTTTAGTCTAAAACACAATCTCTTGCCCTGAAACAGTGTTTAAGGTGAATACAAAGCTGTTTCATTGTGTGAAAAAGGTAAAGAACAGTTTCAAAGTAAAGATTCTTCTTATAATGCATTCCCTTTTAGTCTAAAACACAATCTCTTGCCCTGAAACAGTGTTTAAGTTTAATACAAAGCTGTTTCATAGTGTGAAAAAGGTAAAGAACAGAGTTTCTAAGTAAAGATTCTTATTATAATGCATTCCCTTTTAGTCTAAAACACAATCTCTTGCCCTGAAGCAGTGTTTAAGGTGAATACAAAGCTGTTTCATAGTGTGAAAAAGGTAAAGAACAGATTTTCAAAGTAAAGATTCTTCTCATAATGCATTCCCTTTTAGTCTAAAACACAATCTCTTGCCCTGAAACAGTGTTTAAGGTGAATACAAAGCTGTTTCATAGTGTGAAAAAGGTAAAGAACAGAGTTTCAAAGTAAAGATTCTTCTCATAATGCATTCCCTTTTAGTCTAAAACACAATCTCTTGCCCTGAGTGTTTAAGGTGAATATAAAGCTGTTTCATAGTGTGAAAAAGGTAAAGAACAGAGTTTCAAAGTAAGGATTCTTCTTATAATGCATTCCCTTTTAGTCTAAAACACAATCTCTTGCCCTGCAACAGTGTTTAAGGTGAATACAAAGCTGTTTCATAGTGTGAAAAAGGTAAAGAACAGAGTTTCAAAGTAAAGAATCTTCTTAAAATGCATTCCCTTTTAGTCTAATTCACAATCTCTTGCCCTGAAGCAGTGTTTAAGTTGAATATAAAGCTGTTTCATAGTGTGAAAAAGGTAAAGAACAGAGTTTCTAAATAAAGATTCTTCTTATAATGCATTCCCTTTTAGTCTAAAACACAATTTCTTACCCTGAAACAGTGTTTAATGTGAATACAAAGCTGTTTCATATTGTGAAAAAGGTAAAGAACAGAGTTTCAAAGTAAAGATTCTTCTTATAATGCATTCCCTTTTAGTCTAAAACACAATCTCTTGCCCTAAAGCAGTGTTTAAGTTGAATATAAAGCTGTTTCATGGTGTGAAAAAGGTAAAGAACAGAGTTTCAAAGTAAAGATTCTTCTTATAATGCATTCCCTTTTAGTCTAAAACACAATCTCTTGCCCTAAAGCAGTGTTTAAATTGAATATAAAGCTGTTTCATAGTGTGAAAAAGGTAAAGAACAGCGTTTCAAAGTAAAGAATCTTCTTAAAATGCATTCCCTTTTAGTCTAAATCACAATCTCTTGCCCTGAAGCAGTGTTTAAGTTGAATATAAAGCTGTTTCATAGTGTGAAAGAGGTAAAGAACAGAGTTTCTAAATAAAGATTCTTCTTATAATGCATTCCCTTTTAGTCTAAAACACAATTTCTTGCCCTGAAACAGTGTTTAATGTGAATACAAAGCTGTTTCATATTGTGAAAAAGGTAAAGAACAGAGTTTCACAGTAAAGATTCTTCTTATAATGCATTCCCTTTTAGTCTAAAACACAATCTCTTGCCCTAAAGCAGTGTTTAAGTTGAATATAAAGCTGTTTCATAGTGTGAAAAAGGTAAAGAACAGAGTTTCAAAGTAAAGATTCTTCTTATAATGCATTCCCTTTTAGTCTAAAACACAATCTCTTTCCCTAAAGCAGTGTTTAAATTGAATATAAAGCTGTTTCATAGTGTGAAAAAGGTAAAGAACAGAGTTTCAAAGTAAAGATTCTTCTCATAATGCATTCCCTTTTAGTCTAAAACACAATCTCTTGCCCTGAGTGTTTAAGGTGAATATAAAGCTGTTTCATAGTGTGAAAAAGGTAAAGAACAGAGTTTCAAAGTAAGGATTCTTCTTATAATGCATTCCCTTTTAGTCTAAAACACAATCTCTTGCCCTGCAACAGTGTTTAAGGTGAATACAAAGCTGTTTCATAGTGTGAAAAAGGTAAAGAACAGAGTTTCAAAGTAAAGAATCTTCTTAAAATGCATTCCCTTTTAGTCTAAATCACAATCTCTTGCCCTGAAGCAGTGTTTAAGTTGAATATAAAGCTGTTTCATAGTGTGAAAAAGGTAAAGAACAGAGTTTCTAAATAAAGATTCTTCTTATAATGCATTCCCTTTTAGTCTAAAACACAATTTCTTGCCCTGAAACAGTGTTTAATGTGAATACAAAGCTGTTTCATATTGTGAAAAAGGTAAAGAACAGAGTTTCAAAGTAAAGATTCTTCTTATAATGCATTCCCTTTTAGTCTAAAACACAATCTCTTGCCCTAAAGCAGTGTTTAAGTTGAATATAAAGCTGTTTCATAGTGTGAAAAAGGTAAAGAACAGAGTTTCAAAGTAAAGATTCTTCTTATAATGCATTCCCTTTTAGTCTAAAACACAATCTCTTGCCCTAAAGCAGTGTTTAAATTGAATATAAAGCTTTTTCATAGTGTGAAAAAGGTAAAGAACAGCGTTTCAAAGTAAAGATTCTTCTTATAATGCATTCCCTTTTAGTCTAAAACACAATCTCTTGCCCTGAGTGTTTAAGGTGAATATAAAGCTGTTTCATAGTGTGAAAAAGTTAAAGAACAGAGTTTCAAAGTAAGGATTCTTCTTATAATGCATTCCCTTTTAGTCTAAAACACAATCTCTTGCCCTGCAACAGTGTTTAACGTGAATACAAAGCTGTTTCATAGTGTGAAAAAGGTAAATAACAGAGTTTCAAAGTAAAGATTCTTCTTATAATGCATTCCCTTTTAGTCTAAAACACAATCTCTTGCCCTAAAGCAGTGTTTAAGTTGAATATAAAGCTGTTTCATAGTGTGAAAAAGGTAAAGAACAGAGTTTCAAAGTAAAGATTCTTCTTATAATGCATTCCCTTTTAGTCTAAAACACAATCTCTTGCCCTAAAGCAGTGTTTAAATTGAATATAAAGCTGTTTCATAGTGTGAAAAAGGTAAATAACAGCGTTTCAAAGTAAAGAATCTTCTTAAAATGCATTCCCTTTTAGTCTAAATCACAATCTCTTGCCCTGAAGCAGTGTTTAAGTTGAATATAAAGCTGTTTCATAGTGTGAAAAAGGTAAAGAACAGAGTTTCTAAATAAAGATTCTTCTTATAATGCATTCCCTTTTAGTCTAAAACACAATTTCTTGCCCTGAAACAGTGTTTAATGTGAATACAAAGCTGTTTCATATTGTGAAAAAGGTAAAGAACAGAGTTTCACAGTAAAGATTCTTCTTATAATGCATTCCCTTTTAGTCTAAAACACAATCTCTTGCCCTAAAGCAGTGTTTAAGTTGAATATAAAGCTGTTTCATAGTGTGAAAAAGGTAAAGAACAGAGTTTCAAAGTAAAGATTCTTCTTATAATGCATTCCCTTTTAGTCTAAAACACAATCTCTTTCCCTAAAGCAGTGTTTAAATTGAATATAAAGCTGTTTCATAGTGTGAAAAAGGTAAAGAACAGAGTTTCAAAGTAAAGATTCTTCTCATAATGCATTCCCTTTTAGTCTAAAACACAATCTCTTGCCCTGAGTGTTTAAGGTGAATATAAAGCTGTTTCATAGTGTGAAAAAGGTAAAGAACAGAGTTTCAAAGTAAGGATTCTTCTTATAATGCATTCCCTTTTAGTCTAAAACACAATCTCTTGCCCTGCAACAGTGTTTAAGGTGAATACAAAGCTGTTTCATAGTGTGAAAAAGGTAAAGAACAGAGTTTCAAAGTAAAGAATCTTCTTAAAATGCATTCCCTTTTAGTCTAAATCACAATCTCTTGCCCTGAAGCAGTGTTTAAGTTGAATATAAAGCTGTTTCATAGTGTGAAAAAGGTAAAGAACAGAGTTTCTAAATAAAGATTCTTCTTATAATGCATTCCCTTTTAGTCTAAAACACAATTTCTTGCCCTGAAACAGTGTTTAATGTGAATACAAAGCTGTTTCATATTGTGAAAAAGGTAAAGAACAGTTTCAAAGTAAAGATTCTTCTTATAATGCATTCCCTTTTAGTCTAAAACACAATCTCTTGCCCTAAAGCAGTGTTTAAGTTGAATATAAAGCTGTTTCATAGTGTGAAAAAGGTAAAGAACAGAGTTTCAAAGTAAAGATTCTTCTTATAATGCATTCCCTTTTAGTCTAAAACACAATCTCTTGCCCTAAAGCAGTGTTTAAATTGAATATAAAGCTTTTTCATAGTGTGAAAAAGGTAAAGAACAGCGTTTCAAAGTAAAGATTCTTCTTATAATGCATTCCCTTTTAGTCTAAAACACAATCTCTTGCCCTGAGTGTTTAAGGTGAATTTAAAGCTGTTTCATAGTGTGAAAAAGTTAAAGAACAGAGTTTCAAAGTAAGGATTCTTCTTATAATGCATTCCCTTTTAGTCTAAAACACAATCTCTTGCCCTGCAACAGTGTTTAACGTGAATACAAAGCTGTTTCATAGTGTGAAAAAGGTAAATAACAGAGTTTCAAAGTAAAGATTCTTCTTATAATGCATTCCCTTTTAGTCTAAATCACAATCTTTTGCCCTGAAGCAGTGTTTAAGTTGAATATAAAGCTGTTTCATAGTGTGAAAAAGGTAAAGAACAGAGTTTCAAAGTAAAGATTCTTCTTATAATGCATTCCCTTTTAGTCTAAAACACAATCTCTTGCCCTGCAACAGTGTTTAAGTTGAATATAAAGCTGTTTCATAGTGTGAAAAAGGTAAAGAACAGAGTTTCAAAGTAAAGATTCTTCTCATAATGCATTCACTTTTAGTCTAAAACACAATCTCTTGCCCTAAAGCAGTGTTTAAGTTGAATATAAAGCTGTTTCATAGTGTGAAAAAGGTAAAGAACAGAGTTTCAAAGTAAAGATTCTTCTTATAATGCATTCCCTTTTAGTCTAAAACACAATCTCTTGCCCTGAGTGTTTAAGGTGAATATAAAGCTGTTTCATAGTGTGAAAAAGGTAAAGAACAGAGTTTCAAAGTAAAGATTCTTCTTATAATGCATTCCCTTTTAGTCTAAAACACAATCTCTTGCCCTGAGTGTTTAAGGTGAATACAAAGCTGTTTCATAGTGTGAAAAAGGTAAAGAACAGAGTTTCTAAGTAAAGATTCTTCTTATAATGCATTCCCTTTTAGTCTAAAACACAATCTCTTGCCCTAAAGCAGTGTTTAAGTTGAATATAAAGCTGTTTCATAGTGTGAAAAAGGTAAAGAACAGAGTTTCAAAGTAAAGATTCTTCTTATAATGCATTCCCTTTTAGTCTAAAACACAATCTCTTGCCCTAAAGCAGTGTTTAAATTGAATATAAAGCTGTTTCATAGTGTTAAAAAGGTAAAGAACAGCGTTTCAAAGTAAAGAATCTTCTTAAAATGCATTCCCTTTTAGTCTAAATCACAATCTCTTGCCCTGAAGCAGTGTTTAAGTTGAATATAAAGCTGTTTCATAGTGTGAAAAAGGTAAAGAACAGAGTTTCTAAATAAAGATTCTTCTTATAATGCATTCCCTTTTAGTCTAAAACACAATTTCTTGCCCTGAAACAGTGTTTAATGTGAATACAAAGCTGTTTCATATTGTGAAAAAGGTAAAGAACAGAGTTTCACAGTAAAGATTCTTCTTATAATGCATTCCCTTTTAGTCTAAAACACAATCTCTTGCCCTAAAGCAGTGTTTAAGTTGAATATAAAGCTGTTTCATAGTGTGAAAAAGGTAAAGAACAGAGTTTCAAAGTAAAGATTCTTCTTATAATGCATTCCCTTTTAGTCTAAAACACAATCTCTTTCCCTAAAGCAGTGTTTAAATTGAATATAAAGCTGTTTCATAGTGTGAAAAAGGTAAAGAACAGAGTTTCAAAGTAAAGATTCTTCTCATAATGCATTCCCTTTTAGTCTAAAACACAATCTCTTGCCCTGAGTGTTTAAGGTGAATATAAAGCTGTTTCATAGTGTGAAAAAGGTAAAGAACAGAGTTTCAAAGTAAGGATTCTTCTTATAATGCATTCCCTTTTAGTCTAAAACACAATCTCTTGCCCTGCAACAGTGTTTAAGGTGAATACAAAGCTGTTTCATAGTGTGAAAAAGGTAAAGAACAGAGTTTCAAAGTAAAGAATCTTCTTAAAATGCATTCCCTTTTAGTCTAAATCACAATCTCTTGCCCTGAAGCAGTGTTTAAGTTGAATATAAAGCTGTTTCATAGTGTGAAAAAGGTAAAGAACAGAGTTTCTAAATAAAGATTCTTCTTATAATGCATTCCCTTTTAGTCTAAAACACAATTTCTTGCCCTGAAACAGTGTTTAATGTGAATACAAAGCTGTTTCATATTGTGAAAAAGGTAAAGAACAGAGTTTCAAAGTAAAGATTCTTCTTATAATGCATTCCCTTTTAGTCTAAAACACAATCTCTTGCCCTAAAGCAGTGTTTAAGTTGAATATAAAGCTGTTTCATAGTGTGAAAAAGGTAAAGAACAGAGTTTCAAAGTAAAGATTCTTCTTATAATGCATTCCCTTTTAGTCTAAAACACAATCTCTTGCCCTAAAGCAGTGTTTAAATTGAATATAAAGCTTTTTCATAGTGTGAAAAAGGTAAAGAACAGCGTTTCAAAGTAAAGATTCTTCTTATAATGCATTCCCTTTTAGTCTAAAACACAATCTCTTGCCCTGAGTGTTTAAGGTGAATTTAAAGCTGTTTCATAGTGTGAAAAAGTTAAAGAACAGAGTTTCAAAGTGAGGATTCTTCTTATAATGCATTCCCTTTTAGTCTAAAACACAATCTCTTGCCCTGCAACAGTGTTTAACGTGAATACAAAGCTGTTTCATAGTGTGAAAAAGGTAAATAACAGAGTTTCAAAGTAAAGATTCTTCTTATAATGCATTCCCTTTTAGTCTAAATCACAATCTTTTGCCCTGAAGCAGTGTTTAAGTTGAATATAAAGCTGTTTCATAGTGTGAAAAAGGTAAAGAACAGAGTTTCAAAGTAAAGATTCTTCTTATAATGCATTCCCTTTTAGTCTAAAACACAATCTCTTGCCCTGCAACAGTGTTTAAGTTGAATATAAAGCTGTTTCATAGTGTGAAAAAGGTAAAGAACAGAGTTTCAAAGTAAAGATTCTTCTCATAATGCATTCACTTTTAGTCTAAAACACAATCTCTTGCCCTAAAGCAGTGTTTAAGTTGAATATAAAGCTGTTTCATAGTGTGAAAAAGGTAAAGAACAGAGTTTCAAAGTAAAGATTCTTCTTATAATGCATTCCCTTTTAGTCTAAAACACAATCTCTTGCCCTGAGTGTTTAAGGTGAATATAAAGCTGTTTCATAGTGTGAAAAAGGTAAAGAACAGAGTTTCAAAGTAAAGATTCTTCTTATAATGCATTCCCTTTTAGTCTAAAACACAATCTCTTGCCCTGAGTGTTTAAGGTGAATATAAAGCTGTTTCATAGTGTGAAAAAGTTAAAGAACAGAGTTTCAAAGTAAGGATTCTTCTTATAATGCATTCCATTTTAGTCTAAAACACAATCTCTTGCCCTGAAGCAGTGTTTAAGGTGAATACAAAGCTGTTTCATAGTGTGAAAAAGGTAAAGAACAGAGTTTCAAAGTAAGGATTCTTCTTATAATGCATTCCCTTTTAGTCTAAATCACAATCTCTTGCCCTGAAGCAGTGTTTAAGTTGAATATAAAGCTGTTTCATAGTGTGAAAAAGGTAAAGAACAGAGTTTCAAAGTAAAGATTCTTCTTATAATGCATTCCCTTTTAGTCTAAATCACAATCTCTTGCCCTGAAGCAGTGTTTAAGTTGAATATAAAGCTGTTTCATAGTGTGAAAAAGGTAAAGAACAGAGTTTCTAAGTAAAGATTCTTCTTATAATGCATTCCCTTTTAGTCTAAAACACAATTTCGTGCCCTGAAACAGTGTTTAAGCTATTCAATTTGGTTAAAAACAATATTTCTTGCTCTGAAACGGTGTATAAGCTGATTACAATGCATAGAAACCCTGTTTCGTTCTGGTTAGAGGTGTACAAACAGAGTTGCAATTACTTTAAAAGGTTAAGTTGTTCAGTTTGGTTAAAAACAATATTTCTTGCTCTGAAATTATCTATAAGCCAATTATAATGCGTGGAAACGTTGCCTCCTTGTGGGTAGAGGTGTAAAAACAGAGTTGCAATTACTTTCAAGGGTCACATTAGAACCATGTTAAAACAACTTGTTTCTCCCCTGTATAAACTCTTTTCACTTGAAATATGTGTTTTCTTAGGATATTGTAAGTTGTTCAGTTTGGTTAAAAACAATATTTCTTGCTCTGAAACGCTGTATAAGCCGATTACAATGCATAGAAACCCTGTTTCATTGTGGTGAAAGGGAGTTGCAATTACTTTAATTGGTCATATTACAAACAACTTGATCTCCCCTTGTTATAAACTCTTTTCATTTGAAATATGTGTTTTCTTAACATATTGTAAGTTATTCAGTTTGGTTAAAAACAAGATGTCTAGCTCTGAAACAGTGTTTAAGTTGAATACAAAGCTGTTTCATAGTGTGAAAAAGGTAAAGAACAGTTTCAAAGTAAAGATTCTTCTTATAATGCATTCCCTTTTAGTCTAAAACACAATCTCTTGCCCTGAAAGTGTTTAAGGTGAATACAAAGCTGTTTCATAGTGTGAAAAAGGTAAAGAACAGAGTTTCAAAGTAAAGATTCTTCTTATAATGCATTCCCTTTTAGTCTAAAACACAATCTCTTGCCCTAAAGCAGTGTTTAAGTTGAATATAAAGCTGTTTCATAGTGTGAAAAAGGTAAAGAACAGAGTTTCAAAGTAAAGATTCTTCTTATAATGCATTCCCTTTTAGTCTAAAACACAATCTCTTGCCCTGAAACAGTGTTTAAGGTGAATACAAAGCTGTTTCATAGTGTGAAAAAGTTAAAGAACAGAGTTTCAAAGTAAGGATTCTTCTTATAATGCATTCCCTTTTAGTCTAAAACACAATCTCTTGCCCTGAAGCAGTGTTTAAGGTGAATACAAAGCTGTTTCATAGTGTGAAAAAGGTAAAGAACAGAGTTTCAAAGTAAAGATTCTTCTTATAATGCATTCCCTTTTAGTCTAAATCACAATCTCTTGCCCTGAAGCAGTGTTTAAGTTGAATATAAAGCTGTTTCATAGTGTGAAAAAGGTAAAGAACAGAGTTTCTAAGTAAAGATTCTTCTTATAATGCATTCCCTTTTAGTCTAAAACACAATTTCGTGCCCTGAAACAGTGTTTAAGCTATTCAATTTGGTTAAAAACAATATTTCTTGCTCTGAAACGGTGTATAAGCTGATTACAATGCATAGAAACCCTGTTTCGTTCTGGTTAGAGGTGTACAAACAGAGTTGCAATTACTTTAAAAGGTTAAGTTGTTCAGTTTGGTTAAAAACAATATTTCTTGCTCTGAAATTATCTATAAGCCAATTATAATGCGTGGAAACGTTGCCTCCTTGTGGGTAGAGGTGTAAAAACAGAGTTGCAATTACTTTCAAGGGTCACATTAGAACCATGTTAAAACAACTTGTTTCTCCCCTGTATAAACTCTTTTCACTTGAAATATGTGTTTTCTTAGGATATTGTAAGTTGTTCAGTTTGGTTAAAAACAATATTTCTTGCTCTGAAACGCTGTATAAGCCGATTACAATGCATAGAAACCCTGTTTCATTGTGGTGAAAGGGAGTTGCAATTACTTTAATTGGTCATATTACAAACAACTTGATCTCCCCTTGTTATAAACTCTTTTCATTTGAAATATGTGTTTTCTTAACATATTGTAAGTTATTCAGTTTGGTTAAAAACAAGATGTCTAGCTCTGAAACAGTGTTTAAGTTGAATACAAAGCTGTTTCATAGTGTGAAAATGGTAAAGAACAGGTTCTAAGTAAAGATTCTTCTTATAATGCATTCCCTTTTAGTCTAAAACACAATCTCTTGCCCTGAAACAGTGTTTAAGGTGAATACAAAGCTGTTTCATTGTGTGAAAAAGGTAAAGAACAGTTTCAAAGTAAAGATTCTTCTTATAATGCATTCCCTTTTAGTCTAAAACACAATCTCTTGCCCTGAAAGTGTTTAAGGTGAATACAAAGCTGTTTCATAGTGTGAAAAAGGTAAAGAACAGAGTTTCAAAGTAAAGATTCTTCTTATAATGCATTCCCTTTTAGTCTAAAACACAATCTCTTGCCCTAAAGCAGTGTTTAAGTTGAATATAAAGCTGTTTCATAGTGTGAAAAAGGTAAAGAACAGAGTTTCAAAGTAAAGATTCTTCTTATAATGCATTCCCTTTTAGTCTAAAACACAATCTCTTGCCCTGAAACAGTGTTTAAGGTGAATACAAAGCTGTTTCATAGTGTGAAAAAGTTAAAGAACAGAGTTTCAAAGTAAGGATTCTTCTTATAATGCATTCCCTTTTAGTCTAAAACACAATCTCTTGCCCTGAAGCAGTGTTTAAGGTGAATACAAAGCTGTTTCATAGTGTGAAAAAGGTAAAGAACAGAGTTTCAAAGTAAAGATTCTTCTTATAATGCATTCCCTTTTAGTCTAAATCACAATTTCTTGCCCTGAAGCGGTGTTTAATGTGAATACAAAGCTGTTTCATATTGTGAAAAAGGTAAAGAACAGAGTTTCAAAGTAAAGATTCTTCTTATAATGCATTCCCTTTTAGTCTAAAACACAATCTCTTGCCCTACAGCAGTGTTTAAGTTGAATATAAAGCTGTTTCATAGTGTGAAAAAGGTAAAGAACAGAGTTTCAAAGTAAAGATTCTTCTTATAATGCATTCCCTTTTAGTCTAAAACACAATCTCTTGCCCTAAAGCAGTGTTTAAGTTGAATATAAAGCTGTTTCATAGTGTGAAAAAGGTAAAGAACAGAGTTTCAAAGTAAAGATTCTTCTCATAATGCATTCCCTTTTAGTCTAAAACACAATCTCTTGCCCTAAAGCAGTGTTTAAGTTGAATATAAAGCTGTTTCATAGTGTGAAAAAGGTAAAGAACAGAGTTTCAAAGTAAAGATTCTTCTTATAATGCATTCCCTTTTAGTCTAAAACACAATCTCTTGCCCTAAAGCAGTGTTTAAGTTGAATATAAAGCTGTTTCATAGTGTGAAAAAGGAAAAGAACAGAGTTTCAAAGTAAAGATTCTTCTCATAATGCATTCCCTTTTAGTCTAAAACACAATCTCTTGCCCTGAAACAGTGTTTAAGGTGAATACAAAGCTGTTTCATAGTGTGAAAAAGGTAAAGAACAGTTTCAAAGTAAAGATTCTTCTTATAATGCATTCCCTTTTAGTCTAAAACACAATCTCTTGCCCTGAAAGTGTTTAAGGTGAATACAAAGCTGTTTCATAGTGTGAAAAAGGTAAAGAACAGAGTTTCAAAGTAAATATTCTTCTTATAATGCATTCCCTTTTAGTCTAAAACACAATCTCTTGCCCTGCAACAGTGTTTAAGTTGAATATAAAGCTGTTTCATAGTGTGAAAAAGGTAAAGAACAGAGTTTCAAAGTAAAGATTCTTCTCATAATGCATTCCCTTTTAGTCTAAAACACAATCTCTTGCCCTAAAGCAGTGTTTAAGTTGAATATAAAGCTGTTTCATAGTGTGAAAAAGGTAAAGAACAGAGTTTCAAAGTAAAGATTCTTCTTATAATGCATTCCCTTTTAGTCTAAAACACAATCTCTTGCCCTGAGTGTTTAAGGTGAATATAAAGCTGTTTCATAGTGTGAAAAAGTTAAAGAACAGAGTTTCAAAGTAAGGATTCTTCTTATAATGCATTCCCTTTTAGTCTAAAACACAATCTCTTGCCCTGAGTGTTTAAGGTGAATATAAAGCTGTTTCATAGTGTGAAAAAGGTAAAGAACAGAGTTTCAAAGTAAAGATTCTTCTTATAATGCATTCCCTTTTAGTCTAAAACACAATCTCTTGCCCTGAAACAGTGTTTAAGGTGAATACAAAGCTGTTTCATTGTGTGAAAAAGGTAAAGAACAGTTTCAAAGTAAAGATTCTTCTTATAATGCATTCCCTTTTAGTCTAAAACACAATCTCTTGCCCTGAAAGTGTTTAAGGTGAATACAAAGCTGTTTCATAGTGTGAAAAAGGTAAAGAACAGAGTTTCAAAGTAAAGATTCTTCTTATAATGCATTCCCTTTTAGTCTAAAACACAATCTCTTGCCCTAAAGCAGTGTTTAAGTTGAATATAAAGCTGTTTCATAGTGTGAAAAAGGTAAAGAACAGAGTTTCAAAGTAAAGATTCTTCTTATAATGCATTCCCTTTTAGTCTAAAACACAATCTCTTGCCCTGAAACAGTGTTTAAGGTGAATACAAAGCTGTTTCATAGTGTGAAAAAGTTAAAGAACAGAGTTTCAAAGTAAGGATTCTTCTTATAATGCATTCCCTTTTAGTCTAAAACACAATCTCTTGCCCTGAAGCAGTGTTTAAGGTGAATACAAAGCTGTTTCATAGTGTGAAAAAGGTAAAGAACAGAGTTTCAAAGTAAAGATTCTTCTTATAATGCATTCCCTTTTAGTCTAAAACACAATCTCTTGCCCTGAGTGTTTAAGGTGAATATAAAGCTGTTTCATAGTGTGAAAAAGGTAAAGAACAGAGTTTCAAAGTAAAGATTCTTCTTATAATGCATTCCCTTTTAGTCTAAAACACAATCTCTTGCCCTGAAACAGTGTTTAAGGTGAATACAAAGCTGTTTCATTGTGTGAAAAAGGTAAAGAACAGTTTCAAAGTAAAGATTCTTCTTATAATGCATTCCCTTTTAGTCTAAAACACAATCTCTTGCCCTGAAAGTGTTTAAGGTGAATACAAAGCTGTTTCATAGTGTGAAAAAGGTAAAGAACAGAGTTTCAAAGTAAAGATTCTTCTTATAATGCATTCCCTTTTAGTCTAAAACACAATCTCTTGCCCTAAAGCAGTGTTTAAGTTGAATATAAAGCTGTTTCATAGTGTGAAAAAGGTAAAGAACAGAGTTTCAAAGTAAAGATTCTTCTTATAATGCATTCCCTTTTAGTCTAAAACACAATCTCTTGCCCTGAAACAGTGTTTAAGGTGAATACAAAGCTGTTTCATAGTGTGAAAAAGTTAAAGAACAGAGTTTCAAAGTAAGGATTCTTCTTATAATGCATTCCCTTTTAGTCTAAAACACAATCTCTTGCCCTGAAGCAGTGTTTAAGGTGAATACAAAGCTGTTTCATAGTGTGAAAAAGGTAAAGAACAGAGTTTCAAAGTAAAGATTCTTCTTATAATGCATTCCCTTTTAGTCTAAATCACAATTTCTTGCCCTGAAACAGTGTTTAATGTGAATACAAAGCTGTTTCATATTGTGAAAAAGGTAAAGAACAGTTTCAAAGTAAAGATTCTTCTTATAATGCATTCCCTTTTAGTCTAAAACACAATCTCTTGCCCTACAGCAGTGTTTAAGTTGAATATAAAGCTGTTTCATAGTGTGAAAAAGGTAAAGAACAGAGTTTCAAAGTAAAGATTCTTCTTATAATGCATTCCCTTTTAGTCTAAAACACAATCTCTTGCCCTAAAGCAGTGTTTAAGTTGAATATAAAGCTGTTTCATAGTGTGAAAAAGGTAAAGAACAGAGTTTCAAAGTAAAGATTCTTCTCATAATGCATTCCCTTTTAGTCTAAAACACAATCTCTTGCCCTAAAGCAGTGTTTAAGTTGAATACAAAGCTGTTTCATAGTGTGAAAAAGGTAAAGAACAGAGTTTCAAAGTAAAGATTCTTCTTATAATGCATTCCCTTTTAGTCTAAAACACAATCTCTTGCCCTAAAGCAGTGTTTAAGTTGAATATAAAGCTGTTTCATAGTGTGAAAAAGGTAAAGAACAGAGTTTCAAAGTAAAGATTCTTCTCATAATGCATTCCCTTTTAGTCTAAAACACAATCTCTTGCCCTGAAACAGTGTTTAAGGTGAATACAAAGCTGTTTCATAGTGTGAAAAAGGTAAAGAACAGTTTCAAAGTAAAGATTCTTCTTATAATGCATTCCCTTTTAGTCTAAAACACAATCTCTTGCCCTGAAACAGTGTTTAAGGTGAATACAAAGCTGTTTCATTGTGTGAAAAAGGTAAAGAACAGTTTCAAAGTAAAGATTCTTCTTATAATGCATTCCCTTTTAGTCTAAAACACAATCTCTTGCCCTGAAAGTGTTTAAGGTGAATACAAAGCTGTTTCATAGTGTGAAAAAGGTAAAGAACAGAGTTTCAAAGTAAAGATTCTTCTTATAATGCATTCCCTTTTAGTCTAAAACACAATCTCTTGCCCTAAAGCAGTGTTTAAGTTGAATATAAAGCTGTTTCATAGTGTGAAAAAGGTAAAGAACAGAGTTTCAAAGTAAAGATTCTTCTTATAATGCATTCCCTTTTAGTCTAAAACACAATCTCTTGCCCTGAAACAGTGTTTAAGGTGAATACAAAGCTGTTTCATAGTGTGAAAAAGTTAAAGAACAGAGTTTCAAAGTAAGGATTCTTCTTATAATGCATTCCCTTTTAGTCTAAAACACAATCTCTTGCCCTGAAGCAGTGTTTAAGGTGAATACAAAGCTGTTTCATAGTGTGAAAAAGGTAAAGAACAGAGTTTCAAAGTAAAGATTCTTCTTATAATGCATTCCCTTTTAGTCTAAATCACAATTTCTTGCCCTGAAACAGTGTTTAATGTGAATACAAAGCTGTTTCATATTGTGAAAAAGGTAAAGAACAGTTTCAAAGTAAAGATTCTTCTTATAATGCATTCCCTTTTAGTCTAAAACACAATCTCTTGCCCTACAGCAGTGTTTAAGTTGAATATAAAGCTGTTTCATAGTGTGAAAAAGGTAAAGAACAGAGTTTCAAAGTAAAGATTCTTCTTATAATGCATTCCCTTTTAGTCTAAAACACAATCTCTTGCCCTAAAGCAGTGTTTAAGTTGAATATAAAGCTGTTTCATAGTGTGAAAAAGGTAAAGAACAGAGTTTCAAAGTAAAGATTCTTCTCATAATGCATTCCCTTTTAGTCTAAAACACAATCTCTTGCCCTAAAGCAGTGTTTAAGTTGAATACAAAGCTGTTTCATAGTGTGAAAAAGGTAAAGAACAGAGTTTCAAAGTAAAGATTCTTCTTATAATGCATTCCCTTTTAGTCTAAAACACAATCTCTTGCCCTAAAGCAGTGTTTAAGTTGAATATAAAGCTGTTTCATAGTGTGAAAAAGGTAAAGAACAGAGTTTCAAAGTAAAGATTCTTCTCATAATGCATTCCCTTTTAGTCTAAAACACAATCTCTTGCCCTGAAACAGTGTTTAAGGTGAATACAAAGCTGTTTCATAGTGTGAAAAAGGTAAAGAACAGTTTCAAAGTAAAGATTCTTCTTATAATGCATTCCCTTTTAGTCTAAAACACAATCTCTTGCCCTGAAAGTGTTTAAGGTGAATACAAAGCTGTTTCATAGTGTGAAAAAGGTAAAGAACAGAGTTTCAAAGTAAATATTCTTCTTATAATGCATTCCCTTTTAGTCTAAAACACAATCTCTTGCCCTGCAACAGTGTTTAAGTTGAATATAAAGCTGTTTCATAGTGTGAAAAAGGTAAAGAACAGAGTTTCAAAGTAAAGATTCTTCTTATAATGCATTCCCTTTTAGTCTAAAACACAATCTCTTGCCCTGAGTGTTTAAGGTGAATATAAAGCTGTTTCATAGTGTGAAAAAGTTAAAGAACAGAGTTTCAAAGTAAGGATTCTTCTTATAATGCATTCCATTTTAGTCTAAAACACAATCTCTTGCCCTGAAGCAGTGTTTAAGGTGAATACAAAGCTGTTTCATAGTGTGAAAAAGGTAAAGAACAGAGTTTCAAAGTAAAGATTCTTCTTATAATGCATTCCCTTTTAGTCTAAAACACAATTTCGTGCCCTGAAACAGTGTTTAAGCTATTCAATTTGGTTAAAAACAATATTTCTTGTTCTGAAACGGTGTATAAGCTGATTACAATGCATAGAAACCCTGTTTCGTTCTGGTTAGAGGTGTACAAACAGAGTTGCAATTACTTTAAATGGTTAAGTTGTTCAGTTTGGTTAAAAACAATATTTCTTGCTCTGAAACTATCTATAAGCCAATTATAATGCGTGGAAACATTGCCTCCTTGTGGGTAGAGGTGTAAAAACAGAGTTGCAATTACTTTCAAGGGTCACATTAGAACCATGTTAAAACAACTTGTTTCTCCCCTGTATAAACTCTTTTCACTTGAAATATGTGTTTTCTTAGGATATTGTAAGTTGTTCAGTTTGGTTAAAAACAATATTTCTTGCTCTGAAACGCTGTATAAGCCGATTACAATGCATAGAAACCCTGTTTCATTGTGGTGAAAGGGAGTTGCAATTACTTTAATTGGTCATATTACAAACAACTTGATCTCCCCTTGTTATAAACTCTTTTCATTTGAAATATGTGTTTTCTTAACATATTGTAAGTTATTCAGTTTGGTTAAAAACAAGATGTCTAGCTCTGAAACAGTGTTTAAGTTGAATACAAAGCTGTTTCATAGTGTGAAAATGGTAAAGAACAGTTTCTAAGTAAAGATTCTTCTTATAATGCATTCCCTTTTAGTCTAAAACACAATCTCTTGCCCTGAAACAGTGTTTAAGGTGAATACAAAGCTGTTTCATTGTGTGAAAAAGGTAAAGAACAGTTTCAAAGTAAAGATTCTTCTTATAATGCATTCCCTTTTAGTCTAAAACACAATCTCTTGCCCTGAAAGTGTTTAAGGTGAATACAAAGCTGTTTCATAGTGTGAAAAAGGTAAAGAACAGAGTTTCAAAGTAAAGATTCTTCTTATAATGCATTCCCTTTTAGTCTAAATCACAATCTCTTGCCCTGAAGCAGTGTTTAAGTTGAATATAAAGCTGTTTCATAGTGTGAAAATGGTAAAGAACAGTTTCTAAGTAAAGATTCTTCTTATAATGCATTCCCTTTTAGTCTAAAACACAATCTCTTGCCCTGAAACAGTGTTTAAGGTGAATACAAAGCTGTTTCATAGTGTGAAAAAGGTAAAGAACAGAGTTTCAAAGTCAAGATTCTTCTTATAATGCATTCCCTTTTAGTCTAAAACACAATCTCTTGCCCTAAAGCAGTGTTTAAGTTGAATATAAAGCTGTTTCATAGTGTGAAAAAGGTAAAGAACAGAGTTTCAAAGTAAAGATTCTTCTTATAATGCATTCCCTTTTAGTCTAAAACACAATCTCTTGCCCTGAAACAGTGTTTAAGGTGAATACAAAGCTGTTTCATAGTGTGAAAAAGGTAAAGAACAGAGTTTCTAACTAAAGATTCTTATTATAATGCATTCCCTTTTAGTCTAAAACACATTCTCTTACTCTGAAGCAGTGTTTAAGGTGAATACAAAGCTGTTTCATAGTGTGAAAAAGGTAAAGAACAGAGCTTCAAAGTAAAGATTCTTCTCATAATGCATTCCCTTTTAGTCTAAAACACAATCTCTTGCCCTGAAACAGTGTTTAAGGTGAATACAAAGCTGTTTCATAGTGTTAAAAAGGTAAAGAACAGAGTTTCAAAGTAAAGATTCTTCTCATAATGCATTCCCTTTTAGTCTAAAACACAATCTCTTGCCCTGAGTGTTTAAGGTGAATATAAAGCTGTTTCATAGTGTGAAAAAGGTAAAGAACAGAGTTTCAAAGTAAGGATTCTTCTTATAATGCATTCCCTTTTAGTCTAAAACACAATCTCTTGCCCTGCAACAGTGTTTAAGTTGAATATAAAGCTGTTTCATAGTGTGAAAAAGGTAAAGAACAGAGTTTCAAAGTAAAGATTCTTCTTATAATGCATTCCCTTTTAGTCTAAAACACAATCTCTTGCACTGAGTGTTTAAGTTGAATATAAAGCTGTTTCATAGTGTGAAAAAGTTAAAGAACAGAGTTTCAAAGTAAGGATTCTTCTTATAATGCATTCCCTTTTAGTCTAAAACACAATCTCTTGCCCTACAACAGTGTTTAACGTGAATACAAAGCTGTTTCATAGTGTGAAAAAGGTAAATAACAGAGTTTCAAAGTAAAGATTCTTCTTATAATGCATTCCCTTTTAGTCTAAAACACAATTTCTTGCCCTGAAACAGTGTTTAATGTGAATACAAAGCTGTTTCATATTGTGAAAAAGGTAAAGAACAGAGTTTCAAAGTAAAGATTCTTCTTATAATGCATTCCCTTTTAGTCTAAATCACAATCTCTTGCCCTGAAGCAGTGTTTAAGTTGAATATAAAGCTGTTTCATAGTGTGAAAAAGGTAAAGAACAGAGTTTCTAAGTAAAGATTCTTCTTATAATGCATTCCCTTTTAGTCTAAAACACAATTTCGTGCCCTGAAACAGTGTTTAAGCTATTCAATTTGGTTAAAAACAATATTTCTTGCTCTGAAACGGTGTATAAGCTGATTACAATGCATAGAAACCCTGTTTCGTTCTGGTTAGAGGTGTACAAACAGAGTTGCAATTACTTTAAATGGTTAAGTTGTTCAGTTTGGTTAAAAACAATATTTCTTGCTCTGAAACTATCTATAAGCCAATTATAATGCGTGGAAACGTTGCCTCCTTGTGGGTAGAGGTGTAAAAACAGAGTTGCAATTACTTTCAAGGGTCACATTAGAACCATGTTAAAACAACTTGTTTCTCCCCTGTATAAACTCTTTTCACTTGAAATATGTGTTTTCTTAGGATATTGTAAGTTGTTCAGTTTGGTTAAAAACAATATTTCTTGCTCTGAAACGCTGTATAAGCCGATTACAATGCATAGAAACCCTGTTTCATTGTGGTGAAAGGGAGTTGCAATTACTTTAATTGGTCATATTACAAACAACTTGATCTCCCCTTGTTATAAACTCTTTTCATTTGAAATATGTGTTTTCTTAACATATTGTAAGATATTCAGTTTGGTTAAAAACAAGATGTCTAGCTCTGAAACAGTGTTTAAGTTGAATACAAAGCTGTTTCATAGTGTGAAAATGGTAAAGAATAGTTTCTAAGTAAAGATTCTTCTTATAATGCATTCCCTTTTAGTCTAAAACACAATCTCTTGCCCTGAAACAGTGTTTAAGGTGAATACAAAGCTGTTTCATTGTGTGAAAAAGGTAAAGAACAGTTTCAAAGTAAAGATTCTTCTTATAATGCATTACCTTTTAGTCTAAAACACAATCTCTTGCCCTGAAAGTGTTTAAGGTGAATACAAAGCTGTTTCATAGTGTGAAAAAGGTAAAGAACAGAGTTTCAAAGTAAAGATTCTTCTTATAATGCATTCCCTTTTAGTCTAAAACACAATCTCTTGCCCTAAAGCAGTGTTTAAGTTGAATATAAAGCTGTTTCATAGTGTGAAAAAGGTAAAGAACAGAGTTTCAAAGTAAAGATTCTTCTTATAATGCATTCCCTTTTAGTCTAAAACACAATCTCTTGCCCTGAAACAGTGTTTAAGGTGAATACAAAGCTGTTTCATAGTGTGAAAAAGGTAAAGAACAGAGTTTCTAACTAAAGATTCTTATTATAATGCATTCCCTTTTAGTCTAAAACACATTCTCTTACTCTGAAGCAGTGTTTAAGGTGAATACAAAGCTGTTTCATAGTGTGAAAAAGGTAAAGAACAGAGTTTCAAAGTAAAGATTCTTCTTATAATGCATTCCCTTTTAGTCTAAAACACAATCTCTTGCCCTGAAACAGTGTTTAAGGTGAATACAAAGCTGTTTCATAGTGTGAAAAAGGTAAAGAACAGAGTTTCAAAGTAAAGATTCTTCTCATAATGCATTCCCTTTTAGTCTAAAACACAATCTCTTGCCCTGAAAGAGTGTTTAAGGTGAATACAAAGCTGTTTCATAGTGTGAAAAAGGTAAAGAACAGTTTCAAAGTAAAGATTCTTCTTATAATGCATTCCCTTTTAGTCTAAAACACAATCTCTTGCCCTGAAAGTGTTTAAGGTGAATACAAAGCTGTTTCATAGTGTGAAAAAGGTAAAGAACAGAGTTTCAAAGTAAAGATTCTTCTTATAATGCATTCCCTTTTAGTCTAAAACACAATCTCTTGCCCTGCAACAGTGTTTAAGTTGAATATAAAGCTGTTTCATAGTGTGAAAAAGGTAAAGAACAGAGTTTCAAAGTAAAGATTCTTCTCATAATGCATTCCCTTTTAGTCTAAAACACAATCTCTTGCCCTAAAGCAGTGTTTAAGTTGAATATAAAGCTGTTTCATAGTGTGAAAAAGGTAAAGAACAGAGTTTCAAAGTAAAGATTCTTCTTATAATGCATTCCCTTTTAGTCTAAAACACAATCTCTTGCCCTGAGTGTTTAAGGTGAATATAAAGCTGTTTCATAGTGTGAAAAAGTTAAAGAACAGAGTTTCAAAGTAAGGATTCTTCTTATAATGCATTCCCTTTTAGTCTAAAACACAATCTCTTGCCCTGCAACAGTGTTTAAGGTGAATACAAAGCTGTTTCATAGTGTGAAAAAGGTAAAGAACAGAGTTTCAAAGTAAAGATTCTTCTTATAATGCATTCCCTTTTAGTCTAAATCACAATCTCTTGCCCTGAAGCAGTGTTTAAGTTGAATATAAAGCTGTTTCATAGTGTGAAAAAGGTAAAGAACAGAGTTTCTAAGTAAAGATTCTTCTTATAATGCATTCCCTTTTAGTCTAAAACACAATTTCGTGCCCTGAAACAGTGTTTAAGCTATTCAATTTGGTTAAAAACAATATTTCTTGCTCTGAAACGGTGTATAAGCTGATTACAATGCATAGAAACCCTGTTTCGTTCTGGTTAGAGGTGTACAAACAGAGTTGCAATTACTTTAAATGGTTAAGTTGTTCAGTTTGGTTAAAAACAATATTTCTTGCTCTGAAACTATCTATAAGCCAATTATAATGCGTGGAAACGTTGCCTCCTTGTGGGTAGAGGTGTAAAAACAGAGTTGCAATTACTTTCAAGGGTCACATTAGAACCATGTTAAAACAACTTGTTTCTCCCCTGTATAAACTCTTTTCACTTGAAATATGTGTTTTCTTAGGATATTGTAAGTTGTTCAGTTTGGTTAAAAACAATATTTCTTGCTCTGAAACGCTGTATAAGCCGATTACAATGCATAGAAACCCTGTTTCATTGTGGTGAAAGGGAGTTGCAATTACTTTAATTGGTCATATTACAAACAACTTGATCTCCCCTTGTTATAAACTCTTTTCATTTGAAATATGTGTTTTCTTAACATATTGTAAGATATTCAGTTTGGTTAAAAACAAGATGTCTAGCTCTGAAACAGTGTTTAAGTTGAATACAAAGCTGTTTCATAGTGTGAAAATGGTAAAGAACAGTTTCTAAGTAAAGATTCTTCTTATAATGCATTCCCTTTTAGTCTAAAACACAATCTCTTGCCCTGAAACAGTGTTTAAGGTGAATACAAAGCTGTTTCATAGTGTGAAAAAGGTAAAGAACAGAGTTTCAAAGTCAAGATTCTTCTTATAATGCATTCCCTTTTAGTCTAAAACACAATCTCTTGCCCTAAAGCAGTGTTTAAGTTGAATATAAAGCTGTTTCATAGTGTGAAAAAGGTAAAGAACAGAGTTTCAAAGTAAAGATTCTTCTTATAATGCATTCCCTTTTAGTCTAAAACACAATCTCTTGCCCTGAAACAGTGTTTAAGGTGAATACAAAGCTGTTTCATAGTGTGAAAAAGGTAAAGAACAGAGTTTCAAAGTAAGGATTCTTATTATAATGCATTCCCTTTTAGTCTAAAACACATTCTCTTACTCTGAAGCAGTGTTTAAGGTGAATACAAAGCTGTTTCATAGTGTGAAAAAGGTAAAGAACAGAGCTTCAAAGTAAAGATTCTTCTCATAATGCATTCCCTTTTAGTCTAAAACACAATCTCTTGCCCTGAAACAGTGTTTAAGGTGAATACAAAGCTGTTTCATAGTGTTAAAAAGGTAAAGAACAGAGTTTCAAAGTAAAGATTCTTCTCATAATGCATTCCCTTTTAGTCTAAAACACAATCTCTTGCCCTGAGTGTTTAAGGTGAATATAAAGCTGTTTCATAGTGTGAAAAAGGTAAAGAACAGAGTTTCAAAGTAAGGATTCTTCTTATAATGCATTCCCTTTTAGTCTAAAACACAATCTCTTGCCCTGCAACAGTGTTTAAGTTGAATATAAAGCTGTTTCATAGTGTGAAAAAGGTAAAGAACAGAGTTTCAAAGTAAAGATTCTTCTTATAATGCATTCCCTTTTAGTCTAAAACACAATCTCTTGCACTGAGTGTTTAAGTTGAATATAAAGCTGTTTCATAGTGTGAAAAAGTTAAAGAACAGAGTTTCAAAGTAAGGATTCTTCTTATAATGCATTCCCTTTTAGTCTAAAACACAATCTCTTGCCCTGCAACAGTGTTTAACGTGAATACAAAGCTGTTTCATAGTGTGAAAAAGGTAAATAACAGAGTTTCAAAGTAAAGATTCTTCTTATAATGCATTCCCTTTTAGTCTAAAACACAATTTCTTGCCCTGAAACAGTGTTTAATGTGAATACAAAGCTGTTTCATATTGTGAAAAAGGTAAAGAACAGAGTTTCAAAGTAAAGATTCTTCTTATAATGCATTCCCTTTTAGTCTAAATCACAATCTCTTGCCCTGAAGCAGTTTTTAAGTTGAATATAAAGCTGTTTCATAGTGTGAAAAAGGTAAAGAACAGAGTTTCTAAGTAAAGATTCTTCTTATAATGCATTCCCTTTTAGTCTAAAACACAATTTCGTGCCCTGAAACAGTGTTTAAGCTATTCAATTTGGTTAAAAACAATATTTCTTGCTCTGAAACGGTGTATAAGCTGATTACAATGCATAGAAACCCTGTTTCGTTCTGGTTAGAGGTGTACAAACAGAGTTGCAATTACTTTAAATGGTTAAGTTGTTCAGTTTGGTTAAAAACAATATTTCTTGCTCTGAAACTATCTATAAGCCAATTATAATGCGTGGAAACGTTGCCTCCTTGTGGGTAGAGGTGTAAAAACAGAGTTGCAATTACTTTCAAGGGTCACATTAGAACAATGTTAAAACAACTTGTTTCTCCCCTGTATAAACTCTTTTCACTTGAAATATGTGTTTTCTTAGGATATTGTAAGTTGTTCAGTTTGGTTAAAAACAATATTTCTTGCTCTGAAACGCTGTATAAGCCGATTACAATGCATAGAAACCCTGTTTCATTGTGGTGAAAGGGAGTTGCAATTACTTTAATTGGTCATATTACAAACAACTTGATCTCCCCTTGTTATAAACTCTTTTCATTTGAAATATGTGTTTTCTTAACATATTGTAAGATATTCAGTTTGGTTAAAAACAAGATGTCTAGCTCTGAAACAGTGTTTAAGTTGAATACAAAGCTGTTTCATAGTGTGAAAATGGTAAAGAACAGTTTCTAAGTAAAGATTCTTCTTATAATGCATTCCCTTTTAGTCTAAAACACAATCTCTTGCCCTGAAACAGTGTTTAAGGTGAATACAAAGCTGTTTCATTGTGTGAAAAAGGTAAAGAACAGTTTCAAAGTAAAGATTCTTCTTATAATGCATTACCTTTTAGTCTAAAACACAATCTCTTGCCCTGAGTGTTTAAGGTGAATATAAAGCTGTTTCATAGTGTGAAAAAGGTAAAGAACAGAGTTTCAAAGTAAGGATTCTTCTTATAATGCATTCCCTTTTAGTCTAAAACACAATCTCTTGCCCTGCAACAGTGTTTAAGTTGAATATAAAGCTGTTTCATAGTGTGAAAAAGGTAAAGAACAGAGTTTCAAAGTAAAGATTCTTCTTATAATGCATTCCCTTTTAGTCTAAAACACAATCTCTTGCCCTGATTGTTTAAGTTGAATATAAAGCTGTTTCATAGTGTGAAAAAGTTAAAGAACAGAGTTTCAAAGTAAGGATTCTTCTTATAATGCATTCCCTTTTAGTCTAAAACACAATCTCTTGCCCTGCAACAGTGTTTAACGTGAATACAAAGCTGTTTCATATTGTGAAAAAGGTAAAGAACAGAGTTTCAAAGTAAAGATTCTTCTTATAATGCATTCCCTTTTAGTCTAAAACACAATCTCTTGCCCTACAGCAGTGTTTAAGTTGAATATAAAGCTGTTTCATAGTGTGAAAAAGGTAAAGAACAGAGTTTCAAAGTAAAGATTCTTCTTATAATGCATTCCCTTTTAGTCTAAAACACAATCTCTTGCCCTAAAGCAGTGTTTAAGTTGAATATAAAGCTGTTTCATAGTGTGAAAAAGGTAAAGAACAGAGTTTCAAAGTAAAGATTCTTCTCATAATGCATTCCCTTTTAGTCTAAAACACAATCTCTTGCCCTAAAGCAGTGTTTAAGTTGAATATAAAGCTGTTTCATAGTGTGAAAAAGGTAAAGAACAGAGTTTCAAAGTAAAGATTCTTCTTATAATGCATTCCCTTTTAGTCTAAAACACAATCTCTTGCCCTAAAGCAGTGTTTAAGTTGAATATAAAGCTGTTTCATAGTGTGAAAAAGGTAAAGAACAGAGTTTCAAAGTAAAGATTCTTCTTATAATGCATTCCCTTTTAGTCTAAAACACAATCTCTTGCCCTAAAGCAGTGTTTAAGTTGAATATAAAGCTGTTTCATAGTGTGAAAAAGGTAAAGAACAGAGTTTCAAAGTAAAGATTCTTCTTATAATGCATTCCCTTTTAGTCTAAAACACAATCTCTTGCCCTGAAACAGTGTTTAAGGTGAATACAAAGCTGTTTCATAGTGTGAAAAAGGTAAAGAACAGAGTTTCTAACTAAAGATTCTTATTATAATGCATTCCCTTTTAGTCTAAAACACATTCTCTTACTCTGAAGCAGTGTTTAAGGTGAATACAAAGCTGTTTCATAGTGTGAAAAAGGTAAAGAACAGAGCTTCAAAGTAAAGATTCTTCTCATAATGCATTCCCTTTTAGTCTAAAACACAATCTCTTGCCCTGAAACAGTGTTTAAGGTGAATACAAAGCTGTTTCATAGTGTTAAAAAGGTAAAGAACAGAGTTTCAAAGTAAAGATTCTTCTCATAATGCATTCCCTTTTAGTCTAAAACACAATCTCTTGCCCTGAGTGTTTAAGGTGAATATAAAGCTGTTTCATAGTGTGAAAAAGGTAAAGAACAGAGTTTCAAAGTAAGGATTCTTCTTATAATGCATTCCCTTTTAGTCTAAAACACAATCTCTTGCCCTGCAACAGTGTTTAAGTTGAATATAAAGCTGTTTCATAGTGTGAAAAAGGTAAAGAACAGAGTTTCAAAGTAAAGATTCTTCTTATAATGCATTCCCTTTTAGTCTAAAACACAATCTCTTGCCCTGAGTGTTTAAGTTGAATATAAAGCTGTTTCATAGTGTGAAAAAGTTAAAGAACAGAGTTTCAAAGTAAGGATTCTTCTTATAATGCATTCCCTTTTAGTCTAAAACACAATCTCTTGCCCTGCAACAGTGTTTAACGTGAATACAAAGCTGTTTCATATTGTGAAAAAGGTAAAGAACAGAGTTTCAAAGTAAAGATTCTTCTTATAATGCATTCCCTTTTAGTCTAAAACACAATCTCTTGCCCTACAGCAGTGTTTAAGTTGAATATAAAGCTGTTTCATAGTGTGAAAAAGGTAAAGAACAGAGTTTCAAAGTAAAGATTCTTCTTATAATGCATTCCCTTTTAGTCTAAAACACAATCTCTTGCCCTAAAGCAGTGTTTAAGTTGAATATAAAGCTGTTTCATAGTGTGAAAAAGGTAAAGAACAGAGTTTCAAAGTAAAGATTCTTCTTATAATGCATTCCCTTTTAGTCTAAAACACAATCTCTTGCCCTAAAGCAGTGTTTAAGTTGAATATAAAGCTGTTTCATAGTGTGAAAAAGGTAAAGAACAGAGTTTCAAAGTAAAGATTCTTCTTATAATGCATTCCCTTTTAGTCTAAAACACAATCTCTTGCACTGAGTGTTTAAGTTGAATATAAAGCTGTTTCATTGTGTGAAAAAGTTAAAGAACAGAGTTTCAAAGTAAGGATTCTTCTTATAATGCATTCCCTTTTAGTCTAAAACACAATCTCTTGCCCTGCAACAGTGTTTAACGTGAATACAAAGCTGTTTCATAGTGTGGAAAAGGTAAATAACAGAGTTTCAAAGTAAAGATTCTTCTTATAATGCATTCCCTTTTAGTCTAAAACACAATTTCTTGCCCTGAAACAGTGTTTAATGTGAATACAAAGCTGTTTCATATTGTGAAAAAGGTAAAGAACAGAGTTTCAAAGTAAAGATTCTTCTTATAATGCATTCCCTTTTAGTCTAAATCACAATCTCTTGCCCTGAAGCAGTGTTTAAGTTGAATATAAAGCTGTTTCATAGTGTGAAAAAGGTAAAGAACAGAGTTTCTAAGTAAAGATTCTTCTTATAATGCATTCCCTTTTAGTCTAAAACACAATTTCGTGCCCTGAAACAGTGTTTAAGCTATTCAATTTGGTTAAAAACAATATTTCTTGCTCTGAAACGGTGTATAAGCTGATTACAATGCATAGAAACCCTGTTTCGTTCTGGTTAGAGGTGTACAAACAGAGTTGCAATTACTTTAAATGGTTAAGTTGTTCAGTTTGGTTAAAAACAATATTTCTTGCTCTGAAACTATCTATAAGCCAATTATAATGCGTGGAAACGTTGCCTCCTTGTGGGTAGAGGTGTAAAAACAGAGTTGCAATTACTTTCAAGGGTCACATTAGAACCATGTTAAAACAACTTGTTTCTCCCCTGTATAAACTCTTTTCACTTGAAATATGTGTTTTCTTAGGATATTGTAAGTTGTTCAGTTTGGTTAAAAACAATATTTCTTGCTCTGAAACGCTGTATAAGCCGATTACAATGCATAGAAACCCTGTTTCATTGTGGTGAAAGGGAGTTGCAATTACTTTAATTGGTCATATTACAAACAACTTGATCTCCCCTTGTTATAAACTCTTTTCATTTGAAATATGTGTTTTCTTAACATATTGTAAGATATTCAGTTTGGTTAAAAACAAGATGTCTAGCTCTGAAACAGTGTTTAAGTTGAATACAAAGCTGTTTCATAGTGTGAAAATGGTAAAGAACAGTTTCTAAGTAAAGATTCTTCTTATAATGCATTCCCTTTTAGTCTAAAACACAATCTCTTGCCCTAAAGCAGTGTTTAAGTTGAATATAAAGCTGTTTCATAGTGTGAAAAAGGTAAAGAACAGAGTTTCAAAGTAAAGATTCTTCTTATAATGCATTCCCTTTTAGTCTAAAACACAATCTCTTGCCCTGAAACAGTGTTTAAGGTGAATACAAAGCTGTTTCATAGTGTGAAAAAGGTAAAGAACAGAGTTTCTAACTAAAGATTCTTATTATAATGCATTCCCTTTTAGTCTAAAACACATTCTCTTACTCTGAAGCAGTGTTTAAGGTGAATACAAAGCTGTTTCATAGTGTGAAAAAGGTAAAGAACAGAGCTTCAAAGTAAAGATTCTTCTCATAATGCATTCCCTTTTAGTCTAAAACACAATCTCTTGCCCTGAAACAGTGTTTAAGGTGAATACAAAGCTGTTTCATAGTGTTAAAAAGGTAAAGAACAGAGTTTCAAAGTAAAGATTCTTCTCATAATGCATTCCCTTTTAGTCTAAAACACAATCTCTTGCCCTGAGTGTTTAAGGTGAATATAAAGCTGTTTCATAGTGTGAAAAAGGTAAAGAACAGAGTTTCAAAGTAAGGATTCTTCTTATAATGCATTCCCTTTTAGTCTAAAACACAATCTCTTGCCCTGCAACAGTGTTTAAGTTGAATATAAAGCTGTTTCATAGTGTGAAAAAGGTAAAGAACAGAGTTTCAAAGTAAAGATTCTTCTTATAATGCATTCCCTTTTAGTCTAAAACACAATCTCTTGCCCTGAGTGTTTAAGTTGAATATAAAGCTGTTTCATAGTGTGAAAAAGTTAAAGAACAGAGTTTCAAAGTAAGGATTCTTCTTATAATGCATTCCCTTTTAGTCTAAAACACAATCTCTTGCCCTGCAACAGTGTTTAACGTGAATACAAAGCTGTTTCATATTGTGAAAAGGGTAAAGAACAGAGTTTCAAAGTAAAGATTCTTCTTATAATGCATTCCCTTTTAGTCTAAAACACAATCTCTTGCCCTACAGCAGTGTTTAAGTTGAATATAAAGCTGTTTCATAGTGTGAAAAAGGTAAAGAACAGAGTTTCAAAGTAAAGATTCTTCTTATAATGCATTCCCTTTTAGTCTAAAACACAATCTCTTGCCCTAAAGCAGTGTTTAAGTTGAATATAAAGCTGTTTCATAGTGTGAAAAAGGTAAAGAACAGAGTTTCAAAGTAAAGATTCTTCTTATAATGCATTCCCTTTTAGTCTAAAACACAATCTCTTGCCCTAAAGCAGTGTTTAAGTTGAATATAAAGCTGTTTCATAGTGTGAAAAAGGTAAAGAACAGAGTTTCAAAGTAAAGATTCTTCTTATAATGCATTCCCTTTTAGTCTAAAACAAAATCTCTTGCCCTAAAGCAGTGTTTAAGTTGAATATTAAGCTGTTTCATAGTGTGAAAAAGGTAAAGAACAGAGTTTCAAAGTAAAGATTCTTCTTATAATGCATTCCCTTTTAGTCTAAAACACAATCTCTTGCACTGAGTGTTTAAGTTGAATATAAAGCTGTTTCATTGTGTGAAAAAGTTAAAGAACAGAGTTTCAAAGTAAGGATTCTTCTTATAATGCATTCCCTTTTAGTCTAAAACACAATCTCTTGCCCTGCAACAGTGTTTAACGTGAATACAAAGCTGTTTCATAGTGTGAAAAAGGTAAATAACAGAGTTTCAAAGTAAAGATTCTTCTTATAATGCATTCCCTTTTAGTCTAAAACACAATTTCTTGCCCTGAAACAGTGTTTAATGTGAATACAAAGCTGTTTCATATTGTGAAAAAGGTAAAGAACAGAGTTTCAAAGTAAAGATTCTTCTTATAATGCATTCCCTTTTAGTCTAAATCACAATCTCTTGCCCTGAAGCAGTGTTTAAGTTGAATATAAAGCTGTTTCATAGTGTGAAAAAGGTAAAGAACAGAGTTTCTAAGTAAAGATTCTTCTTATAATGCATTCCCTTTTAGTCTAAAACACAATTTCGTGCCCTGAAACAGTGTTTAAGCTATTCAATTTGGTTAAAAACAATATTTCTTGCTCTGAAACGGTGTATAAGCTGATTACAATGCATAGAAACCCTGTTTCGTTCTGGTTAGAGGTGTACAAACAGAGTTGCAATTACTTTAAATGGTTAAGTTGTTCAGTTTGGTTAAAAACAATATTTCTTGCTCTGAAACTATCTATAAGCCAATTATAATGCGTGGAAACGTTGCCTCCTTGTGGGTAGAGGTGTAAAAACAGAGTTGCAATTACTTTCAAGGGTCACATTAGAACCATGTTAAAACAACTTGTTTCTCCCCTGTATAAACTCTTTTCACTTGAAATATGTGTTTTCTTAGGATATTGTAAGTTGTTCAGTTTGGTTAAAAACAATATTTCTTGCTCTGAAACGCTGTATAAGCCGATTACAATGCATAGAAACCCTGTTTCATTGTGGTGAAAGGGAGTTGCAATTACTTTAATTGGTCAAATTACAAACAACTTGATCTCCCCTTGTTATAAACTCTTTTCATTTGAAATATGTGTTTTCTTAACATATTGTAAGATATTCAGTTTGGTTAAAAACAAGATGTCTAGCTCTGAAACAGTGTTTAAGTTGAATACAAAGCTGTTTCATAGTGTGAAAATGGTAAAGAACAGTTTCTAAGTAAAGATTCTTCTTATAATGCATTCCCTTTTAGTCTAAAACACAATCTCTTGCCCTGAAACAGTGTTTAAGGTGAATACAAAGCTGTTTCATAGTGTGAAAAAGGTAAAGAACAGAGTTTCTAACTAAAGATTCTTATTATAATGCATTCCCTTTTAGTCTAAAACACATTCTCTTACTCTGAAGCAGTGTTTAAGGTGAATACAAAGCTGTTTCATAGTGTGAAAAAGGTAAAGAACAGAGCTTCAAAGTAAAGATTCTTCTCATAATGCATTCCCTTTTAGTCTAAAACACAATCTCTTGCCCTGAAACAGTGTTTAAGGTGAATACAAAGCTGTTTCATAGTGTTAAAAAGGTAAAGAACAGAGTTTCAAAGTAAAGATTCTTCTCATAATGCATTCCCTTTTCGTCTAAAACACAATCTCTTGCCCTGAGTGTTTAAGGTGAATATAAAGCTGTTTCATAGTGTGAAAAAGGTAAAGAACAGAGTTTCAAAGTAAGGATTCTTCTTATAATGCATTCCCTTTTAGTCTAAAACACAATCTCTTGCCCTGCAACAGTGTTTAAGTTGAATATAAAGCTGTTTCATAGTGTGAAAAAGGTAAAGAACAGAGTTTCAAAGTAAAGATTCTTCTTATAATGCATTCCCTTTTAGTCTAAAACACAATCTCTTGCCCTGAGTGTTTAAGTTGAATATAAAGCTGTTTCATAGTGTGAAAAAGTTAAAGAACAGAGTTTCAAAGTAAGGATTCTTCTTATAATGCATTCCCTTTTAGTCTAAAACACAATCTCTTGCCCTGCAACAGTGTTTAACGTGAATACAAAGCTGTTTCATATTGTGAAAAAGGTAAAGAACAGAGTTTCAAAGTAAAGATTCTTCTTATAATGCATTCCCTTTTAGTCTAAAACACAATCTCTTGCCCTACAGCAGTGTTTAAGTTGAATATAAAGCTGTTTCATAGTGTGAAAAAGGTAAAGAACAGAGTTTCAAAGTAAAGATTCTTCTTATAATGCATTCCCTTTTAGTCTAAAACACAATCTCTTGTCCTAAAGCAGTGTTTAAGTTGAATATAAAGCTGTTTCATAGTGTGAAAAAGGTAAAGAACAGAGTTTCAAAGTAAAGATTCTTCTCATAATGCATTCCCTTTTAGTCTAAAACACAATCTCTTGCCCTAAAGCAGTGTTTAAGTTGAATATAAAGCTGTTTCATAGTGTGAAAAAGGTAAAGAACAGAGTTTCAAAGTAAAGATTCTTCTTATAATGCATTCCCTTTTAGTCTAAAACACAATCTCTTGCCCTAAAGCAGTGTTTAAGTTGAATATAAAGCTGTTTCATAGTGTGAAAAAGGTAAAGAACAGAGTTTCAAAGTAAAGATTCTTCTTATAATGCATTCCCTTTTAGTCTAAAACACAATCTCTTGCCCTAAAGCAGTGTTTAAGTTGAATATAAAGCTGTTTCATAGTGTGAAAAAGGTAAAGAACAGAGTTTCTAAGTAAAGATTCTTCTTATAATGCATTCCCTTTTAGTCTAAAACACAATTTCGTGCCCTGAAACAGTGTTTAAGCTATTCAATTTGGTTAAAAACAATATTTCTTGCTCTGAAACGGTGTATAAGCTGATTACAATGCATAGAAACCCTGTTTCGTTCTGGTTAGAAGTGTACAAACAGAGTTGCAATTACTTTAAATGGTTAAGTTGTTCAGTTTGGTTAAAAACAATATTTCTTGCTCTGAAACTATCTATAAGCCAATTATAATGCGTGGAAACGTTGCCTCCTTGTGGGTAGAGGTGTAAAAACAGAGTTGCAATTACTTTCAAGGGTCACATTAGAACCATGTTAAAACAACTTGTTTCTCCCCTGTATAAACTCTTTTCACTTGAAATATGTGTTTTCTTAGGATATTGTAAGTTGTTCAGTTTGGTTAAAAACAATATTTCTTGCTCTGAAACGCTGTATAAGCCGATTACAATGCATAGAAACCCTGTTTCATTGTGGTGAAAGGGAGTTGCAATTACTTTAATTGGTCATATTACAAACAACTTGATCTCCCCTTGTTATAAACTCTTTTCATTTGAAATATGTGTTTTCTTAACATATTGTAAGTTATTCAGTTTGGTTAAAAACAAGATGTCTAGCTCTGAAACAGTGTTTAAGTTGAATACAAAGCTGTTTCATAGTGTGAAAATGGTAAAGAACAGTTTCTAAGTAAAGATTCTTCTTATAATGCATTCCCTTTTAGTCTAAAACACAATCTCTTGCCCTGAAACAGTGTTTAAGGTGAATACAAAGCTGTTTCATTGTGTGAAAAAGGTAAAGAACAGTTTCAAAGTAAAGATTCTTCTTATAATGCATTCCCTTTTAGTCTAAAACACAATCTCTTGCCCTGAAAGTGTTTAAGGTGAATACAAAGCTGTTTCATAGTGTGAAAAAGGTAAAGAACAGAGTTTCAAAGTAAAGATTCTTCTTATAATGCATTCCCTTTTAGTCTAAATCACAATCTCTTGCCCTAAAGCAGTGTATAAGTTGAATATAAACCTGTTTCATAGTGTGAAAAAGGTAAAGAACAGAGTTTCTAAGTAAAGATTCTTCTTATAATGCATTCCCTTTTAGTCTAAAACACAATTTCGTGCCCTGAAACAGTGTTTAAGCTATTCAATTTGGTTAAAAACAATATTTCTTGCTCTGAAACGGTGTATAAGCTGATTACAATGCATAGAAACCCTGTTTCGTTCTGGTTAGAGGTGTACAAACAGAGTTGCAATTACTTTAAATGGTTAAGTTGTTCAGTTTGGTTAAAAACAATATTTCTTGCTCTGAAACTATCTATAAGCCAATTATAATGCGTGGAAACGTTGCCTCCTTGTGGGTAGAGGTGTAAAAACAGAGTTGCAATTACTTTCAAGGGTCACATTAGAACCATGTTAAAACAACTTGTTTCTCCCCTGTATAAACTCTTTTCACTTGAAATATGTGTTTTCTTAGGATATTGTAAGTTGTTCAGTTTGGTTAAAAACAATATTTCTTGCTCTGAAACGCTGTATAAGCCGATTACAATGCATAGAAACCCTGTTTCATTGTGGTGAAAGGGAGTTGCAATTACTTTAATTGGTCATATTACAAACAACTTGATCTCCCCTTGTTATAAACTCTTTTCATTTGAAATATGTGTTTTCTTAACATATTGTAAGTTATTCAGTTTGGTTAAAAACAAGATGTCTAGCTCTGAAACAGTGTTTAAGTTGAATACAAAGCTGTTTCATAGTGTGAAAATGGTAAAGAACAGTTTCTAAGTAAAGATTCTTCTTATAATGCATTCCCTTTTAGTCTAAAACACAATCTCTTGCCCTGAGTGTTTAAGGTGAATATAAAGCTGTTTCATAGTGTGAACAAGGTAAAGAACAGAGTTTCAAAGTAAGGATTCTTCTTATAATGCATTCCCTTTTAGTCTAAAACACAATCTCTTGCCCTGCAACAGTGTTTAAGGTGAATACAAAGCTGTTTCATAGTGTGAAAAAGGTAAAGAACAGAGTTTCTAAGTAAAGATTCTTCTCATAATGCATTCCCTTTTAGTCTAAAACACAATCTCTTGCCCTGAAAGTGTTTAAGGTGAATACAAAGCTGTTTCATAGTGTGAAAAAGGTAAAGAACAGAGTTTCAAAGTAAAGATTCTTCTTATAATGCATTCCCTTTTAGTCTAAAACACAATCTCTTGCCCTAAAGCAGTGTTTAAGTTGAATATAAAGCTGTTTCATAGTGTGAAAAAGGTAAAGAACAGAGTTTCAAAGTAAAGATTCTTCTCATAATGCATTCCCTTTTAGTCTAAAACACATTCTCTTGCCCTGAAACAGTGTTTAAGGTGAATACAAAGCTGTTTCATAGTGTGAAAAAGGTAAAGAACAGTTTCAAAGTAAAGATTCTTCTTATAATGCATTCCCTTTTAGTCTAAAACACAATCTCTTGCCCTGAAAGTGTTTAAGGTGAATACAAAGCTGTTTCATAGTGTGAAAAAGGTAAAGAACAGAGTTTCAAAGTAAAGATTCTTCTTATAATGCATTCCCTTTTAGTCTAAAACACAATCTCTTGCCCTGCAACAGTGTTTAAGTTGAATATAAAGCTGTTTCATAGTGTGAAAAAGGTAAAGAACAGAGTTTCAAAGTAAAGATTCTTCTCATAATGCATTCCCTTTTAGTCTAAAACACAATCTCTTGCCCTAAAGCAGTGTTTAAGTTGAATATAAAGCTGTTTCATAGTGTGAAAAAGGTAAAGAACAGAGTTTCAAAGTAAAGATTCTTCTTATAATGCATTCCCTTTTAGTCTAAAACACAATCTCTTGCCCTGAGTGTTTAAGGTGAATATAAAGCTGTTTCATAGTGTGAAAAAGTTAAAGAACAGAGTTTCAAAGTAAGGATTCTTCTTATAATGCATTCCCTTTTAGTCTAAAACACAATCTCTTGCCCTGCAACAGTGTTTAAGGTGAATACAAAGCTGTTTCATAGTGTGAAAAAGGTAAAGAACAGAGTTTCAAAGTAAAGATTCTTCTTATAATGCATTCCCTTTTAGTCTAAATCACAATCTCTTGCCCTGAAGCAGTGTTTAAGTTGAATATAAAGCTGTTTCATAGTGTGAAAAAGGTAAAGAACAGAGTTTCTAAGTAAAGATTCTTCTTATAATGCATTCCCTTTTAGTCTAAAACACAATTTCGTGCCCTGAAACAGTGTTTAAGCTATTCAATTTGGTTAAAAACAATATTTCTTGCTCTGAAACGGTGTATAAGCTGATTACAATGCATAGAAACCCTGTTTCGTTCTGGTTAGAGGTGTACAAACAGAGTTGCAATTACTTTAAATGGTTAAGTTGTTCAGTTTGGTTAAAAACAATATTTCTTGCTCTGAAACTATCTATAAGCCAATTATAATGCGTGGAAACGTTGCCTCCTTGTGGGTAGAGGTGTAAAAACAGAGTTGCAATTACTTTCAAGGGTCACATTAGAACCATGTTAAAACAACTTGTTTCTCCCCTGTATAAACTCTTTTCACTTGAAATATGTGTTTTCTTAGGATATTGTAAGTTGTTCAGTTTGGTTAAAAACAATATTTCTTGCTCTGAAACGCTGTATAAGCCGATTACAATGCATAGAAACCCTGTTTCATTGTGGTGAAAGGGAGTTGCAATTACTTTAATTGGTCATATTACAAACAACTTGATCTCCCCTTGTTATAAACTCTTTTCATTTGAAATATGTGTTTTCTTAACATATTGTAAGTTATTCAGTTTGGTTAAAAACAAGATGTCTAGCTCTGAAACAGTGTTTAAGTTGAATACAAAGCTGTTTCATAGTGTGAAAATGGTAAAGAACAGTTTCTAAGTAAAGATTCTTCTTATAATGCATTCCCTTTTAGTCTAAAACACAATCTCTTGCCCTGAAACAGTGTTTAAGGTGAATACAAAGCTGTTTCATTGTGTGAAAAAGGTAAAGAACAGTTTCAAAGTAAAGATTCTTCTTATAATGCATTCCCTTTTAGTCTAAAACACAATCTCTTGCCCTGAAAGTGTTTAAGGTGAATACAAAGCTGTTTCATAGTGTGAAAAAGGTAAAGAACAGAGTTTCAAAGTAAAGATTCTTCTTATAATGCATTCCCTTTTAGTCTAAAACACAATCTCTTGCCCTAAAGCAGTGTTTAAGTTGAATATAAAGCTGTTTCATAGTGTGAAAAAGGTAAAGAACAGAGTTTCAAAGTAAAGATTCTTCTTATAATGCATTCCCTTTTAGTCTAAAACACAATCTCTTGCCCTGAAACAGTGTTTAAGGTGAATACAAAGCTGTTTCATAGTGTGAAAAAGGTAAAGAACAGAGTTTCTAACTAAAGATTCTTATTATAATGCATTCCCTTTTAGTCTAAAACACATTCTCTTACTCTGAAGCAGTGTTTAAGGTGAATACAAAGCTGTTTCATAGTGTGAAAAAGGTAAAGAACAGAGCTTCAAAGTAAAGATTCTTCTCATAATGCATTCCCTTTTAGTCTAAAACACAATCTCTTGCCCTGAAACAGTGTTTAAGGTGAATACAAAGCTGTTTCATAGTGTGAAAAAGGTAAAGAACAGAGTTTCAAAGTAAAGATTCTTCTCATAATGCATTCCCTTTTAGTCTAAAACACAATCTCTTGCCCTGAGTGTTTAAGGAGAATATAAAGCTGTTTCATAGTGTGAAAAAGGTAAAGAACAGAGTTTCAAAGTAAGGATTCTTCTTATAATGCATTCCCTTTTAGTCTAAAACACAATCTCTTGCCCTGCAACAGTGTTTAAGTTGAATATAAAGCTGTTTCATAGTGTGAAAAAGGTAAAGAACAGAGTTTCAAAGTAAAGATTCTTCTTATAATGCATTCCCTTTTAGTCTAAAACACAATCTCTTGCCCTAAAGCAGTGTTTAAGTTGAATATAAAGCTGTTTCATAGTGTGAAAAAGGTAAAGAACAGAGTTTCAAAGTAAAGATTCTTCTCATAATGCATTCCCTTTTAGTCTAAAACACAATCTCTTGCCCTAAAGCAGTGTTTAAGTTGAATACAAAGCTGTTTCATAGTGTGAAAAAGGTAAAGAACAGAGTTTCAAAGTAAAGATTCTTCTCATAATGCATTCCCTTTTAGTCTAAAACACAATCTCTTGCCCTGAAACAGTGTTTAAGGTGAATACAAAGCTGTTTCATAGTGTGAAAAAGGTAAAGAACAGTTTCAAAGTAAAGATTCTTCTTATAATGCATTCCCTTTTAGTCTAAAACACAATCTCTTGCCCTGAAAGTGTTTAAGGTGAATACAAAGCTGTTTCATAGTGTGAAAAAGGTAAAGAACAGAGTTTCAAAGTAAAGATTCTTCTTATAATGCATTCCCTTTTGGTCTAAAACACAATCTCTTGCCCTGCAACAGTGTTTAAGTTGAATATAAAGCTGTTTCATAGTGTGAAAAAGGTAAAGAACAGAGTTTCAAAGTAAAGATTCTTCTCATAATGCATTCCCTTTTAGTCTAAAACACAATCTCTTGCCCTAAAGCAGTGTTTAAGTTGAATATAAAGCTGTTTCATAGTGTGAAAAAGGTAAAGAACAGAGTTTCAAAGTAAAGATTCTTCTTATAATGCATTCCCTTTTAGTCTAAAACACAATCTCTTGCCCTGAGTGTTTAAGGTGAATATAAAGCTGTTTCATAGTGTGAAAAAGTTAAAGAACAGAGTTTCAAAGTAAGGATTCTTCTTATAATGCATTCCCTTTTAGTCTAAAACACAATCTCTTGCCCTGAAGCAGTGTTTAAGGTGAATACAAAGCTGTTTCATAGTGTGAAAAAGGTAAAGAACAGAGTTTCAAAGTAAAGATTCTTCTTATAATGCATTCCCTTTTAGTCTAAATCACAATCTCTTGCCCTGAAGCAGTTTAAGTTGAATATAAAGCTGTTTCAGTGTGAAAAAGGTAAAGAACAGAGTTTCTAAGTAAAGATTCTTCTTATAATGCATTCCCTTTTAGTCTAAAACACAATTTCGTGCCCTGAAACAGTGTTTAAGCTATTCAATTTGGTTAAAAACAATATTTCTTGCTCTGAAACGGTGTATAAGCTGATTACAATGCATAGAAACCCTGTTTCGTTCTGGTTAGAGGTGTACAAACAGAGTTGCAATTACTTTAAATGGTTAAGTTGTTCAGTTTGGTTAAAAACAATATTTCTTGCTCTGAAACTATCTATAAGCCAATTATAATGCGTGGAAACGTTGCCTCCTTGTGGGTAGAGGTGTAAAAACAGAGTTGCAATTACTTTCAAGGGTCACATTAGAACCATGTTAAAACAACTTGTTTCTCCCCTGTATAAACTCTTTTCACTTGAAATATGTGTTTTCTTAGGATATTGTAAGTTGTTCAGTTTGGTTAAAAACAATATTTCTTGCTCTGAAACGCTGTATAAGCCGATTACAATGCATAGAAACCCTGTTTCATTGTGGTGAAAGGGAGTTGCAATTACTTTAATTGGTCATATTACAAACAACTTGATCTCCCTTTGTTATAAACTCTTTTCATTTGAAATATGTGTTTTCTTAACATATTGTAAGTTATTCAGTTTGGTTAAAAACAAGATGTCTAGCTCTGAAACAGTGTTTAAGTTGAATACAAAGCTGTTTCATAGTGTGAAAATGGTAAAGAACAGTTTCTAAGTAAAGATTCTTCTTATAATGCATTCCCTTTTAGTCTAAAACACAATCTCTTACCCTGAAACAGTGTTTAAGGTGAATACAAAGCTGTTTCATTGTGTGAAAAAGGTAAAGAACAGTTTCAAAGTAAAGATTCTTCTTATAATGCATTCCCTTTTAGTCTAAAACACAATCTCTTGCCCTGAAAGTGTTTAAGGTGAATACAAAGCTGTTTCATAGTGTGAAAAAGGTAAAGAACAGAGTTTCAAAGTAAAGATTCTTCTTATAATGCATTCCCTTTTAGTCTAAAACACAATCTCTTGCCCTAAAGCAGTGTTTAAGTTGAATATAAAGCTGTTTCATAGTGTGAAAAAGGTAAAGAACAGAGTTTCAAAGTAAAGATTCTTCTTATAATGCATTCCCTTTTAGTCTAAAACACAATCTCTTGCCCTAAAGCAGTGTTTAGGTTGAATATAAAGCTGTTTCATAGTGTGAAAAAGGTAAAGAACAGAGTTTCTAAGTAAAGATTCTTCTTATAATGCATTCCCTTTTAGTCTAAAACACAATTTCGTGCCCTGAAACAGTGTTTAAGCTATTCAATTTGGTTAAAAACAATATTTCTTGCTCTGAAACGGTGTATAAGCTGATTACAATGCATAGAAACCCTGTTTCGTTCTGGTTAGAGGTGTACAAACAGAGTTGCAATTACTTTAAATGGTTAAGTTGTTCAGTTTGGTTAAAAACAATATTTCTTGCTCTGAAACTATCTATAAGCCAATTATAATGCGTGGAAACGTTGCCTCCTTGTGGGTAGAGGTGTAAAAACAGAGTTGCAATTACTTTCAAGGGTCACATTAGAACCATGTTAAAACAACTTGTTTCTCCCCTGTATAAACTCTTTTCACTTGAAATATGTGTTTTCTTAGGATATTGTAAGTTGTTCAGTTTGGTTAAAAACAATATTTCTTGCTCTGAAACGCTGTATAAGCCGATTACAATGCATAGAAACCCTGTTTCATTGTGGTGAAAGGGAGTTGCAATTACTTTAATTGGTCATATTACAAACAACTTGATCTCCCCTTGTTATAAACTCTTTTCATTTGAAATATGTGTTTTCTTAACATATTGTAAGTTATTCAGTTTGGTTAAAAACAAGATGTCTAGCTCTGAAACAGTGTTTAAGTTGAATACAAAGCTGTTTCATAGTGTGAAAATGGTAAAGAACAGTTTCTAAGTAAAGATTCTTCTTATAATGCATTCCCTTTTAGTCTAAAACACAATCTCTTACCCTGAAACAGTGTTTAAGGTGAATACAAAGCTGTTTCATTGTGTGAAAAAGGTAAAGAACAGTTTCAAAGTAAAGATTCTTCTTATAATGCATTCCCTTTTAGTCTAAAACACAATCTCTTGCCCTGAAAGTGTTTAAGGTGAATACAAAGCTGTTTCATAGTGTGAAAAAGGTAAAGAACAGAGTTTCAAAGTAAAGATTCTTCTTATAATGCATTCCCTTTTAGTCTAAAACACAATCTCTTGCCCTAAAGCAGTGTTTAAGTTGAATATAAAGCTGTTTCATAGTGTGAAAAAGGTAAAGAACAGAGTTTCAAAGTAAAGATTCTTCTTATAATGCATTCCCTTTTAGTCTAAAGCACAATCTCTTGCCCTGAAACAGTGTTTAAGGTGAATACAAAGCTGTTTCATAGTGTGAAAAAGGTAAAGAACAGAGTTTCTAACTAAAGATTCTTATTATAATGCATTCCCTTTTAGTCTAAAACACAATCTCTTACTCTGAAGCAGTGTTTAAGGTGAATACAAAGCTGTTTCATAGTGTGAAAAAGGTAAAGAACAGAGCTTCAAAGTAAAGATTCTTCTCATAATGCATTCCCTTTTAGTCTAAAACACAATCTCTTGCCCTGAAACAGTGTTTAAGGTGAATACAAAGCTGTTTCATAGTCTGAAAAAGGTAAAGAACAGAGTTTCAAAGTAAAGATTCTTCTCATAATGCATTCCCTTTTAGTCTAAAACACAATCTCTTGCCCTGAGTGTTTAAGGTGAATATAAAGCTGTTTCATAGTGTGAAAAAGGTAAAGAACAGAGTTTCTAAGTAAAGATTCTTCTTATAATGCATTCCCTTTTAGTCTAAAACACAATTTCTTGCCCTGAAACAGGGTTTAATGTGAATACAAAGCTGTTTCATATTGTGAAAAAGGTAAAGAACAGAGTTTCAAAGTAAAGATTCTTCTTATAATGCATTCCCTTTTACTCTAAAACACAATCTCTTGCCCTGAGTGTTTAAGTTGAATATAAAGCTGTTTCATAGTGTGAAAAAGTTAAAGAACAGAGTTTCAAAGTAAGGATTCTTCTTATAATGCATTCCCTTTTAGTCTAAAACACAATCTCTTGCCCTGCAACAGTGTTTAACGTGAATACAAAGCTGTTTCATAGTGTGAAAAAGGTAAATAACAGAGTTTCAAAGTAAAGATTCTTCTTATAATGCATTCCCTTTTAGTCTAAAACACAATCTCTTGCCCTACAGCAGTGTTTAAGTTGAATACAAAGCTGTTTCATAGTGTGAAAAAGGTAAAGAACAGAGTTTCAAAGTAAAGATTCTTCTTATAATGCATTCCCTTTTAGTCTAAAACACAATCTCTTGCCCTAAAGCAGTGTTTAAGTTGAATATAAAGCTGTTTCATAGTGTGAAAAAGGTAAAGAACAGAGTTTCAAAGTAAAGATTCTTCTTATAATGCATTCCCTTTTAGTCTAAAACACAATCTCTTGCCCTGAGTGTTTAAGGTGAATATAAAGCTGTTTCATAGTGTGAAAAAGTTAAAGAACAGAGTTTCAAAGTAAGGATTCTTCTTATAATGCATTCCCTTTTAGTCTAAAACACAATCTCTTGCCCTGCAACAGTGTTTAACGTGAATACAAAGCTGTTTCATAGTGTGAAAAAGGTAAATAACAGAGTTTCAAAGTAAAGATTCTTCTTATAATGCATTCCCTTTTAGTCTAAATCACAATCTCTTGCCCTGAAGCAGTGTTTAAGTTGAATATAAAGCTGTTTCATAGTGTGAAAAAGGTAAAGAACAGAGTTTCAAAGTAAAGATTCTTCTCATAATGCATTCCCTTTTAGTCTAAAACACAATCTCTTGCCCTAAAGCAGTGTTTAAGTTGAATATAAAGCTGTTTCATAGTGTGAAAAAGGTAAAGAACAGAGTTTCAAAGTAAAGATTCTTCTTATAATGCATTCCCTTTTAGTCTATAACACAATCTCTTGCCCTAAAGCAGTGTTTAAGTTGAATATAAAGCTGTTTCATAGTGTGAAAAAGGTAAAGAACAGAGTTTCAAAGTAAAGATTCTTCTTATAATGCATTCCCTTTTAGTCTAAAACACAATCTCTTGCCCTAAAGCAGTGTTTAAGTTGAATATAAAGCTGTTTCATAGTGTGAAAAAGGTAAAGAACAGAGTTTCAAAGTAAAGATTCTTCTCATAATGCATTCCCTTTTAGTCTAAAACACAATCTCTTGCCCTGAAACAGTGTTTAAGGTGAATACAAAGCTGTTTCATAGTGTGAAAAAGGTAAAGAACAGTTTCAAAGTAAAGATTCTTCTTATAATGCATTCCCTTTTAGTCTAAAACACAATCTCTTGCCCTGAGTGTTTAAGGTGAATATAAAGCTGTTTCATAGTGTGAAAAAGGTAAAGAACACAGTTTCAAAGTAAGGATTCTTCTTATAATGCATTCCCTTTTAGTCTAAAACACAATCTCTTGCCCTGCAACAGTGTTTAAGGTGAATACAAAGCTGTTTCATAGTGTGAAAAAGGTAAAGAACAGTTTCAAAGTAAAGATTCTTCTTAAAATGCATTCCCTTTCAGTCTAAATCACAATCTCTTGCCCTGAAGCAGTGTTTAAGTTGAATATAAAGCTGTTTCATAGTGTGAAAAAGGTAAAGAACAGAGTTTCTAAGTAAAGATTCTTCTTATAATGCATTCCCTTTTAGTCTAAAACACAATTTCTTGCCCTGAAACAGGGTTTAATGTGAATACAAAGCTGTTTCATATTGTGAAAAAGGTAAAGAACAGAGTTTCAAAGTAAAGATTCTTCTTATAATGCATTCCCTTTTACTCTAAAACACAATCTCTTGCCCTGAGTGTTTAAGTTGAATATAAAGCTGTTTCATAGTGTGAAAAAGTTAAAGAACAGAGTTTCAAAGTAAGGATTCTTCTTATAATGCATTCCCTTTTAGTCTAAAACACAATCTCTTGCCCTGCAACAGTGTTTAACGTGAATACAAAGCTGTTTCATAGTGTGAAAAAGGTAAATAACAGAGTTTCAAAGTAAAGATTCTTCTTATAATGCATTCCCTTTTAGTCTAAAACACAATTTCTTGCCCTGAAACAGTGTTTAATGTGAATACAAAGCTGTTTCATATTGTGAAAAAGGTAAAGAACAGAGTTTCAAAGTAAAGGTTCTTCTTATAATGCATTCCCTTTTAGTCTAAAACACAATCTCTTGCCCTACAGCAGTGTTTAAGTTGAATATAAAGCTGTTTCATAGTGTGAAAAAGGTAAAGAACAGAGTTTCAAAGTAAAGATTCTTCTTATAATGCATTCCCTTTTAGTCTAAAACACAATCTCTTGCCCTAAAGCAGTGTTTAAGTTGAATATAAAGCTCTTTCATAGTGTGAAAAAGGTAAAGAACAGAGTTTCAAAGTAAAGATTCTTCTTATAATGCATTCCCTTTTAGTCTAAAACACAATCTCTTGCCCTGAGTGTTTAAGGTGAATATAAAGCTGTTTCATAGTGTGAAAAAGTTAAAGAACAGAGTTTCAAAGTAAGGATTCTTCTTATAATGCATTCCCTTTTAGTCTAAAACACAATCTCTTGCCCTGCAACAGTGTTTAACGTGAATACAAAGCTGTTTCATAGTGTGAAAAAGGTAAAGAACAGAGTTTCAAAGTAAAGATTCTTCTCATAATGCATTCCCTTTTAGTCTAAAACACAATCTCTTGCCCTAAAGCAGTGTTTAAGTTGAATATAAAGCTGTTTCATAGTGTGAAAAAGGTAAAGAACAGAGTTTCAAAGTAAAGATTCTTCTTATAATGCATTCCCTTTTAGTCTATAACACAATCTCTTGCCCTAAAGCAGTGTTTAAGTTGAATATAAAGCTGTTTCATAGTGTGAAAAAGGTAAAGAACAGAGTTTCAAAGTAAAGATTCTTCTTATAATGCATTCCCTTTTAGTCTAAAACACAATCTCTTGCCCTAAAGCAGTGTTTAAGTTGAATATAAAGCTGTTTCATAGTGTGAAAAAGGTAAAGAACAGAGTTTCAAAGTAAAGATTCTTCTCATAATGCATTCCCTTTTAGTCTAAAACACAATCTCTTGCCCTGAAACAGTGTTTAAGGTGAATACAAAGCTGTTTCATAGTGTGAAAAAGGTAAAGAACAGTTTCAAAGTAAAGATTCTTCTTATAATGCATTCCCTTTTAGTCTAAAACACAATCTCTTGCCCTGAGTGTTTAAGGTGAATATAAAGCTGTTTCATAGTGTGAAAAAGGTAAAGAACACAGTTTCAAAGTAAGGATTCTTCTTATAATGCATTCCCTTTTAGTCTAAAACACAATCTCTTGCCCTGCAACAGTGTTTAAGGTGAATACAAAGCTGTTTCATAGTGTGAAAAAGGTAAAGAACAGTTTCAAAGTAAAGATTCTTCTTAAAATGCATTCCCTTTCAGTCTAAATCACAATCTCTTGCCCTGAAGCAGTGTTTAAGTTGAATATAAAGCTGTTTCATAGTGTGAAAAAGGTAAAGAACAGAGTTTCTAAGTAAAGATTCTTCTTATAATGCATTCCCTTTTAGTCTAAAACACAATTTCTTGCCCTGAAACAGGGTTTAATGTGAATACAAAGCTGTTTCATATTGTGAAAAAGGTAAAGAACAGAGTTTCAAAGTAAAGATTCTTCTTATAATGCATTCCCTTTTACTCTAAAACACAATCTCTTGCCCTGAGTGTTTAAGTTGAATATAAAGCTGTTTCATAGTGTGAAAAAGTTAAAGAACAGAGTTTCAAAGTAAGGATTCTTCTTATAATGCATTCCCTTTTAGTCTAAAACACAATCTCTTGCCCTGCAACAGTGTTTAACGTGAATACAAAGCTGTTTCATAGTGTGAAAAAGGTAAATAACAGAGTTTCAAAGTAAAGATTCTTCTTATAATGCATTCCCTTTTAGTCTAAAACACAATTTCTTGCCCTGAAACAGTGTTTAATGTGAATACAAAGCTGTTTCATATTGTGAAAAAGGTAAAGAACAGAGTTTCAAAGTAAAGGTTCTTCTTATAATGCATTCCCTTTTAGTCTAAAACACAATCTCTTGCCCTACAGCAGTGTTTAAGTTGAATATAAAGCTGTTTCATAGTGTGAAAAAGGTAAAGAACAGAGTTTCAAAGTAAAGATTCTTCTTATAATGCATTCCCTTTTAGTCTAAAACACAATCTCTTGCCCTAAAGCAGTGTTTAAGTTGAATATAAAGCTCTTTCATAGTGTGAAAAAGGTAAAGAACAGAGTTTCAAAGTAAAGATTCTTCTTATAATGCATTCCCTTTTAGTCTAAAACACAATCTCTTGCCCTGAGTGTTTAAGGTGAATATAAAGCTGTTTCATAGTGTGAAAAAGTTAAAGAACAGAGTTTCAAAGTAAGGATTCTTCTTATAATGCATTCCCTTTTAGTCTAAAACACAATCTCTTGCCCTGCAACAGTGTTTAACGTGAATACAAAGCTGTTTCATAGTGTGAAAAAGGTAAAGAACAGAGTTTCAAAGTAAAGATTCTTCTCATAATGCATTCCCTTTTAGTCTAAAACACAATCTCTTGCCCTAAAGCAGTGTTTAAGTTGAATATAAAGCTGTTTCATAGTGTGAAAAAGGTAAAGAACAGAGTTTCAAAGTAAAGATTCTTCTTATAATGCATTCCCTTTTAGTCTATAACACAATCTCTTGCCCTAAAGCAGTGTTTAAGTTGAATATAAAGCTGTTTCATAGTGTGAAAAAGGTAAAGAACAGAGTTTCAAAGTAAAGATTCTTCTTATAATGCATTCCCTTTTAGTCTAAAACACAATCTCTTGCCCTAAAGCAGTGTTTAAGTTGAATATAAAGCTGTTTCATAGTGTGAAAAAGGTAAAGAACAGAGTTTCAAAGTAAAGATTCTTCTCATAATGCATTCCCTTTTAGTCTAAAACACAATCTCTTGCCCTGAAACAGTGTTTAAGGTGAATACAAAGCTGTTTCATAGTGTGAAAAAGGTAAAGAACAGTTTCAAAGTAAAGATTCTTCTTATAATGCATTCCCTTTTAGTCTAAAACACAATCTCTTGCCCTGAGTGTTTAAGGTGAATATAAAGCTGTTTCATAGTGTGAAAAAGGTAAAGAACACAGTTTCAAAGTAAGGATTCTTCTTATAATGCATTCCCTTTTAGTCTAAAACACAATCTCTTGCCCTGCAACAGTGTTTAAGGTGAATACAAAGCTGTTTCATAGTGTGAAAAAGGTAAAGAACAGTTTCAAAGTAAAGATTCTTCTTAAAATGCATTCCCTTTTAGTCTAAATCACAATCTCTTGCCCTGAAGCAGTGTTTAAGTTGAATATAAAGCTGTTTCATAGTGTGAAAAAGGTAAAGAACAGAGTTTCTAAGTAAAGATTCTTCTTATAATGCATTCCCTTTTAGTCTAAAACACAATTTCTTGCCCTGAAACAGGGTTTAATGTGAATACAAAGCTGTTTCATATTGTGAAAAAGGTAAAGAACAGAGTTTCAAAGTAAAGATTCTTCTTATAATGCATTCCCTTTTACTCTAAAACACAATCTCTTGCCCTGAGTGTTTAAGTTGAATATAAAGCTGTTTCATAGTGTGAAAAAGTTAAAGAACAGAGTTTCAAAGTAAGGATTCTTCTTATAATGCATTCCCTTTTAGTCTAAAACACAATCTCTTGCCCTGCAACAGTGTTTAACGTGAATACAAAGCTGTTTCATAGTGTGAAAAAGGTAAATAACAGAGTTTCAAAGTAAAGATTCTTCTTATAATGCATTCCCTTTTAGTCTAAAACACAATTTCTTGCCCTGAAACAGTGTTTAATGTGAATACAAAGCTGTTTCATATTGTGAAAAAGGTAAAGAACAGAGTTTCAAAGTAAAGATTCTTCTTATAATGCATTCCCTTTTAGTCTAAAACACAATCTCTTGCCCTACAGCAGTGTTTAAGTTGAATATAAAGCTGTTTCATAGTGTGAAAAAGGTAAAGAACAGAGTTTCAAAGTAAAGATTCTTCTTATAATGCATTCCCTTTTAGTCTAAAACACAATCTCTTGCCCTAAAGCAGTGTTTAAGTTGAATATAAAGCTGTTTCATAGTGTGAAAAAGGTAAAGAACAGAGTTTCAAAGTAAAGATTCTTCTTATAATGCATTCCCTTTTAGTCTAAATCACAATCTCTTGCCCTGAAGCAGTGTTTAAGTTGAATATAAAGCTGTTTCATAGTGTGAAAAAGGTAAAGAACAGAGTTTCAAAGTAAAGATTCTTCTCATAATGCATTCCCTTTTAGTCTAAAACACAATCTCTTGCCCTAAAGCAGTGTTTAAGTTGAATATAAAGCTGTTTCATAGTGTGAAAAAGGTAAAGAACAGAGTTTCAAAGTAAAGATTCTTCTCATAATGCATTCCCTTTTAGTCTAAAACACAATCTCTTGCCCTGAAACAGTGTTTAAGGTGAATACAAAGCTGTTTCATAGTGTGAAAAAGGTAAAGAACAGTTTCAAAGTAAAGATTCTTCTTATAATGCATTCCCTTTTAGTCTAAAACACAATCTCTTGCCCTGAGTGTTTAAGGTGAATATAAAGCTGTTTCATAGTGTGAAAAAGGTAAAGAACACAGTTTCAAAGTAAGGATTCTTCTTATAATGCATTCCCTTTTAGTCTAAAACACAATCTCTTGCCCTGCAACAGTGTTTAAGGTGAATACAAAGCTGTTTCATAGTGTGAAAAAGGTAAAGAACAGTTTCAAAGTAAAGATTCTTCTTAAAATGCATTCCCTTTTAGTCTAAATCACAATCTCTTGCCCTGAAGCAGTGTTTAAGTTGAATATAAAGCTGTTTCATAGTGTGAAAAAGGTAAAGAACAGAGTTTCTAAGTAAAGATTCTTCTTATAATGCATTCCCTTTTAGTCTAAAACACAATTTCTTGCCCTGAAACAGGGTTTAATGTGAATACAAAGCTGTTTCATATTGTGAAAAAGGTAAAGAACAGAGTTTCAAAGTAAAGATTCTTCTTATAATGCATTCCCTTTTACTCTAAAACACAATCTCTTGCCCTGAGTGTTTAAGTTGAATATAAAGCTGTTTCATAGTGTGAAAAAGTTAAAGAACAGAGTTTCAAAGTAAGGATTCTTCTTATAATGCATTCCCTTTTAGTCTAAAACACAATCTCTTGCCCTGCAACAGTGTTTAACGTGAATACAAAGCTGTTTCATAGTGTGAAAAAGGTAAATAACAGAGTTTCAAAGTAAAGATTCTTCTTATAATGCATTCCCTTTTAGTCTAAAACACAATTTCTTGCCCTGAAACAGTGTTTAATGTGAATACAAAGCTGTTTCATATTGTGAAAAAGGTAAAGAACAGAGTTTCAAAGTAAAGATTCTTCTTATAATGCATTCCCTTTTAGTCTAAAACACAATCTCTTGCCCTACAGCAGTGTTTAAGTTGAATATAAAGCTGTTTCATAGTGTGAAAAAGGTAAAGAACAGAGTTTCAAAGTAAAGATTCTTCTTATAATGCATTCCCTTTTAGTCTAAAACACAATCTCTTGCCCTAAAGCAGTGTTTAAGTTGAATATAAAGCTGTTTCATAGTGTGAAAAAGGTAAAGAACAGAGTTTCAAAGTAAAGATTCTTCTTATAATGCATTCCCTTTTAGTCTAAATCACAATCTCTTGCCCTGAAGCAGTGTTTAAGTTGAATATAAAGCTGTTTCATAGTGTGAAAAAGGTAAAGAACAGAGTTTCAAAGTAAAGATTCTTCTCATAATGCATTCCCTTTTAGTCTAAAACACAATCTCTTGCCCTAAAGCAGTGTTTAAGTTGAATATAAAGCTGTTTCATAGTGTGAAAAAGGTAAAGAACAGAGTTTCAAAGTAAAGATTCTTCTTATAATGCATTCCCTTTTAGTCTAATTCACAATCTCTTGCCCTGAAGCAGTGTTTAAGTTGAATATAAAGCTGTTTCATAGTGTGAAAAAGGTAAAGAACAGAGTTTCAAAGTAAAGATTCTTCTCATAATGCATTCCCTTTTAGTCTAAAACACAATCTCTTGCCCTGAGTGTTTAAGGTGAATATAAAGCTGTTTCATAGTGTGAAAAAGTTAAAGAACAGAGTTTCAAAGTAAGGATTCTTCTTATAATGCATTCCCTTTTAGTCTAAAACACAATCTCTTGCCCTGCAACAGTGTTTAAGGTGAATACAAAGCTGTTTCATAGTGTGAAAAAGGTAAAGAACAGAGTTTCAAAGTAAAGATTCTTCTTATAATGCATTCCCTTTTAGTCTAAATCACAATCTCTTGCCCTGAAGCAGTGTTTAAGTTGAATATAAAGCTGTTTCATAGTGTGAAAAAGGTAAAGAACAGAGTTTCAAAGTAAAGATTCTTCTTATAATGCATTCCCTTTTAGTCTATAACACAATCTCTTGCCCTAAAGCAGTGTTTAAGTTGAATATAAAGCTGTTTCATAGTGTGAAAAAGGTAAAGAACAGAGTTTCAAAGTAAAGATTCTTCTTATAATGCATTCCCTTTTAGTCTAAAACACAATCTCTTGCCCTAAAGCAGTGTTTAAGTTGAATATAAAGCTGTTTCATAGTGTGAAAAAGGTAAAGAACAGAGTTTCAAAGTAAAGATTCTTCTCATAATGCATTCCCTTTTAGTCTAAAACACAATCTCTTGCCCTGAAACAGTGTTTAAGGTGAATACAAAGCTGTTTCATAGTGTGAAAAAGGTAAAGAACAGTTTCAAAGTAAAGATTCTTCTTATAATGCATTCCCTTTTAGTCTAAAACACAATCTCTTGCCCTGAGTGTTTAAGGTGAATATAAAGCTGTTTCATAGTGTGAAAAAGGTAAAGAACACAGTTTCAAAGTAAGGATTCTTCTTATAATGCATTCCCTTTTAGTCTAAAACACAATCTCTTGCCCTGCAACAGTGTTTAAGGTGAATACAAAGCTGTTTCATAGTGTGAAAAAGGTAAAGAACAGTTTCAAAGTAAAGATTCTTCTTAAAATGCATTCCCTTTTAGTCTAAATCACAATCTCTTGCCCTGAAGCAGTGTTTAAGTTGAATATAAAGCTGTTTCATAGTGTGAAAAAGGTAAAGAACAGAGTTTCTAAGTAAAGATTCTTCTTATAATGCATTCCCTTTTAGTCTAAAACACAATTTCTTGCCCTGAAACAGGGTTTAATGTGAATACAAAGCTGTTTCATATTGTGAAAAAGGTAAAGAACAGAGTTTCAAAGTAAAGATTCTTCTTATAATGCATTCCCTTTTACTCTAAAACACAATCTCTTGCCCTGAGTGTTTAAGTTGAATATAAAGCTGTTTCATAGTGTGAAAAAGTTAAAGAACAGAGTTTCAAAGTAAGGATTCTTCTTATAATGCATTCCCTTTTAGTCTAAAACACAATCTCTTGCCCTGCAACAGTGTTTAACGTGAATACAAAGCTGTTTCATAGTGTGAAAAAGGTAAATAACAGAGTTTCAAAGTAAAGATTCTTCTTATAATGCATTCCCTTTTAGTCTAAAACACAATTTCTTGCCCTGAAACAGTGTTTAATGTGAATACAAAGCTGTTTCATATTGTGAAAAAGGTAAAGAACAGAGTTTCAAAGTAAAGATTCTTCTTATAATGCATTCCCTTTTAGTCTAAAACACAATCTCTTGCCCTACAGCAGTGTTTAAGTTGAATATAAAGCTGTTTCATAGTGTGAAAAAGGTAAAGAACAGAGTTTCAAAGTAAAGATTCTTCTTATAATGCATTCCCTTTTAGTCTAAAACACAATCTCTTGCCCTAAAGCAGTGTTTAAGTTGAATATAAAGCTGTTTCATAGTGTGAAAAAGGTAAAGAACAGAGTTTCAAAGTAAAGATTCTTCTTATAATGCATTCCCTTTTAGTCTAAATCACAATCTCTTGCCCTGAAGCAGTGTTTAAGTTGAATATAAAGCTGTTTCATAGTGTGAAAAAGGTAAAGAACAGAGTTTCAAAGTAAAGATTCTTCTCATAATGCATTCCCTTTTAGTCTAAAACACAATCTCTTGCCCTAAAGCAGTGTTTAAGTTGAATATAAAGCTGTTTCATAGTGTGAAAAAGGTAAAGAACAGAGTTTCAAAGTAAAGATTCTTCTTATAATGCATTCCCTTTTAGTCTAATTCACAATCTCTTGCCCTGAAGCAGTGTTTAAGTTGAATATAAAGCTGTTTCATAGTGTGAAAAAGGTAAAGAACAGAGTTTCAAAGTAAAGATTCTTCTCATAATGCATTCCCTTTTAGTCTAAAACACAATCTCTTGCCCTGAAACAGTGTTTAAGGTGAATACAAAGCTGTTTCATAGTGTGAAAAAGGTAAAGAACAGTTTCAAAGTAAAGATTCTTCTTATAATGCATTCCCTTTTAGTCTAAAACACAATCTCTTGCCCTGAGTGTTTAAGGTGAATATAAAGCTGTTTCATAGTGTGAAAAAGTTAAAGAACAGAGTTTCAAAGTAAGGATTCTTCTTATAATGCATTCCCTTTTAGTCTAAAACACAATCTCTTGCCCTGCAACAGTGTTTAAGGTGAATACAAAGCTGTTTCATAGTGTGAAAAAGGTAAAGAACAGAGTTTCAAAGTAAAGATTCTTCTTATAATGCATTCCCTTTTAGTCTAAATCACAATCTCTTGCCCTGAAGCAGTGTTTAAGTTGAATATAAAGCTGTTTCATAGTGTGAAAAAGGTAAAGAACAGAGTTTCTAAGTAAAGATTCTTCTTATAATGCATTCCCTTTTAGTCTAAAACACAATTTCGTGCCCTGAAACAGTGTTTAAGCTATTCAATTTGGTTAAAAACAATATTTCTTGCTCTGAAACGGTGTATAAGCTGATTACAATGCATAGAAACCCTGTTTCGTTCTGGTTAGAGGTGTACAAACAGAGTTGCAATTACTTTAAATGGTTAAGTTGTTCAGTTTGGTTAAAAACAATATTTCTTGCTCTGAAACTATCTATAAGCCAATTATAATGCGTGGAAACGTTGCCTCCTTGTGGGTAGAGGTGTAAAAACAGAGTTGCAATTACTTTCAAGGGTCACATTAGAACCATGTTAAAACAACTTGTTTCTCCCCTGTATAAACTCTTTTCACTTGAAATATGTGTTTTCTTAGGATATTGTAAGTTGTTCAGTTTGGTTAAAAACAATATTTCTTGCTCTGAAACGCTGTATAAGCCGATTACAATGCATAGAAACCCTGTTTCATTGTGGTGAAAGGGAGTTGCAATTACTTTAATTGGTCATATTACAAACAACTTGATCTCCCCTTGTTATAAACTCTTTTCATTTGAAATATGTGTTTTCTTAACATATTGTAAGTTATTCAGTTTGGTTAAAAACAAGATGTCTAGCTCTGAAACAGTGTTTAAGTTGAATACAAAGCTGTTTCATAGTGTGAAAATGGTAAAGAACAGTTTCTAAGTAAAGATCCTTCTTATAATGCATTCCCTTTTAGTCTAAAACACAATCTCTTGCCCTGAAACAGTGTTTAAGTTGAATACAAAGCTGTTTCATAGTGTGAAAAAGGTAAAGAACAGAGTTTCAAAGTAAAGATTCTTCTTATAATGCATTCCCTTTTAGTCTAAAACACAATCTCTTGCCCTAAAGCAGTGTTTAAGTTGAATATAAAGCTGTTTCATAGTGTGAAAAAGGTAAAGAACAGAGTTTCAAAGTAAAGATTCTTCTTATAATGCATTCCCTTTTAGTCTAAAACACAATCTCTTGCCCTGAAGCAGTGTTTAAGGTGAATACAAAGCTGTTTCATAGTGTGAAAAAAGGTAAAGAACAGAGTTTCAAAGTAAAGATTCTTCTTATAATGCATTCCCTTTTAGTCTAATTCACAATCTCTTGCCCTGAAGCAGTGTTTAAGTTGAATATAAAGCTGTTTCATAGTGTGAAAAAGGTAAAGAACAGAGTTTCAAAGTAAAGATTCTTCTCATAATGCATTCCCTTTTAGTCTAAAACACAATCTCTTGCCCTGAAGCAGTGTTTAAGGTGAATACAAAGCTGTTTCATAGTGTGAAAAAGGTAAAGAACAGAGTTTCAAAGTAAAGATTCTTCTTATAATGCATTCCCTTTTAGTCTAATTCACAATCTCTTGCCCTGAAGCAGTGTTTAAGGTGAATACAAAGCTGTTTCATAGTGTGAAAAAGGTAAAGAACAGAGTTTCAAAGTAAAGATTCTTCTCATAATGCATTCCCTTTTAGTCTAAAACACAATCTCTTGCCCTGAAGCAGTGTTTAAGGTGAATACAAAGCTGTTTCATAGTGTGAAAAAGGTAAAGAACAGAGTTTCAAAGTAAAGATTCTTCTTATAATGCATTCCCTTTTAGTCTAATTCACAATCTCTTGCCCTGAAGCAGTGTTTAAGTTGAATATAAAGCTGTTTCATAGTATGAAAAAGGTAATGAACAGAGTTTCAAAGTAAAGATTCTTCTCATAATGCATTCCCTTTTAGTCTAAAACACAATCTCTTGCCCTGAAACAGTGTTTAAGGTGAATACAAAGCTGTTTCATCGTGTGAAAAAGGTAAAGAACAGTTTCAAAGTAAAGATTCTTCTTATAATGCATTCCCTTTTAGTCTAAAACACAATCTCTTGCCCTGAGTGTTTAAGGTGAATATAAAGCTGTTTCATAGTGTGAACAAGGTAAAGAACAGAGTTTCAAAGTAAGGATTCTTCTTATAATGCATTCCCTTTTAGTCTAAAACACAATCTCTTGCCCTGCAACAGTGTTTAAGGTGAATACAAAGCTGTTTCATAGTGTGAAAAAGGTAAAGAACAGAGTTTCTAAGTAAAGATTCTTCTTATGATGCATTCCCTTTTAGTCTAAAACACAATTTCTTGCCCTGAAACAGTGTTTAAGCTATTCAATTTGGTTAAAAACAATATTTCTTGCTCTGAAACGGTGTATAAGCTGATTACAATGCATAGAAACCCTGTTTCGTTCTGGTTAGAGGTGTACAAACAGAGTTGCAATTACTTTAAATGGTTAAGTTGTTCAGTTTGGTTAAAAACAATATTTCTTGCTCTAAAACGCTGTATAAGCCGATTACAATGCATAGAAACCCTGTTTCATTGTGGTGAAAGGGAGTTGCAATTACTTTAATTGGTCATATTACAAACAACTTGATCTCCCCTTGTTATAAACTCTTTTCATTTGAAATATGTGTTTTCTTAACATATTGTAAGTTATTCAGTTTGGTTAAAAACAAGATGTCTAGCTCTGAAACAGTGTTTAAGTTGAATACAAAGCTGTTTCATAGTGTGAAAATGGTAAAGAACAGTTTCTAAGTAAAGATTCTTCTTATAATGCATTCCCTTTTAGTCTAATTCACAATCTCTTGCCCTGAAGCAGTGTTTAAGTTGAATATAAAGCTGTTTCATAGTATGAAAAAGGTAATGAACAGAGTTTCAAAGTAAAGATTCTTCTCATAATGCATTCCCTTTTAGTCTAAAACACAATCTCTTGCCCTGAAACAGTGTTTAAGGTGAATACAAAGCTGTTTCATCGTGTGAAAAAGGTAAAGAACAGTTTCAAAGTAAAGATTCTTCTTATAATGCATTCCCTTTTAGTCTAAAACACAATCTCTTGCCCTGAGTGTTTAAGGTGAATATAAAGCTGTTTCATGGTGTGAACAAGGTAAAGAACAGAGTTTCAAAGTAAGGATTCTTCTTATAATGCATTCCCTTTTAGTCTAAAACACAATCTCTTGCCCTGCAACAGTGTTTAAGGTGAATACAAAGCTGTTTCATAGTGTGAAAAAGGTAAAGAACAGAGTTTCTAAGTAAAGATTCTTCTTATGATGCATTCCCTTTTATTCTAAAACACAATTTCTTGCCCTGAAACAGAGTTTAAGCTATTCAATTTGGTTAAAAACAATATTTCTTGCTCTGAAACGGTGTATAAGCTGATTACAATGCATAGAAACCCTGTTTCGTTCTGGTTAGAGGTGTACAAACAGAGTTGCAATTACTTTAAATGGTTAAGTTATTCAGTTTGGTTAAAAACAAGATGTCTAGCTCTGAAACAGTGTTTAAGTTGAATACAAAGCTGTTTCATAGTGTGAAAATGGTAAAGAACAGTTTCTAAGTAAAGATTCTTCTTATAATGCATTCCCTTTTAGTCTAAAACACAATCTCTTGCCCTGAAACAGTGTTTAAGGTGAATACAAAGCTGTTTCATAGTGTGAAAAAGGTAAAGAACAGAGTTTCAAAGTAAAGATTCTTCTTATAATGCATTCCCTTTTAGTCTAATTCACAATCTCTTGCCCTGAAGCAGTGTTTAAGTTGAATATAAAGCTGTTTCATAGTGTGAAAAAGGTAAAGAACAGAGTTTCAAAGTAAAGATTCTTCTCATAATGCATTCCCTTTTAGTCTAAAACACAATCTCTTGCCCTGAAACAGTGTTTAAGGTGAATACAAAGCTGTTTCATAGTGTGAAAAAGGTAAAGAACAGTTTCAAAGTAAAGATTCTTCTTATAATGCATTCCCTTTTAGTCTAAAACACAATCTCTTGCCCTGAGTGTTTAAGGTGAATATAAAGCTGTTTCATAGTGTGAAAAAGGTAAAGAACAGAGTTTCAAAGTAAAGATTCTTCTTATAATGCATTCCCTTTTAGTCTAAAACACAATCTCTTGCCCTGAGTGTTTAAGTTGAATATAAAGCTGTTTCATAGTGTGAAAAAGGTAAAGAACAGAGTTTCAAAGTAAAGATTCTTCTTATAATGCATTCCCTTTTAGTCTAAATCACAATCTCTTGCCCTGAAGCAGTGTTTAAGTTGAATATAAAGCTGTTTCATAGTGTGAAAAAGGTAAAGAACAGAGTTTCTAAGTAAAGATTCTTCTTATAATGCATTCCCTTTTAGTCTAAAACACAATTTCGTGCCCTGAAACAGTGTTTAAGCTATTCAATTTGGTTAAAAACAATATTTCTTGCTCTGAAACGGTGTATAAGCTGATTACAATGCATAGAAACCCTGTTTCGTTCTGGTTAGAGGTGTACAAACAGAGTTGCAATTACTTTAAATGGTTAAGTTGTTCAGTTTGGTTAAAAACAATATTTCTTGCTCTGAAACTATCTATAAGCCAATTATAATGCGTGGAAACGTTGCCTCCTTGTGGGTAGAGGTGTAAAAACAGAGTTGCAATTACTTTCAAGGGTCACATTAGAACCATGTTAAAACAACTTGTTTCTCCCCTGTATAAACTCTTTTCACTTGAAATATGTGTTTTCTTAGGATATTGTAAGTTGTTCAGTTTGGTTAAAAACAATATTTCTTGCTCTGAAACGCTGTATAAGCCGATTACAATGCATAGAAACCCTGTTTCATTGTGGTGAAAGGGAGTTGCAATTACTTTAATTGGTCATATTACAAACAACTTGATCTCCCCTTGTTATAAACTCTTTTCATTTGAAATATGTGTTTTCTTAACATATTGTAAGTTATTCAGTTTGGTTAAAAACAAGATGTCTAGCTCTGAAACAGTGTTTAAGTTGAATACAAAGCTGTTTCATAGTGTGAAAATGGTAAAGAACAGTTTCTAAGTAAAGATCCTTCTTATAATGCATTCCCTTATAGTCTAAAACACAATCTCTTGCCCTGAAACAGTGTTGAAGGTGAATACAAAGCTGTTTCATTGTGTGAAAAAGGTAAAGAACAGTTTCAAAGTAAAGATTCTTCTTATAATGCATTCCCTTTTAGTCTAAAACACAATCTCTTGCCCTGAAACAGTGTTTAAGGTGAATACAAAGCTGTTTCATAGTGTGAAAAAGGTAAAGAACAGAGTTTCTAAGTAAAGATTCTTATTATAATGCATTCCCTTTTAGTCTAAAACACAATCTCTTGCCCTGAAGCAGTGTTTAAGGTGAATACAAAGCTGTTTCATAGTGTGAAAAAGGTAAAGAACAGATTTTCAAAGTAAAGATTCTTCTCATAATGCATTCCCTTTTAGTCTAAAACACAATCTCTTGCCCTGAAACAGTGTTTAAGGTGAATACAAAGCTGTTTCATAGTGTGAAAAAGGTAAAGAACAGAGTTTCAAAGTAAAGATTCTTCTCATAATGCATTCCCTTTTAGTCTAAAACACAATCTCTTGCCCTGAGTGTTTAAGGTGAATATAAAGCTGTTTCATAGTGTGAAAAAGGTAAAGAACAGAGTTTCAAAGTAAGGATTCTTCTTATAATGCATTCCCTTTTAGTCTAAAACACAATCTCTTGCCCTGAAGCAGTGTTTAAGGTGAATACAAAGCTGTTTCATAGTGTGAAAAAGGTAAAGAACAGTTTCAAAGTAAAGATTCTTCTTATAATGCATTCCCTTTTAGTCTAAATCACAATCTCTTGCCCTGAAGCAGTGTTTAAGTTGAATATAAAGCTGTTTCATAGTGTGAAAAAGGTAAAGAACAGAGTTTCTAAGTAAAGATTCTTCTTATAATGCATTCCCTTTTAGTCTAAAACACAATTTCGTGCCCTGAAACAGTGTTTAAGCTATTCAATTTGGTTAAAAACAATATTTCTTGCTCTGAAACGGTGTATAAGCTGATTACAATGCATAGAAACCCTGTTTCGTTCTGGTTAGAGGTGTACAAACAGAGTTGCAATTACTTTAAATGGTTAAGTTGTTCAGTTTGGTTAAAAACAATATTTCTTGCTCTGAAACTATGTATAAGCCAATTATAATGCGTGGAAACGTTGCCTCCTTGTGGGTAGAGGTGTAAAAACAGAGTTGCAATTACTTTCAAGGGTCACATTAGAACCATGTTAAAACAACTTGTTTCTCCCCTGTATAAACTCTTTTCACTTGAAATATGTGTTTTCTTAGGATATTGTAAGTTGTTCAGTTTGGTTAAAAACAATATTTCTTGCTCTGAAACGCTGTATAAGCCGATTACAATGCATAGAAACCCTGTTTCATTGTGGTGAAAGGGAGTTGCAATTACTTTAATTGGTCATATTACAAACAAATTGATCTCCCCTTGTTATAAACTCTTTTCATTTGAAATATGTGTTTTCTTAACATATTGTAAGTTATTCAGTTTGGTTAAAAACAAGATGTCTAGCTCTGAAACAGTGTTTAAGTTGAATACAAAGCTGTTTCATAGTGTGAAAATGGTAAAGAACAGTTATTAAGTAAAGATCCTTCTTATAATGCATTCCCTTTTAGTCTAAAACACAATCTCTTGCCCTGAAACAGTGTTTAAGGTGAATACAAAGCTGTTTCATAGTGTGAAAAAGGTAAAGAACAGAGTTTCTAAGTAAAGATTCTTCTTATAATGCATTCCCTTTTAGTCTAAAACACAATCTCTTGCCCTGAAGCAGTGTTTAAGGTGAATACAAAGCTGTTTCATAGTGTGAAAAAGGTAAAGAACAGAGTTTCAAAGTAAGGATTCTTCTTATAATGCATTCCCTTTTAGTCTAAAACACAATCTCTTGCCCTGAAGCAGTGTTTAAGGTGAATACAAAGCTGTTTCATAGTGTGAAAAAGGTAAAGAACAGAGTTTCAAAGTAAAGATTCTTCTTATAATGCATTCCCTTTTAGTCTAAATCACAATCTCTTGCCCTGAAGCAGTGTTTAAGTTGAATATAAAGCTGTTTCATAGTGTGAAAAAGGTAAAGAACAGAGTTTCTAAGTAAAGATTCTTCTTATAATGCATTCCCTTTTAGTCTAAAACACAATTTCGTGCCCTGAAACAGTGTTTAAGCTATTCAATTTGGTTAAAAACAATATTTCTTGCTCTGAAACGGTGTATAAGCTGATTACAATGCATAGAAACCCTGTTTCGTTCTGGTTAGAGGTGTACAAACAGAGTTGCAATTACTTTAAATGGTTAAGTTGTTCAGTTTGGTTAAAAACAATATTTCTTGCTCTGAAACTATGTATAAGCCAATTATAATGCGTGGAAACGTTGCCTCCTTGTGGGTAGAGGTGTAAAAACAGAGTTGCAATTACTTTCAAGGGTCACATTAGAACCATGTTAAAACAACTTGTTTCTCCCCTGTATAAACTCTTTTCACTTGAAATATGTGTTTTCTTAGGATATTGTAAGTTGTTCAGTTTGGTTAAAAACAATATTTCTTGCTCTGAAACGCTGTATAAGCCGATTACAATGCATAGAAACCCTGTTTCATTGTGGTGAAAGGGAGTTGCAATTACTTTAATTGGTCATATTACAAACAAATTCATCTCCCCTTGTTATAAACTCTTTTCATTTGAAATATGTGTTTTCTTAACATATTGTAAGTTATTCAGTTTGGTTAAAAACAAGATGTCTAGCTCTGAAACAGTGTTTAAGTTGAATACAAAGCTGTTTCATAGTGTGAAAATGGTAAAGAACAGTTATTAAGTAAAGATCCTTCTTATAATGCATTCCCTTTTAGTCTAAAACACAATCTCTTGCCCTGAAACAGTGTTTAAGGTGAATACAAAGCTGTTTCATTGTGTGAAAAAGGTAAAGAACAGTTTCAAAGTAAAGATTCTTCTTATAATGCATTCCCTTTTAGTCTAAAACACAATCTCTTGCCCTGAAGCAGTGTTTAAGGTGAATACAAAGCTGTTTCATAGTGTGAAAAAGGTAAAGAACAGAGTTTCAAAGTAAAGATTCTTCTTATAATGCATTCCCTTTTAGTCTAATTCACAATCTCTTGCCCTGAAGCAGTGTTTAAGTTGAATATAAAGCTGTTTCATAGTGTGAAAAAGGTAAAGAACAGAGTTTCAAAGTAAAGATTCTTCTCATAATGCATTCCCTTTTAGTCTAAAACACAATCTCTTGCCCTGAAGCAGTGTTTAAGGTGAATACAAAGCTGTTTCATAGTGTGAAAAAGGTAAAGAACAGAGTTTCAAAGTAAAGATTCTTCTCATAATGCATTCCCTTTTAGTCTAAAACACAATCTCTTGCCCTGCAACAGTGTTTAAGGTGAATACAAAGCTGTTTCATAGTGTGAAAAAGGTAAAGAACAGAGTTTCAAAGTAAAGAATCTTCTTAAAATGCATTCCCTTTTAGTCTAAATCACAATCTCTTGCCCTGAAGCAGTGTTTAAGTTGAATATAAAGCTGTTTCATAGTGTGAAAAAGGTAAAGAACAGAGTTTCTAAATAAAGATTCTTCTTATAATGCATTCCCTTTTAGTCTAAAACACAATTTCTTGCCCTGAAACAGTGTTTAATGTGAATACAAAGCTGTTTCATATTGTGAAAAAGGTAAAGAACAGAGTTTCAAAGTAAAGATTCTTCTTATAATGCATTCCCTTTTAGTCTAAAACACAATCTCTTGCCCTGAAGCAGTGTTTAAGGTGAATACAAAGCTGTTTCATAGTGTGAAAAAGGTAAAGAACAGAGTTTCAAAGTAAAGATTCTTCTTATAATGCATTCCCTTTTAGTCTAAATCACAATCTCTTGCCCTGAAGCAGTGTTTAAGTTGAATATAAAGCTGTTTCATAGTGTGAAAAAGGTAAAGAACAGAGTTTCTAAGTAAAGATTCTTCTTATAATGCATTCCCTTTTAGTCTAAAACACAATTTCGTGCCCTGAAACAGTGTTTAAGCTATTCAATTTGGTTAAAAACAATATTTCTTGCTCTGAAACGGTGTATAAGCTGATTACAATGCATAGAAACCCTGTTTCGTTCTGGTTAGAGGTGTACAAACAGAGTTGCAATTACTTTAAATGGTTAAGTTGTTCAGTTTGGTTAAAAACAATATTTCTTGCTCTGAAACTATCTATAAGCCAATTATAATGCGTGGAAACGTTGCCTCCTTGTGGGTAGAGGTGTAAAAACAGAGTTGCAATTACTTTCAAGGGTCACATTAGAACCATGTTAAAACAACTTGTTTCTCCCCTGTATAAACTCTTTTCACTTGAAATATGTGTTTTCTTAGGATATTGTAAGTTGTTCAGTTTGGTTAAAAACAATATTTCTTGCTCTGAAACGCTGTATAAGCCGATTACAATGCATAGAAACCCTGTTTCATTGTGGTGAAAGGGAGTTGCAATTACTTTAATTGGTCATATTACAAACAAATTGATCTCCCCTTGTTATAAACTCTTTTCATTTGAAATATGTGTTTTCTTAACATATTGTAAGTTATTCAGTTTGGTTAAAAACAAGATGTCTAGCTCTGAAACAGTGTTTAAGTTGAATACAAAGCTGTTTCATAGTGTGAAAATGGTAAAGAACAGTTATTAAGTAAAGATCCTTCTTATAATGCATTCCCTTTTAGTCTAAAACACAATCTCTTGCCCTGAAACAGTGTTTAAGGTGAATACAAAGCTGTTTCATTGTGTGAAAAAGGTAAAGAACAGTTTCAAAGTAAAGATTCTTCTTATAATGCATTCCCTTTTAGTCTAAAACACAATCTCTTGCCCTGAAACAGTGTTTAAGGTGAATACAAAGCTGTTTCATAGTGTGAAAAAGGTAAAGAACAGAGTTTCTAAGTAAAGATTCTTATTATAATGCATTCCCTTTTAGTCTAAAACACAATCTCTTGCCCTGAAGCAGTGTTTAAGGTGAATACAAAGCTGTTTCATAGTGTGAAAAAGGTAAAGAACAGAGTTTCAAAGTAAGGATTCTTCTTATAATGCATTCCCTTTTAGTCTAAAACACAATCTCTTGCCCTGAAGCAGTGTTTAAGGTGAATACAAAGCTGTTTCATAGTGTGAAAAAGGTAAAGAACAGAGTTTCAAAGTAAAGATTCTTCTTATAATGCATTCCCTTTTAGTCTAAATCACAATCTCTTGCCCTGAAGCAGTGTTTAAGTTGAATATAAAGCTGTTTCATAGTGTGAAAAAGGTAAAGAACAGAGTTTCAAAGTAAAGATTCTTCTTATAATGCATTCCCTTTTAGTCTAAAACACAATCTCTTGCCCTGAAGCAGTGTTTAAGGTGAATACAAAGCTGTTTCATAGTGTGAAAAAGGTAAAGAACAGAGTTTCAAAGTAAAGATTCTTCTTATAATGCATTCCCTTTTAGTCTAATTCACAATCTCTTGCCCTGAAACAGTGTTTAAGGTGAATACAAAGCTGTTTCATAGTGTGAAAAAGGTAAAGAACAGAGTTTCAAAGTAAAGATTCTTCTCATAATGCATTCCCTTTTAGTCTAAAACACAATCTCTTGCCCTGCAACAGTGTTTAAGGTGAATACAAAGCTGTTTCATAGTGTGAAAAAGGTAAAGAACAGAGTTTCAAAGTAAAGAATCTTCTTAAAATGCATTCCCTTTTAGTCTAAATCACAATCTCTTGCCCTGAAGCAGTGTTTAAGTTGAATATAAAGCTGTTTCATAGTGTGAAAAAGGTAAAGAACAGAGTTTCTAAATAAAGATTCTTCATATAATGCATTCCCTTTTAGTCTAAAACACAATTTCTTGCCCTGAAACAGTGTTTAATGTGAATACAAAGCTGTTTCATATTGTGAAAAAGGTAAAGAACAGAGTTTCAAAGTAAAGATTCTTCTCATAATGCATTCCCTTTTAGTCTAAAACACAATCTCTTGCCCTGAAGCAGTGTTTAAGGTGAATACAAAGCTGTTTCATAGTGTGAAAAAGGTAAAGAACAGAGTTTCAAAGTAAAGATTCTTCTCATAATGCATTCCCTTTTAGTCTAAAACACAATCTCTTGCCCTGCAACAGTGTTTAAGGTGAATACAAAGCTGTTTCATAGTGTGAAAAAGGTAAAGAACAGAGTTTCAAAGTAAAGAATCTTCTTAAAATGCATTCCCTTTTAGTCTAAATCACAATCTCTTGCCCTGAAGCAGTGTTTAAGTTGAATATAAAGCTGTTTCATAGTGTGAAAAAGGTAAAGAACAGAGTTTCTAAATAAAGATTCTTCTTATAATGCATTCCCTTTTAGTCTAAAACACAATTTCTTGCCCTGAAACAGTGTTTAATGTGAATACAAAGCTGTTTCATATTGTGAAAAAGGTAAAGAACAGAGTTTCAAAGTAAAGATTCTTCTTATAATGCATTCCCTTTTAGTCTAAAACACAATCTCTTGCCCTGAAGCAGTGTTTAAGGTGAATACAAAGCTGTTTCATAGTGTGAAAAAGGTAAAGAACAGAGTTTCAAAGTAAAGATTCTTCTTATAATGCATTCCCTTTTAGTCTAAATCACAATCTCTTGCCCTGAAGCAGTGTTTAAGTTGAATATAAAGCTGTTTCATAGTGTGAAAAAGGTAAAGAACAGAGTTTCTAAGTAAAGATTCTTCTTATAATGCATTCCCTTTTAGTCTAAAACACAATTTCGTGCCCTGAAACAGTGTTTAAGCTATTCAATTTGGTTAAAAACAATATTTCTTGCTCTGAAACGGTGTATAAGCTGATTACAATGCATAGAAACCCTGTTTCGTTCTGGTTAGAGGTGTACAAACAGAGTTGCAATTACTTTAAATGGTTAAGTTGTTCAGTTTGGTTAAAAACAATATTTCTTGCTCTGAAACTATGTATAAGCCAATTATAATGCGTGGAAACGTTGCCTCCTTGTGGGTAGAGGTGTAAAAACAGAGTTGCAATTACTTTCAAGGGTCACATTAGAACCATGTTAAAACAACTTGTTTCTCCCCTGTATAAACTCTTTTCACTTGAAATATGTGTTTTCTTAGGATATTGTAAGTTGTTCAGTTTGGTTAAAAACAATATTTCTTGCTCTGAAACGCTGTATAAGCCGATTACAATGCATAGAAACCCTGTTTCATTGTGGTGAAAGGGAGTTGCAATTACTTTAATTGGTCATATTACAAACAAATTCATCTCCCCTTGTTATAAACTCTTTTCATTTGAAATATGTGTTTTCTTAACATATTGTAAGTTATTCAGTTTGGTTAAAAACAAGATGTCTAGCTCTGAAACAGTGTTTAAGTTGAATACAAAGCTGTTTCATAGTGTGAAAATGGTAAAGAACAGTTATTAAGTAAAGATCCTTCTTATAATGCATTCCCTTTTAGTCTAAAACACAATCTCTTGCCCTGAAACAGTGTTTAAGGTGAATACAAAGCTGTTTCATTGTGTGAAAAAGGTAAAGAACAGTTTCAAAGTAAAGATTCTTCTTATAATGCATTCCCTTTTAGTCTAAAACACAATCTCTTGCCCTGAAGCAGTGTTTAAGGTGAATACAAAGCTGTTTCATAGTGTGAAAAAGGTAAAGAACAGAGTTTCAAAGTAAAGATTCTTCTTATAATGCATTCCCTTTTAGTCTAATTCACAATCTCTTGCCCTGAAGCAGTGTTTAAGTTGAATATAAAGCTGTTTCATAGTGTGAAAAAGGTAAAGAACAGAGTTTCAAAGTAAAGATTCTTCTCATAATGCATTCCCTTTTAGTCTAAAACACAATCTCTTGCCCTGAAGCAGTGTTTAAGGTGAATACAAAGCTGTTTCATAGTGTGAAAAAGGTAAAGAACAGAGTTTCAAAGTAAAGATTCTTCTCATAATGCATTCCCTTTTAGTCTAAAACACAATCTCTTGCCCTGCAACAGTGTTTAAGGTGAATACAAAGCTGTTTCATAGTGTGAAAAAGGTAAAGAACAGAGTTTCAAAGTAAAGAATCTTCTTAAAATGCATTCCCTTTTAGTCTAAATCACAATCTCTTGCCCTGAAGCAGTGTTTAAGTTGAATATAAAGCTGTTTCATAGTGTGAAAAAGGTAAAGAACAGAGTTTCTAAATAAAGATTCTTCTTATAATGCATTCCCTTTTAGTCTAAAACACAATTTCTTGCCCTGAAACAGTGTTTAATGTGAATACAAAGCTGTTTCATATTGTGAAAAAGGTAAAGAACAGAGTTTCAAAGTAAAGATTCTTCTTATAATGCATTCCCTTTTAGTCTAAAACACAATCTCTTGCCCTGAAGCAGTGTTTAAGGTGAATACAAAGCTGTTTCATAGTGTGAAAAAGGTAAAGAACAGAGTTTCAAAGTAAAGATTCTTCTTATAATGCATTCCCTTTTAGTCTAAATCACAATCTCTTGCCCTGAAGCAGTGTTTAAGTTGAATATAAAGCTGTTTCATAGTGTGAAAAAGGTAAAGAACAGAGTTTCTAAGTAAAGATTCTTCTTATAATGCATTCCCTTTTAGTCTAAAACACAATTTCGTGCCCTGAAACAGTGTTTAAGCTATTCAATTTGGTTAAAAACAATATTTCTTGCTCTGAAACGGTGTATAAGCTGATTACAATGCATAGAAACCCTGTTTCGTTCTGGTTAGAGGTGTACAAACAGAGTTGCAATTACTTTAAATGGTTAAGTTGTTCAGTTTGGTTAAAAACAATATTTCTTGCTCTGAAACTATCTATAAGCCAATTATAATGCGTGGAAACGTTGCCTCCTTGTGGGTAGAGGTGTAAAAACAGAGTTGCAATTACTTTCAAGGGTCACATTAGAACCATGTTAAAACAACTTGTTTCTCCCCTGTATAAACTCTTTTCACTTGAAATATGTGTTTTCTTAGGATATTGTAAGTTGTTCAGTTTGGTTAAAAACAATATTTCTTGCTCTGAAACGCTGTATAAGCCGATTACAATGCATAGAAACCCTGTTTCATTGTGGTGAAAGGGAGTTGCAATTACTTTAATTGGTCATATTACAAACAAATTGATCTCCCCTTGTTATAAACTCTTTTCATTTGAAATATGTGTTTTCTTAACATATTGTAAGTTATTCAGTTTGGTTAAAAACAAGATGTCTAGCTCTGAAACAGTGTTTAAGTTGAATACAAAGCTGTTTCATAGTGTGAAAATGGTAAAGAACAGTTATTAAGTAAAGATCCTTCTTATAATGCATTCCCTTTTAGTCTAAAACACAATCTCTTGCCCTGAAACAGTGTTTAAGGTGAATACAAAGCTGTTTCATTGTGTGAAAAAGGTAAAGAACAGTTTCAAAGTAAAGATTCTTCTTATAATGCATTCCCTTTTAGTCTAAAACACAATCTCTTGCCCTGAAACAGTGTTTAAGGTGAATACAAAGCTGTTTCATAGTGTGAAAAAGGTAAAGAACAGAGTTTCTAAGTAAAGATTCTTATTATAATGCATTCCCTTTTAGTCTAAAACACAATCTCTTGCCCTGAAGCAGTGTTTAAGGTGAATACAAAGCTGTTTCATAGTGTGAAAAAGGTAAAGAACAGAGTTTCAAAGTAAGGATTCTTCTTATAATGCATTCCCTTTTAGTCTAAAACACAATCTCTTGCCCTGAAGCAGTGTTTAAGGTGAATACAAAGCTGTTTCATAGTGTGAAAAAGGTAAAGAACAGAGTTTCAAAGTAAAGATTCTTCTTATAATGCATTCCCTTTTAGTCTAAATCACAATCTCTTGCCCTGAAGCAGTGTTTAAGTTGAATATAAAGCTGTTTCATAGTGTGAAAAAGGTAAAGAACAGAGTTTCAAAGTAAAGATTCTTCTTATAATGCATTCCCTTTTAGTCTAAAACACAATCTCTTGCCCTGAAGCAGTGTTTAAGGTGAATACAAAGCTGTTTCATAGTGTGAAAAAGGTAAAGAACAGAGTTTCAAAGTAAAGATTCTTCTTATAATGCATTCCCTTTTAGTCTAATTCACAATCTCTTGCCCTGCAACAGTGTTTAAGGTGAATACAAAGCTGTTTCATAGTGTGAAAAAGGTAAAGAACAGAGTTTCAAAGTAAAGATTCTTCTCATAATGCATTCCCTTTTAGTCTAAAACACAATCTCTTGCCCTGCAACAGTGTTTAAGGTGAATACAAAGCTGTTTCATAGTGTGAAAAAGGTAAAGAACAGAGTTTCAAAGTAAAGAATCTTCTTAAAATGCATTCCCTTTTAATCTAAATCACAATCTCTTGCCCTGAAGCAGTGTTTAAGTTGAATATAAAGCTGTTTCATAGTGTGAAAAAGGTAAAGAACAGAGTTTCTAAATAAAGATTCTTCTTATAATGCATTCCCTTTTAGTCTAAAACACAATTTCTTGCCCTGAAACAGTGTTTAATGTGAATACAAAGCTGTTTCATATTGTGAAAAAGGTAAAGAACAGAGTTTCAAAGTAAAGATTCTTCTCATAATGCATTCCCTTTTAGTCTAAAACACAATCTCTTGCCCTGAAGCAGTGTTTAAGGTGAATACAAAGCTGTTTCATAGTGTGAAAAAGGTAAAGAACAGAGTTTCAAAGTAAAGATTCTTCTCATAATGCATTCCCTTTTAGTCTAAAACACAATCTCTTGCCCTGCAACAGTGTTTAAGGTGAATACAAAGCTGTTTCATAGTGTGAAAAAGGTAAAGAACAGAGTTTCAAAGTAAAGAATCTTCTTAAAATGCATTCCCTTTTAGTCTAAATCACAATCTCTTGCCCTGAAGCAGTGTTTAAGTTGAATATAAAGCTGTTTCATAGTGTGAAAAAGGTAAAGAACAGAGTTTCTAAATAAAGATTCTTCTTATAATGCATTCCCTTTTAGTCTAAAACACAATTTCTTGCCCTGAAACAGTGTTTAATGTGAATACAAAGCTGTTTCATATTGTGAAAAAGGTAAAGAACAGAGTTTCAAAGTAAAGATTCTTCTTATAATGCATTCCCTTTTAGTCTAAAACACAATCTCTTGCCCTGAAGCAGTGTTTAAGGTGAATACAAAGCTGTTTCATAGTGTGAAAAAGGTAAAGAACAGAGTTTCAAAGTAAAGATTCTTCTTATAATGCATTCCCTTTTAGTCTAAATCACAATCTCTTGCCCTGAAGCAGTGTTTAAGTTGAATATAAAGCTGTTTCATAGTGTGAAAAAGGTAAAGAACAGAGTTTCTAAGTAAAGATTCTTCTTATAATGCATTCCCTTTTAGTCTAAAACACAATTTCGTGCCCTGAAACAGTGTTTAAGCTATTCAATTTGGTTAAAAACAATATTTCTTGCTCTGAAACGGTGTATAAGCTGATTACAATGCATAGAAACCCTGTTTCGTTCTGGTTAGAGGTGTACAAACAGAGTTGCAATTACTTTAAATGGTTAAGTTGTTCAGTTTGGTTAAAAACAATATTTCTTGCTCTGAAACTATGTATAAGCCAATTATAATGCGTGGAAACGTTGCCTCCTTGTGGGTAGAGGTGTAAAAACAGAGTTGCAATTACTTTCAAGGGTCACATTAGAACCATGTTAAAACAACTTGTTTCTCCCCTGTATAAACTCTTTTCACTTGAAATATGTGTTTTCTTAACATATTGTAAGTTGTTCAGTTTGGTTAAAAACAATATTTCTTGCTCTGAAACGCTGTATAAGCCGATTACAATGCATAGAAACCCTGTTTCATTGTGGTGAAAGGGAGTTGCAATTACTTTAATTGGTCATATTACAAACAAATTGATCTCCCCTTGTTATAAACTCTTTTCATTTGAAATATGTGTTTTCTTAACATATTGTAAGTTATTCAGTTTGGTTAAAAACAAGATGTCTAGCTCTGAAACAGTGTTTAAGTTGAATACAAAGCTGTTTCATAGTGTGAAAATGGTAAAGAACAGTTATTAAGTGAAGATCCTTCTTATAATGCATTCCCTTTTAGTCTAAAACACAATCTCTTGCCATGAAACAGTGTTTAAGGTGAATACAAAGCTGTTTCATTGTGTGAAAAAGGTAAAGAACAGTTTCAAAGTAAAGATTCTTCTTATAATGCATTCCCTTTTAGTCTAAAACACAATCTCTTGCCCTGAAACAGTGTTTAAGGTGAATACAAAGCTGTTTCATAGTGTGAAAAAGGTAAAGAACAGAGTTTCTAAGTAAAGATTCTTATTATAATGCATTCCCTTTTAGTCTAAAACACAATCTCTTGCCCTGAAGCAGTGTTTAAGGTGAATACAAAGCTGTTTCATAGTGTGAAAAAGGTAAAGAACAGAGTTTCAAAGTAAGGATTCTTCTTATAATGCATTCCCTTTTAGTCTAAAACACAATCTCTTGCCCTGAAGCAGTGTTTAAGGTGAATACAAAGCTGTTTCATAGTGTGAAAAAGGTAAAGAACAGAGTTTCAAAGTAAAGATTCTTCTTATAATGCATTCCCTTTTAGTCTAAAACACAATCTCTTGCCCTGAAGCAGTGTTTAAGGTGAATACAAAGCTGTTTCATAGTGTGAAAAAGGTAAAGAACAGAGTTTCAAAGTAAGGATTCTTCTTATAATGCATTCCCTTTTAGTCTAAAACACAATCTCTTGCCCTGAAGCAGTGTTTAAGGTGAATACAAAGCTGTTTCATAGTGTGAAAAAGGTAAAGAACAGAGTTTCAAAGTAAAGATTCTTCTTATAATGCATTCCCTTTTAGTCTAAAACACAATCTCTTGCCCTGAAGCAGTGTTTAAGGTGAATACAAAGCTGTTTCATAGTGTGAAAAAGGTAAAGAACAGAGTTTCAAAGTAAAGATTCTTCTTATAATGCATTCCCTTTTAGTCTAAATCACAATCTCTTGCCCTGAAGCAGTGTTTAAGTTGAATATAAAGCTGTTTCATAGTGTGAAAAAGGTAAAGAACAGAGTTTCTAAGTAAAGATTCTTCTTATAATGCATTCCCTTTTAGTCTAAAACACAATTTCGTGCCCTGAAACAGTGTTTAAGCTATTCAATTTGGTTAAAAACAATATTTCTTGCTCTGAAACGGTGTATAAGCTGATTACAATGCATAGAAACCCTGTTTCGTTCTGGTTAGAGGTGTACAAACAGAGTTGCAATTACTTTAAATGGTTAAGTTGTTCAGTTTGGTTAAAAACAATATTTCTTGCTCTGAAACTATGTATAAGCCAATTATAATGCGTGGAAACGTTGCCTCCTTGTGGGTAGAGGTGTAAAAACAGAGTTGCAATTACTTTCAAGGGTCACATTAGAACCATGTTAAAACAACTTGTTTCTCCCCTGTATAAACTCTTTTCACTTGAAATATGTGTTTTCTTAAGATATTGTAAGTTGTTCAGTTTGGTTAAAAACAATATTTCTTGCTCTGAAACGCTGTATAAGCCGATTACAATGCATAGAAACCCTGTTTCATTGTGGTGAAAGGGAGTTGCAATTACTTTAATTGGTCATATTACAAACAAATTGATCTCCCCTTGTTATAAACTCTTTTCATTTGAAATATGTGTTTTCTTAACATATTGTAAGTTATTCAGTTTGGTTAAAAACAAGATGTCTAGCTCTGAAACAGTGTTTAAGTTGAATACAAAGCTGTTTCATAGTGTGAAAATGGTAAAGAACAGTTATTAAGTGAAGATCCTTCTTATAATGCATTCCCTTTTAGTCTAAAACACAATCTCTTGCCATGAAACAGTGTTTAAGGTGAATACAAAGCTGTTTCATTGTGTGAAAAAGGTAAAGAACAGTTTCAAAGTAAAGATTCTTCTTATAATGCATTCCCTTTTAGTCTAAAACACAATCTCTTGCCCTGAAACAGTGTTTAAGGTGAATACAAAGCTGTTTCATAGTGTGAAAAAGGTAAAGAACAGAGTTTCTAAGTAAAGATTCTTATTATAATGCATTCCCTTTTAGTCTAAAACACAATCTCTTGCCCTGAAGCAGTGTTTAAGGTGAATACAAAGCTGTTTCATAGTGTGAAAAAGGTAAAGAACAGAGTTTCAAAGTAAGGATTCTTCTTATAATGCATTCCCTTTTAGTCTAAAACACAATCTCTTGCCCTGAAGCAGTGTTTAAGGTGAATACAAAGCTGTTTCATAGTGTGAAAAAGGTAAAGAACAGAGTTTCAAAGTAAAGATTCTTCTTATAATGCATTCCCTTTTAGTCTAAATCACAATCTCTTGCCCTGAAGCAGTGTTTAAGTTGAATATAAAGCTGTTTCATAGTGTGAAAAAGGTAAAGAACAGAGTTTCTAAGTAAAGATTCTTCTTATAATGCATTCCCTTTTAGTCTAAAACACAATTTCGTGCCCTGAAACAGTGTTTAAGCTATTCAATTTGGTTAAAAACAATATTTCTTGCTCTGAAACGGTGTATAAGCTGATTACAATGCATAGAAACCCTGTTTCGTTCTGGTTAGAGGTGTACAAACAGAGTTGCAATTACTTTAAATGGTTAAGTTGTTCAGTTTGGTTAAAAACAATATTTCTTGCTCTGAAACTATCTATAAGCCAATTATAATGCGTGGAAACGTTGCCTCCTTGTGGGTAGAGGTGTAAAAACAGAGTTGCAATTACTTTCAAGGGTCACATTAGAACCATGTTAAAACAACTTGTTTCTCCCCTGTATAAACTCTTTTCACTTGAAATATGTGTTTTCTTAGGATATTGTAAGTTGTTCAGTTTGGTTAAAAACAATATTTCTTGCTCTGAAACGCTGTATAAGCCGATTACAATGCATAGAAACCCTGTTTCATTGTGGTGAAAGGGAGTTGCAATTACTTTAATTGGTCATATTACAAACAACTTGATCTCCCCTTGTTATAAACTCTTTTCATTTGAAATATGTGTTTTCTTAACATATTGTAAGTTATTCAGTTTGGTTAAAAACAAGATGTCTAGCTCTGAAACAGTGTTTAAGTTGAATACAAAGCTGTTTCATAGTGTGAAAATGGTAAAGAACAGTTTCTAAGTAAAGATCCTTCTTATAATGCATTCCCTTTTAGTCTAAAACACAATCTCTTGCCCTGAAACAGTGTTTAAGGTGAATACAAAGCTGTTTCATTGTGTGAAAAAGGTAAAGAACAGTTTCAAAGTAAAGATTCTTCTTATAATGCATTCCCTTTTAGTCTAAAACACAATCTCTTGCCCTGAAACAGTGTTTAAGGTTAATACAAAGCTGTTTCAAAGTGTGAAAAAGGTAAAGAACAGAGTTTCTAAGTAAAGATTCTTATTATAATGCATTCCCTTTTAGTCTAAAACACAATCTCTTGCCCTGAAGCAGTGTTTAAGGTGAATACAAAGCTGTTTCATAGTGTGAAAAAGGTAAAGAACAGATTTTCAAAGTAAAGATTCTTCTCATAATTCATTCCCTTTTAGTCTAAAACACAATCTCTTGCCCTGAAACAGTGTTTAAGGTGAATACAAAGCTGTTTCATAGTGTGAAAAAGGTAAAGAACAGAGTTTCAAAGTAAAGATTCTTCTCATAATGCATTCCCTTTTAGTCTAAAACACAATCTCTTGCCCTGAGTGTTTAAGGTGAATATAAAGCTGTTTCATAGTGTGAAAAAGGTAAAGAACAGAGTTTCAAAGTAAGGATTCTTCTTATAATGCATTCCCTTTTAGTCTAAAACACAATCTCTTGCCCTGCAACAGTGTTTAAGGTGAATACAAAGCTGTTTCATAGTGTGAAAAAGGTAAAGAACAGAGTTTCAAAGTAAAGAATCTTCTTAAAATGCATTCCCTTTTAGTCTAAATCACAATCTCTTGCCCTGAAGCAGTGTTTAAGTTGAATATAAAGCTGTTTCATAGTGTGAAAAAGGTAAAGAACAGAGTTTCAAAGTAAAGATTCTTCTCATAATGCATTCCCTTTTAGTCTAAAACACAATCTCTTGCCCTGCAACAGTGTTTAAGGTGAATACAAAGCTGTTTCATAGTGTGAAAAAGGTAAAGAACAGTTTCAAAGTAAAGAATCTTCTTAAAATGCATTCCCTTTTAATCTAAATCACAATCTCTTGCCCTGAAGCAGTGTTTAAGTTGAATATAAAGCTGTTTCATAGTGTGAAAAAGGTAAAGAACAGAGTTTCTAAGTAAAGATTCTTCTTATAATGCATTCCCTTTTAGTCTAAAACACAATTTCTTGCCCTGAAACAGTGTTTAATGTGAATACAAAGCTGTTTCATATTGTGAAAAAGGTAAAGAACAGAGTTTCAAAGTAAAGATTCTTCTCATAATGCATTCCCTTTTAGTCTAAAACACAATCTCTTGCCCTGAAGCAGTGTTTAAGGTGAATACAAAGCTGTTTCATAGTGTGAAAAAGGTAAAGAACAGAGTTTCAAAGTAAAGATTCTTCTCATAATGCATTCCCTTTTAGTCTAAAACACAATCTCTTGCCCTGCAACAGTGTTTAAGGTGAATACAAAGCTGTTTCATAGTGTGAAAAAGGTAAAGAACAGAGTTTCAAAGTAAAGAATCTTCTTAAAATGCATTCCCTTTTAGTCTAAATCACAATCTCTTGCCCTGAAGCAGTGTTTAAGTTGAATATAAAGCTGTTTCATAGTGTGAAAAAGGTAAAGAACAGAGTTTCTAAATAAAGATTCTTCTTATAATGCATTCCCTTTTAGTCTAAAACACAATTTCTTGCCCTGAAACAGTGTTTAATGTGAATACAAAGCTGTTTCATATTGTGAAAAAGGTAAAGAACAGAGTTTCAAAGTAAAGATTCTTCTTATAATGCATTCCCTTTTAGTCTAAAACACAATCTCTTGCCCTGAAGCAGTGTTTAAGGTGAATACTAAGCTGTTTCATAGTGTGAAAAAGGTAAAGAACAGAGTTTCAAAGTAAAGATTCTTCTTATAATGCATTCCCTTTTAGTCTAAATCACAATCTCTTGCCCTGAAGCAGTGTTTAAGTTGAATATAAAGCTGTTTCATAGTGTGAAAAAGGTAAAGAACAGAGTTTCTAAGTAAAGATTCTTCTTATAATGCATTCCCTTTTAGTCTAAAACACAATTTCGTGCCCTGAAACAGTGTTTAAGCTATTCAATTTGGTTAAAAACAATATTTCTTGCTCTGACACGGTGTATAAGCTGATTACAATGCATAGAAACCCTGTTTCGTTCTGGTTAGAGGTGTACAAACAGAGTTGCAATTACTTTAAATGGTTAAGTTGTTCAGTTTGGTTAAAAACAATATTTCTTGCTCTGAAACTATGTATAAGCCAATTATAATGCGTGGAAACGTTGCCTCCTTGTGGGTAGAGGTGTAAAAACAGAGTTGCAATTACTTTCAAGGGTCACATTAGAACCATGTTAAAACAACTTGTTTCTCCCCTGTATAAACTCTTTTCACTTGAAATATGTGTTTTCTTAGGATATTGTAAGTTGTTCAGTTTGGTTAAAAACAATATTTCTTGCTCTGAAACGCTGTATAAGCCGATTACAATGCATAGAAACCCTGTTTCATTGTGGTGAAAGGGAGTTGCAATTACTTTAATTGGTCATATTACAAACAACTTGATCTCCCCTTGTTATAAACTCTTTTCATTTGAAATATGTGTTTTCTTAACATATTGTAAGTTATTCAGTTTGGTTAAAAACAAGATGTCTAGCTCTGAAACAGTGTTTAAGTTGAATACAAAGCTGTTTCATAGTGTGAAAATGGTAAAGAACAGTTATTAAGTGAAGATCCTTCTTATAATGCATTCCCTTTTAGTCTAAAACACAATCTCTTGCCATGAAACAGTGTTTAAGGTGAATACAAAGCTGTTTCATTGTGTGAAAAAGGTAAAGAACAGTTTCAAAGTAAAGATTCTTCTTATAATGCATTCCCTTTTAGTCTAAAACACAATCTCTTGCCCTGAAACAGTGTTTAAGGTGAATACAAAGCTGTTTCATAGTGTGAAAAAGGTAAAGAACAGAGTTTCTAAGTAAAGATTCTTATTATAATGCATTCCCTTTTAGTCTAAAACACAATCTCTTGCCCTGAAGCAGTGTTTAAGGTGAATACAAAGCTGTTTCATAGTGTGAAAAAGGTAAAGAACAGAGTTTCAAAGTAAGGATTCTTCTTATAATGCATTCCCTTTTAGTCTAAAACACAATCTCTTGCCCTGAAGCAGTGTTTAAGGTGAATACAAAGCTGTTTCATAGTGTGAAAAAGGTAAAGAACAGAGTTTCAAAGTAAAGATTCTTCTTATAATGCATTCCCTTTTAGTCTAAATCACAATCTCTTGCCCTGAAGCAGTGTTTAAGTTGAATATAAAGCTGTTTCATAGTGTGAAAAAGGTAAAGAACAGAGTTTCTAAGTAAAGATTCTTCTTATAATGCATTCCCTTTTAGTCTAAAACACAATTTCGTGCCCTGAAACAGTGTTTAAGCTATTCAATTTGGTTAAAAACAATATTTCTTGCTCTGAAACGGTGTATAAGCTGATTACAATGCATAGAAACCCTGTTTCGTTCTGGTTAGAGGTGTACAAACAGAGTTGCAATTACTTTAAATGGTTAAGTTGTTCAGTTTGGTTAAAAACAATATTTCTTGCTCTGAAACTATCTATAAGCCAATTATAATGCGTGGAAACGTTGCCTCCTTGTGGGTAGAGGTGTAAAAACAGAGTTGCAATTACTTTCAAGGGTCACATTAGAACCATGTTAAAACAACTTGTTTCTCCCCTGTATAAACTCTTTTCACTTGAAATATGTGTTTTCTTAGGATATTGTAAGTTGTTCAGTTTGGTTAAAAACAATATTTCTTGCTCTGAAACGCTGTATAAGCCGATTACAATGCATAGAAACCCTGTTTCATTGTGGTGAAAGGGAGTTGCAATTACTTTAATTGGTCATATTACAAACAACTTGATCTCCCCTTGTTATAAACTCTTTTCATTTGAAATATGTGTTTTCTTAACATATTGTAAGTTATTCAGTTTGGTTAAAAACAAGATGTCTAGCTCTGAAACAGTGTTTAAGTTGAATACAAAGCTGTTTCATAGTGTGAAAATGGTAAAGAACAGTTTCTAAGTAAAGATCCTTCTTATAATGCATTCCCTTTTAGTCTAAAACACAATCTCTTGCCCTGAAACAGTGTTTAAGGTGAATACAAAGCTGTTTCATTGTGTGAAAAAGGTAAAGAACAGAGTTTCTAAGTAAAGATTCTTATTATAATGCATTCCCTTTTAGTCTAAAACACAATCTCTTGCCCTGAAGCAGTGTTTAAGGTGAATACAAAGCTGTTTCATAGTGTGAAAAAGGTAAAGAACAGAGTTTCAAAGTAAGGATTCTTCTTATAATGCATTCCCTTTTAGTCTAAAACACAATCTCTTGCCCTGAAGCAGTGTTTAAGGTGAATACAAAGCTGTTTCATAGTGTGAAAAAGGTAAAGAACAGAGTTTCAAAGTAAAGATTCTTCTTATAATGCATTCCCTTTTAGTCTAAAACACAATCTCTTGCCCTGAGTGTTTAAGGTGAATATAAAGCTGTTTCATAGTGTGAAAAAGTTAAAGAACAGAGTTTCAAAGTAAAGATTCTTCTTATAATGCATTCCCTTTTAGTCTAAAACACAATCTCTTGCCCTGAGTGTTTAAGGTGAATATAAAGCTGTTTCATAGTGTGAAAAAGTTAAAGAACAGAGTTTCAAAGTAAGGATTCTTCTTACAATGCATTCCCTTTTAGTCTAAAACACAATCTCTTGCCCTGCAACAGTGTTTAAGGTGAATACAAAGCTGTTTCATAGTGTGAAAAAGGTAAAGAACAGAGTTTCAAAGTAAAGATTCTTCTTATAATGCATTCCCTTTTAGTCTAAATCACAATCTCTTGCCCTGAAGCAGTGTTTAAGTTGAATATAAAGCTGTTTCATAGTGTGAAAAAGGTAAAGAACAGAGTTTCTAAGTAAAGATTCTTCTTATAATGCATTCCCTTTTAGTCTAAAACACAATTTCGTGCCCTGAAACAGTGTTTAAGCTATTCAATTTGGTTAAAAACAATATTTCTTGCTCTGAAACGGTGTATAAGCTGATTACAATGCATAGAAACCCTGTTTCGTTCTGGTTAGAGGTGTACAAACAGAGTTGCAATTACTTTAAATGGTTAAGTTGTTCAGTTTGGTTAAAAACAATATTTCTTGCTCTGAAACTATCTATAAGCCAATTATAATGCGTGGAAACGTTGCCTCCTTGTGGGTAGAGGTGTAAAAACAGAGTTGCAATTACTTTCAAGGGTCACATTAGAACCATGTTAAAACAACTTGTTTCTCCCCTGTATAAACTCTTTTCACTTGAAATATGTGTTTTCTTAGGATATTGTAAGTTGTTCAGTTTGGTTAAAAACAATATTTCTTGCTCTGAAACGCTGTATAAGCCGATTACAATGCATAGAAACCCTGTTTCATTGTGGTGAAAGGGAGTTGCAATTACTTTAATTGGTCATATTACAAACAACTTGATCTCCCCTTGTTATAAACTCTTTTCATTTGAAATATGTGTTTTCTTAACATATTGTAAGTTATTCAGTTTGGTTAAAAACAAGATGTCTAGCTCTGAAACAGTGTTTAAGTTGAATACAAAGCTGTTTCATAGTGTGAAAATGGTAAAGAACAGTTTCTAAGTAAAGATCCTTCTTATAATGCATTCCCTTTTAGTCTAAAACACAATCTCTTGCCCTGAAACAGTGTTTAAGGTGAATACAAAGCTGTTTCATTGTGTGAAAAAGGTAAAGAACAGAGTTTCTAAGTAAAGATTCTTATTATAATGCATTCCCTTTTAGTCTAAAACACAATCTCTTGCCCTGAAGCAGTGTTTAAGGTGAATACAAAGCTGTTTCATAGTGTGAAAAAGGTAAAGAACAGAGTTTCAAAGTAAGGATTCTTCTTATAATGCATTCCCTTTTAGTCTAAAACACAATCTCTTGCCCTGAAGCAGTGTTTAAGGTGAATACAAAGCTGTTTCATAGTGTGAAAAAGGTAAAGAACAGAGTTTCAAAGTAAAGATTCTTCTTATAATGCATTCCCTTTTAGTCTAAAACACAATCTCTTGCCCTGAGTGTTTAAGGTGAATATAAAGCTGTTTCATAGTGTGAAAAAGTTAAAGAACAGAGTTTCAAAGTAAAGATTCTTCTTATAATGCATTCCCTTTTAGTCTAAAACACAATCTCTTGCCCTGAGTGTTTAAGGTGAATATAAAGCTGTTTCATAGGGTGAAAAAGTTAAAGAACAGAGTTTCAAAGTAAGGATTCTTCTTACAATGCATTCCCTTTTAGTCTAAAACACAATCTCTTGCCCTGCAACAGTGTTTAAGGTGAATACAAAGCTGTTTCATAGTGTGAAAAAGGTAAAGAACAGAGTTTCAAAGTAAGGATTCTTCTTATAATGCATTCCCTTTTAGTCTAAATCACAATCTCTTGCCCTGAAGCAGTGTTTAAGTTGAATATAAAGCTGTTTCATAGTGTGAAAAAGGTAAAGAACAGAGTTTCTAAGTAAAGATTCTTCTTATAATGCATTCCCTTTTAGTCTAAAACACAATTTCGTGCCCTGAAACAGTGTTTAAGCTATTCAATTTGGTTAAAAACAATATTTCTTGCTCTGAAACGGTGTATAAGCTGATTACAATGCATAGAAACCCTGTTTCGTTCTGGTTAGAGGTGTACAAACAGAGTTGCAATTACTTTAAATGGTTAAGTTGTTCAGTTTGGTTAAAAACAATATTTCTTGCTCTGAAACTATCTATAAGCCAATTATAATGCGTGGAAACGTTGCCTCCTTGTGGGTAGAGGTGTAAAAACAGAGTTGCAATTACTTTCAAGGGTCACATTAGAACCATGTTAAAACAACTTGTTTCTCCCCTGTATAAACTCTTTTCACTTGAAATATGTGTTTTCTTAGGATATTGTAAGTTGTTCAGTTTGGTTAAAAACAATATTTCTTGCTCTGAAACGCTGTATAAGCCGATTACAATGCATAGAAACCCTGTTTCATTGTGGTGAAAGGGAGTTGCAATTACTTTAATTGGTCATATTACAAACAACTTGATCTCCCCTTGTTATAAACTCTTTTCATTTGAAATATGTGTTTTCTTAACATATTGTAAGTTATTCAGTTTGGTTAAAAACAAGATGTCTAGCTCTGAAACAGTGTTTAAGTTGAATACAAAGCTGTTTCATAGTGTGAAAATGGTAAAGAACAGTTTCTAAGTAAAGATCCTTCTTATAATGCATTCCCTTTTAGTCTAAAACACAATCTCTTGCCCTGAAACAGTGTTTAAGGTGAATACAAAGCTGTTTCATTGTGTGAAAAAGGTAAAGAACAGTTTCAAAGTAAAGATTCTTCTTATAATGCATTCCCTTTTAGTCTAAAACACAATCTCTTGCCCTGAAACAGTGTTTAAGGTTAATACAAAGCTGTTTCAAAGTGTGAAAAAGGTAAAGAACAGAGTTTCTAAGTAAAGATTCTTATTATAATGCATTCCCTTTTAGTCTAAAACACAATCTCTTGCCCTGAAGCAGTGTTTAAGGTGAATACAAAGCTGTTTCATAGTGTGAAAAAGGTAAAGAACAGATTTTCAAAGTAAAGATTCTTCTCATAATGCATTCCCTTTTAGTCTAAAACACAATCTCTTGCCCTGAAACAGTGTTTAAGGTGAATACAAAGCTGTTTCATAGTGTGAAAAAGGTAAAGAACAGAGTTTCAAAGTAAAGATTCTTCTCATAATGCATTCCCTTTTAGTCTAAAACACAATCTCTTGCCCTGAGTGTTTAAGGTGAATATAAAGCTGTTTCATAGTGTGAAAAAGGTAAAGAACAGAGTTTCAAAGTAAGGATTCTTCTTATAATGCATTCCCTTTTAGTCTAAAACACAATCTCTTGCCCTGCAACAGTGTTTAAGGTGAATACAAAGCTGTTTCATAGTGTGAAAAAGGTAAAGAACAGAGTTTCAAAGTAAAGAATCTTCTTAAAATGCATTCCCTTTTAGTCTAAATCACAATCTCTTGCCCTGAAGCAGTGTTTAAGTTGAATATAAAGCTGTTTCATAGTGTGAAAAAGGTAAAGAACAGAGTTTCTAAATAAAGATTCTTCTTATAATGCATTCCCTTTTAGTCTAAAACACAATTTCTTGCCCTGAAACAGTGTTTAATGTGAATACAAAGCTGTTTCATATTGTGAAAAAGGTAAAGAACAGAGTTTCAAAGTAAAGATTCTTCTTATAATGCATTCCCTTTTAGTCTAAAACACAATCTCTTGCCCTAAAGCAGTGTTTAAGGTGAATACAAAGCTGTTTCATAGTGTGAAAAAGGTAAAGAACAGAGTTTCAAAGTAAGGATTCTTCTTATAATGCATTCCCTTTTAGTCTAAAACACAATCTCTTGCCCTGAAGCAGTGTTTAAGGTGAATACAAAGCTGTTTCATAGTGTGAAAAAGGTAAAGAACAGAGTTTCAAAGTAAAGATTCTTCTTATAATGCATTCCCTTTTAGTCTAAATCACAATCTCTTGCCCTGAAGCAGTGTTTAAGTTGAATATAAAGCTGTTTCATAGTGTGAAAAAGGTAAAGAACAGAGTTTCTAAGTAAAGATTCTTCTTATAATGCATTCCCTTTTAGTCTAAAACACAATTTCGTGCCCTGAAACAGTGTTTAAGCTATTCAATTTGGTTAAAAACAATATTTCTTGCTCTGAAACGGTGTATAAGCTGATTACAATGCATAGAAACCCTGTTTCGTTCTGGTTAGAGGTGTACAAACAGAGTTGCAATTACTTTAAATGGTTAAGTTGTTCAGTTTGGTTAAAAACAATATTTCTTGCTCTGAAACTATGTATAAGCCAATTATAATGCGTGGAAACGTTGCCTCCTTGTGGGTAGAGGTGTAAAAACAGAGTTGCAATTACTTTCAAGGGTCACATTAGAACCATGTTAAAACAACTTGTTTCTCCCCTGTATAAACTCTTTTCACTTGAAATATGTGTTTTCTTAGGATATTGTAAGTTGTTCAGTTTGGTTAAAAACAATATTTCTTGCTCTGAAACGCTGTATAAGCCGATTACAATGCATAGAAACCCTGTTTCATTGTGGTGAAAGGGAGTTGCAATTACTTTAATTGGTCATATTACAAACAAATTGATCTCCCCTTGTTATAAACTCTTTTCATTTGAAATATGTGTTTTCTTAACATATTGTAAGTTATTCAGTTTGGTTAAAAACAAGATGTCTAGCTCTGAAACAGTGTTTAAGTTGAATACAAAGCTGTTTCATAGTGTGAAAATGGTAAAGAACAGTTATTAAGTAAAGATCCTTCTTATAATGCATTCCCTTTTAGTCTAAAACACAATCTCTTGCCCTGAAACAGTGTTTAAGGTGAATACAAAGCTGTTTCATAGTGTGAAAAAGGTAAAGAACAGAGTTTCTAAGTAAAGATTCTTCTTATAATGCATTCCCTTTTAGTCTAAAACACAATCTCTTGCCCTGAAGCAGTGTTTAAGGTGAATACAAAGCTGTTTCATAGTGTGAAAAAGGTAAAGAACAGAGTTTCAAAGTAAGGATTCTTCTTATAATGCATTCCCTTTTAGTCTAAAACACAATCTCTTGCCCTGAAGCAGTGTTTAAGGTGAATACAAAGCTGTTTCATAGTGTGAAAAAGGTAAAGAACAGAGTTTCAAAGTAAAGATTCTTCTTATAATGCATTCCCTTTTAGTCTAAATCACAATCTCTTGCCCTGAAGCAGTGTTTAAGTTGAATATAAAGCTGTTTCATAGTGTGAAAAAGGTAAAGAACAGAGTTTCTAAGTAAAGATTCTTCTTATAATGCATTCCCTTTTAGTCTAAAACACAATTTCGTGCCCTGAAACAGTGTTTAAGCTATTCAATTTGGTTAAAAACAATATTTCTTGCTCTGAAACGGTGTATAAGCTGATTACAATGCATAGAAACCCTGTTTCGTTCTGGTTAGAGGTGTACAAACAGAGTTGCAATTACTTTAAATGGTTAAGTTGTTCAGTTTGGTTAAAAACAATATTTCTTGCTCTGAAACTATGTATAAGCCAATTATAATGCGTGGAAACGTTGCCTCCTTGTGGGTAGAGGTGTAAAAACAGAGTTGCAATTACTTTCAAGGGTCACTTTAGAACCATGTTAAAACAACTTGTTTCTCCCCTGTATAAACTCTTTTCACTTGAAATATGTGTTTTCTTAGGATATTGTAAGTTGTTCAGTTTGGTTAAAAACAATATTTCTTGCTCTGAAACGCTGTATAAGCCGATTACAATGCATAGAAACCCTGTTTCATTGTGGTGAAAGGGAGTTGCAATTACTTTAATTGGTCATATTACAAACAAATTGATCTCCCCTTGTTATAAACTCTTTTCATTTGAAATATGTGTTTTCTTAACATATTGTAAGTTATTCAGTTTGGTTAAAAACAAGATGTCTAGCTCTGAAACAGTGTTTAAATTGAATACAAAGCTGTTTCATAGTGTGAAAATGGTAAAGAACAGTTATTAAGTAAAGATCCTTCTTATAATGCATTCCCTTTTAGTCTAAAACACAATCTCTTGCCCTGAAACAGTGTTTAAGGTGAATACAAAGCTGTTTCATAGTGTGAAAAAGGTAAAGAACAGAGTTTCTAAGTAAAGATTCTTATTATAATGCATTCCCTTTTAGTCTAAAACACAATCTCTTGCCCTGAAGCAGTGTTTAAGGTGAATACAAAGCTGTTTCATAGTGTGAAAAAGGTAAAGAACAGAGTTTCAAAGTAAGGATTCTTCTTATAATGCATTCCCTTTTAGTCTAAAACACAATCTCTTGCCCTGAAGCAGTGTTTAAGGTGAATACAAAGCTGTTTCATAGTGTGAAAAAGGTAAAGAACAGAGTTTCAAAGTAAAGATTCTTCTTATAATGCATTCCCTTTTAGTCTAAATCACAATCTCTTGCCCTGAAGCAGTGTTTAAGTTGAATACAAAGCTGTTTCATAGTGTGAAAAAGGTAAAGAACAGAGTTTCTAAGTAAAGATTCTTCTTATAATGCATTCCCTTTTAGTCTAAAACACAATTTCGTGCCCTGAAACAGTGTTTAAGCTATTCAATTTGGTTAAAAACAATATTTCTTGCTCTGAAACGGTGTATAAGCTGATTACAATGCATAGAAACCCTGTTTCGTTCTGGTTAGAGGTGTACAAACAGAGTTGCAATTACTTTAAATGGTTAAGTTGTTCAGTTTGGTTAAAAACAATATTTCTTGCTCTGAAACTATGTATAAGCCAATTATAATGCGTGGAAACGTTGCCTCCTTGTGGGTAGAGGTGTAAAAACAGAGTTGCAATTACTTTCAAGGGTCACATTAGAACCATGTTAAAACAACTTGTTTCTCCCCTGTATAAACTCTTTTCACTTGAAATATGTGTTTTCTTAGGATATTGTAAGTTGTTCAGTTTGGTTAAAAACAATATTTCTTGCTCTGAAACGCTGTATAAGCCGATTACAATGCATAGAAACCCTGTTTCATTGTGGTGAAAGGGAGTTGCAATTACTTTAATTGGTCATATTACAAACAACTTGATCTCCCCTTGTTATAAACTCTTTTCATTTAAAATATGTGTTTTCTTAACATATTGTAAGTTATTCAGTTTGGTTAAAAACAAGATGTCTAGCTCTGAAACAGTGTTTAAGTTGAATACAAAGCTGTTTCATAGTGTGAAAATGGTAAAGAACAGTTTCTAAGTAAAGATCCTTCTTATAATGCATTCCCTTTTAGTCTAAAACACAATCTCTTGCCCTGAAACAGTGTTTAAGGTGAATACAAAGCTGTTTCATTGTGTGAAAAAGGTAAAGAACAGTTTCAAAGTAAAGATTCTTCTTATAATGCATTCCCTTTTAGTCTAAAACACAATCTCTTGCCCTGAAACAGTGTTTAAGGTTAATACAAAGCTGTTTCATAGTGTGAAAAAGGTAAAGAACAGAGTTTCTAAGTAAAGATTCTTATTATAATGCATTCCCTTTTAGTCTAAAACACAATCTCTTGCCCTGAAGCAGTGTTTAAGGTGAATACAAAGCTGTTTCATAGTGTGAAAAAGGTAAAGAACAGATTTTCAAAGTAAAGATTCTTCTCATAATGCATTCCCTTTTAGTCTAAAACACAATCTCTTGCCCTGAAACAGTGTTTAAGGTGAATACAAAGCTGTTTCATAGTGTGAAAAAGGTAAAGAACAGAGTTTCAAAGTAAAGATTCTTCTCATAATGCATTCCCTTTTAGTCTAAAACACAATCTCTTGCCCTGAGTGTTTAAGGTGAATATAAAGCTGTTTCATAGTGTGAAAAAGGTAAAGAACAGAGTTTCAAAGTAAGGATTCTTCTTATAATGCATTCCCTTTTAGTCTAAAACACAATCTCTTGCCCTGCAACAGTGTTTAAGGTGAATACAAAGCTGTTTCATAGTGTGAAAAAGGTAAAGAACAGAGTTTCAAAGTAAAGAATCTTCTTAAAATGCATTCCCTTTTAGTCTAAATCACAATCTCTTGCCCTGAAGCAGTGTTTAAGTTGAATATAAAGCTGTTTCATAGTGTGAAAAAGGTAAAGAACAGAGTTTCTAAATAAAGATTCTTCTTATAATGCATTCCCTTTTAGTCTAAAACACAATTTCTTGCCCTGAAACAGTGTTTAATGTGAATACAAAGCTGTTTCATATTGTGAAAAAGGTAAAGAACAGAGTTTCAAAGTAAAGATTCTTCTTATAATGCATTCCCTTTTAGTCTAAAACACAATCTCTTGCCCTAAAGCAGTGTTTAAGTTGAATATAAAGCTGTTTCATAGTGTGAAAAAGGTAAAGAACAGAGTTTCAAAGTAAAGATTCTTCTTATAATGCATTCCCTTTTAGTCTAAAACACAATCTCTTGCCCTAAAGCAGTGTTTAAATTGAATATAAAGCTGTTTCATAGTGTGAAAAAGGTAAAGAACAGCGTTTCAAAGTAAAGATTCTTCTTATAATGCATTCCCTTTTAGTCTAAAACACAATCTCTTGCCCTGAGTGTTTAAGGTGAATATAAAGCTGTTTCATAGTGTGAAAAAGTTAAAGAACAGAGTTTCAAAGTAAGGATTCTTCTTATAATGCATTCCCTTTTAGTCTAAAACACAATCTCTTGCCCTGCAACAGTGTTTAACGTGAATACAAAGCTGTTTCATAGTGTGAAAAAGGTAAAGAACAGAGTTTCAAAGTAAAGAATCTTCTTAAAATGCATTCCCTTTTAGTCTAAATCACAATCTCTTGCCCTGAAGCAGTGTTTAAGTTGAATATAAAGCTGTTTCATAGTGTGAAAAAGGTAAAGAACAGAGTTTCTAAATAAAGATTCTTCTTATAATGCATTCCCTTTTAGTCTAAAACACAATTTCTTGCCCTGAAACAGTGTTTAATGTGAATACAAAGCTGTTTCATATTGTGAAAAAGGTAAAGAACAGAGTTTCAAAGTAAAGATTCTTCTTATAATGCATTCCCTTTTAGTCTAAAACACAATCTCTTGCCCTAAAGCAGTGTTTAAATTGAATATAAAGCTGTTTCATAGTGTGAAAAAGGTAAAGAACAGAGTTTCAAAGTAAAGATTCTTCTTATAATGCATTCCCTTTTAGTCTAAAACACAATCTCTTTCCCTAAAGCAGTGTTTAAATTGAATATAAAGCTGTTTCATAGTGTGAAAAAGGTAAAGAACAGAGTTTCAAAGTAAAGATTCTTCTCATAATGCATTCCCTTTTAGTCTAAAACACAATCTCTTGCCCTGAGTGTTTAAGGTGAATATAAAGCTGTTTCATAGTGTGAAAAAGGTAAAGAACAGAGTTTCAAAGTAAGGATTCTTCTTATAATGCATTCCCTTTTAGTCTAAAACACAATCTCTTGCCCTGCAACAGTGTTTAAGGTGAATACAAAGCTGTTTCATAGTGTGAAAAAGGTAAAGAACAGAGTTTCAAAGTAAAGAATCTTCTTAAAATGCATTCCCTTTTAGTCTAAATCACAATCTCTTGCCCTGAAGCAGTGTTTAAGTTGAATATAAAGCTGTTTCATAGTGTGAAAAAGGTAAAGAACAGAGTTTCTAAATAAAGATTCTTCTTATAATGCATTCCCTTTTAGTCTAAAACACAATTTCTTGCCCTGAAACAGTGTTTAATGTGAATACAAAGCTGTTTCATATTGTGAAAAAGGTAAAGAACAGAGTTTCAAAGTAAAGATTCTTCTTATAATGCATTCCCTTTTAGTCTAAAACACAATCTCTTGCCCTAAAGCAGTGTTTAAGTTGAATATAACGCTGTTTCATAGTGTGAAAAAGGTAAAGAACAGAGTTTCAAAGTAAAGATTCTTCTTATAATGCATTCCCTTTTAGTCTAAAACACAATCTCTTGCCCTAAAGCAGTGTTTAAATTGAATATAAAGCTTTTTCATAGTGTGAAAAAGGTAAAGAACAGCGTTTCAAAGTAAAGATTCTTCTTATAATGCATTCCCTTTTAGTCTAAAACACAATCTCTTGCCCTGAGTGTTTAAGGTGAATATAAAGCTGTTTCATAGTGTGAAAAAGTTAAAGAACAGAGTTTCAAAGTAAGGATTCTTCTTATAATGCATTCCCTTTTAGTCTAAAACACAACCTCTTGCCCTGCAACAGTGTTTAACGTGAATACAAAGCTGTTTCATAGTGTGAAAAAGGTAAATAACAGAGTTTCAAAGTAAAGATTCTTCTTATAATGCATTCCCTTTTAGTCTAAATCACAATCTTTTGCCCTGAAGCAGTGTTTAAGTTGAATATAAAGCTGTTTCATAGTGTGAAAAAGGTAAAGAACAGAGTTTCAAAGTAAAGATTCTTCTTATAATGCATTCCCTTTTAGTCTAAAACACAATCTCTTGCCCTGCAACAGTGTTTAAGTTGAATATAAAGCTGTTTCATAGTGTGAAAAAGGTAAAGAACAGAGTTTCAAAGTAAAGATTCTTCTCATAATGCATTCACTTTTAGTCTAAAACACAATCTCTTGCCCTAAAGCCGTGTTTAAGTTGAATATAAAGCTGTTTCATAGTGTGAAAAAGGTAAAGAACAGAGTTTCAAAGTAAAGATTCTTCTTATAATGCATTCCCTTTTAGTCTAAAACACAATCTCTTGCCCTGAGTGTTTAAGGTGAATATAAAGCTGTTTCATAGTGTGAAAAAGGTAAAGAACAGAGTTTCAAAGTAAAGATTCTTCTTATAATGCATTCCCTTTTAGTCTAAAACACAATCTCTTGCCCTGAGTGTTTAAGGTGAATATAAAGCTGTTTCATAGTGTGAAAAAGTTAAAGAACAGAGTTTCAAAGTAAGGATTCTTCTTATAATGCATTCCATTTTAGTCTAAAACACAATCTCTTGCCCTGAAGCAGTGTTTAAGGTGAATACAAAGCTGTTTCATAGTGTGAAAAAGGTAAAGAACAGAGTTTCAAAGTAAGGATTCTTCTTATAATGCATTCCCTTTTAGTCTAAATCACAATCTCTTGCCCTGAAGCAGTGTTTAAGTTGAATATAAAGCTGTTTCATAGTGTGAAAAAGGTAAAGAACAGAGTTTCTAAATAAAGATTCTTCTTATAATGCATTCCCTTTTAGTCTAAAACACAATTTCTTGCCCTGAAACAGTGTTTAATGTGAATACAAAGCTGTTTCATATTGTGAAAAAGGTAAAGAACAGAGTTTCAAAGTAAAGATTCTTCTTATAATGCATTCCCTTTTAGTCTAAAACACAATCTCTTGCCCTAAAGCAGTGTTTAAATTGAATATAAAGCTGTTTCATAGTGTGAAAAAGGTAAAGAACAGAGTTTCAAAGTAAAGATTCTTCTTATAATGCATTCCCTTTTAGTCTAAAACACAATCTCTTTCCCTAAAGCAGTGTTTAAATTGAATATAAAGCTGTTTCATAGTGTGAAAAAGGTAAAGAACAGAGTTTCAAAGTAAAGATTCTTCTCATAATGCATTCCCTTTTAGTCTAAAACACAATCTCTTGCCCTGAGTGTTTAAGGTGAATATAAAGCTGTTTCATAGTGTGAAAAAGGTAAAGAACAGAGTTTCAAAGTAAGGATTCTTCTTATAATGCATTCCCTTTTAGTCTAAAACACAATCTCTTGCCCTGCAACAGTGTTTAAGGTGAATACAAAGCTGTTTCATAGTGTGAAAAAGGTAAAGAACAGAGTTTCAAAGTAAAGAATCTTCTTAAAATGCATTCCCTTTTAGTCTAAATCACAATCTCTTGCCCTGAAGCAGTGTTTAAGTTGAATATAAAGCTGTTTCATAGTGTGAAAAAGGTAAAGAACAGAGTTTCTAAATAAAGATTCTTCTTATAATGCATTCCCTTTTAGTCTAAAACACAATTTCTTGCCCTGAAACAGTGTTTAATGTGAATACAAAGCTGTTTCATATTGTGAAAAAGGTAAAGAACAGAGTTTCAAAGTAAAGATTCTTCTTATAATGCATTCCCTTTTAGTCTAAAACACAATCTCTTGCCCTAAAGCAGTGTTTAAGTTGAATATAACGCTGTTTCATAGTGTGAAAAAGGTAAAGAACAGAGTTTCAAAGTAAAGATTCTTCTTATAATGCATTCCCTTTTAGTCTAAAACACAATCTCTTGCCCTAAAGCAGTGTTTAAATTGAATATAAAGCTTTTTCATAGTGTGAAAAAGGTAAAGAACAGCGTTTCAAAGTAAAGATTCTTCTTATAATGCATTCCCTTTTAGTCTAAAACACAATCTCTTGCCCTGAGTGTTTAAGGTGAATATAAAGCTGTTTCATAGTGTGAAAAAGTTAAAGAACAGAGTTTCAAAGTAAGGATTCTTCTTATAATGCATTCCCTTTTAGTCTAAAACACAACCTCTTGCCCTGCAACAGTGTTTAACGTGAATACAAAGCTGTTTCATAGTGTGAAAAAGGTAAATAACAGAGTTTCAAAGTAAAGATTCTTCTTATAATGCATTCCCTTTTAGTCTAAATCACAATCTTTTGCCCTGAAGCAGTGTTTAAGTTGAATATAAAGCTGTTTCATAGTGTGAAAAAGGTAAAGAACAGAGTTTCAAAGTAAAGATTCTTCTTATAATGCATTCCCTTTTAGTCTAAAACACAATCTCTTGCCCTGCAACAGTGTTTAAGTTGAATATAAAGCTGTTTCATAGTGTGAAAAAGGTAAAGAACAGAGTTTCAAAGTAAAGATTCTTCTCATAATGCATTCACTTTTAGTCTAAAACACAATCTCTTGCCCTAAAGCCGTGTTTAAGTTGAATATAAAGCTGTTTCATAGTGTGAAAAAGGTAAAGAACAGAGTTTCAAAGTAAAGATTCTTCTTATAATGCATTCCCTTTTAGTCTAAAACACAATCTCTTGCCCTGAGTGTTTAAGGTGAATATAAAGCTGTTTCATAGTGTGAAAAAGGTAAAGAACAGAGTTTCAAAGTAAAGATTCTTCTTATAATGCATTCCCTTTTAGTCTAAAACACAATCTCTTGCCCTGAGTGTTTAAGGTGAATATAAAGCTGTTTCATAGTGTGAAAAAGTTAAAGAACAGAGTTTCAAAGTAAGGATTCTTCTTATAATGCATTCCATTTTAGTCTAAAACACAATCTCTTGCCCTGAAGCAGTGTTTAAGGTGAATACAAAGCTGTTTCATAGTGTGAAAAAGGTAAAGAACAGAGTTTCAAAGTAAGGATTCTTCTTATAATGCATTCCCTTTTAGTCTAAATCACAATCTCTTGCCCTGAAGCAGTGTTTAAGTTGAATATAAAGCTGTTTCATAGTGTGAAAAAGGTAAAGAACAGAGTTTCAAAGTAAAGATTCTTCTTATAATGCATTCCCTTTTAGTCTAAATCACAATCTCTTGCCCTGAAGCAGTGTTTAAGTTGAATATAAAGCTGTTTCATAGTGTGAAAAAGGTAAAGAACAGAGTTTCTAAGTAAAGATTCTTCTTATAATGCATTCCCTTTTAGTCTAAAACACAATTTCGTGCCCTGAAACAGTGTTTAAGCTATTCAATTTGGTTAAAAACAATATTTCTTGCTCTGAAACGGTGTATAAGCTGATTACAATGCATAGAAACCCTGTTTCGTTCTGGTTAGAGGTGTACAAACAGAGTTGCAATTACTTTAAAAGGTTAAGTTGTTCAGTTTGGTTAAAAACAATATTTCTTGCTCTGAAATTATCTATAAGCCAATTATAATGCGTGGAAACGTTGCCTCCTTGTGGGTAGAGGTGTAAAAACAGAGTTGCAATTACTTTCAAGGGTCACATTAGAACCATGTTAAAACAACTTGTTTCTCCCCTGTATAAACTCTTTTCACTTGAAATATGTGTTTTCTTAGGATATTGTAAGTTGTTCAGTTTGGTTAAAAACAATATTTCTTGCTCTGAAACGCTGTATAAGCCGATTACAATGCATAGAAACCCTGTTTCATTGTGGTGAAAGGGAGTTGCAATTACTTTAATTGGTCATATTACAAACAACTTGATCTCCCCTTGTTATAAACTCTTTTCATTTGAAATATGTGTTTTCTTAACATATTGTAAGTTATTCAGTTTGGTTAAAAACAAGATGTCTAGCTCTGAAACAGTGTTTAAGTTGAATACAAAGCTGTTTCATAGTGTGAAAATGGTAAAGAACAGGTTCTAAGTAAAGATTCTTCTTATAATGCATTCCCTTTTAGTCTAAAACACAATCTCTTGCCCTGAAACAGTGTTTAAGGTGAATACAAAGCTGTTTCATTGTGTGAAAAAGGTAAAGAACAGTTTCAAAGTAAAGATTCTTCTTATAATGCATTCCCTTTTAGTCTAAAACACAATCTCTTGCCCTGAAAGTGTTTAAGGTGAATACAAAGCTGTTTCATAGTGTGAAAAAGGTAAAGAACAGAGTTTCAAAGTAAAGATTCTTCTTATAATGCATTCCCTTTTAGTCTAAAACACAATCTCTTGCCCTAAAGCAGTGTTTAAGTTGAATATAAAGCTGTTTCATAGTGTGAAAAAGGTAAAGAACAGAGTTTCAAAGTAAAGATTCTTCTTATAATGCATTCCCTTTTAGTCTAAAACACAATCTCTTGCCCTGAAACAGTGTTTAAGGTGAATACAAAGCTGTTTCATAGTGTGAAAAAGTTAAAGAACAGAGTTTCAAAGTAAGGATTCTTCTTATAATGCATTCCCTTTTAGTCTAAAACACAATCTCTTGCCCTGAAGCAGTGTTTAAGGTGAATACAAAGCTGTTTCATAGTGTGAAAAAGGTAAAGAACAGAGTTTCAAAGTAAAGATTCTTCTTATAATGCATTCCCTTTTAGTCTAAATCACAATTTCTTGCCCTGAAACAGTGTTTAATGTGAATACAAAGCTGTTTCATATTGTGAAAAAGGTAAAGAACAGAGTTTCAAAGTAAAGATTCTTCTTATAATGCATTCCCTTTTAGTCTAAAACACAATCTCTTGCCCTACAGCAGTGTTTAAGTTGAATATAAAGCTGTTTCATAGTGTGAAAAAGGTAAAGAACAGAGTTTCAAAGTAAAGATTCTTCTTATAATGCATTCCCTTTTAGTCTAAAACACAATCTCTTGCCCTAAAGCAGTGTTTAAGTTGAATATAAAGCTGTTTCATAGTGTGAAAAAGGTAAAGAACAGAGTTTCAAAGTAAAGATTCTTCTCATAATGCATTCCCTTTTAGTCTAAAACACAATCTCTTGCCCTAAAGCAGTGTTTAAGTTGAATATAAAGCTGTTTCATAGTGTGAAAAAGGTAAAGAACAGAGTTTCAAAGTAAAGATTCTTCTTATAATGCATTCCCTTTTAGTCTAAAACACAATCTCTTGCCCTAAAGCAGTGTTTAAGTTGAATATAAAGCTGTTTCATAGTGTGAAAAAGGTAAAGAACAGAGTTTCAAAGTAAAGATTCTTCTCATAATGCATTCCCTTTTAGTCTAAAACACAATCTCTTGCCCTGAAACAGTGTTTAAGGTGAATACAAAGCTGTTTCATAGTGTGAAAAAGGTAAAGAACAGTTTCAAAGTAAAGATTCTTCTTATAATGCATTCCCTTTTAGTCTAAAACACAATCTCTTGCCCTGAAAGTGTTTAAGGTGAATACAAAGCTGTTTCATAGTGTGAAAAAGGTAAAGAACAGAGTTTCAAAGTAAATATTCTTCTTATAATGCATTCCCTTTTAGTCTAAAACACAATCTCTTGCCCTGCAACAGTGTTTAAGTTGAATATAAAGCTGTTTCATAGTGTGAAAAAGGTAAAGAACAGAGTTTCAAAGTAAAGATTCTTCTCATAATGCATTCCCTTTTAGTCTAAAACACAATCTCTTGCCCTAAAGCAGTGTTTAAGTTGAATATAAAGCTGTTTCATAGTGTGAAAAAGGTAAAGAACAGAGTTTCAAAGTAAAGATTCTTCTTATAATGCATTCCCTTTTAGTCTAAAACACAATCTCTTGCCCTGAGTGTTTAAGGTGAATATAAAGCTGTTTCATAGTGTGAAAAAGTTAAAGAACAGAGTTTCAAAGTAAGGATTCTTCTTATAATGCATTCCCTTTTAGTCTAAAACACAATCTCTTGCCCTGAGTGTTTAAGGTGAATATAAAGCTGTTTCATAGTGTGAAAAAGGTAAAGAACAGAGTTTCAAAGTAAAGATTCTTCTTATAATGCATTCCCTTTTAGTCTAAAACACAATCTCTTGCCCTGAAACAGTGTTTAAGGTGAATACAAAGCTGTTTCATTGTGTGAAAAAGGTAAAGAACAGTTTCAAAGTAAAGATTCTTCTTATAATGCATTCCCTTTTAGTCTAAAACACAATCTCTTGCCCTGAAAGTGTTTAAGGTGAATACAAAGCTGTTTCATAGTGTGAAAAAGGTAAAGAACAGAGTTTCAAAGTAAAGATTCTTCTTATAATGCATTCCCTTTTAGTCTAAAACACAATCTCTTGCCCTGAAACAGTGTTTAAGGTGAATACAAAGATGTTTCATAGTGTGAAAAAGTTAAAGAACAGAGTTTCAAAGTAAGGATTCTTCTTATAATGCATTCCCTTTTAGTCTAAAACACAATCTCTTGCCCTGAAGCAGTGTTTAAGGTGAATACAAAGCTGTTTCATAGTGTGAAAAAGGTAAAGAACAGAGTTTCAAAGTAAAGATTCTTCTTATAATGCATTCCCTTTTAGTCTAAATCACAATTTCTTGCCCTGAAACAGTGTTTAATGTGAATACAAAGCTGTTTCATATTGTGAAAAAGGTAAAGAACAGTTTCAAAGTAAAGATTCTTCTTATAATGCATTCCCTTTTAGTCTAAAACACAATCTCTTGCCCTACAGCAGTGTTTAAGTTGAATATAAAGCTGTTTCATAGTGTGAAAAAGGTAAAGAACAGAGTTTCAAAGTAAAGATTCTTCTTATAATGCATTCCCTTTTAGTCTAAAACACAATCTCTTGCCCTAAAGCAGTGTTTAAGTTGAATATAAAGCTGTTTCATAGTGTGAAAAAGGTAAAGAACAGAGTTTCAAAGTAAAGATTCTTCTCATAATGCATTCCCTTTTAGTCTAAAACACAATCTCTTGCCCTAAAGCAGTGTTTAAGTTGAATACAAAGCTGTTTCATAGTGTGAAAAAGGTAAAGAACAGAGTTTCAAAGTAAAGATTCTTCTTATAATGCATTCCCTTTTAGTCTAAAACACAATCTCTTGCCCTAAAGCAGTGTTTAAGTTGAATATAAAGCTGTTTCATAGTGTGAAAAAGGTAAAGAACAGAGTTTCAAAGTAAAGATTCTTCTCATAATGCATTCCCTTTTAGTCTAAAACACAATCTCTTGCCCTGAAACAGTGTTTAAGGTGAATACAAAGCTGTTTCATAGTGTGAAAAAGGTAAAGAACAGTTTCAAAGTAAAGATTCTTCTTATAATGCATTCCCTTTTAGTCTAAAACACAATCTCTTGCCCTGAAAGTGTTTAAGGTGAATACAAAGCTGTTTCATAGTGTGAAAAAGGTAAAGAACAGAGTTTCAAAGTAAAGATTCTTCTTATAATGCATTCCCTTTTAGTCTAAATCACAATTTCTTGCCCTGAAACAGTGTTTAATGTGAATACAAAGCTGTTTCATATTGTGAAAAAGGTAAAGAACAGTTTCAAAGTAAAGATTCTTCTTATAATGCATTCCCTTTTAGTCTAAAACACAATCTCTTGCCCTACAGCAGTGTTTAAGTTGAATATAAAGCTGTTTCATAGTGTGAAAAAGGTAAAGAACAGAGTTTCAAAGTAAAGATTCTTCTTATAATGCATTCCCTTTTAGTCTAAAACACAATCTCTTGCCCTAAAGCAGTGTTTAAGTTGAATATAAAGCTGTTTCATAGTGTGAAAAAGGTAAAGAACAGAGTTTCAAAGTAAAGATTCATCTCATAATGCATTCCCTTTTAGTCTAAAACACAATCTCTTGCCCTAAAGCAGTGTTTAAGTTGAATACAAAGCTGTTTCATAGTGTGAAAAAGGTAAAGAACAGAGTTTCAAAGTAAAGATTCTTCTTATAATGCATTCCCTTTTAGTCTAAAACACAATCTCTTGCCCTAAAGCAGTGTTTAAGTTGAATATAAAGCTGTTTCATAGTGTGAAAAAGGTAAAGAACAGAGTTTCAAAGTAAAGATTCTTCTCATAATGCATTCCCTTTTAGTCTAAAACACAATCTCTTGCCCTGAAACAGTGTTTAAGGTGAATACAAAGCTGTTTCATAGTGTGAAAAAGGTAAAGAACAGTTTCAAAGTAAAGATTCTTCTTATAATGCATTCCCTTTTAGTCTAAAACACAATCTCTTGCCCTGAAAGTGTTTAAGGTGAATACAAAGCTGTTTCATAGTGTGAAAAAGGTAAAGAACAGAGTTTCAAAGTAAATATTCTTCTTATAATGCATTCCCTTTTAGTCTAAAACACAATCTCTTGCCCTGCAACAATGTTTAAGTTGAATATAAAGCTGTTTCATAGTGTGAAAAAGGTAAAGAACAGAGTTTCAAAGTAAAGATTCTTCTTATAATGCATTCCCTTTTAGTCTAAAACACAATCTCTTGCCCTGAGTGTTTAAGGTGAATATAAAGCTGTTTCATAGTGTGAAAAAGTTAAAGAACAGAGTTTCAAAGTAAGGATTCTTCTTATAATGCATTCCATTTTAGTCTAAAACACAATCTCTTGCCCTGAAGCAGTGTTTAAGGTGAATACAAAGCTGTTTCATAGTGTGAAAAAGGTAAAGAACAGAGTTTCAAAGTAAAGATTCTTCTTATAATGCATTCCCTTTTAGTCTAAAACACAATTTCGTGCCCTGAAACAGTGTTTAAGCTATTCAATTTGGTTAAAAACAATATTTCTTGTTCTGAAACGGTGTATAAGCTGATTACAATGCATAGAAACCCTGTTTCGTTCTGGTTAGAGGTGTACAAACAGAGTTGCAATTACTTTAAATGGTTAAGTTGTTCAGTTTGGTTAAAAACAATATTTCTTGCTCTGAAACTATCTATAAGCCAATTATAATGCGTGGAAACATTGCCTCCTTGTGGGTAGAGGTGTAAAAACAGAGTTGCAATTACTTTCAAGGGTCACATTAGAACCATGTTAAAACAACTTGTTTCTCCCCTGTATAAACTCTTTTCACTTGAAATATGTGTTTTCTTAGGATATTGTAAGTTGTTCAGTTTGGTTAAAAACAATATTTCTTGCTCTGAAACGCTGTATAAGCCGATTACAATGCATAGAAACCCTGTTTCATTGTGGTGAAAGGGAGTTGCAATTACTTTAATTGGTCATATTACAAACAACTTGATCTCCCCTTGTTATAAACTCTTTTCATTTGAAATATGTGTTTTCTTAACATATTGTAAGTTATTCAGTTTGGTTAAAAACAAGATGTCTAGCTCTGAAACAGTGTTTAAGTTGAATACAAAGCTGTTTCATAGTGTGAAAATGGTAAAGAACAGTTTCTAAGTAAAGATTCTTCTTATAATGCATCCCCTTTTAGTCTAAAACACAATCTCTTGCCCTGAAACAGTGTTTAAGGTGAATACAAAGCTGTTTCATTGTGTGAAAAAGGTAAAGAACAGTTTCAAAGTAAAGATTCTTCTTATAATGCATTCCCTTTTAGTCTAAAACACAATCTCTTGCCCTGAAAGTGTTTAAGGTGAATACAAAGCTGTTTCATAGTGTGAAAAAGGTAAAGAACAGAGTTTCTAAGTAAAGATTCTTCTTATAATGCATTCCCTTTTAGTCTAAAACACAATTTCGTGCCCTGAAACAGTGTTTAAGCTATTCAATTTGGTTAAAAACAATATTTCTTGCTCTGAAACGGTGTATAAGCTGATTACAATGCATAGAAACCCTGTTTCGTTCTGGTTAGAGGTGTACAAACAGAGTTGCAATTACTTTAAATGGTTAAGTTGTTCAGTTTGGTTAAAAACAATATTTCTTGCTCTGAAACTATCTATAAGCCAATTATAATGCGTGGAAACGTTGCCTCCTTGTGGGTAGAGGTGTAAAAACAGAGTTGCAATTACTTTCAAGGGTCACATTAGAACCATGTTAAAACAACTTGTTTCTCCCCTGTATAAACTCTTTTCACTTGAAATATGTGTTTTCTTAGGATATTGTAAGTTGTTCAGTTTGGTTAAAAACAATATTTCTTGCTCTGAAACGCTGTATAAGCCGATTACAATGCATAGAAACCCTGTTTCATTGTGGTGAAAGGGAGTTGCAATTACTTTAATTGGTCATATTACAAACAACTTGATCTCCCCTTGTTATAAACTCTTTTCATTTGAAATATGTGTTTTCTTAACATATTGTAAGTTATTCAGTTTGGTTAAAAACAAGATGTCTAGCTCTGAAACAGTGTTTAAGTTGAATACAAAGCTGTTTCATAGTGTGAAAATGGTAAAGAACAGTTTCTAAGTAAAGATTCTTCTTATAATGCATTCCCTTTTAGTCTAAAACACAATCTCTTGCCCTGAGTGTTTAAGGTGAATATAAAGCTGTTTCATAGTGTGAACAAGGTAAAGAACAGAGTTTCAAAGTAAGGATTCTTCTTATAATGCATTCCCTTTTAGTCTAAAACACAATCTCTTGCCCTGCAACAGTGTTTAAGCTGAATACAAAGCTGTTTCATAGTGTGAAAAAGGTAAAGAACAGAGTTTCTAAGTAAAGATTCTTCTCATAATGCATTCCCTTTTAGTCTAAAACACAATCTCTTGCCCTGAAAGTGTTTAAGGTGAATACAAAGCTGTTTCATAGTGTGAAAAAGGTAAAGAACAGAGTTTCAAAGTAAAGATTCTTCTTATAATGCATTCCCTTTTAGTCTAAAACACAATCTCTTGCCCTAAAGCAGTGTTTAAGTTGAATATAAAGCTGTTTCATAGTGTGAAAAAGGTAAAGAACAGAGTTTCAAAGTAAAGATTCTTCTTATAATGCATTCCCTTTTAGTCTAAAACACAATCTCTTGCCCTGAAACAGTGTTTAAGGTGAATACAAAGCTGTTTCATAGTGTGAAAAAGGTAAAGAACAGAGTTTCAAAGTAAAGATTCTTCTCATAATGCATTCCCTTTTAGTCTAAAACACAATCTCTTGCCCTGAAAGAGTGTTTAAGGTGAATACAAAGCTGTTTCATAGTGTGAAAAAGGTAAAGAACAGTTTCAAAGTAAAGATTCTTCTTATAATGCATTCCCTTTTAGTCTAAAACACAATCTCTTGCCCTGAAAGTGTTTAAGGTGAATACAAAGCTGTTTCATAGTGTGAAAAAGGTAAAGAACAGAGTTTCAAAGTAAAGATTCTTCTTATAATGCATTCCCTTTTAGTCTAAAACACAATCTCTTGCCCTGCAACAGTGTTTAAGTTGAATATAAAGCTGTTTCATAGTGTGAAAAAGGTAAAGAACAGAGTTTCAAAGTAAAGATTCTTCTCATAATGCATTCCCTTTTAGTCTAAAACACAATCTCTTGCCCTAAAGCAGTGTTTAAGTTGAATATAAAGCTGTTTCATAGTGTGAAAAAGGTAAAGAACAGAGTTTCAAAGTAAAGATTCTTCTTATAATGCATTCCCTTTTAGTCTAAAACACAATCTCTTGCCCTGAGTGTTTAAGGTGAATATAAAGCTGTTTCATAGTGTGAAAAAGTTAAAGAACAGAGTTTCAAAGTAAGGATTCTTCTTATAATGCATTCCCTTTTAGTCTAAAACACAATCTCTTGCCCTGCAACAGTGTTTAAGGTGAATACAAAGCTGTTTCATAGTGTGAAAAAGGTAAAGAACAGAGTTTCAAAGTAAAGATTCTTCTTATAATGCATTCCCTTTTAGTCTAAATCACAATCTCTTGCCCTGAAGCAGTGTTTAAGTTGAATATAAAGCTGTTTCATAGTGTGAAAAAGGTAAAGAACAGAGTTTCTAAGTAAAGATTCTTCTTATAATGCATTCCCTTTTAGTCTAAAACACAATTTCGTGCCCTGAAACAGTGTTTAAGCTATTCAATTTGGTTAAAAACAATATTTCTTGCTCTGAAACGGTGTATAAGCTGATTACAATGCATAGAAACCCTGTTTCGTTCTGGTTAGAGGTGTACAAACAGAGTTGCAATTACTTTAAATGGTTAAGTTGTTCAGTTTGGTTAAAAACAATATTTCTTGCTCTGAAACTATCTATAAGCCAATTATAATGCGTGGAAACGTTGCCTCCTTGTGGGTAGAGGTGTAAAAACAGAGTTGCAATTACTTTCAAGGGTCACATTAGAACCATGTTAAAACAACTTGTTTCTCCCCTGTATAAACTCTTTTCACTTGAAATATGTGTTTTCTTAGGATATTGTAAGTTGTTCAGTTTGGTTAAAAACAATATTTCTTGCTCTGAAACGCTGTATAAGCCGATTACAATGCATAGAAACCCTGTTTCATTGTGGTGAAAGGGAGTTGCAATTACTTTAATTGGTCATATTACAAACAACTTGATCTCCCCTTGTTATAAACTCTTTTCATTTGAAATATGTGTTTTCTTAACATATTGTAAGTTATTCAGTTTGGTTAAAAACAAGATGTCTAGCTCTGAAACAGTGTTTAAGTTGAATACAAAGCTGTTTCATAGTGTGAAAATGGTAAAGAACAGTTTCTAAGTAAAGATTCTTCTTATAATGCATTCCCTTTTAGTCTAAAACACAATCTCTTGCCCTGAGTGTTTAAGGTGAATATAAAGCTGTTTCATAGTGTGAACAAGGTAAAGAACAGAGTTTCAAAGTAAGGATTCTTCTTATAATGCATTCCCTTTTAGTCTAAAACACAATCTCTTGCCCTGCAACAGTGTTTAAGCTGAATACAAAGCTGTTTCATAGTGTGAAAAAGGTAAAGAACAGAGTTTCTAAGTAAAGATTCTTCTCATAATGCATTCCCTTTTAGTCTAAAACACAATCTCTTGCCCTGAAAGTGTTTAAGGTGAATACAAAGCTGTTTCATAGTGTGAAAAAGGTAAAGAACAGAGTTTCAAAGTAAAGATTCTTCTTATAATGCATTCCCTTTTAGTCTAAAACACAATCTCTTGCCCTAAAGCAGTGTTTAAGTTGAATATAAAGCTGTTTCATAGTGTGAAAAAGGTAAAGAACAGAGTTTCAAAGTAAAGATTCTTCTTATAATGCATTCCCTTTTAGTCTAAAACACAATCTCTTGCCCTGAAACAGTGTTTAAGGTGAATACAAAGCTGTTTCATAGTGTGAAAAAGGTAAAGAACAGAGTTTCAAAGTAAAGATTCTTCTCATAATGCATTCCCTTTTAGTCTAAAACACAATCTCTTGCCCTGAAAGAGTGTTTAAGGTGAATACAAAGCTGTTTCATAGTGTGAAAAAGGTAAAGAACAGTTTCAAAGTAAAGATTCTTCTTATAATGCATTCCCTTTTAGTCTAAAACACAATCTCTTGCCCTGAAAGTGTTTAAGGTGAATACAAAGCTGTTTCATAGTGTGAAAAAGGTAAAGAACAGAGTTTCAAAGTAAAGATTCTTCTTATAATGCATTCCCTTTTAGTCTAAAACACAATCTCTTGCCCTGCAACAGTGTTTAAGTTGAATATAAAGCTGTTTCATAGTGTGAAAAAGGTAAAGAACAGAGTTTCAAAGTAAAGATTCTTCTCATAATGCATTCCCTTTTAGTCTAAAACACAATCTCTTGCCCTAAAGCAGTGTTTAAGTTGAATATAAAGCTGTTTCATAGTGTGAAAAAGGTAAAGAACAGAGTTTCAAAGTAAAGATTCTTCTTATAATGCATTCCCTTTTAGTCTAAAACACAATCTCTTGCCCTGAGTGTTTAAGGTGAATATAAAGCTGTTTCATAGTGTGAAAAAGTTAAAGAACAGAGTTTCAAAGTAAGGATTCTTCTTATAATGCATTCCCTTTTAGTCTAAAACACAATCTCTTGCCCTGCAACAGTGTTTAAGGTGAATACAAAGCTGTTTCATAGTGTGAAAAAGGTAAAGAACAGAGTTTCAAAGTAAAGATTCTTCTTATAATGCATTCCCTTTTAGTCTAAATCACAATCTCTTGCCCTGAAGCAGTGTTTAAGTTGAATATAAAGCTGTTTCATAGTGTGAAAAAGGTAAAGAACAGAGTTTCTAAGTAAAGATTCTTCTTATAATGCATTCCCTTTTAGTCTAAAACACAATTTCGTGCCCTGAAACAGTGTTTAAGCTATTCAATTTGGTTAAAAACAATATTTCTTGCTCTGAAACGGTGTATAAGCTGATTACAATGCATAGAAACCCTGTTTCGTTCTGGTTAGAGGTGTACAAACAGAGTTGCAATTACTTTAAATGGTTAAGTTGTTCAGTTTGGTTAAAAACAATATTTCTTGCTCTGAAACTATCTATAAGCCAATTATAATGCGTGGAAACGTTGCCTCCTTGTGGGTAGAGGTGTAAAAACAGAGTTGCAATTACTTTCAAGGGTCACATTAGAACCATGTTAAAACAACTTGTTTCTCCCCTGTATAAACTCTTTTCACTTGAAATATGTGTTTTCTTAGGATATTGTAAGTTGTTCAGTTTGGTTAAAAACAATATTTCTTGCTCTGAAACGCTGTATAAGCCGATTACAATGCATAGAAACCCTGTTTCATTGTGGTGAAAGGGAGTTGCAATTACTTTAATTGGTCATATTACAAACAACTTGATCTCCCCTTGTTATAAACTCTTTTCATTTGAAATATGTGTTTTCTTAACATATTGTAAGATATTCAGTTTGGTTAAAAACAAGATGTCTAGCTCTGAAACAGTGTTTAAGTTGAATACAAAGCTGTTTCATAGTGTGAAAATGGTAAAGAACAGTTTCTAAGTAAAGATTCTTCTTATAATGCATTCCCTTTTAGTCTAAAACACAATCTCTTGCCCTGAAACAGTGTTTAAGGTGAATACAAAGCTGTTTCATAGTGTGAAAAAGGTAAAGAACAGAGTTTCAAAGTCAAGATTCTTCTTATAATGCATTCCCTTTTAGTCTAAAACACAATCTCTTGCCCTAAAGCAGTGTTTAAGTTGAATATAAAGCTGTTTCATAGTGTGAAAAAGGTAAAGAACAGAGTTTCAAAGTAAAGATTCTTCTTATAATGCATTCCCTTTTAGTCTAAAACACAATCTCTTGCCCTGAAACAGTGTTTAAGGTGAATACAAAGCTGTTTCATAGTGTGAAAAAGGTAAAGAACAGAGTTTCTAACTAAAGATTCTTATTATAATGCATTCCCTTTTAGTCTAAAACACATTCTCTTACTCTGAAGCAGTGTTTAAGGTGAATACAAAGCTGTTTCATAGTGTGAAAAAGGTAAAGAACAGAGCTTCAAAGTAAAGATTCTTCTCATAATGCATTCCCTTTTAGTCTAAAACACAATCTCTTGCCCTGAAACAGTGTTTAAGGTGAATACAAAGCTGTTTCATAGTGTTAAAAAGGTAAAGAACAGAGTTTCAAAGTAAAGATTCTTCTCATAATCCATTCCCTTTTAGTCTAAAACACAATCTCTTGCCCTGAGTGTTTAAGGTGAATATAAAGCTGTTTCATAGTGTGAAAAAGGTAAAGAACAGAGTTTCAAAGTAAGGATTCTTCTTATAATGCATTCCCTTTTAGTCTAAAACACAATCTCTTGCCCTGCAACAGTGTTTAAGTTGAATATAAAGCTGTTTCATAGTGTGAAAAAGGTAAAGAACAGAGTTTCAAAGTAAAGATTCTTCTTATAATGCATTCCCTTTTAGTCTAAAACACAATCTCTTGCACTGAGTGTTTAAGTTGAATATAAAGCTGTTTCATAGTGTGAAAAAGTTAAAGAACAGAGTTTCAAAGTAAGGATTCTTCTTATAATGCATTCCCTTTTAGTCTAAAACACAATCTCTTGCCCTGCAACAGTGTTTAACGTGAATACAAAGCTGTTTCATAGTGTGAAAAAGGTAAATAACAGAGTTTCAAAGTAAAGATTCTTCTTATAATGCATTCCCTTTTAGTCTAAAACACAATTTCTTGCCCTGAAACAGTGTTTAATGTGAATACAAAGCTGTTTCATATTGTGAAAAAGGTAAAGAACAGAGTTTCAAAGTAAAGATTCTTCTTATAATGCATTCCCTTTTAGTCTAAATCACAATCTCTTGCCCTGAAGCAGTGTTTAAGTTGAATATAAAGCTGTTTCATAGTGTGAAAAAGGTAAAGAACAGAGTTTCTAAGTAAAGATTCTTCTTATAATGCATTCCCTTTTAGTCTAAAACACAATTTCGTGCCCTGAAACAGTGTTTAAGCTATTCAATTTGGTTAAAAACAATATTTCTTGCTCTGAAACGGTGTATAAGCTGATTACAATGCATAGAAACCCTGTTTCGTTCTGGTTAGAGGTGTACAAACAGAGTTGCAATTACTTTAAATGGTTAAGTTGTTCAGTTTGGTTAAAAACAATATTTCTTGCTCTGAAACTATCTATAAGCCAATTATAATGCGTGGAAACGTTGCCTCCTTGTGGGTAGAGGTGTAAAAACAGAGTTGCAATTACTTTCAAGGGTCACATTAGAACCATGTTAAAACAACTTGTTTCTCCCCTGTATAAACTCTTTTCACTTGAAATATGTGTTTTCTTAGGATATTGTAAGTTGTTCAGTTTGGTTAAAAACAATATTTCTTGCTCTGAAACGCTGTATAAGCCGATTACAATGCATAGAAACCCTGTTTCATTGTGGTGAAAGGGAGTTGCAATTACTTTAATTGGTCATATTACAAACAACTTGATCTCCCCTTGTTATAAACTCTTTTCATTTGAAATATGTGTTTTCTTAACATATTGTAAGATATTCAGTTTGGTTAAAAACAAGATGTCTAGCTCTGAAACAGTGTTTAAGTTGAATACAAAGCTGTTTCATAGTGTGAAAATGGTAAAGAACAGTTTCTAAGTAAAGATTCTTCTTATAATGCATTCCCTTTTAGTCTAAAACACAATCTCTTGCCCTGAAACAGTGTTTAAGGTGAATACAAAGCTGTTTCATTGTGTGAAAAAGGTAAAGAACAGTTTCAAAGTAAAGATTCTTCTTATAATGCATTACCTTTTAGTCTAAAACACAATCTCTTGCCCTGAAAGTGTTTAAGGTGAATACAAAGCTGTTTCATAGTGTGAAAAAGGTAAAGAACAGAGTTTCAAAGTAAAGATTCTTCTTATAATGCATTCCCTTTTAGTCTAAAACACAATCTCTTGCCCTAAAGCAGTGTTTAAGTTGAATATAAAGCTGTTTCATAGTGTGAAAAAGGTAAAGAACAGAGTTTCAAAGTAAAGATTCTTCTTATAATGCATTCCCTTTTAGTCTAAAACACAATCTCTTGCCCTGAAACAGTGTTTAAGGTGAATACAAAGCTGTTTCATAGTGTGAAAAAGGTAAAGAACAGAGTTTCTAACTAAAGATTCTTATTATAATGCATTCCCTTTTAGTCTAAAACACATTCTCTTACTCTGAAGCAGTGTTTAAGGTGAATACAAAGCTGTTTCATAGTGTGAAAAAGGTAAAGAACAGAGTTTCAAAGTAAAGATTCTTCTTATAATGCATTCCCTTTTAGTCTAAAACACAATCTCTTGCCCTGAAACAGTGTTTAAGGTGAATACAAAGCTGTTTCATAGTGTGAAAAAGGTAAAGAACAGAGTTTCAAAGTAAAGATTCTTCTCATAATGCATTCCCTTTTAGTCTAAAACACAATCTCTTGCCCTGAAAGAGTGTTTAAGGTGAATACAAAGCTGTTTCATAGTGTGAAAAAGGTAAAGAACAGTTTCAAAGTAAAGATTCTTCTTATAATGCATTCCCTTTTAGTCTAAAACACAATCTCTTGCCCTGAAAGTGTTTAAGGTGAATACAAAGCTGTTTCATAGTGTGAAAAAGGTAAAGAACAGAGTTTCAAAGTAAAGATTCTTCTTATAATGCATTCCCTTTTAGTCTAAAACACAATCTCTTGCCCTGCAACAGTGTTTAAGTTGAATATAAAGCTGTTTCATAGTGTGAAAAAGGTAAAGAACAGAGTTTCAAAGTAAAGATTCTTCTCATAATGCATTCCCTTTTAGTCTAAAACACAATCTCTTGCCCTAAAGCAGTGTTTAAGTTGAATATAAAGCTGTTTCATAGTGTGAAAAAGGTAAAGAACAGAGTTTCAAAGTAAAGATTCTTCTTATAATGCATTCCCTTTTAGTCTAAAACACAATCTCTTGCCCTGAGTGTTTAAGGTGAATATAAAGCTGTTTCATAGTGTGAAAAAGTTAAAGAACAGAGTTTCAAAGTAAGGATTCTTCTTATAATGCATTCCCTTTTAGTCTAAAACACAATCTCTTGCCCTGCAACAGTGTTTAAGGTGAATACAAAGCTGTTTCATAGTGTGAAAATGGTAAAGAACAGTTTCTAAGTAAAGATTCTTCTTATAATGCATTCCCTTTTAGTCTAAAACACAATCTCTTGCCCTGAAACAGTGTTTAAGGTGAATACAAAGCTGTTTCATTGTGTGAAAAAGGTAAAGAACAGTTTCAAAGTAAAGATTCTTCTTATAATGCATTACCTTTTAGTCTAAAACACAATCTCTTGCCCTGAAAGTTTTTAAGGTGAATACAAAGCTGTTTCATAGTGTGAAAAAGGTAAAGAACAGAGTTTCAAAGTAAAGATTCTTCTTATAATGCATTCCCTTTTAGTCTAAAACACAATCTCTTGCACTGAGTGTTTAAGTTGAATATAAAGCTGTTTCATTGTGTGAAAAAGTTAAAGAACAGAGTTTCAAAGTAAGGATTCTTCTTATAATGCATTCCCTTTTAGTCTAAAACACAATCTCTTGCCCTGCAACAGTGTTTAACGTGAATACAAAGCTGTTTCATATTGTGAAAAAGGTAAAGAACAGAGTTTCAAAGTAAAGATTCTTCTTATAATGCATTCCCTTTTAGTCTAAATCACAATCTCTTGCCCTGAAGCAGTGTTTAAGTTGAATATAAAGCTGTTTCATAGTGTGAAAAAGGTAAAGAACAGAGTTTCTAAGTAAAGATTCTTCTTATAATGCATTCCCTTTTAGTCTAAAACACAATTTCGTGCCCTGAAACAGTGTTTAAGCTATTCAATTTGGTTAAAAACAATATTTCTTGCTCTGAAACGGTGTATAAGCTGATTACAATGCATAGAAACCCTGTTTCGTTCTGGTTAGAGGTGTACAAACAGAGTTGCAATTACTTTAAATGGTTAAGTTGTTCAGTTTGGTTAAAAACAATATTTCTTGCTCTGAAACTATCTATAAGCCAATTATAATGCGTGGAAACGTTGCCTCCTTGTGGGTAGAGGTGTAAAAACAGAGTTGCAATTACTTTCAAGGGTCACATTAGAACCATGTTAAAACAACTTGTTTCTCCCCTGTATAAACTCTTTTCACTTGAAATATGTGTTTTCTTAGGATATTGTAAGTTGTTCAGTTTGGTTAAAAACAATATTTCTTGCTCTGAAACGCTGTATAAGCCGATTACAATGCATAGAAACCCTGTTTCATTGTGGTGAAAGGGAGTTGCAATTACTTTAATTGGTCATATTACAAACAACTTGATCTCCCCTTGTTATAAACTCTTTTCATTTGAAATATGTGTTTTCTTAACATATTGTAAGATATTCAGTTTGGTTAAAAACAAGATGTCTAGCTCTGAAACAGTGTTTAAGTTGAATACAAAGCTGTTTCATAGTGTGAAAATGGTAAAGAACAGTTTCTAAGTAAAGATTCTTCTTATAATGCATTCCCTTTTAGTCTAAAACACAATCTCTTGCCCTGAAACAGTGTTTAAGGTGAATACAAAGCTGTTTCATAGTGTGAAAAAGGTAAAGAACAGAGTTTCTAACTAAAGATTCTTATTATAATGCATTCCCTTTTAGTCTAAAACACATTCTCTTAATCTGAAGCAGTGTTTAAGGTGAATACAAAGCTGTTTCATAGTGTGAAAAAGGTAAAGAACAGAGCTTCAAAGTAAAGATTCTTCTCATAATGCATTCCCTTTTAGTCTAAAACACAATCTCTTGCCCTGAAACAGTGTTTAAGGTGAATACAAAGCTGTTTCATAGTGTTAAAAAGGTAAAGAACAGAGTTTCAAAGTAAAGATTCTTCTCATAATGCATTCCCTTTTAGTCTAAAACACAATCTCTTGCCCTGAGTGTTTAAGGTGAATATAAAGCTGTTTCATAGTGTGAAAAAGGTAAAGAACAGAGTTTCAAAGTAAGGATTCTTCTTATAATGCATTCCCTTTTAGTCTAAAACACAATCTCTTGCCCTGCAACAGTGTTTAAGTTGAATATAAAGCTGTTTCATAGTGTGAAAAAGGTAAAGAACAGAGTTTCAAAGTAAAGATTCTTCTTATAATGCATTCCCTTTTAGTCTAAAACACAATCTCTTGCCCTGAGTGTTTAAGTTGAATATAAAGCTGTTTCATAGTGTGAAAAAGTTAAAGAACAGAGTTTCAAAGTAAGGATTCTTCTTATAATGCATTCCCTTTTAGTCTAAAACACAATCTCTTGCCCTGCAACAGTGTTTAACGTGAATACAAAGCTGTTTCATATTGTGAAAAAGGTAAAGAACAGAGTTTCAAAGTAACGATTCTTCTTATAATGCATTCCCTTTTAGTCTAAAACACAATCTCTTGCCCTACAGCAGTGTTTAAGTTGAATATAAAGCTGTTTCATAGTGTGAAAAAGGTAAAGAACAGAGTTTCAAAGTAAAGATTCTTCTTATAATGCATTCCCTTTTAGTCTAAAACACAATCTCTTGCCCTAAAGCAGTGTTTAAGTTGAATATAAAGCTGTTTCATAGTGTGAAAAAGGTAAAGAACAGAGTTTCAAAGTAAAGATTCTTCTTATAATGCATTCCCTTTTAGTCTAAAACACAATCTCTTGCCCTGCAACAGTGTTTAACGTGAATACAAAGCTGTTTCATAGTGTGAAAAAGGTAAATAACAGAGTTTCAAAGTAAAGATTCTTCTTATAATGCATTCCCTTTTAGTCTAAAACACAATTTCTTGCCCTGAAACAGTGTTTAATGTGAATACAAAGCTGTTTCATATTGTGAAAAAGGTAAAGAACAGAGTTTCAAAGTAAAGATTCTTCTTATAATGCATTCCCTTTTAGTCTAAATCACAATCTCTTGCCCTGAAGCAGTGTTTAAGTTGAATATAAAGCTGTTTCATAGTGTGAAAAAGGTAAAGAACAGAGTTTCTAAGTAAAGATTCTTCTTATAATGCATTCCCTTTTAGTCTAAAACACAATTTCGTGCCCTGAAACAGTGTTTAAGCTATTCAATTTGGTTAAAAACAATATTTCTTGCTCTGAAACGGTGTATAAGCTGATTACAATGCATAGAAACCCTGTTTCGTTCTGGTTAGAGGTGTACAAACAGAGTTGCAATTACTTTAAATGGTTAAGTTGTTCAGTTTGGTTAAAAACAATATTTCTTGCTCTGAAACTATCTATAAGCCAATTATAATGCGTGGAAACGTTGCCTCCTTGTGGGTAGAGGTGTAAAAACAGAGTTGCAATTACTTTCAAGGGTCACATTAGAACCATGTTAAAACAACTTGTTTCTCCCCTGTATAAACTCTTTTCACTTGAAATATGTGTTTTCTTAGGATATTGTAAGTTGTTCAGTTTGGTTAAAAACAATATTTCTTGCTCTGAAACGCTGTATAAGCCGATTACAATGCATAGAAACCCTGTTTCATTGTGGTGAAAGGGAGTTGCAATTACTTTAATTGGTCATATTACAAACAACTTGATCTCCCCTTGTTATAAACTCTTTTCATTTGAAATATGTGTTTTCTTAACATATTGTAAGATATTCAGTTTGGTTAAAAACAAGATGTCTAGCTCTGAAACAGTGTTTAAGTTGAATACAAAGCTGTTTCATAGTGTGAAAATGGTAAAGAACAGTTTCTAAGTAAAGATTCTTCTTATAATGCATTCCCTTTTAGTCTAAAACACAATCTCTTGCCCTGAAACAGTGTTTAAGGTGAATACAAAGCTGTTTCATAGTGTGAAAAAGGTAAAGAACAGAGTTTCTAACTAAAGATTCTTATTATAATGCATTCCCTTTTAGTCTAAAACACATTCTCTTACTCTGAAGCAGTGTTTAAGGTGAATACAAAGCTGTTTCATAGTGTGAAAAAGGTAAAGAACAGAGCTTCAAAGTAAAGATTCTTCTCATAATGCATTCCCTTTTAGTCTAAAACACAATCTCTTGCCCTGAAACAGTGTTTAAGGTGAATACAAAGCTGTTTCATAGTGTTAAAAAGGTAAAGAACAGAGTTTCAAAGTAAAGATTCTTCTCATAATGCATTCCCTTTTAGTCTAAAACACAATCTCTTGCCCTGAGTGTTTAAGGTGAATATAAAGCTGTTTCATAGTGTGAAAAAGGTAAAGAACAGAGTTTCAAAGTAAGGATTCTTCTTATAATGCATTCCCTTTTAGTCTAAAACACAATCTCTTGCCCTGCAACAGTGTTTAACGTGAATACAAAGCTGTTTCATATTGTGAAAAAGGTAAAGAACAGAGTTTCAAAGTAAAGATTCTTCTTATAATGCATTCCCTTTTAGTCTAAAACACAATCTCTTGCCCTACAGCAGTGTTTAAGTTGAATATAAAGCTGTTTCATAGTGTGAAAAAGGTAAAGAACAGAGTTTCAAAGTAAAGATTCTTCTCATAATGCATTCCCTTTTAGTCTAAAACACAATCTCTTGCCCTGAAAGTGTTTAAGGTGAATACAAAGCTGTTTCATAGTGTGAAAAAGGTAAAGAACAGAGTTTCTAACTAAAGATTCTTATTATAATGCATTCCCTTTTAGTCTAAAACACATTCTCTTACTCTGAAGCAGTGTTTAAGGTGAATACAAAGCTGTTTCATAGTGTGAAAAAGGTAAAGAACAGAGCTTCAAAGTAAAGATTCTTCTCATAATGCATTCCCTTTTAGTCTAAAACACAATCTCTTGCCCTGAAACAGTGTTTAAGATGAATACAAAGCTGTTTCATAGTGTGAAAAAGGTAAAGAACAGAGTTTCAAAGTAAAGATTCTTCTCATAATGCATTCCCTTTTAGTCTAAAACACAATCTCTTGCCCTGAGTGTTTAAGGTGAATATAAAGCTGTTTCATAGTGTGAAAAAGGTAAAGAACAGAGTTTCAAAGTAAGGATTCTTCTTATAATGCATTCCCTTTTAGTCTAAAACACAATCTCTTGCCCTGCAACAGTGTTTAAGTTGAATATAAAGCTGTTTCATAGTGTGAAAAAGGTAAAGAACAGAGTTTCAAAGTAAAGATTCTTCTTATAATGCATTCCCTTTTAGTCTAAATCACAATCTCTTGCCCTGAAGCAGTGTTTAAGTTGAATATAAAGCTGTTTCATAGTGTGAAAAAGGTAAAGAACAGAGTTTCTAAGTAAAGATTCTTCTTATAATGCATTCCCTTTTAGTCTAAAACACAATTTCGTGCCCTGAAACAGTGTTTAAGCTATTCAATTTGGTTAAAAACAATATTTCTTGCTCTGAAACGGTGTATAAGCTGATTACAATGCATAAAAACCCTGTTTCGTTCTGGTTAGAGGTGTACAAACAGAGTTGCAATTACTTTAAATGGTTAAGTTGTTCAGTTTGGTTAAAAACAATATTTCTTGCTCTGAAACTATCTATAAGCCAATTATAATGCGTGGAAACGTTGCCTCCTTGTGGGTAGAGGTGTAAAAACAGAGTTGCAATTACTTTCAAGGGTCACATTAGAACCATGTTAAAACAACTTGTTTCTCCCCTGTATAAACTCTTTTCACTTGAAATATGTGTTTTCTTAGGATATTGTAAGTTGTTCAGTTTGGTTAAAAACAATATTTCTTGCTCTGAAACGCTGTATAAGCCGATTACAATGCATAGAAACCCTGTTTCATTGTGGTGAAAGGGAGTTGCAATTACTTTAATTGGTCATATTACAAACAACTTGATCTCCCCTTGTTATAAACTCTTTTCATTTGAAATATGTGTTTTCTTAACATATTGTAAGATATTCAGTTTGGTTAAAAACAAGATGTCTAGCTCTGAAACAGTGTTTAAGTTGAATACAAAGCTGTTTCATAGTGTGAAAATGGTAAAGAACAGTTTCTAAGTAAAGATTCTTCTTATAATGCATTCCCTTTTAGTCTAAAACACAATCTCTTGCCCTGAAACAGTGTTTAAGGTGAATACAAAGCTGTTTCATAGTGTGAAAAAGGTAAAGAACAGAGTTTCTAACTAAAGATTCTTATTATAATGCATTCCCTTTTAGTCTAAAACACATTCTCTTACTCTGAAGCAGTGTTTAAGGTGAATACAAAGCTGTTTCATAGTGTGAAAAAGGTAAAGAACAGAGCTTCAAAGTAAAGATTCTTCTCATAATGCATTCCCTTTTAGTCTAAAACACAATCTCTTGCCCTGAAACAGTGTTTAAGGTGAATACAAAGCTGTTTCATAGTGTTAAAAAGGTAAAGAACAGAGTTTCAAAGTAAAGATTCTTCTCATAATGCATTCCCTTTTAGTCTAAAACACAATCTCTTGCCCTCAGTGTTTAAGGTGAATATAAAGCTGTTTCATAGTGTGAAAAAGGTAAAGAACAGAGTTTCAAAGTAAGGATTCTTCTTATAATGCATTCCCTTTTAGTCTAAAACACAATCTCTTGCCCTGCAACAGTGTTTAAGTTGAATATAAAGCTGTTTCATAGTGTGAAAAAGGTAAAGAACAGAGTTTCAAAGTAAAGATTCTTCTTATAATGCATTCCCTTTTAGTCTAAAACACAATCTCTTGCCCTGAGTGTTTAAGTTGAATATAAAGCTGTTTCATAGTGTGAAAAAGGTAAAGAACAGAGTTTCAAAGTAAAGATTCTTCTTATAATGCATTCCCTTTTAGTCTAAAACACAATCTCTTGCCCTGAAAGAGTGTTTAAGGTGAATACAAAGCTGTTTCATAGTGTGAAAAAGGTAAAGAACAGAGTTTCTAACTAAAGATTCTTATTATAATGCATTCCCTTTTAGTCTAAAACACATTCTCTTACTCTGAAGCAGTGTTTAAGGTGAATACAAAGCTGTTTCATAGTGTGAAAAAGGTAAAGAACAGAGCTTCAAAGTAAAGATTCTTCTCATAATGCATTCCCTTTTAGTCTAAAACACAATCTCTTGCCCTGAAACAGTGTTTAAGGTGAATACAAAGCTGTTTCATAGTGTTAAAAAGGTAAAGAACAGAGTTTCAAAGTAAAGATTCTTCTCATAATGCATTCCCTTTTAGTCTAAAACACAATCTCTTGCCCTGAGTGTTTAAGGTGAATATAAAGCTGTTTCATAGTGTGAAAAAGGTAAAGAACAGAGTTTCAAAGTAAGGATTCTTCTTATAATGCATTCCCTTTTAGTCTAAAACACAATCTCTTGCCCTGCAACAGTGTTTAAGTTGAATATAAAGCTGTTTCATAGTGTGAAAAAGGTAAAGAACAGAGTTTCAAAGTAAAGATTCTTCTTATAATGCATTCCCTTTTAGTCTAAAACACAATCTCTTGCCCTGAGTGTTTAAGTTGAATATAAAGCTGTTTCATAGTGTGAAAAAGTTAAAGAACAGAGTTTCAAAGTAAGGATTCTTCTTATAATGCATTCCCTTTTAGTCTAAAACACAATCTCTTGCCCTGCAACAGTGTTTAACGTGAATACAAAGCTGTTTCATATTGTGAAAAAGGTAAAGAACAGAGTTTCAAAGTAAAGATTCTTCTTATAATGCATTCCCTTTTAGTCTAAAACACAATCTCTTACCCTACAGCAGTGTTTAAGTTGAATATAAAGCTGTTTCATAGTGTGAAAAAGGTAAAGAACAGAGTTTCAAAGTAAAGATTCTTCTTATAATGCATTCCCTTTTAGTCTAAAACACAATCTCTTGCCCTAAAGCAGTGTTTAAGTTGAATATAAAGCTGTTTCATAGTGTGAAAAAGGTAAAGAACAGAGTTTCAAAGTAAAGATTCTTCTCATAATGCATTCCCTTTTAGTCTAAAACACAATCTCTTGCCCTAAAGCAGTGTTTAAGTTGAATATAAAGCTGTTTCATAGTGTGAAAAAGGTAAAGAACAGAGTTTCAAAGTAAAGATTCTTCTTATAATGCATTCCCTTTTAGTCTAAAACACAATCTCTTGCCCTAAAGCAGTGTTTAAGTTGAATATAAAGCTGTTTCATAGTGTGAAAAAGGTAAAGAACAGTTTCAAAGTAAAGATTCTTCTTATAATGCATTCCCTTTTAGTCTAAAACACAATCTCTTGCCCTAAAGCAGTGTTTAAGTTGAATATAAAGCTGTTTCATAGTGTGAAAAAGGTAAAGAACAGAGTTTCAAAGTAAAGATTCTTCTTATAATGCATTCCCTTTTAGTCTAAAACACAATCTCTTGCACTGAGTGTTTAAGTTGAATATAAAGCTGTTTCATTGTGTGAAAAAGTTAAAGAACAGAGTTTCAAAGTAAGGATTCTTCTTATAATGCATTCCCTTTTAGTCTAAAACACAATCTCTTGCCCTGCAACAGTGTTTAACGTGAATACAAAGCTGTTTCATATTGTGAAAAAGGTAAAGAACAGAGTTTCAAAGTAAAGATTCTTCTTATAATGCATTCCCTTTTAGTCTAAATCACAATCTCTTGCCCTGAAGCAGTGTTTAAGTTGAATATAAAGCTGTTTCATAGTGTGAAAAAGGTAAAGAACAGAGTTTCTAAGTAAAGATTCTTCTTATAATGCATTCCCTTTTAGTCTAAAACACAATTTCGTGCCCTGAAACAGTGTTTAAGCTATTCAATTTGGTTAAAAACAATATTTCTTGCTCTGAAACGGTGTATAAGCTGATTACAATGCATAGAAACCCTGTTTCGTTCTGGTTAGAGGTGTACAAACAGAGTTGCAATTACTTTAAATGGTTAAGTTGTTCAGTTTGGTTAAAAACAATATTTCTTGCTCTGAAACTATCTATAAGCCAATTATAATGCGTGGAAACGTTGCCTCCTTGTGGGTAGAGGTGTAAAAACAGAGTTGCAATTACTTTCAAGGGTCACATTAGAACCATGTTAAAACAACTTGTTTCTCCCCTGTATAAACTCTTTTCACTTGAAATATGTGTTTTCTTAGGATATTGTAAGTTGTTCAGTTTGGTTAAAAACAATATTTCTTGCTCTGAAACGCTGTATAAGCCGATTACAATGCATAGAAACCCTGTTTCATTGTGGTGAAAGGGAGTTGCAATTACTTTAATTGGTCATATTACAAACAACTTGATCTCCCCTTGTTATAAACTCTTTTCATTTGAAATATGTGTTTTCTTAACATATTGTAAGATATTCAGTTTGGTTAAAAACAAGATGTCTAGCTCTGAAACAGTGTTTAAGTTGAATACAAAGCTGTTTCATAGTGTGAAAATGGTAAAGAACAGTTTCTAAGTAAAGATTCTTCTTATAATGCATTCCCTTTTAGTCTAAAACACAATCTCTTGCCCTGAAACAGTGTTTAAGGTGAATACAAAGCTGTTTCATAGTGTGAAAAAGGTAAAGAACAGAGTTTCTAACTAAAGATTCTTATTATAATGCTTTCCCTTTTAGTCTAAAACACATTCTCTTACTCTGAAGCAGTGTTTAAGGTGAATACAAAGCTGTTTCATAGTGTGAAAAAGGTAAAGAACAGAGCTTCAAAGTAAAGATTCTTCTCATAATGCATTCCCTTTTAGTCTAAAACACAATCTCTTGCCCTGAAACAGTGTTTAAGGTGAATACAAAGCTGTTTCATAGTGTTAAAAAGGTAAAGAACAGAGTTTCAAAGTAAAGATTCTTCTCATAATGCATTCCCTTTTAGTCTAAAACACAATCTCTTGCCCTGAGTGTTTAAGGTGAATATAAAGCTGTTTCATAGTGTGAAAAAGGTAAAGAACAGAGTTTCAAATTAAGGATTCTTCTTATAATGCATTCCCTTTTAGTCTAAAACACAATCTCTTGCCCTGCAACAGTGTTTAAGTTGAATATAAAGCTGTTTCATAGTGTGAAAAAGGTAAAGAACAGAGTTTCAAAGTAAAGATTCTTCTTATAATGCATTCCCTTTTAGTCTAAAACACAATCTCTTGCCCTGAGTGTTTAAGTTGAATATAAAGCTGTTTCATAGTGTGAAAAAGTTAAAGAACAGAGTTTCAAAGTAAGGATTCTTCTTATAATGCATTCCCTTTTAGTCTAAAACACAATCTCTTGCCCTGCAACAGTGTTTAACGTGAATACAAAGCTGTTTCATATTGTGAAAAAGGTAAAGAACAGAGTTTCAAAGTAAAGATTCTTCTTATAATGCATTCCCTTTTAGTCTAAAACACAATCTCTTGCCCTACAGCAGTGTTTAAGTTGAATATAAAGCTGTTTCATAGTGTGAAAAAGGTAAAGAACAGAGTTTCAAAGTAAAGATTCTTCTTATAATGCATTCCCTTTTAGTCTAAAACACAATCTCTTGCCCTAAAGCAGTGTTTAAGTTGAATATAAAGCTGTTTCATAGTGTGAAAAAGGTAAAGAACAGAGTTTCAAAGTAAAGATTCTTCTCATAATGCATTCCCTTTTAGTCTAAAACACAATCTCTTGCCCTAAAGCAGTGTTTAAGTTGAATATAAAGCTGTTTCATAGTGTGAAAAAGGTAAAGAACAGAGTTTCAAAGTAAAGATTCTTCTTATAATGCATTCCCTTTTAGTCTAAAACACAATCTCTTGCCCTAAAGCAGTGTTTAAGTTGAATATAAAGCTGTTTCATAGTGTGAAAAAGGTAAAGAACAGAGTTTCAAAGTAAAGATTCTTCTTATAATGCATTCCCTTTTAGTCTAAAACACAATCTCTTGCCCTAAAGCAGTGTTTAAGTTGAATATAAAGCTGTTTCATAGTGTGAAAAAGGTAAAGAACAGAGTTTCTAAGTAAAGATTCTTCTTATAATGCATTCCCTTTTAGTCTAAAACACAATTTCGTGCCCTGAAACAGTGTTTAAGCTATTCAATTTGGTTAAAAACAATATTTCTTGCTCTGAAACGGTGTATAAGCTGATTACAATGCATAGAAACCCTGTTTCGTTCTGGTTAGAGGTGTACAAACAGAGTTGCAATTACTTTAAATGGTTAAGTTGTTCAGTTTGGTTAAAAACAATATTTCTTGCTCTGAAACTATCTATAAGCCAATTATAATGCGTGGAAACGTTGCCTCCTTGTGGGTAGAGGTGTAAAAACAGAGTTGCAATTACTTTCAAGGGTCACATTAGAACCATGTTAAAACAACTTGTTTCTCCCCTGTATAAACTCTTTTCACTTGAAATATGTGTTTTCTTAGGATATTGTAAGTTGTTCAGTTTGGTTAAAAACAAGATGTCTAGCTCTGAAACAGTGTTTAAGTTGAATACAAAGCTGTTTCATAGTGTGAAAATGGTAAAGAACAGTTTCTAAGTAAAGATTCTTCTTATAATGCATTCCCTTTTAGTCTAAAACACAATCTCTTGCCCTGAAACAGTTTTTAAGGTGAATACAAAGCTGTTTCATTGTGTGAAAAAGGTAAAGAACAGTTTCAAAGTAAAGATTCTTCTTATAATGCATTCCCTTTTAGTCTAAAACACAATCTCTTGCCCTGAAAGTGTTTAAGGTGAATACAAAGCTGTTTCATAGTGTGAAAAAGGTAAAGAACAGAGTTTCAAAGTAAAGATTCTTCTTATAATGCATTCCCTTTTAGTCTAAATCACAATCTCTTGCCCTGAAGCAGTGTTTAAGTTGAATATAAAGCTGTTTCATAGTGTGAAAAAGGTAAAGAACAGAGTTTCTAAGTAAAGATTCTTCTTATAATGCATTCCCTTTTAGTCTAAAACACAATTTCGTGCCCTGAAACAGTGTTTAAGCTATTCAATTTGGTTAAAAACAATATTTCTTGCTCTGAAACGGTGTATAAGCTGATTACAATGCATAGAAACCCTGTTTCGTTCTGGTTAGAGGTGTACAAACAGAGTTGCAATTACTTTAAATGGTTAAGTTGTTCAGTTTGGTTAAAAACAATATTTCTTGCTCTGAAACTATCTATAAGCCAATTATAATGCGTGGAAACGTTTCCTCCTTGTGGGTAGAGGTGTAAAAACAGAGTTGCAATTACTTTCAAGGGTCACATTAGAACCATGTTAAAACAACTTGTTTCTCCCCTGTATAAACTCTTTTCACTTGAAATATGTGTTTTCTTAGGATATTGTAAGTTGTTCAGTTTGGTTAAAAACAATATTTCTTGCTCTGAAACGCTGTATAAGCCGATTACAATGCATAGAAACCCTGTTTCATTGTGGTGAAAGGGAGTTGCAATTACTTTAATTGGTCATATTACAAACAACTTGATCTCCCCTTGTTATAAACTCTTTTCATTTGAAATATGTGTTTTCTTAACATATTGTAAGTTATTCAGTTTGGTTAAAAACAAGATGTCTAGCTCTGAAACAGTGTTTAAGTTGAATACAAAGCTGTTTCATAGTGTGAAAATGGTAAAGAACAGTTTCTAAGTAAAGATTCTTCTTATAATGCATTCCCTTTTAGTCTAAAACACAATCTCTTGCCCTGAGTGTTTAAGGTGAATATAAAGCTGTTTCATAGTGTGAACAAGGTAAAGAACAGAGTTTCAAAGTAAGGATTCTTCTTATAATGCATTCCCTTTTAGTCTAAAACACAATCTCTTGCCCTGCAACAGTGTTTAAGGTGAATACAAAGCTGTTTCATAGTGTGAAAAAGGTAAAGAACAGAGTTTCTAAGTAAAGATTCTTCTCATAATGCATTCCCTTTTAGTCTAAAACACAATCTCTTGCCCTGAAAGTGTTTAAGGTGAATACAAAGCTGTTTCATAGTGTGAAAAAGGTAAAGAACAGAGTTTCAAAGTAAAGATTCTTCTTATAATGCATTCCCTTTTAGTCTAAAACACAATCTCTTGCCCTAAAGCAGTGTTTAAGTTGAATATAAAGCTGTTTCATAGTGTGAAAAAGGTAAAGAACAGAGTTTCAAAGTAAAGATTCTTCTTATAATGCATTCCCTTTTAGTCTAAAACACAATCTCTTGCCCTGAAACAGTGTTTAAGGTGAATACAAAGCTGTTTCATAGTGTGAAAAAGGTAAAGAACAGAGTTTCAAAGTAAAGATTCTTCTCATAATGCATTCCCTTTTAGTCTAAAACACAATCTCTTGCCCTGAAACAGTGTTTAAGGTGAATACAAAGCTGTTTCATAGTGTGAAAAAGGTAAAGAACAGTTTCAAAGTAAAGATTCTTCTTATAATGCATTCCCTTTTAGTCTAAAACACAATCTCTTGCCCTGAAAGTGTTTAAGGTGAATACAAAGCTGTTTCATAGTGTGAAAAAGGTAAAGAACAGAGTTTCAAAGTAAAGATTCTTCTTATAATGCATTCCCTTTTAGTCTAAAACACAATCTCTTGCCCTGCAACAGTGTTTAAGTTGAATATAAAGCTGTTTCATAGTGTGAAAAAGGTAAAGAACAGAGTTTCAAAGTAAAGATTCTTCTCATAATGCATTCCCTTTTAGTCTAAAACACAATCTCTTGCCCTAAAGCAGTGTTTAAGTTGAATATAAAGCTGTTTCATAGTGTGAAAAAGGTAAAGAACAGAGTTTCAAAGTAAAGATTCTTCTTATAATGCATTCCCTTTTAGTCTAAAACACAATCTCTTGCCCTGAGTGTTTAAGGTGAATATAAAGCTGTTTCATAGTGTGAAAAAGTTAAAGAACAGAGTTTCAAAGTAAAGATTCTTCTTATAATGCATTCCCTTTTAGTCTAAAACACAATCTCTTGCCCTGAGTGTTTAAGGTGAATATAAAGCTGTTTCATAGTGTGAAAAAGTTAAAGAACAGAGTTTCAAAGTAAGGATTCTTCTTACAATGCATTCCCTTTTAGTCTAAAACACAATCTCTTGCCCTGCAACAGTGTTTAAGGTGAATACAAAGCTGTTTCATAGTGTGAAAAAGGTAAAGAACAGAGTTTCAAAGTAAAGATTCTTCTTATAATGCATTCCCTTTTAGTCTAAATCACAATCTCTTGCCCTGAAGCAGTGTTTAAGTTGAATATAAAGCTGTTTCATAGTGTGAAAAAGGTAAAGAACAGAGTTTCTAAGTAAAGATTCTTCTTATAATGCATTCCCTTTTAGTCTAAAACACAATTTCGTGCCCTGAAACAGTGTTTAAGCTATTCAATTTGGTTAAAAACAATATTTCTTGCTCTGAAACGGTGTATAAGCTGATTACAATGCATAGAAACCCTGTTTCGTTCTGGTTAGAGGTGTACAAACAGAGTTGCAATTACTTTAAATGGTTAAGTTGTTCAGTTTGGTTAAAAACAATATTTCTTGCTCTGAAACTATCTATAAGCCAATTATAATGCGTGGAAACGTTGCCTCCTTGTGGGTAGAGGTGTAAAAACAGAGTTGCAATTAATTTCAAGGGTCACATTAGAACCATGTTAAAACAACTTGTTTCTCCCCTGTATAAACTCTTTTCACTTGAAATATGTGTTTTCTTAGGATATTGTAAGTTGTTCAGTTTGGTTAAAAACAATATTTCTTGCTCTGAAACGCTGTATAAGCCGATTACAATGCATAGAAACCCTGTTTCATTGTGGTGAAAGGGAGTTGCAATTACTTTAATTGGTCATATTACAAACAACTTGATCTCCCCTTGTTATAAACTCTTTTCATTTGAAATATGTGTTTTCTTAACATATTGTAAGTTATTCAGTTTGGTTAAAAACAAGATGTCTAGCTCTGAAACAGTGTTTAAGTTGAATACAAAGCTGTTTCATAGTGTGAAAATGGTAAAGAACAGTTTCTAAGTAAAGATTCTTCTTATAATGCATTCCCTTTTAGTCTAAAACACAATCTCTTGCCCTGAAACAGTGTTTAAGGTGAATACAAAGCTGTTTCATTGTGTGAAAAAGGTAAAGAACAGTTTCAAAGTAAAGATTCTTCTTATAATGCATTCCCTTTTAGTCTAAAACACAATCTCTTGCCCTGAAACAGTGTTTAAGGTGAATACAAAGCTGTTTCATAGTGTGAAAAAGGTAAAGAACAGAGTTTCTAACTAAAGATTCTTATTATAATGCATTCCCTTTTAGTCTAAAACACATTCTCTTACTCTGAAGCAGTGTTTAAGGTGAATACAAAGCTGTTTCATAGTGTGAAAAAGGTAAAGAACAGAGCTTCAAAGTAAAGATTCTTCTCATAATGCATTCCCTTTTAGTCTAAAACACAATCTCTTGCCCTGAAATGTGTTTAAGGTGAATACAAAGCTGTTTCATAGTGTGAAAAAGGTAAAGAACAGAGTTTCAAAGTAAAGATTCTTCTCATAATGCATTCCCTTTTAGTCTAAAACACAATCTCTTGCCCTGAGTGTTTAAGGAGAATATAAAGCTGTTTCATAGTGTGAAAAAGGTAAAGAACAGTTTCAAAGTAAGGATTCTTCTTATAATGCATTCCCTTTTAGTCTAAAACACAATCTCTTGCCCTGCAACAGTGTTTAAGTTGAATATAAAGCTGTTTCATAGTGTGAAAAAGGTAAAGAACAGAGTTTCAAAGTAAAGATTCTTCTTATAATGCATTCCCTTTTAGTCTAAAACACAATCTCTTGCCCTAAAGCAGTGTTTAAGTTGAATATAAAGCTGTTTCATAGTGTGAAAAAGGTAAAGAACAGAGTTTCAAAGTAAAGATTCTTCTTATAATGCATTCACTTTTAGTCTAAAACACAATCTCTTGCCCTAAAGCAGTGTTTAAGTTGAATATAAAGCTGTTTCATAGTGTGAAAAAGGTAAAGAACAGAGTTTCAAAGTAAAGATTCTTCTCATAATGCATTCCCTTTTAGTCTAAAACACAATCTCTTGCCCTGAAACAGTGTTTATGGTGAATACAAAGCTGTTTCATAGTGTGAAAAAGGTAAAGAACAGTTTCAAAGTAAAGATTCTTCTTATAATGCATTCCCTTTTAGTCTAAAACACAATCTCTTGCCCTGAAAGTGTTTAAGGTGAATACAAAGCTGTTTCATAGTGTGAAAAAGGTAAAGAACAGAGTTTCAAAGTAAAGATTCTTCTTATAATGCATTCCCTTTTAGTCTAAAACACAATCTCTTGCCCTGCAACAGTGTTTAAGTTGAATATAAAGCTGTTTCATAGTGTGAAAAAGGTAAAGAACAGAGTTTCAAAGTAAAGATTCTTCTCATAATGCATTCCCTTTTAGTCTAAAACACAATCTCTTGCCCTAAAGCAGTGTTTAAGTTGAATATAAAGCTGTTTCATAGTGTGAAAAAGGTAAAGAACAGAGTTTCAAAGTAAAGATTCTTCTTATAATGCATTCCCTTTTAGTCTAAAACACAATCTCTTGCCCTGAGTGTTTAAGGTGAATATAAAGCTGTTTCATAGTGTGAAAAAGTTAAAGAACAGAGTTTCAAAGTAAGGATTCTTCTTATAATGCATTCCCTTTTAGTCTAAAACACAATCTCTTGCCCTGAAGCAGTGTTTAAGGTGAATACAAAGCTGTTTCATAGTGTGAAAAAGGTAAAGAACAGAGTTTCAAAGTAAAGATTCTTCTTATAATGCATTCCCTTTTAGTCTAAATCACAATCTCTTGCCCTGAAGCAGTTTAAGTTGAATATAAAGCTGTTTCATAGTGTGAAAAAGGTAAAGAACAGAGTTTCTAAGTAAAGATTCTTCTTATAATGCATTCCCTTTTAGTCTAAAACACAATTTCGTGCCCTGAAACAGTGTTTAAGCTATTCAATTTGGTTAAAAACAATATTTCTTGCTCTGAAACGGTGTATAAGCTGATTACAATGCATAGAAACCCTGTTTCGTTCTGGTTAGAGGTGTACAAACAGAGTTGCAATTACTTTAAATGGTTAAGTTGTTCAGTTTGGTTAAAAACAATATTTCTTGCTCTGAAACTATCTATAAGCCAATTATAATGCGTGGAAACGTTGCCTCCTTGTGGGTAGAGGTGTAAAAACAGAGTTGCAATTACTTTCAAGGGTCACATTAGAACCATGTTAAAACAACTTGTTTCTCCCCTGTATAAACTCTTTTCACTTGAAATATGTGTTTTCTTAGGATATTGTAAGTTGTTCAGTTTGGTTAAAAACAATATTTCTTGCTCTGAAACGCTGTATAAGCCGATTATAATGCATAGAAACCCTGTTTCATTGTGGTGAAAGGGAGTTGCAATTACTTTAATTGGTCATATTACAAACAACTTGATCTCCCTTTGTTATAAACTCTTTTCATTTGAAATATGTGTTTTCTTAACATATTGTAAGTTATTCAGTTTGGTTAAAAACAAGATGTCTAGCTCTGAAACAGTGTTTAAGTTGAATACAAAGCTGTTTCATAGTGTGAAAATGGTAAAGAACAGTTTCTAAGTAAAGATTCTTCTTATAATGCATTCCCTTTTAGTCTAAAACACAATCTCTTACCCTGAAACAGTGTTTAAGGTGAATACAAAGCTGTTTCATTGTGTGAAAAAGGTAAAGAACAGTTTCAAAGTAAAGATTCTTCTTATAATGCATTCCCTTTTAGTCTAAAACACAATCTCTTGCCCTGAAAGTGTTTAAGGTGAATACAAAGCTGTTTCATAGTGTGAAAAAGGTGAAGAACAGAGTTTCAAAGTAAAGATTCTTCTTATAATGCATTCCCTTTTAGTCTAAAACACAATCTCTTGCCCTAAAGCAGTATTTAAGTTGAATATAAAGCTGTTTCATAGTGTGAAAAAGGTAAAGAACAGAGTTTCAAAGTAAAGATTCTTCTTATAATGCATTCCCTTTTAGTCTAAAACACAATCTCTTGCCCTAAAGCAGTGTTTAAGTTGAATATAAAGCTGTTTCATAGTGTGAAAAAGGTAAAGAACAGAGTTTCTAAGTAAAGATTCTTCTTATAATGCATTCCCTTTTAGTCTAAAACACAATTTCGTGCCCTGAAACAGTGTTTAAGCTATTCAATTTGGTTAAAAACAATATTTCTTGCTCTGAAACGGTGTATAAGCTGATTACAATGCATAGAAACCCTGTTTCGTTCTGGTTAGAGGTGTACAAACAGAGTTGCAATTACTTTAAATGGTTAAGTTGTTCAGTTTGGTTAAAAACAATATTTCTTGCTCTGAAACTATCTATAAGCCAATTATAATGCGTGGAAACGTTGCCTCCTTGTGGGTAGAGGTGTAAAAACAGAGTTGCAATTACTTTCAAGGGTCACATTAGAACCATGTTAAAACAACTTGTTTCTCCCCTGTATAAACTCTTTTCACTTGAAATATGTGTTTTCTTAGGATATTGTAAGTTGTTCAGTTTGGTTAAAAACAATATTTCTTGCTCTGAAACGCTGTATAAGCCGATTACAATGCATAGAAACCCTGTTTCATTGTGGTGAAAGGGAGTTGCAATTACTTTAATTGGTCATATTACAAACAACTTGATCTCCCCTTGTTATAAACTCTTTTCATTTGAAATATGTCTTTTCTTAACATATTGTAAGTTATTCAGTTTGGTTAAAAACAAGATGTCTAGCTCTGAAACAGTGTTTAAGTTGAATACAAAGCTGTTTCATAGTGTGAAAATGGTAAAGAACAGTTTCTAAGTAAAGATTCTTCTTATAATGCATTCCCTTTTAGTCTAAAACACAATCTCTTACCCTGAAACAGTGTTTAAGGTGAATACAAAGCTGTTTCATTGTGTGAAAAAGGTAAAGAACAGTTTCAAAGTAAAGATTCTTCTTATAATGCATTCCCTTTTAGTCTAAAACACAATCTCTTGCCCTGAAAGTGTTGAAGGTGAATACAAAGCTGTTTCATAGTGTGAAAAAGGTAAAGAACAGAGTTTCAAAGTAAAGATTCTTCTTATAATGCATTCCCTTTTAGTCTAAAACACAATCTCTTGCCCTAAAGCAGTGTTTAAGTTGAATATAAAGCTGTTTCATAGTGTGAAAAAGGTAAAGAACAGAGTTTCAAAGTAAAGATTCTTCTTATAATGCATTCCCTTTTAGTCTAAAACACAATCTCTTGCCCTGAAACAGTGTTTAAGGTGAATACAAAGCTGTTTCATAGTGTGAAAAAGGTAAAGAACAGAGTTTCTAACTAAAGATTCTTATTATAATGCATTCCCTTTTAGTCTAAAACACAATCTCTTACTCTGAAGCAGTGTTTAAGGTGAATACAAAGCTGTTTCATAGTGTGAAAAAGGTAAAGAACAGAGCTTCAAAGTAAAGATTCTTCTCATAATGCATTCCCTTTTAGTCTAAAACACAATCTCTTGCACTGAAACAGTGTTTAAGGTGAATACAAAGCTGTTTCATAGTGTGAAAAAGGTAAAGAACAGAGTTTCAAAGTAAAGATTCTTCTCATAATGCATTCCCTTTTAGTCTAAAACACAATCTCTTGCCCTGAGTGTTTAAGGTGAATATAAAGCTGTTTCATAGTGTGAAAAAGGTAAAGAACAGAGTTTCAAAGTAAGGATTCTTCTTATAATGCATTCCCTTTTAGTCTAAAACACAATCTCTTGCCCTGCAACAGTGTTTAAGGTGAATACAAAGCTGTTTCATAGTGTGAAAAAGGTAAAGAACAGTTTCAAAGCAAAGATTCTTCTTAAAATGCATTCCCTTTTAGTCTAAATCACAATCTCTTGCCCTGAAGCAGTGTTTAAGTTGAATATAAAGCTGTTTCATAGTGTGAAAAAGGTAAAGAACAGAGTTTCTAAGTAAAGATTCTTCTTATAATGCATTCCCTTTTAGTCTAAAACACAATTTCTTGCCCTGAAACAGGGTTTAATGTGAATACAAAGCTGTTTCATATTGTGAAAAAGGTAAAGAACACAGTTTCAAAGTAAAGATTCTTCTTATAATGCATTCCCTTTTACTCTAAAACACAATCTCTTGCCCTGAGTGTTTAAGTTGAATATAAAGCTGTTTCATAGTGTGAAAAAGTTAAAGAACAGAGTTTCAAAGTAAGGATTCTTCTTATAATGCATTCCCTTTTAGTCTATAACACAATCTCTTGCCCTGCAACAGTGTTTAACGTGAATACAAAGCTGTTTCATAGTGTGAAAAAGGTAAATAACAGAGTTTCAAAGTAAAGATTCTTCTTATAATGCATTCCCTTTTAGTCTAAAACACAATCTCTTGCCCTACAGCAGTGTTTAAGTTGAATATAAAGCTGTTTCATAGTGTGAAAAAGGTAAAGAACAGAGTTTCAAAGTAAAGATTCTTCTTATAATGCATTCCCTTTTAGTCTAAAACACAATCTCTTGCCCTAAAGCAGTGTTTAAGTTGAATATAAAGCTGTTTCATAGTGTGAAAAAGGTAAAGAACAGAGTTTCAAAGTAAAGATTCTTCTTATAATGCATTCCCTTTTAGTCTAAAACACAATCTCTTGCCCTGAGTGTTTAAGGTGAATATAAAGCTGTTTCATAGTGTGAAAAAGTTAAAGAACAGAGTTTCAAAGTAAGGATTCTTCTTATAATGCATTCCCTTTTAGTCTAAAACACAATCTCTTGCCCTGCAACAGTGTTTAACGTGAATACAAAGCTGTTTCATAGTGTGAAAAAGGTAAATAACAGAGTTTCAAAGTAAAGATTCTTCTTATAATGCATTCCCTTTTAGTCTAAATCACAATCTCTTGCCCTGAAGCAGTGTTTAAGTTGAATATAAAGCTGTTTCATAGTGTGAAAAAGGTAAAGAACAGAGTTTCAAAGTAAAGATTCTTCTCATAATGCATTCCCTTTTAGTCTAAAACACAATCTCTTGCCCTAAAGCAGTGTTTAAGTTGAATATAAAGCTGTTTCATAGTGTGAAAAAGGTAAAGAACAGAGTTTCAAAGTAAAGATTCTTCTTATAATGCATTCCCTTTTAGTCTATAACACAATCTCTTGCCCTAAAGCAGTGTTTAAGTTGAATATAAAGCTGTTTCATAGTGTGAAAAAGGTAAAGAACAGAGTTTCAAAGTAAAGATTCTTCTTATAATGCATTCCCTTTTAGTCTAAAACACAATCTCTTGCCCTAAAGCAGTGTTTAAGTTGAATATAAAGCTGTTTCATAGTGTGAAAAAGGTAAAGAACAGTTTCAAAGTAAAGATTCTTCTCATAATGCATTCCCTTTTAGTCTAAAACACAATCTCTTGCCCTGAAACAGTGTTTAAGGTGAATACAAAGCTGTTTCATAGTGTGAAAAAGGTAAAGAACAGTTTCAAAGTAAAGATTCTTCTTATAATGCATTCCCTTTTAGTCTAAAACACAATCTCTTGCCCTGCAACAGTGTTTAAGGTGAATACAAAGCTGTTTCATAGTGTGAAAAAGGTAAAGAACAGTTTCAAAGTAAAGATTCTTCTTAAAATGCATTCCGTTTTAGTCTAAATCACAATCTCTTGCCCTGAAGCAGTGTTTAAGTTGAATATAAAGCTGTTTCATAGTGTGAAAAAGGTAAAGAACAGAGTTTCTAAGTAAAGATTCTTCTTATAATGCATTCCCTTTTAGTCTAAAACACAATTTCTTGCCCTGAAACAGGGTTTAATGTGAATACAAAGCTGTTTCATATTGTGAAAAAGGTAAAGAACAGAGTTTCAAAGTAAAGATTCTTCTTATAATGCATTCCCTTTTACTCTAAAACACAATCTCTTGCCCTGAGTGTTTAAGTTGAATATAAAGCTGTTTCATAGTGTGAAAAAGTTAAAGAACAGAGTTTCAAAGTAAGGATTCTTCTTATAATGCATTCCCTTTTAGTCTAAAACACAATCTCTTGCCCTGCAACAGTGTTTAACGTGAATACAAAGCTGTTTCATAGTGTGAAAAAGGTAAATAACAGAGTTTCAAAGTAAAGATTCTTCTTATAATGCATTCCCTTTTAGTCTAAAACACAATTTCTTGCCCTGAAACAGTGTTTAATGTGAATACAAAGCTGTTTCATATTGTGAAAAAGGTAAAGAACAGTTTCAAAGTAAAGATTCTTCTTATAATGCATTCCCTTTTAGTCTAAAACACAATCTCTTGCCCTACAGCAGTGTTTAAGTTGAATATAAAGCTGTTTCATAGTGTGAAAAAGGTAAAGAACAGAGTTTCAAAGTAAAGATTCTTCTTATAATGCATTCCCTTTTAGTCTAAAACACAATCTCTTGCCCTAAAGCAGTGTTTAAGTTGAATATAAAGCTGTTTCATAGTGTGAAAAAGGTAAAGAACAGAGTTTCAAAGTAAAGATTCTTCTTATAATGCATTCCCTTTTAGTCTAAAACACAATCTCTTGCCCTGAGTGTTTAAGGTGAATATAAAGCTGTTTCATAGTGTGAAAAAGTTAAAGAACAGAGTTTCAAAGTAAGGATTCTTCTTATAATGCATTCCCTTTTAGTCTAAAACACAATCTCTTGCCCTGCAACAGTGTTTAACGTGAATACAAAGCTGTTTCATAGTGTGAAAAAGGTAAATAACAGAGTTTCAAAGTAAAGATTCTTCTTATAATGCATTCCCTTTTAGTCTAAATCACAATCTCTTGCCCTGAATCAGTGTTTAAGTTGAATATAAAGCTGTTTCATAGTGTGAAAAAGGTAAAGAACAGAGTTTCAAAGTAAAGATTCTTCTCATAATGCATTCCCTTTTAGTCTAAAACACAATCTCTTGCCCTAAAGCAGTGTTTAAGTTGAATATAAAGCTGTTTCATAGTGTGAAAAAGGTAAAGAACAGAGTTTCAAAGTAAAGATTCTTCTTATAATGCATTCCCTTTTAGTCTATAACACAATCTCTTGCCCTAAAGCAGTGTTTAAGTTGAATATAAAGCTGTTTCATAGTGTGAAAAAGGTAAAGAACAGAGTTTCAAAGTAAAGATTCTTCTTATAATGCATTCCCTTTTAGTCTAAAACACAATCTCTTGCCCTAAAGCAGTGTTTAAGTTGAATATAAAGCTGTTTCATAGTGTGAAAAAGGTAAAGAACAGAGTTTCAAAGTAAAGATTCTTCTCATAATGCATTCCCTTTTAGTCTAAAACACAATCTCTTGCCCTGAAACAGTGTTTAAGGTGAATACAAAGCTGTTTCATAGTGTGAAAAAGGTAAAGAACAGTTTCAAAGTAAAGATTCTTCTTATAATGCATTCCCTTTTAGTCTAAAACACAATCTCTTGCCCTGAAAGTGTTTAAGGTGAATACAAAGCTGTTTCATAGTGTGAAAAAGGTAAAGAACAGAGTTTCAAAGTAAAGATTCTTCTTATAATGCATTCCCTTTTAGTCTAAAACACAATCTCTTGCCCTGCAACAGTGTTTAAGTTGAATATAAAGCTGTTTCATAGTGTGAAAAAGGTAAAGAACAGAGTTTCAAAGTAAAGATTCTTCTCATAATGCATTCCCTTTTAGTCTAAAACACAATCTCTTGCCCTAAAGCAGTGTTTAAGTTGAATATAAAGCTGTTTCATAGTGTGAAAAAGGTAAAGAACAGAGTTTCAAAGTAAAGATTCTTCTTATAATGCATTCCCTTTTAGTCTAAAACACAATCTCTTGCCCTGAGTGTTTAAGGTGAATATAAAGCTGTTTCATAGTGTGAAAAAGTTAAAGAACAGAGTTTCAAAGTAAGGATTCTTCTTATAATGCATTCCCTTTTAGTCTAAAACACAATCTCTTGCCCTGCAACAGTGTTTAAGGTGAATACAAAGCTGTTTCATAGTGTGAAAAAGGTAAAGAACAGAGTTTCAAAGTAAAGATTCTTCTTATAATGCATTCCCTTTTAGTCTAAATCACAATCTCTTGCCCTGAAGCAGTGTTTAAGTTGAATATAAAGCTGTTTCATAGTGTGAAAAAGGTAAAGAACAGAGTTTCTAAGTAAAGATTCTTCTTATAATGCATTCCCTTTTAGTCTATAACACAATCTCTTGCCCTAAAGCAGTGTTTAAGTTGAATATAAAGCTGTTTCATAGTGTGAAAAAGGTAAAGAACAGAGTTTCAAAGTAAAGATTCTTCTTATAATGCATTCCCTTTTAGTCTAAAACACAATCTCTTGCCCTAAAGCAGTGTTTAAGTTGAATATAAAGCTGTTTCATAGTGTGAAAAAGGTAAAGAACAGAGTTTCAAAGTAAAGATTCTTCTCATAATGCATTCCCTTTTAGTCTAAAACACAATCTCTTGCCCTGAAACAGTGTTTAAGGTGAATACAAAGCTGTTTCATAGTGTGAAAAAGGTAAAGAACAGTTTCAAAGTAAAGATTCTTCTTATAATGCATTCCCTTTTAGTCTAAAACACAATCTCTTGCCCTGAAAGTGTTTAAGGTGAATACAAAGCTGTTTCATAGTGTGAAAAAGGTAAAGAACAGAGTTTCAAAGTAAAGATTCTTCTTATAATGCATTCCCTTTTAGTCTAAAACACAATCTCTTGCCCTGCAACAGTGTTTAAGTTGAATATAAAGCTGTTTCATAGTGTGAAAAAGGTAAAGAACAGAGTTTCAAAGTAAAGATTCTTCTCATAATGCATTCCCTTTTAGTCTAAAACACAATCTCTTGCCCTAAAGCAGTGTTTAAGTTGAATATAAAGCTGTTTCATAGTGTGAAAAAGGTAAAGAACAGAGTTTCAAAGTAAAGATTCTTCTTATAATGCATTCCCTTTTAGTCTAAAACACAATCTCTTGCCCTGAGTGTTTAAGGTGAATATAAAGCTGTTTCATAGTGTGAAAAAGTTAAAGAACAGAGTTTCAAAGTAAGGATTCTTCTTATAATGCATTCCCTTTTAGTCTAAAACACAATCTCTTGCCCTGCAACAGTGTTTAAGGTGAATACAAAGCTGTTTCATAGTGTGAAAAAGGTAAAGAACAGAGTTTCAAAGTAAAGATTCTTCTTATAATGCATTCCCTTTTAGTCTAAATCACAATCTCTTGCCCTGAAGCAGTGTTTAAGTTGAATATAAAGCTGTTTCATAGTGTGAAAAAGGTAAAGAACAGAGTTTCTAAGTAAAGATTCTTCTTATAATGCATTCCCTTTTAGTCTATAACACAATCTCTTGCCCTAAAGCAGTGTTTAAGTTGAATATAAAGCTGTTTCATAGTGTGAAAAAGGTAAAGAACAGAGTTTCAAAGTAAAGATTCTTCTTATAATGCATTCCCTTTTAGTCTAAAACACAATCTCTTGCCCTAAAGCAGTGTTTAAGTTGAATATAAAGCTGTTTCATAGTGTGAAAAAGGTAAAGAACAGAGTTTCAAAGTAAAGATTCTTCTCATAATGCATTCCCTTTTAGTCTAAAACACAATCTCTTGCCCTGAAACAGTGTTTAAGGTGAATACAAAGCTGTTTCATAGTGTGAAAAAGGTAAAGAACAGTTTCAAAGTAAAGATTCTTCTTATAATGCATTCCCTTTTAGTCTAAAACACAATCTCTTGCCCTGAAAGTGTTTAAGGTGAATACAAAGCTGTTTCATAGTGTGAAAAAGGTAAAGAACAGAGTTTCAAAGTAAAGATTCTTCTTATAATGCATTCCCTTTTGGTCTAAAACACAATCTCTTGCCCTGCAACAGTGTTTAAGTTGAATATAAAGCTGTTTCATAGTGTGAAAAAGGTAAAGAACAGAGTTTCAAAGTAAAGATTCTTCTTATAATGCATTCCCTTTTAGTCTAAAACACAATCTCTTGCCCTGAGTGTTTAAGGTGAATATAAAGCTGTTTCATAGTGTGAAAAAGTTAAAGAACAGAGTTTCAAAGTAAGGATTCTTCTTATAATGCATTCCCTTTTAGTCTAAAACACAATCTCTTGCCCTGCAACAGTGTTTAAGGTGAATACAAAGCTGTTTCATAGTGTGAAAAAGGTAAAGAACAGAGTTTCAAAGTAAAGATTCTTCTTATAATGCATTCCCTTTTAGTCTAAATCACAATCTCTTGCCCTGAAGCAGTGTTTAAGTTGAATATAAAGCTGTTTCATAGTGTGAAAAAGGTAAAGAACAGAGTTTCTAAGTAAAGATTCTTCTTATAATGCATTCCCTTTTAGTCTAAAACACAATTTCTTGCCCTGAAACAGGGTTTAATGTGAATACAAAGCTGTTTCATATTGTCAAAAAGGTAAAGAACAGAGTTTCAAAGTAAAGATTCTTCTTATAATGCATTCCCTTTTAGTCTAAAACACAATCTCTTGCCCTAAAGCAGTGTTTAAGTTGAATATAAAGCTGTTTCATAGTGTGAAAAAGGTAAAGAACAGAGTTTCTAAGTAAAGATTCTTCTTATAATGCATTCCCTTTTAGTCTAAAACACAATTTCTTGCCCTGAAACAGTGTTTAATGTGAATACAAAGCTGTTTCATAGTGTGAAAAAGGTAAAGAACAGAGTTTCAAAGTAAAGATTCTTCTTATAATGCATTCCCTTTTACTCTAAAACACAATCTCTTGCCCTGAGTGTTTAAGTTGAATATAAAGCTGTTTCATAGTGTGAAAAAGTTAAAGAACAGAGTTTCAAAGTAAGGATTCTTCTTATAATGCATTCCCTTTTAGTCTAAAACACAATCTCTTGCCCTGCAACAGTGTTTAACGTGAATACAAAGCTGTTTCATAGTGTGAAAAAGGTAAAGAACAGAGTTTCTAAGTAAAGATTCTTCTTATAATGCATTCCCTTTTAGTCTAAAACACAATTTCTTGCCCTGAAACAGTGTTTAATGTGAATACAAAGCTGTTTCATATTGTGAAAAAGGTAAAGAACAGAGTTTCAAAGTAAAGATTCTTCTTATAATGCATTCCCTTTTAGTCTAAAACACAATCTCTTGCCCTACAGCAGTGTTTAAGTTGAATATAAAGCTGTTTCATAGTGTGAAAAAGGTAAAGAACAGTTTCAAAGTAAAGATTCTTCTTATAATGCATTCCCTTTTAGTCTAAAACACAATCTCTTGCCCTAAAGCAGTGTTTAAGTTGAATATAAAGCTGTTTCATAGTGTGAAAAAGGTAAAGAACAGAGTTTCAAAGTAAAGATTCTTCTTATAATGCATTCCCTTTTAGTCTAAAACACAATCTCTTGCCCTGAGTGTTTAAGGTGAATATAAAGCTGTTTCATAGTGTGAAAAAGTTAAAGAACAGAGTTTCAAAGTAAGGATTCTTCTTATAATGCATTCCCTTTTAGTCTAAAACACAATCTCTTGCCCTGCAACAGTGTTTAACGTGAAGACAAAGCTGTTTCATAGTGTGAAAAAGGTAAATAACAGAGTTTCAAAGTAAAGATTCTTCTTATAATGCATTCCCTTTTAGTCTAAATCACAATCTCTTGCCCTGAAGCAGTGTTTAAGTTGAATATAAAGCTGTTTCATAGTGTGAAAAAGGTAAAGAACAGAGTTTCAAAGTAAAGATTCTTCTCATAATGCATTCCCTTTTAGTCTAAAACACAATCTCTTGCCCTAAAGCAGTGTTTAAGTTGAATATAAAGCTGTTTCATAGTGTGAAAAAGGTAAAGAACAGAGTTTCAAAGTAAAGATTCTTCTTATAATGCATTTTCTTTTAGTCTATAACACAATCTCTTGCCCTAAAGCAGTGTTTAAGTTGAATATAAAGCTGTTTCATAGTGTGAAAAAGGTAAAGAACAGAGTTTCAAAGTAAAGATTCTTCTTATAATGCATTCCCTTTTAGTCTAAAACACAATCTCTTGCCCTGCAACAGTGTTTAAGTTGAATATAAAGCTGTTTCATAGTGTGAAAAAGGTAAAGAACAGAGTTTCAAAGTAAAGATTCTTCTCATAATGCATTCCCTTTTAGTCTAAAACACAATCTCTTGCCCTAAAGCAGTGTTTAAGTTGAATATAAAGCTGTTTCATAGTGTGAAAAAGGTAAAGAACAGAGTTTCAAAGTAAAGATTCTTCTTATAATGCATTCCCTTTTAGTCTAAAACACAATCTCTTGCCCTGAGTGTTTAAGGTGAATATAAAGCTGTTTCATAGTGTGAAAAAGTTAAAGAACAGAGTTTCAAAGTAAGCATTCTTCTTATAATGCATTCCCTTTTAGTCTAAAACACAATCTCTTGCCCTGCAACAGTGTTTAAGGTGAATACAAAGCTGTTTCATAGTGTGAAAAAGGTAAAGAACAGAGTTTCAAAGTAAAGATTCTTCTTATAATGCATTCCCTTTTAGTCTAAATCACAATCTCTTGCCCTGAAGCAGTGTTTAAGTTGAATATAAAGCTGTTTCATAGTGTGAAAAAGGTAAAGAACAGAGTTTCTAAGTAAAGATTCTTCTTATAATGCATTCCCTTTTAGTCTAAAACACAATTTCGTGCCCTGAAACAGTGTTTAAGCTATTCAATTTGGTTAAAAACAATATTTCTTGCTCTGAAACGGTGTATAAGCTGATTACAATGCATAGAAACCCTGTTTCGTTCTGGTTAGAGGTGTACAAACAGAGTTGCAATTACTTTAAATGGTTAAGTTGTTCAGTTTGGTTAAAAACAATATTTCTTGCTCTGAAACTATCTATAAGCCAATTATAATGCGTGGAAACGTTGCCTCCTTGTGGGTAGAGGTGTAAAAACAGAGTTGCAATTACTTTCAAGGGTCACATTAGAACCATGTTAAAACAACTTGTTTCTCCCCTGTATAAACTCTTTTCACTTGAAATATGTGTTTTCTTAGGATATTGTAAGTTGTTCAGTTTGGTTAAAAACAATATTTCTTGCTCTGAAACGCTGTATAAGCCGATTACAATGCATTGAAACCCTGTTTCATTTTGGTGAAAGGGAGTTGCAATTACTTTAATTGGTCATATTACAAACAACTTGATCTCCCCTTGTTATAAACTCTTTTCATTTGAAATATGTGTTTTCTTGACATATTGTAAGTTATTCAGTTTGGTTAAAAACAAGATGTCTAGCTCTGAAACAGTGTTTAAGTTGAATACAAAGCTGTTTCATAGTGTGAAAATGGTAAAGAACAGTTTCTAAGTAAAGATTCTTCTTATAATGCATTCCCTTTTAGTCTAAAACACAATCTCTTGCCCTGAAACATGTTTAAGGTGAATACAAAGCTGTTTCATAGTGTGAAAAAGGTAAAGAACAGAGTTTCTAAGTAAAGATTCTTCTTATAATGCATTCCCTTTTAGTCTAAAACACAATCTCTTGCCCTGAAGCAGGGTTTAAGGTGAATTCACAGCTGTTTCATAGTCTGAAAAAGGTAAAGAACAGAGATTCAAAGTAAAGATTCTTCTCATAATGCATTCCCTTTTAGTCTAAAACACAATCTCTTGCCCTGCAACAGTGTTTAAGGTGAATACAAAGCTGTTTCATAGTGTGAAAAAGGTAAAGAACAGAATTTCTAAGTAAAGATTCTTCTTATAATGCATTCCCTTTTAGTCTAAAACACAATTTCGTTCCCTGAAACAGTGTTTAAGCTATTCAATTTGGTTAAAAACAATATTTCTTGCTCTGAAACGGTGTATAAGCTGATTACAATGCATAGAAACCCTGTTTCGTTCTGGTTAGAGGTGTACAAACAGAGTTGCAATTACTTTAAATGGTTAAGTTGTTCAGTTTGGTTAAAAACAATATTTCTTGCTCTGAAACTATCTATAAGCCAATTATTATGCGTGGAAACGTTGCCTCCTTGTGGGTAGAGGTGTAAAAACAGAGTTGCAATTACTTTCAAGGGTCACATTAGAACCATGTTAAAACAACTTGTTTCTCCCCTGTATAAACTCTTTTCACTTGAAATATGTGTTTTCTTAGGATATTGTAAGTTGTTCAGTTTGGTTAAAAACAATATTTCTTGCTCTGAAACGCTGTATAAGCCGATTACAATGCATAGAAACCCTGTTTCATTGTGGTGAAAGGGAGTTGCAATTACTTTAATTGGTCATATTAGAAACAACTTGATCTCCCCTTGTTATAAACTCTTTTCATTTGAAATATGTGTTTTCTTAACATATTGTAAGTTATTCAGTTTGGTTAAAAACAAGATGTCTAGCTCTGAAACAGTGTTTAAGTTGAATACAAAGCTGTTTCATAGTGTGAAAATGGTAAAGAACAGAGTTTCTAAGTAAAGATTCTTCTTATAATGCATTCCCTTTTAGTCTAAAACACAATCTCTTGCCCTGAAACAGTGTTTAAGGTGAATACAAAGCTGTTTCATAGTGTGAAAAAGGTAAAGAACAGAGTTTCTAAGTAAAGATTCTTCTTATAATGCATTCCCTTTTAGTCTAAAACACAATCTCTTGCCCTGAAGCAGGGTTTAAGGTGAATACAAAGCTGTTTCATAGTGTGAAAAAGGTAAAGAACAGAGATTCAAAGTAAAGATTCTTCTCATAATGCATTCCCTTTTAGTCTAAAACACAATCTCTTGCCCTGAAACAGTGTTTAAGGTGAATACAAAGCTGTTTCATAGTGTGAAAAAGGTAAAGAACAGTTTCAAAGTAAAGATTCTTCTTATAATGCATTCCCTTTTAGTCTAAAACACAATCTCTTGCCCTGAGTGTTTAAGGTGAATATAAAGCTGTTTCATAGTGTGAAAAAGGTAAAGAACAGAGTTTCAAAGTAAGGATTCTTCTTATAATGCATTCCCTTTTAGTCTAAATCACAATCTCTTGCCCTGAAGCAGTGTTTAAGCTATTCAATTTGGTTAAAAACAATATTTCTTGCTCTGAAACGGTGTATAAGCTGATTACAATGCATAGAAACCCTGTTTCGTTCTGGTTAGAAGTGTACAAACAGAGTTGCAATTACTTTAAATGGTTAAGTTGTTCAGTTTGGTTAAAAACAATATTTCTTGCTCTGAAACTATCTATAAGCCAATTATAATGCGTGGAAACGTTGCCTCCTTGTGGGTAGAGGTGTAAAAACAGAGTTGCAATTACTTTCAAGGGTCACATTAGAACCATGTTAAAACAACTTGTTTCTCCCCTGTATAAACTCTTTTCACTTGAAATATGTGTTTTCTTAGGATATTGTAAGTTGTTCAGTTTGGTTAAAAACAATATTTCTTGCTCTGAAACGCTGTATAAGCCGATTACAATGCATAGAAACCCTGTTTCATTGTGGTGAAAGGGAGTTGCAATTACTTTAATTGGTCATATTACAAACAACTTGATCTCCCCTTGTTATAAACTCTTTTCATTTGAAATATGTCTTTTCTTAACATATTGTAAGTTATTCAGTTTGGTTAAAAACAAGATGTCTAGCTCTGAAACAGTGTTTAAGTTGAATACAAAGCTGTTTCATAGTGTGAAAATGGTAAAGAACAGTTTCTAAGTAAAGATTCTTCTTATAATGCATTCCCTTTTAGTCTAAAACACAATCTCTTGCCCTAAAGCAGTGTTTAAGTTGAATATAAAGCTGTTTCATAGTGTGAAAAAGGTAAAGAACAGAGTTTCAAAGTAAAGATTCTTCTTATAATGCATTTTCTTTTAGTCTATAACACAATCTCTTGCCCTAAAGCAGTGTTTAAGTTGAATATAAAGCTGTTTCATAGTGTGAAAAAGGTAAAGAACAGAGTTTCAAAGTAAAGATTCTTCTTATAATGCATTCCCTTTTAGTCTAAAACACAATCTCTTGCCCTGCAACAGTGTTTAAGTTGAATATAAAGCTGTTTCATAGTGTGAAAAAGGTAAAGAACAGAGTTTCAAAGTAAAGATTCTTCTCATAATGCATTCCCTTTTAGTCTAAAACACAATCTCTTGCCCTAAAGCAGTGTTTAAGTTGAATATAAAGCTGTTTCATAGTGTGAAAAAGGTAAAGAACAGAGTTTCAAAGTAAAGATTCTTCTTATAATGCATTCCCTTTTAGTCTAAAACACAATCTCTTGCCCTGAGTGTTTAAGGTGAATATAAAGCTGTTTCATAGTGTGAAAAAGTTAAAGAACAGAGTTTCAAAGTAAGCATTCTTCTTATAATGCATTCCCTTTTAGTCTAAAACACAATCTCTTGCCCTGCAACAGTGTTTAAGGTGAATACAAAGCTGTTTCATAGTGTGAAAAAGGTAAAGAACAGAGTTTCAAAGTAAAGATTCTTCTTATAATGCATTCCCTTTTAGTCTAAATCACAATCTCTTGCCCTGAAGCAGTGTTTAAGTTGAATATAAAGCTGTTTCATAGTGTGAAAAAGGTAAAGAACAGAGTTTCTAAGTAAAGATTCTTCTTATAATGCATTCCCTTTTAGTCTAAAACACAATTTCGTGCCCTGAAACAGTGTTTAAGCTATTCAATTTGGTTAAAAACAATATTTCTTGCTCTGAAACGGTGTATAAGCTGATTACAATGCATAGAAACCCTGTTTCGTTCTGGTTAGAGGTGTACAAACAGAGTTGCAATTACTTTAAATGGTTAAGTTGTTCAGTTTGGTTAAAAACAATATTTCTTGCTCTGAAACTATCTATAAGCCAATTATAATGCGTGGAAACGTTGCCTCCTTGTGGGTAGAGGTGTAAAAACAGAGTTGCAATTACTTTCAAGGGTCACATTAGAACCATGTTAAAACAACTTGTTTCTCCCCTGTATAAACTCTTTTCACTTGAAATATGTGTTTTCTTAGGATATTGTAAGTTGTTCAGTTTGGTTAAAAACAATATTTCTTGCTCTGAAACGCTGTATAAGCCGATTACAATGCATTGAAACCCTGTTTCATTTTGGTGAAAGGGAGTTGCAATTACTTTAATTGGTCATATTACAAACAACTTGATCTCCCCTTGTTATAAACTCTTTTCATTTGAAATATGTGTTTTCTTGACATATTGTAAGTTATTCAGTTTGGTTAAAAACAAGATGTCTAGCTCTGAAACAGTGTTTAAGTTGAATACAAAGCTGTTTCATAGTGTGAAAATGGTAAAGAACAGTTTCTAAGTAAAGATTCTTCTTATAATGCATTCCCTTTTAGTCTAAAACACAATCTCTTGCCCTGAAACATGTTTAAGGTGAATACAAAGCTGTTTCATAGTGTGAAAAAGGTAAAGAACAGAGTTTCTAAGTAAAGATTCTTCTTATAATGCATTCCCTTTTAGTCTAAAACACAATCTCTTGCCCTGAAGCAGGGTTTAAGGTGAATTCACAGCTGTTTCATAGTCTGAAAAAGGTAAAGAACAGAGATTCAAAGTAAAGATTCTTCTCATAATGCATTCCCTTTTAGTCTAAAACACAATCTCTTGCCCTGCAACAGTGTTTAAGGTGAATACAAAGCTGTTTCATAGTGTGAAAAAGGTAAAGAACAGAATTTCTAAGTAAAGATTCTTCTTATAATGCATTCCCTTTTAGTCTAAAACACAATTTCGTTCCCTGAAACAGTGTTTAAGCTATTCAATTTGGTTAAAAACAATATTTCTTGCTCTGAAACGGTGTATAAGCTGATTACAATGCATAGAAACCCTGTTTCGTTCTGGTTAGAGGTGTACAAACAGAGTTGCAATTACTTTAAATGGTTAAGTTGTTCAGTTTGGTTAAAAACAATATTTCTTGCTCTGAAACTATCTATAAGCCAATTATTATGCGTGGAAACGTTGCCTCCTTGTGGGTAGAGGTGTAAAAACAGAGTTGCAATTACTTTCAAGGGTCACATTAGAACCATGTTAAAACAACTTGTTTCTCCCCTGTATAAACTCTTTTCACTTGAAATATGTGTTTTCTTAGGATATTGTAAGTTGTTCAGTTTGGTTAAAAACAATATTTCTTGCTCTGAAACGCTGTATAAGCCGATTACAATGCATAGAAACCCTGTTTCATTGTGGTGAAAGGGAGTTGCAATTACTTTAATTGGTCATATTAGAAACAACTTGATCTCCCCTTGTTATAAACTCTTTTCATTTGAAATATGTGTTTTCTTAACATATTGTAAGTTATTCAGTTTGGTTAAAAACAAGATGTCTAGCTCTGAAACAGTGTTTAAGTTGAATACAAAGCTGTTTCATAGTGTGAAAATGGTAAAGAACAGAGTTTCTAAGTAAAGATTCTTCTTATAATGCATTCCCTTTTAGTCTAAAACACAATCTCTTGCCCTGAAACAGTGTTTAAGGTGAATACAAAGCTGTTTCATAGTGTGAAAAAGGTAAAGAACAGAGTTTCTAAGTAAAGATTCTTCTTATAATGCATTCCCTTTTAGTCTAAAACACAATCTCTTGCCCTGAAGCAGGGTTTAAGGTGAATACAAAGCTGTTTCATAGTGTGAAAAAGGTAAAGAACAGAGATTCAAAGTAAAGATTCTTCTCATAATGCATTCCCTTTTAGTCTAAAACACAATCTCTTGCCCTGAAACAGTGTTTAAGGTGAATACAAAGCTGTTTCATAGTGTGAAAAAGGTAAAGAACAGTTTCAAAGTAAAGATTCTTCTTATAATGCATTCCCTTTTAGTCTAAAACACAATCTCTTGCCCTGAGTGTTTAAGGTGAATATAAAGCTGTTTCATAGTGTGAAAAAGGTAAAGAACAGAGTTTCAAAGTAAGGATTCTTCTTATAATGCATTCCCTTTTAGTCTAAATCACAATCTCTTGCCCTGAAGCAGTGTTTAAGCTATTCAATTTGGTTAAAAACAATATTTCTTGCTCTGAAACGGTGTATAAGCTGATTACAATGCATAGAAACCCTGTTTCGTTCTGGTTAGAAGTGTACAAACAGAGTTGCAATTACTTTAAATGGTTAAGTTGTTCAGTTTGGTTAAAAACAATATTTCTTGCTCTGAAACTATCTATAAGCCAATTATAATGCGTGGAAACGTTGCCTCCTTGTGGGTAGAGGTGTAAAAACAGAGTTGCAATTACTTTCAAGGGTCACATTAGAACCATGTTAAAACAACTTGTTTCTCCCCTGTATAAACTCTTTTCACTTGAAATATGTGTTTTCTTAGGATATTGTAAGTTGTTCAGTTTGGTTAAAAACAATATTTCTTGCTCTGAAACGCTGTATAAGCCGATTACAATGCATAGAAACCCTGTTTCATTGTGGTGAAAGGGAGTTGCAATTACTTTAATTGGTCATATTACAAACAACTTGATCTCCCCTTGTTATAAACTCTTTTCATTTGAAATATGTCTTTTCTTAACATATTGTAAGTTATTCAGTTTGGTTAAAAACAAGATGTCTAGCTCTGAAACAGTGTTTAAGTTGAATACAAAGCTGTTTCATAGTGTGAAAATGGTAAAGAACAGTTTCTAAGTAAAGATTCTTCTTATAATGCATTCCCTTTTAGTCTAAAACACAATCTCTTGCCCTGAAACAGTGTTTAAGGTGAATACAAAGCTGTTTCATAGTGTGAAAAAGGTAAAGAACAGAGTTTCTAAGTAAAGATTCTTCTTATAATGCATTCCCTTTTAGTCTAAAACACAATCTCTTGCCCTAAAGCAGTGTTTAAGTTGAATATAAAGCTGTTTCATAGTGTGAAAAAGGTAAAGAACAGAGTTTCAAAGTAAAGATTCTTCTTATAATGCATTCCCTTTTAGTCTAAAACACAATCTCTTGCCCTGAAACATTGTTTAAGGTGAATACAAAGCTGTTTCATAGTGTGAAAAAGGTAAAGAACAGAGTTTCTAACTAAAGATTCTTATTATAATGCATTCCCTTTTAGTCTAAAACACAATCTCTTGCTCTGAAGCAGTGTTTAAGGTGAATACAAAGCTGTTTCATAGTGTGAAAAAGGTAAAGAACAGAGCTTCAAAGTAAAGATTCTTCTCATAATGCATTCCCTTTTAGTCTAAAACACAATCTCTTGCCCTGAAACAGTGTTTAAGGTGAATACAAAGCTGTTTCATAGTGTGAAAAAGGTAAAGAACAGAGTTTCAAAGTAAAGATTCTTCTCATAATGCATTCCCTTTTAGTCTAAAACACAATCTCTTGCCCTGAGTGTTTAAGGTGAATATAAAGCTGTTTCATAGTGTGAAAAAGGTAAAGAACAGAGTTTCAAAGTAAGGATTCTTCTTATAATGCATTCCCTTTTAGTCTAAAACACAATCTCTTGCCCTGCAACAGTGTTTAAGGTGAATACAAAGCTGTTTCATAGTGTGAAAAAGGTAAAGAACAGTTTCAAAGTAAAGATTCTTCTTAAAATGCATTCCCTTTTAGTCTAAATCACAATCTCTTGCCCTGAAGCAGTGTTTAAGTTGAATATAAAGCTGTTTCATAGTGTGAAAAAGGTAAAGAACAGAGTTTCAAAGTAAAGATTCTTCTTATAATGCATTCCCTTTTAGTCTAAAACACAATCTCTTCCCCTGAGTGTTTAAGGTGAATATAAAGCTGTTTCATAGTGTGAAAAAGTTAAAGAACAGAGTTTCAAAGTAAGGATTTTTCGTATAATGCATTCCCTTTTAGTCTAAAACACAATCTCTTGCCCTGCAACAGTGTTTAACGTGAATACAAAGCTGTTTCATAGTGTGAAAAAGGTAAATAACAGAGTTTCAAAGTAAAGATTCTTCTTATAATGCATTCCCTTTTAGTCTAAATCACAATCTCTTGCCCTGAAGCAGTGTTTAAGTTGAATATAAAGCTGTTTCATAGTGTGAAAAAGGTAAAGAACAGAGTTTCAAAGTAAAGATTCTTCTCATAATGCATTCCCTTTTAGTCTAAAACACAATCTCTTGCCCTAAAACAGTGTTTAAGTTGAATATAAAGCTGTTTCATAGTGTGAAAAAGGTAAAGAACAGAGTTTCAAAGTAAAGATTCTTCTTATAATGCATTCCCTTTTAGTCTAAAACACAATCTCTTGCCCTAAAGCAGTGTTTAAGTTGAATATAAAGCTGTTTCATAGTGTGAAAAAGGTAAAGAACAGAGTTTCAAAGTAAAGATTCTTCTCATAATGCATTCCCTTTTAGTCTAAAACACAATCTCTTGCCCTGAGTGTTTAAGGTGAATATAAAGCTGTTTCATAGTGTGAAAAAGTTAAAGAACAGAGTTTCAAAGTAAGGATTCTTCTTATAATGCATTCCCTTTTAGTCTAAAACACAATCTCTTGCCCTGCAACAGTGTTTAACGTGAATACAAAGCTGTTTCATAGTGTGAAAAAGGTAAATAACAGAGTTTCAAAGTAAAGATTCTTCTTATAATGCATTCCCTTTTAGTCTAAATCACAATCTCTTGCCCTGAAGCAGTGTTTAAGTTGAATATAAAGCTGTTTCATAGTGTGAAAAAGGTAAAGAACAGAGTTTCAAAGTAAAGATTCTTCTCATAATGCATTCCCTTTTAGTCTAAAACACAATCTCTTGCCCTAAAGCAGTGTTTAAGTTGAATATATAGCTGTTTCATAGTGTGAAAAAGGTAAAGAACAGAGTTTCAAAGTAAAGATTCTTCTTATAATGCATTCCCTTTTAGTCTAAATCACAATCTCTTGCCCTGAAGCAGTGTTTAAGTTGAATATAAAGCTGTTTCATAGTGTGAAAAATGTAAAGAACAGAGTTTCAAAGTAAAGATTCTTCTCATAATGCATTCCCTTTTAGTCTAAAACACAATCTCTTGCCCTGAAACAGTGTTTAAGGTGAATACAAAGCTGTTTCATAGTGTGAAAAAGGTAAAGAACAGTTTCAAAGTAAAGATTCTTCTTATAATGCATTCCCTTTTAGTCTAAAACACAATCTCTTGCCCTGAGTGTTTAAGGTGAATATAAAGCTGTTTCATAGTGTGAAAAAGGTAAAGAACAGAGTTTCAAAGTAAGGATTCTTCTTATAATGCATTCCCTTTTAGTCTAAATCACAATCTCTTGCCCTGAAGCAGTGTTTAAGCTATTCAATTTGGTTAAAAACAATATTTCTTGCTCTGAAACGGTGTATAAGCTGATTACAATGCATAGAAACCCTGTTTCGTTCTGGTTAGAAGTGTACAAACAGAGTTGCAATTACTTTAAATGGTTAAGTTGTTCAGTTTGGTTAAAAACAATATTTCTTGCTCTGAAACTATCTATAAGCCAATTATAATGCGTGGAAACGTTGCCTCCTTGTGGGTAGAGGTGTAAAAACAGAGTTGCAATTACTTTCAAGGGTCACATTAGAACCATGTTAAAACAACTTGTTTCTCCCCTGTATAAACTCTTTTCACTTGAAATATGTGTTTTCTTAGGATATTGTAAGTTGTTCAGTTTGGTTAAAAACAATATTTCTTGCTCTGAAACGCTGTATAAGCCGATTACAATGCATAGAAACCCTGTTTCATTGTGGTGAAAGGGAGTTGCAATTACTTTAATTGGTCATATTACAAACAACTTGATCTCCCCTTGTTATAAACTCTTTTCATTTGAAATATGTCTTTTCTTAACATATTGTAAGTTATTCAGTTTGGTTAAAAACAAGATGTCTAGCTCTGAAACAGTGTTTAAGTTGAATACAAAGCTGTTTCATAGTGTGAAAATGGTAAAGAACAGTTTCTAAGTAAAGATTCTTCTTATAATGCATTCCCTTTTAGTCTAAAACACAATCTCTTGCCCTGAAACAGTGTTTAAGGTGAATACAAAGCTGTTTCATAGTGTGAAAAAGGTAAAGAACAGAGTTTCTAAGTAAAGATTCTTCTTATAATGCATTCCCTTTTAGTCTAAAACACAATCTCTTGCCCTAAAGCAGTGTTTAAGTTGAATATAAAGCTGTTTCATAGTGTGAAAAAGGTAAAGAACAGAGTTTCAAAGTAAAGATTCTTCTTATAATGCATTCCCTTTTAGTCTAAAACACAATCTCTTGCCCTGAAACATTGTTTAAGGTGAATACAAAGCTGTTTCATAGTGTGAAAAAGGTAAAGAACAGAGTTTCTAACTAAAGATTCTTATTATAATGCATTCCCTTTTAGTCTAAAACACAATCTCTTGCTCTGAAGCAGTGTTTAAGGTGAATACAAAGCTGTTTCATAGTGTGAAAAAGGTAAAGAACAGAGTTTCAAAGTAAAGATTCTTCTTATAATGCATTCCCTTTTAGTCTAAAACACAATCTCTTGCCCTGAAACATTGTTTAAGGTGAATACAAAGCTGTTTCATAGTGTGAAAAAGGTAAAGAACAGAGTTTCTAACTAAAGATTCTTATTATAATGCATTCCCTTTTAGTCTAAAACACAATCTCTTGCTCTGAAGCAGTGTTTAAGGTGAATACAAAGCTGTTTCATAGTGTGAAAAAGGTAAAGAACAGAGCTTCAAAGTAAAGATTCTTCTCATAATGCATTCCCTTTTAGTCTAAAACACAATCTCTTGCCCTGAAACAGTGTTTAAGGTGAATACAAAGCTGTTTCATAGTGTGAAAAAGGTAAAGAACAGAGTTTCAAAGTAAAGATTCTTCTCATAATGCATTCCCTTTTAGTCTAAAACACAATCTCTTGCCCTGAGTGTTTAAGGTGAATATAAAGCTGTTTCATAGTGTGAAAAAGGTAAAGAACAGAGTTTCAAAGTAAGGATTCTTCTTATAATGCATTCCCTTTTAGTCTAAAACACAATCTCTTGCCCTGCAACAGTGTTTAAGGTGAATACAAAGCTGTTTCATAGTGTGAAAAAGGTAAAGAACAGTTTCAAAGTAAAGATTCTTCTTAAAATGCATTCCCTTTTAGTCTAAATCACAATCTCTTGCCCTGAAGCAGTGTTTAAGTTGAATATAAAGCTGTTTCATAGTGTGAAAAAGGTAAAGAACAGAGTTTCAAAGTAAAGATTCTTCTTATAATGCATTCCCTTTTAGTCTAAAACACAATCTCTTCCCCTGAGTGTTTAAGGTGAATATAAAGCTGTTTCATAGTGTGAAAAAGTTAAAGAACAGAGTTTCAAAGTAAGGATTTTTCGTATAATGCATTCCCTTTTAGTCTAAAACACAATCTCTTGCCCTGCAACAGTGTTTAACGTGAATACAAAGCTGTTTCATAGTGTGAAAAAGGTAAATAACAGAGTTTCAAAGTAAAGATTCTTCTTATAATGCATTCCCTTTTAGTCTAAATCACAATCTCTTGCCCTGAAGCAGTGTTTAAGTTGAATATAAAGCTGTTTCATAGTGTGAAAAAGGTAAAGAACAGAGTTTCAAAGTAAAGATTCTTCTCATAATGCATTCCCTTTTAGTCTAAAACACAATCTCTTGCCCTAAAACAGTGTTTAAGTTGAATATAAAGCTGTTTCATAGTGTGAAAAAGGTAAAGAACAGAGTTTCAAAGTAAAGATTCTTCTTATAATGCATTCCCTTTTAGTCTAAAACACAATCTCTTGCCCTAAAGCAGTGTTTAAGTTGAATATAAAGCTGTTTCATAGTGTGAAAAAGGTAAAGAACAGAGTTTCAAAGTAAAGATTCTTCTCATAATGCATTCCCTTTTAGTCTAAAACACAATCTCTTGCCCTGAGTGTTTAAGGTGAATATAAAGCTGTTTCATAGTGTGAAAAAGTTAAAGAACAGAGTTTCAAAGTAAGGATTCTTCTTATAATGCATTCCCTTTTAGTCTAAAACACAATCTCTTGCCCTGCAACAGTGTTTAACGTGAATACAAAGCTGTTTCATAGTGTGAAAAAGGTAAATAACAGAGTTTCAAAGTAAAGATTCTTCTTATAATGCATTCCCTTTTAGTCTAAATCACAATCTCTTGCCCTGAAGCAGTGTTTAAGTTGAATATAAAGCTGTTTCATAGTGTGAAAAAGGTAAAGAACAGAGTTTCAAAGTAAAGATTCTTCTCATAATGCATTCCCTTTTAGTCTAAAACACAATCTCTTGCCCTAAAGCAGTGTTTAAGTTGAATATATAGCTGTTTCATAGTGTGAAAAAGGTAAAGAACAGAGTTTCAAAGTAAAGATTCTTCTTATAATGCATTCCCTTTTAGTCTAAATCACAATCTCTTGCCCTGAAGCAGTGTTTAAGTTGAATATAAAGCTGTTTCATAGTGTGAAAAATGTAAAGAACAGAGTTTCAAAGTAAAGATTCTTCTCATAATGCATTCCCTTTTAGTCTAAAACACAATCTCTTGCCCTGAAACAGTGTTTAAGGTGAATACAAAGCTGTTTCATAGTGTGAAAAAGGTAAAGAACAGTTTCAAAGTAAAGATTCTTCTTATAATGCATTCCCTTTTAGTCTAAAACACAATCTCTTGCCCTGAGTGTTTAAGGTGAATATAAAGCTGTTTCATAGTGTGAAAAAGGTAAAGAACAGAGTTTCAAAGTAAGGATTCTTCTTATAATGCATTCCCTTTTAGTCTAAATCACAATCTCTTGCCCTGAAGCAGTGTTTAAGCTATTCAATTTGGTTAAAAACAATATTTCTTGCTCTGAAACGGTGTATAAGCTGATTACAATGCATAGAAACCCTGTTTCGTTCTGGTTAGAAGTGTACAAACAGAGTTGCAATTACTTTAAATGGTTAAGTTGTTCAGTTTGGTTAAAAACAATATTTCTTGCTCTGAAACTATCTATAAGCCAATTATAATGCGTGGAAACGTTGCCTCCTTGTGGGTAGAGGTGTAAAAACAGAGTTGCAATTACTTTCAAGGGTCACATTAGAACCATGTTAAAACAACTTGTTTCTCCCCTGTATAAACTCTTTTCACTTGAAATATGTGTTTTCTTAGGATATTGTAAGTTGTTCAGTTTGGTTAAAAACAATATTTCTTGCTCTGAAACGCTGTATAAGCCGATTACAATGCATAGAAACCCTGTTTCATTGTGGTGAAAGGGAGTTGCAATTACTTTAATTGGTCATATTACAAACAACTTGATCTCCCCTTGTTATAAACTCTTTTCATTTGAAATATGTCTTTTCTTAACATATTGTAAGTTATTCAGTTTGGTTAAAAACAAGATGTCTAGCTCTGAAACAGTGTTTAAGTTGAATACAAAGCTGTTTCATAGTGTGAAAATGGTAAAGAACAGTTTCTAAGTAAAGATTCTTCTTATAATGCATTCCCTTTTAGTCTAAAACACAATCTCTTGCCCTGAAACAGTGTTTAAGGTGAATACAAAGCTGTTTCATAGTGTGAAAAAGGTAAAGAACAGAGTTTCTAAGTAAAGATTCTTCTTATAATGCATTCCCTTTTAGTCTAAAACACAATCTCTTGCCCTAAAGCAGTGTTTAAGTTGAATATAAAGCTGTTTCATAGTGTGAAAAAGGTAAAGAACAGAGTTTCAAAGTAAAGATTCTTCTTATAATGCATTCCCTTTTAGTCTAAAACACAATCTCTTGCCCTGAAACATTGTTTAAGGTGAATACAAAGCTGTTTCATAGTGTGAAAAAGGTAAAGAACAGAGTTTCTAACTAAAGATTCTTATTATAATGCATTCCCTTTTAGTCTAAAACACAATCTCTTGCTCTGAAGCAGTGTTTAAGGTGAATACAAAGCTGTTTCATAGTGTGAAAAAGGTAAAGAACAGAGCTTCAAAGTAAAGATTCTTCTCATAATGCATTCCCTTTTAGTCTAAAACACAATCTCTTGCCCTGAAACAGTGTTTAAGGTGAATACAAAGCTGTTTCATAGTGTGAAAAAGGTAAAGAACAGAGTTTCAAAGTAAAGATTCTTCTCATAATGCATTCCCTTTTAGTCTAAAACACAATCTCTTGCCCTGAGTGTTTAAGGTGAATATAAAGCTGTTTCATAGTGTGAAAAAGGTAAAGAACAGAGTTTCAAAGTAAGGATTCTTCTTATAATGCATTCCCTTTTAGTCTAAAACACAATCTCTTGCCCTGCAACAGTGTTTAAGGTGAATACAAAGCTGTTTCATAGTGTGAAAAAGGTAAAGAACAGTTTCAAAGTAAAGATTCTTCTTAAAATGCATTCCCTTTTAGTCTAAATCACAATCTCTTGCCCTGAAGCAGTGTTTAAGTTGAATATAAAGCTGTTTCATAGTGTGAAAAAGGTAAAGAACAGAGTTTCAAAGTAAAGATTCTTCTTATAATGCATTCCCTTTTAGTCTAAAACACAATCTCTTCCCCTGAGTGTTTAAGGTGAATATAAAGCTGTTTCATAGTGTGAAAAAGTTAAAGAACAGAGTTTCAAAGTAAGGATTTTTCGTATAATGCATTCCCTTTTAGTCTAAAACACAATCTCTTGCCCTGCAACAGTGTTTAACGTGAATACAAAGCTGTTTCATAGTGTGAAAAAGGTAAATAACAGAGTTTCAAAGTAAAGATTCTTCTTATAATGCATTCCCTTTTAGTCTAAATCACAATCTCTTGCCCTGAAGCAGTGTTTAAGTTGAATATAAAGCTGTTTCATAGTGTGAAAAAGGTAAAGAACAGAGTTTCAAAGTAAAGATTCTTCTCATAATGCATTCCCTTTTAGTCTAAAACACAATCTCTTGCCCTAAAACAGTGTTTAAGTTGAATATAAAGCTGTTTCATAGTGTGAAAAAGGTAAAGAACAGAGTTTCAAAGTAAGGATTCTTCTTATAATGCATTCCCTTTTAGTCTAAAACACAATCTCTTGCCCTGCAACAGTGTTTAAGGTGAATACAAAGCTGTTTCATAGTGTGAAAAAGGTAAAGAACAGTTTCAAAGTAAAGATTCTTCTTAAAATGCATTCCCTTTTAGTCTAAATCACAATCTCTTGCCCTGAAGCAGTGTTTAAGTTGAATATAAAGCTGTTTCATAGTGTGAAAAAGGTAAAGAACAGAGTTTCAAAGTAAAGATTCTTCTTATAATGCATTCCCTTTTAGTCTAAAACACAATCTCTTCCCCTGAGTGTTTAAGGTGAATATAAAGCTGTTTCATAGTGTGAAAAAGTTAAAGAACAGAGTTTCAAAGTAAGGATTTTTCGTATAATGCATTCCCTTTTAGTCTAAAACACAATCTCTTGCCCTGCAACAGTGTTTAACGTGAATACAAAGCTGTTTCATAGTGTGAAAAAGGTAAATAACAGAGTTTCAAAGTAAAGATTCTTCTTATAATGCATTCCCTTTTAGTCTAAATCACAATCTCTTGCCCTGAAGCAGTGTTTAAGTTGAATATAAAGCTGTTTCATAGTGTGAAAAAGGTAAAGAACAGAGTTTCAAAGTAAAGATTCTTCTCATAATGCATTCCCTTTTAGTCTAAAACACAATCTCTTGCCCTAAAACAGTGTTTAAGTTGAATATAAAGCTGTTTCATAGTGTGAAAAAGGTAAAGAACAGAGTTTCAAAGTAAAGATTCTTCTTATAATGCATTCCCTTTTAGTCTAAAACACAATCTCTTGCCCTAAAGCAGTGTTTAAGTTGAATATAAAGCTGTTTCATAGTGTGAAAAAGGTAAAGAACAGAGTTTCAAAGTAAAGATTCTTCTCATAATGCATTCCCTTTTAGTCTAAAACACAATCTCTTGCCCTGAGTGTTTAAGGTGAATATAAAGCTGTTTCATAGTGTGAAAAAGTTAAAGAACAGAGTTTCAAAGTAAGGATTCTTCTTATAATGCATTCCCTTTTAGTCTAAAACACAATCTCTTGCCCTGCAACAGTGTTTAACGTGAATACAAAGCTGTTTCATAGTGTGAAAAAGGTAAATAACAGAGTTTCAAAGTAAAGATTCTTCTTATAATGCATTCCCTTTTAGTCTAAAACACAATCTCTTGCCCTAAAGCAGTGTTTAAGTTGAATATATAGCTGTTTCATAGTGTGAAAAAGGTAAAGAACAGAGTTTCAAAGTAAAGATTCTTCTTATAATGCATTCCCTTTTAGTATAAATCACAATCTCTTGCCCTGAAGCAGTGTTTAAGTTGAATATAAAGCTGTTTCATAGTGTGAAAAATGTAAAGAACAGAGTTTCAAAGTAAAGATTCTTCTCATAATGCATTCCCTTTTAGTCTAAAACACAATCTCTTGCCCTGAAACAGTGTTTAAGGTGAATACAAAGCTGTTTCATAGTGTGAAAAAGGTAAAGAACAGTTTCAAAGTAAAGATTCTTCTTATAATGCATTCCCTTTTAGTCTAAAACACAATCTCTTGCCCTGAGTGTTTAAGGTGAATATAAAGCTGTTTCATAGTGTGAAAAAGGTAAAGAACAGAGTTTCAAAGTAAGGATTCTTCTTATAATGCATTCCCTTTTAGTCTAAATCACAATCTCTTGCCCTGAAGCAGTGTTTAAGCTATTCAATTTGGTTAAAAACAATATTTCTTGCTCTGAAACGGTGTATAAGCTGATTACAATGCATAGAAACCCTGTTTCGTTCTGGTTAGAAGTGTACAAACAGAGTTGCAATTACTTTAAATGGTTAAGTTGTTCAGTTTGGTTAAAAACAATATTTCTTGCTCTGAAACTATCTATAAGCCAATTATAATGCGTGGAAACGTTGCCTCCTTGTGGGTAGAGGTGTAAAAACAGAGTTGCAATTACTTTCAAGGGTCACATTAGAACCATGTTAAAACAACTTGTTTCTCCCCTGTATAAACTCTTTTCACTTGAAATATGTGTTTTCTTAGGATATTGTAAGTTGTTCAGTTTGGTTAAAAACAATATTTCTTGCTCTGAAACGCTGTATAAGCCGATTACAATGCATAGAAACCCTGTTTCATTGTGGTGAAAGGGAGTTGCAATTACTTTAATTGGTCATATTACAAACAACTTGATCTCCCCTTGTTATAAACTCTTTTCATTTGAAATATGTCTTTTCTTAACATATTGTAAGTTATTCAGTTTGGTTAAAAACAAGATGTCTAGCTCTGAAACAGTGTTTAAGTTGAATACAAAGCTGTTTCATAGTGTGAAAATGGTAAAGAACAGTTTCTAAGTAAAGATTCTTCTTATAATGCATTCCCTTTTAGTCTAAAACACAATCTCTTGCCCTGAAACAGTGTTTAAGGTGAATACAAAGCTGTTTCATAGTGTGAAAAAGGTAAAGAACAGAGTTTCTAAGTAAAGATTCTTCTTATAATGCATTCCCTTTTAGTCTAAAACACAATCTCTTGCCCTAAAGCAGTGTTTAAGTTGAATATAAAGCTGTTTCATAGTGTGAAAAAGGTAAAGAACAGAGTTTCAAAGTAAAGATTCTTCTTATAATGCATTCCCTTTTAGTCTAAAACACAATCTCTTGCCCTGAAACATTGTTTAAGGTGAATACAAAGCTGTTTCATAGTGTGAAAAAGGTAAAGAACAGAGTTTCTAACTAAAGATTCTTATTATAATGCATTCCCTTTTAGTCTAAAACACAATCTCTTGCTCTGAAGCAGTGTTTAAGGTGAATACAAAGCTGTTTCATAGTGTGAAAAAGGTAAAGAACAGAGCTTCAAAGTAAAGATTCTTCTCATAATGCATTCCCTTTTAGTCTAAAACACAATCTCTTGCCCTGAAACAGTGTTTAAGGTGAATACAAAGCTGTTTCATAGTGTGAAAAAGGTAAAGAACAGAGTTTCAAAGTAAAGATTCTTCTCATAATGCATTCCCTTTTAGTCTAAAACACAATCTCTTGCCCTGAGTGTTTAAGGTGAATATAAAGCTGTTTCATAGTGTGAAAAAGGTAAAGAACAGAGTTTCAAAGTAAGGATTCTTCTTATAATGCATTCCCTTTTAGTCTAAAACACAATCTCTTGCCCTGCAACAGTGTTTAAGGTGAATACAAAGCTGTTTCATAGTGTGAAAAAGGTAAAGAACAGTTTCAAAGTAAAGATTCTTCTTAAAATGCATTCCCTTTTAGTCTAAATCACAATCTCTTGCCCTGAAGCAGTGTTTAAGTTGAATATAAAGCTGTTTCATAGTGTGAAAAAGGTAAAGAACAGAGTTTCAAAGTAAAGATTCTTCTTATAATGCATTCCCTTTTAGTCTAAAACACAATCTCTTCCCCTGAGTGTTTAAGGTGAATATAAAGCTGTTTCATAGTGTGAAAAAGTTAAAGAACAGAGTTTCAAAGTAAGGATTTTTCGTATAATGCATTCCCTTTTAGTCTAAAACACAATCTCTTGCCCTGCAACAGTGTTTAACGTGAATACAAAGCTGTTTCATAGTGTGAAAAAGGTAAATAACAGAGTTTCAAAGTAAAGATTCTTCTTATAATGCATTCCCTTTTAGTCTAAATCACAATCTCTTGCCCTGAAGCAGTGTTTAAGTTGAATATAAAGCTGTTTCATAGTGTGAAAAAGGTAAAGAACAGAGTTTCAAAGTAAAGATTCTTCTCATAATGCATTCCCTTTTAGTCTAAAACACAATCTCTTGCCCTAAAACAGTGTTTAAGTTGAATATAAAGCTGTTTCATAGTGTGAAAAAGGTAAAGAACAGAGTTTCAAAGTAAAGATTCTTCTTATAATGCATTCCCTTTTAGTCTAAAACACAATCTCTTGCCCTAAAGCAGTGTTTAAGTTGAATATAAAGCTGTTTCATAGTGTGAAAAAGGTAAAGAACAGAGTTTCAAAGTAAAGATTCTTCTCATAATGCATTCCCTTTTAGTCTAAAACACAATCTCTTGCCCTGAGTGTTTAAGGTGAATATAAAGCTGTTTCATAGTGTGAAAAAGTTAAAGAACAGAGTTTCAAAGTAAGGATTCTTCTTATAATGCATTCCCTTTTAGTCTAAAACACAATCTCTTGCCCTGCAACAGTGTTTAACGTGAATACAAAGCTGTTTCATAGTGTGAAAAAGGTAAATAACAGAGTTTCAAAGTAAAGATTCTTCTTATAATGCATTCCCTTTTAGTCTAAATCACAATCTCTTGCCCTGAAGCAGTGTTTAAGTTGAATATAAAGCTGTTTCATAGTGTGAAAAAGGTAAAGAACAGAGTTTCAAAGTAAAGATTCTTCTCATAATGCATTCCCTTTTAGTCTAAAACACAATCTCTTGCCCTAAAGCAGTGTTTAAGTTGAATATATAGCTGTTTCATAGTGTGAAAAAGGTAAAGAACAGAGTTTCAAAGTAAAGATTCTTCTTATAATGCATTCCCTTTTAGTCTAAATCACAATCTCTTGCCCTGAAGCAGTGTTTAAGTTGAATATAAAGCTGTTTCATAGTGTGAAAAATGTAAAGAACAGAGTTTCAAAGTAAAGATTCTTCTCATAATGCATTCCCTTTTAGTCTAAAACACAATCTCTTGCCCTGAAACAGTGTTTAAGTTGAATATAAAGCTGTTTCATAGTGTGAAAAAGGTAAAGAACAGAGTTTCAAAGTAAAGATTCTTCTCATAATGCATTCCCTTTTAGTCTAAAACACAATCTCTTGCCCTAAAGCAGTGTTTAAGTTGAATATATAGCTGTTTCATAGTGTGAAAAAGGTAAAGAACAGAGTTTCAAAGTAAAGATTCTTCTTATAATGCATTCCCTTTTAGTCTAAATCACAATCTCTTGCCCTGAAGCAGTGTTTAAGTTGAATATAAAGCTGTTTCATAGTGTGAAAAATGTAAAGAACAGAGTTTCAAAGTAAAGATTCTTCTCATAATGCATTCCCTTTTAGTCTAAAACACAATCTCTTGCCCTGAAACAGTGTTTAAGGTGAATACAAAGCTGTTTCATAGTGTGAAAAAGGTAAAGAACAGTTTCAAAGTAAAGATTCTTCTTATAATGCATTCCCTTTTAGTCTAAAACACAATCTCTTGCCCTGAGTGTTTAAGGTGAATATAAAGCTGTTTCATAGTGTGAAAAAGGTAAAGAACAGAGTTTCAAAGTAAGGATTCTTCTTATAATGCATTCCCTTTTAGTCTAAATCACAATCTCTTGCCCTGAAGCAGTGTTTAAGCTATTCAATTTGGTTAAAAACAATATTTCTTGCTCTGAAACGGTGTATAAGCTGATTACAATGCATAGAAACCCTGTTTCGTTCTGGTTAGAAGTGTACAAACAGAGTTGCAATTACTTTAAATGGTTAAGTTGTTCAGTTTGGTTAAAAACAATATTTCTTGCTCTGAAACTATCTATAAGCCAATTATAATGCGTGGAAACGTTGCCTCCTTGTGGGTAGAGGTGTAAAAACAGAGTTGCAATTACTTTCAAGGGTCACATTAGAACCATGTTAAAACAACTTGTTTCTCCCCTGTATAAACTCTTTTCACTTGAAATATGTGTTTTCTTAGGATATTGTAAGTTGTTCAGTTTGGTTAAAAACAATATTTCTTGCTCTGAAACGCTGTATAAGCCGATTACAATGCATAGAAACCCTGTTTCATTGTGGTGAAAGGGAGTTGCAATTACTTTAATTGGTCATATTACAAACAACTTGATCTCCCCTTGTTATAAACTCTTTTCATTTGAAATATGTCTTTTCTTAACATATTGTAAGTTATTCAGTTTGGTTAAAAACAAGATGTCTAGCTCTGAAACAGTGTTTAAGTTGAATACAAAGCTGTTTCATAGTGTGAAAATGGTAAAGAACAGTTTCTAAGTAAAGATTCTTCTTATAATGCATTCCCTTTTAGTCTAAAACACAATCTCTTGCCCTGAAACAGTGTTTAAGGTGAATACAAAGCTGTTTCATAGTGTGAAAAAGGTAAAGAACAGAGTTTCTAAGTAAAGATTCTTCTTATAATGCATTCCCTTTTAGTCTAAAACACAATCTCTTGCCCTAAAGCAGTGTTTAAGTTGAATATAAAGCTGTTTCATAGTGTGAAAAAGGTAAAGAACAGAGTTTCAAAGTAAAGATTCTTCTTATAATGCATTCCCTTTTAGTCTAAAACACAATCTCTTGCCCTGAAACATTGTTTAAGGTGAATACAAAGCTGTTTCATAGTGTGAAAAAGGTAAAGAACAGAGTTTCTAACTAAAGATTCTTATTATAATGCATTCCCTTTTAGTCTAAAACACAATCTCTTGCTCTGAAGCAGTGTTTAAGGTGAATACAAAGCTGTTTCATAGTGTGAAAAAGGTAAAGAACAGAGTTTCAAAGTAAAGATTCTTCTTATAATGCATTCCCTTTTAGTCTAAAACACAATCTCTTGCCCTGAAACATTGTTTAAGGTGAATACAAAGCTGTTTCATAGTGTGAAAAAGGTAAAGAACAGAGTTTCTAACTAAAGATTCTTATTATAATGCATTCCCTTTTAGTCTAAAACACAATCTCTTGCTCTGAAGCAGTGTTTAAGGTGAATACAAAGCTGTTTCATAGTGTGAAAAAGGTAAAGAACAGAGCTTCAAAGTAAAGATTCTTCTCATAATGCATTCCCTTTTAGTCTAAAACACAATCTCTTGCCCTGAAACAGTGTTTAAGGTGAATACAAAGCTGTTTCATAGTGTGAAAAAGGTAAAGAACAGAGTTTCAAAGTAAAGATTCTTCTCATAATGCATTCCCTTTTAGTCTAAAACACAATCTCTTGCCCTGAGTGTTTAAGGTGAATATAAAGCTGTTTCATAGTGTGAAAAAGGTAAAGAACAGAGTTTCAAAGTAAGGATTCTTCTTATAATGCATTCCCTTTTAGTCTAAAACACAATCTCTTGCCCTGCAACAGTGTTTAAGGTGAATACAAAGCTGTTTCATAGTGTGAAAAAGGTAAAGAACAGTTTCAAAGTAAAGATTCTTCTTAAAATGCATTCCCTTTTAGTCTAAATCACAATCTCTTGCCCTGAAGCAGTGTTTAAGTTGAATATAAAGCTGTTTCATAGTGTGAAAAAGGTAAAGAACAGAGTTTCAAAGTAAAGATTCTTCTTATAATGCATTCCCTTTTAGTCTAAAACACAATCTCTTCCCCTGAGTGTTTAAGGTGAATATAAAGCTGTTTCATAGTGTGAAAAAGTTAAAGAACAGAGTTTCAAAGTAAGGATTTTTCGTATAATGCATTCCCTTTTAGTCTAAAACACAATCTCTTGCCCTGCAACAGTGTTTAACGTGAATACAAAGCTGTTTCATAGTGTGAAAAAGGTAAATAACAGAGTTTCAAAGTAAAGATTCTTCTTATAATGCATTCCCTTTTAGTCTAAATCACAATCTCTTGCCCTGAAGCAGTGTTTAAGTTGAATATAAAGCTGTTTCATAGTGTGAAAAAGGTAAAGAACAGAGTTTCAAAGTAAAGATTCTTCTCATAATGCATTCCCTTTTAGTCTAAAACACAATCTCTTGCCCTAAAACAGTGTTTAAGTTGAATATAAAGCTGTTTCATAGTGTGAAAAAGGTAAAGAACAGAGTTTCAAAGTAAAGATTCTTCTTATAATGCATTCCCTTTTAGTCTAAAACACAATCTCTTGCCCTAAAGCAGTGTTTAAGTTGAATATAAAGCTGTTTCATAGTGTGAAAAAGGTAAAGAACAGAGTTTCAAAGTAAAGATTCTTCTCATAATGCATTCCCTTTTAGTCTAAAACACAATCTCTTGCCCTGAGTGTTTAAGGTGAATATAAAGCTGTTTCATAGTGTGAAAAAGTTAAAGAACAGAGTTTCAAAGTAAGGATTCTTCTTATAATGCATTCCCTTTTAGTCTAAAACACAATCTCTTGCCCTGCAACAGTGTTTAACGTGAATACAAAGCTGTTTCATAGTGTGAAAAAGGTAAATAACAGAGTTTCAAAGTAAAGATTCTTCTTATAATGCATTCCCTTTTAGTCTAAATCACAATCTCTTGCCCTGAAGCAGTGTTTAAGTTGAATATAAAGCTGTTTCATAGTGTGAAAAAGGTAAAGAACAGAGTTTCAAAGTAAAGATTCTTCTCATAATGCATTCCCTTTTAGTCTAAAACACAATCTCTTGCCCTAAAGCAGTGTTTAAGTTGAATATATAGCTGTTTCATAGTGTGAAAAAGGTAAAGAACAGAGTTTCAAAGTAAAGATTCTTCTTATAATGCATTCCCTTTTAGTCTAAATCACAATCTCTTGCCCTGAAGCAGTGTTTAAGTTGAATATAAAGCTGTTTCATAGTGTGAAAAATGTAAAGAACAGAGTTTCAAAGTAAAGATTCTTCTCATAATGCATTCCCTTTTAGTCTAAAACACAATCTCTTGCCCTGAAACAGTGTTTAAGGTGAATACAAAGCTGTTTCATAGTGTGAAAAAGGTAAAGAACAGTTTCAAAGTAAAGATTCTTCTTATAATGCATTCCCTTTTAGTCTAAAACACAATCTCTTGCCCTGAGTGTTTAAGGTGAATATAAAGCTGTTTCATAGTGTGAAAAAGGTAAAGAACAGAGTTTCAAAGTAAGGATTCTTCTTATAATGCATTCCCTTTTAGTCTAAATCACAATCTCTTGCCCTGAAGCAGTGTTTAAGCTATTCAATTTGGTTAAAAACAATATTTCTTGCTCTGAAACGGTGTATAAGCTGATTACAATGCATAGAAACCCTGTTTCGTTCTGGTTAGAAGTGTACAAACAGAGTTGCAATTACTTTAAATGGTTAAGTTGTTCAGTTTGGTTAAAAACAATATTTCTTGCTCTGAAACTATCTATAAGCCAATTATAATGCGTGGAAACGTTGCCTCCTTGTGGGTAGAGGTGTAAAAACAGAGTTGCAATTACTTTCAAGGGTCACATTAGAACCATGTTAAAACAACTTGTTTCTCCCCTGTATAAACTCTTTTCACTTGAAATATGTGTTTTCTTAGGATATTGTAAGTTGTTCAGTTTGGTTAAAAACAATATTTCTTGCTCTGAAACGCTGTATAAGCCGATTACAATGCATAGAAACCCTGTTTCATTGTGGTGAAAGGGAGTTGCAATTACTTTAATTGGTCATATTACAAACAACTTGATCTCCCCTTGTTATAAACTCTTTTCATTTGAAATATGTCTTTTCTTAACATATTGTAAGTTATTCAGTTTGGTTAAAAACAAGATGTCTAGCTCTGAAACAGTGTTTAAGTTGAATACAAAGCTGTTTCATAGTGTGAAAATGGTAAAGAACAGTTTCTAAGTAAAGATTCTTCTTATAATGCATTCCCTTTTAGTCTAAAACACAATCTCTTGCCCTGAAACAGTGTTTAAGGTGAATACAAAGCTGTTTCATAGTGTGAAAAAGGTAAAGAACAGAGTTTCTAAGTAAAGATTCTTCTTATAATGCATTCCCTTTTAGTCTAAAACACAATCTCTTGCCCTAAAGCAGTGTTTAAGTTGAATATAAAGCTGTTTCATAGTGTGAAAAAGGTAAAGAACAGAGTTTCAAAGTAAAGATTCTTCTTATAATGCATTCCCTTTTAGTCTAAAACACAATCTCTTGCCCTGAAACATTGTTTAAGGTGAATACAAAGCTGTTTCATAGTGTGAAAAAGGTAAAGAACAGAGTTTCTAACTAAAGATTCTTATTATAATGCATTCCCTTTTAGTCTAAAACACAATCTCTTGCTCTGAAGCAGTGTTTAAGGTGAATACAAAGCTGTTTCATAGTGTGAAAAAGGTAAAGAACAGAGCTTCAAAGTAAAGATTCTTCTCATAATGCATTCCCTTTTAGTCTAAAACACAATCTCTTGCCCTGAAACAGTGTTTAAGGTGAATACAAAGCTGTTTCATAGTGTGAAAAAGGTAAAGAACAGAGTTTCAAAGTAAAGATTCTTCTCATAATGCATTCCCTTTTAGTCTAAAACACAATCTCTTGCCCTGAGTGTTTAAGGTGAATATAAAGCTGTTTCATAGTGTGAAAAAGGTAAAGAACAGAGTTTCAAAGTAAGGATTCTTCTTATAATGCATTCCCTTTTAGTCTAAAACACAATCTCTTGCCCTGCAACAGTGTTTAAGGTGAATACAAAGCTGTTTCATAGTGTGAAAAAGGTAAAGAACAGTTTCAAAGTAAAGATTCTTCTTAAAATGCATTCCCTTTTAGTCTAAATCACAATCTCTTGCCCTGAAGCAGTGTTTAAGTTGAATATAAAGCTGTTTCATAGTGTGAAAAAGGTAAAGAACAGAGTTTCAAAGTAAAGATTCTTCTTATAATGCATTCCCTTTTAGTCTAAAACACAATCTCTTCCCCTGAGTGTTTAAGGTGAATATAAAGCTGTTTCATAGTGTGAAAAAGTTAAAGAACAGAGTTTCAAAGTAAGGATTTTTCGTATAATGCATTCCCTTTTAGTCTAAAACACAATCTCTTGCCCTGCAACAGTGTTTAACGTGAATACAAAGCTGTTTCATAGTGTGAAAAAGGTAAATAACAGAGTTTCAAAGTAAAGATTCTTCTTATAATGCATTCCCTTTTAGTCTAAATCACAATCTCTTGCCCTGAAGCAGTGTTTAAGTTGAATATAAAGCTGTTTCATAGTGTGAAAAAGGTAAAGAACAGAGTTTCAAAGTAAAGATTCTTCTCATAATGCATTCCCTTTTAGTCTAAAACACAATCTCTTGCCCTAAAACAGTGTTTAAGTTGAATATAAAGCTGTTTCATAGTGTGAAAAAGGTAAAGAACAGAGTTTCAAAGTAAGGATTCTTCTTATAATGCATTCCCTTTTAGTCTAAAACACAATCTCTTGCCCTGCAACAGTGTTTAAGGTGAATACAAAGCTGTTTCATAGTGTGAAAAAGGTAAAGAACAGTTTCAAAGTAAAGATTCTTCTTAAAATGCATTCCCTTTTAGTCTAAATCACAATCTCTTGCCCTGAAGCAGTGTTTAAGTTGAATATAAAGCTGTTTCATAGTGTGAAAAAGGTAAAGAACAGAGTTTCAAAGTAAAGATTCTTCTTATAATGCATTCCCTTTTAGTCTAAAACACAATCTCTTCCCCTGAGTGTTTAAGGTGAATATAAAGCTGTTTCATAGTGTGAAAAAGTTAAAGAACAGAGTTTCAAAGTAAGGATTTTTCGTATAATGCATTCCCTTTTAGTCTAAAACACAATCTCTTGCCCTGCAACAGTGTTTAACGTGAATACAAAGCTGTTTCATAGTGTGAAAAAGGTAAATAACAGAGTTTCAAAGTAAAGATTCTTCTTATAATGCATTCCCTTTTAGTCTAAATCACAATCTCTTGCCCTGAAGCAGTGTTTAAGTTGAATATAAAGCTGTTTCATAGTGTGAAAAAGGTAAAGAACAGAGTTTCAAAGTAAAGATTCTTCTCATAATGCATTCCCTTTTAGTCTAAAACACAATCTCTTGCCCTAAAACAGTGTTTAAGTTGAATATAAAGCTGTTTCATAGTGTGAAAAAGGTAAAGAACAGAGTTTCAAAGTAAAGATTCTTCTTATAATGCATTCCCTTTTAGTCTAAAACACAATCTCTTGCCCTAAAGCAGTGTTTAAGTTGAATATAAAGCTGTTTCATAGTGTGAAAAAGGTAAAGAACAGAGTTTCAAAGTAAAGATTCTTCTCATAATGCATTCCCTTTTAGTCTAAAACACAATCTCTTGCCCTGAGTGTTTAAGGTGAATATAAAGCTGTTTCATAGTGTGAAAAAGTTAAAGAACAGAGTTTCAAAGTAAGGATTCTTCTTATAATGCATTCCCTTTTAGTCTAAAACACAATCTCTTGCCCTGCAACAGTGTTTAACGTGAATACAAAGCTGTTTCATAGTGTGAAAAAGGTAAATAACAGAGTTTCAAAGTAAAGATTCTTCTTATAATGCATTCCCTTTTAGTCTAAATCACAATCTCTTGCCCTGAAGCAGTGTTTAAGTTGAATATAAAGCTGTTTCATAGTGTGAAAAAGGTAAAGAACAGAGTTTCAAAGTAAAGATTCTTCTCATAATGCATTCCCTTTTAGTCTAAAACACAATCTCTTGCCCTAAAGCAGTGTTTAAGTTGAATATATAGCTGTTTCATAGTGTGAAAAAGGTAAAGAACAGAGTTTCAAAGTAAAGATTCTTCTTATAATGCATTCCCTTTTAGTCTAAATCACAATCTCTTGCCCTGAAGCAGTGTTTAAGTTGAATATAAAGCTGTTTCATAGTGTGAAAAATGTAAAGAACAGAGTTTCAAAGTAAAGATTCTTCTCATAATGCATTCCCTTTTAGTCTAAAACACAATCTCTTGCCCTGAAACAGTGTTTAAGGTGAATACAAAGCTGTTTCATAGTGTGAAAAAGGTAAAGAACAGTTTCAAAGTAAAGATTCTTCTTATAATGCATTCCCTTTTAGTCTAAAACACAATCTCTTGCCCTGAGTGTTTAAGGTGAATATAAAGCTGTTTCATAGTGTGAAAAAGGTAAAGAACAGAGTTTCAAAGTAAGGATTCTTCTTATAATGCATTCCCTTTTAGTCTAAATCACAATCTCTTGCCCTGAAGCAGTGTTTAAGCTATTCAATTTGGTTAAAAACAATATTTCTTGCTCTGAAACGGTGTATAAGCTGATTACAATGCATAGAAACCCTGTTTCGTTCTGGTTAGAAGTGTACAAACAGAGTTGCAATTACTTTAAATGGTTAAGTTGTTCAGTTTGGTTAAAAACAATATTTCTTGCTCTGAAACTATCTATAAGCCAATTATAATGCGTGGAAACGTTGCCTCCTTGTGGGTAGAGGTGTAAAAACAGAGTTGCAATTACTTTCAAGGGTCACATTAGAACCATGTTAAAACAACTTGTTTCTCCCCTGTATAAACTCTTTTCACTTGAAATATGTGTTTTCTTAGGATATTGTAAGTTGTTCAGTTTGGTTAAAAACAATATTTCTTGCTCTGAAACGCTGTATAAGCCGATTACAATGCATAGAAACCCTGTTTCATTGTGGTGAAAGGGAGTTGCAATTACTTTAATTGGTCATATTACAAACAACTTGATCTCCCCTTGTTATAAACTCTTTTCATTTGAAATATGTCTTTTCTTAACATATTGTAAGTTATTCAGTTTGGTTAAAAACAAGATGTCTAGCTCTGAAACAGTGTTTAAGTTGAATACAAAGCTGTTTCATAGTGTGAAAATGGTAAAGAACAGTTTCTAAGTAAAGATTCTTCTTATAATGCATTCCCTTTTAGTCTAAAACACAATCTCTTGCCCTGAAACAGTGTTTAAGGTGAATACAAAGCTGTTTCATAGTGTGAAAAAGGTAAAGAACAGAGTTTCTAAGTAAAGATTCTTCTTATAATGCATTCCCTTTTAGTCTAAAACACAATCTCTTGCCCTAAAGCAGTGTTTAAGTTGAATATAAAGCTGTTTCATAGTGTGAAAAAGGTAAAGAACAGAGTTTCAAAGTAAAGATTCTTCTTATAATGCATTCCCTTTTAGTCTAAAACACAATCTCTTGCCCTGAAACATTGTTTAAGGTGAATACAAAGCTGTTTCATAGTGTGAAAAAGGTAAAGAACAGAGTTTCTAACTAAAGATTCTTATTATAATGCATTCCCTTTTAGTCTAAAACACAATCTCTTGCTCTGAAGCAGTGTTTAAGGTGAATACAAAGCTGTTTCATAGTGTGAAAAAGGTAAAGAACAGAGCTTCAAAGTAAAGATTCTTCTCATAATGCATTCCCTTTTAGTCTAAAACACAATCTCTTGCCCTGAAACAGTGTTTAAGGTGAATACAAAGCTGTTTCATAGTGTGAAAAAGGTAAAGAACAGAGTTTCAAAGTAAAGATTCTTCTCATAATGCATTCCCTTTTAGTCTAAAACACAATCTCTTGCCCTGAGTGTTTAAGGTGAATATAAAGCTGTTTCATAGTGTGAAAAAGGTAAAGAACAGAGTTTCAAAGTAAGGATTCTTCTTATAATGCATTCCCTTTTAGTCTAAAACACAATCTCTTGCCCTGCAACAGTGTTTAAGGTGAATACAAAGCTGTTTCATAGTGTGAAAAAGGTAAAGAACAGTTTCAAAGTAAAGATTCTTCTTAAAATGCATTCCCTTTTAGTCTAAATCACAATCTCTTGCCCTGAAGCAGTGTTTAAGTTGAATATAAAGCTGTTTCATAGTGTGAAAAAGGTAAAGAACAGAGTTTCAAAGTAAAGATTCTTCTTATAATGCATTCCCTTTTAGTCTAAAACACAATCTCTTCCCCTGAGTGTTTAAGGTGAATATAAAGCTGTTTCATAGTGTGAAAAAGTTAAAGAACAGAGTTTCAAAGTAAGGATTTTTCGTATAATGCATTCCCTTTTAGTCTAAAACACAATCTCTTGCCCTGCAACAGTGTTTAACGTGAATACAAAGCTGTTTCATAGTGTGAAAAAGGTAAATAACAGAGTTTCAAAGTAAAGATTCTTCTTATAATGCATTCCCTTTTAGTCTAAATCACAATCTCTTGCCCTGAAGCAGTGTTTAAGTTGAATATAAAGCTGTTTCATAGTGTGAAAAAGGTAAAGAACAGAGTTTCAAAGTAAAGATTCTTCTCATAATGCATTCCCTTTTAGTCTAAAACACAATCTCTTGCCCTAAAACAGTGTTTAAGTTGAATATAAAGCTGTTTCATAGTGTGAAAAAGGTAAAGAACAGAGTTTCAAAGTAAAGATTCTTCTTATAATGCATTCCCTTTTAGTCTAAAACACAATCTCTTGCCCTAAAGCAGTGTTTAAGTTGAATATAAAGCTGTTTCATAGTGTGAAAAAGGTAAAGAACAGAGTTTCAAAGTAAAGATTCTTCTCATAATGCATTCCCTTTTAGTCTAAAACACAATCTCTTGCCCTGAGTGTTTAAGGTGAATATAAAGCTGTTTCATAGTGTGAAAAAGTTAAAGAACAGAGTTTCAAAGTAAGGTTTCTTCTTATAATGCATTCCCTTTTAGTCTAAAACACAATCTCTTGCCCTGCAACAGTGTTTAACGTGAATACAAAGCTGTTTCATAGTGTGAAAAAGGTAAATAACAGAGTTTCAAAGTAAAGATTCTTCTTATAATGCATTCCCTTTTAGTCTAAATCACAATCTCTTGCCCTGAAGCAGTGTTTAAGTTGAATATAAAGCTGTTTCATAGTGTGAAAAAGGTAAAGAACAGAGTTTCAAAGTAAAGATTCTTCTCATAATGCATTCCCTTTTAGTCTAAAACACAATCTCTTGCCCTAAAGCAGTGTTTAAGTTGAATATATAGCTGTTTCATAGTGTGAAAAAGGTAAAGAACAGAGTTTCAAAGTAAAGATTCTTCTTATAATGCATTCCCTTTTAGTCTAAATCACAATCTCTTGCCCTGAAGCAGTGTTTAAGTTGAATATAAAGCTGTTTCATAGTGTGAAAAATGTAAAGAACAGAGTTTCAAAGTAAAGATTCTTCTCATAATGCATTCCCTTTTAGTCTAAAACACAATCTCTTGCCCTAAAGCAGAGTTTAAGTTGAATATAAAGCTGTTTCATAGTGTGAAAAAGGTAAAGAACAGAGTTTCAAAGTAAAGATTCTTCTTATAATGCATTCCCTTTTAGTCTAAAACACAATCTCTTGCCCTGAAGCAGTGTTTAAGGTGAATACAAAGCTGTTTCATAGTGTGAAAAAGGTAAAGAACAGAGCTTCAAAGTAAAGATTCTTCTCATATTGCATTCCCTTTTAGTCTAAAACACAATCTCTTGCCCTGAAACAGAGTTTAAGGTGAATACAAAGCTGTTTCATAGTGTGAAAAAGTTAAAGAACAGAGTTTCAAAGTAAAGATTCTTCTCATAATGCATTCCCTTTTAGTCTAAAACACAATCTCTTGCCCTGAGTGTTTAAGGTGAATATAAAGCTGTTTCATAGTGTGAAAAAGGTAAAGAACAGAGTTTCAAAGTAAGGATTCTTCTTATAATGCATTCCCTTTTAGTCTAAAACACAATCTCTTGCCCTGCAACAGTGTTTAAGGTGAATACAAAGCTGTTTCATAGTGTGAAAAAGGTAAATAACAGAGTTTCAAAGTAAAGATTCTTCTTATAATGCATTCCCTTTTAGTCTAAATCACAATCTCTTGCCCTGAAGCAGTGTTTAAGTTGAATATAAAGCTGTTTCATAGTGTGAAAAAGGTAAAGAACAGAGTTTCAAAGTAAAGATTCTTCTCATAATGCATTCCCTTTTAGTCTAAAACACAATCTCTTGCCCTAAAGCAGTGTTTAAGTTGAATATAAAGCTGTTTCATAGTGTGAAAAAGGTAAAGAACAGAGTTTCAAAGTAAAGATTCTTCTTATAATGCATTCCCTTTTAGTCTAAAACACAATCTCTTGCCCTAAAGCAGTGTTTAAGTTGAATATAAATCTGTTTCATAGTGTGAAAAAGGTAAAGAACAGAGTTTCAAAGTAAAGATTCTTCTTATAATGCATTCCCTTTTAGTCTAAAACACAATCTCTTGCCCTAAAGCAGTGTTTAAGTTGAATATAAAGCTGTTTCATAGTGTGAAAAAGGTAAAGAACAGAGTTTCAAAGTAAAGATTCTTCTTATAATGCATTCCCTTTTAGTCTAAAACACAATCTCTTGCCCTGCAACAGTGTTTAACGTGAATACAAAGCTGTTTCATAGTGTGAAAAAGGTAAAGAACAGAGCTTCAAAGTAAAGATTCTTCTCATAATGCATTCCCTTTTAGTCTAAATCACAATCTCTTGCCCTGAAGCAGTGTTTAAGTTGAATATAAAGCTGTTTCATAGTGTGAAAAAGGTAAAGAACAGAGTTTCAAAGTAAAGATTCTTCTCATAATGCATTCCCTTTTAGTCTAAAACACAATCTCTTGCCCTAAAGCAGTGTTTAAGTTGAATATATAGCTGTTTCATAGTGTGAAAAAGGTAAAGAACAGAGTTTCAAAGTAAAGATTCTTCTTATAATGCATTCCCTTTTAGTCTAAATCACAATCTCTTGCCCTGAAGCAGTGTTTAAGTTGAATATAAAGCTGTTTCATAGTGTGAAAAATGTAAAGAACAGAGTTTCAAAGTAAAGATTCTTCTCATAATGCATTCCCTTTTAGTCTAAAACACAATCTCTTGCCCTAAAGCAGAGTTTAAGTTGAATATAAAGCTGTTTCATAGTGTGAAAAAGGTAAAGAACAGAGTTTCAAAGTAAAGATTCTTCTTATAATGCATTCCCTTTTAGTCTAAAACACAATCTCTTGCCCTGAAGCAGTGTTTAAGGTGAATACAAAGCTGTTTCATAGTGTGAAAAAGGTAAAGAACAGAGCTTCAAAGTAAAGATTCTTCTCATATTGCATTCCCTTTTAGTCTAAAACACAATCTCTTGCCCTGAAACAGTGTTTAAGGTGAATACAAAGCTGTTTCATAGTGTGAAAAAGGTAAAGAACAGAGTTTCAAAGTAAAGATTCTTCTCATAATGCATTCCCTTTTAGTCTAAAACACAATCTCTTGCCCTGAGTGTTTAAGGTGAATATAAAGCTGTTTCATAGTGTGAAAAAGGTAAAGAACAGAGTTTCAAAGTAAGGATTCTTCTTATAATGCATTCCCTTTTAGTCTAAAACACAATCTCTTGCCCTGCAACAGTGTTTAAGGTGAATACAAAGCTGTTTCATAGTGTGAAAAAGGTAAAGAACAGAGTTTCAAAGTAAAGATTCTTCTTAAAATGCATTCCCTTTTAGTCTAAATCACAATCTCTTGCCCTGAAGCAGTGTTTAAGTTGAATGTAAAGCTGTTTCATAGTGTGAAAAAGGTAAAGAACAGAGTTTCTAAGTAAAGATTCTTCTTATAATGCATTCCCTTTTAGTCTAAAACACAATTTCTTGCCCTGAAACAGTGTTTAATGTGAATACAAAGCTGTTTCATATTGTGAAAAAGGTAAAGAACAGAGTTTCAAAGTAAAGATTCTTCTTATAATGCATTCCCTTTTAGTCTAAAACACAATCTCTTGCCCTAAAGCAGTGTTTAAGTTGAATATAAAGCTGTTTCATAGTGTGAAAAAGGTAAAGAACAGAGTTTCAAAGTAAAGATTCTTCTTATAATGCATTCCCTTTTAGTCTAAATCACAATCTCTTGCCCTGAATCAGTGTTTAAGTTGAATATAAAGCTGTTTCATAGTGTGAAAAAGGTAAAGAACAGAGTTTCAAAGTAAAGATTCTTCTCATAATGCATTCCCTTTTAGTCTAAAACACAATCTCTTGCCCTAAAGCAGTGTTTAAGTTGAATATAAAGCTGTTTCATAGTGTGAAAAAGGTAAAGAACAGAGTTTCAAAGTAAAGATTCTTCTTATAATGCATTCCCTTTTAGTCTAAAACACAATCTCTTGCCCTAAAGCAGTATTTAAGTTGAATATAAATCTGTTTCATAGTGTGAAAAAGGTAAAGAACAGAGTTTCTAAGTAAAGATTCTTCTTATAATGCATTCCCTTTTAGTCTAAAACACAATCTCTTGCCCTAAAGCAGTGTTTAAGTTGAATATAAAGCTGTTTCATAGTGTGAAAAAGGTAAAGAACAGAGTTTCAAAGTAAAGATTCTTCTTATAATGCATTCCCTTTTAGTCTAAAACACAATCTCTTGCCCTGAGTGTTTAAGGTGAATATAAAGCTGTTTCATAGTGTGAAAAAGTTAAAGAACAGAGTTTCAAAGTAAGGATTCTTCTTATAATGCATTCCCTTTTAGTCTAAAACACAATCTCTTGCCCTGCAACAGTGTTTAAGGTGAATACAAAGCTGTTTCATAGTGTGAAAAAGGTAAAGAACAGAGTTTCAAAGTAAAGATTCTTCTTATAATGCATTCCCTTTTAGTCTAAATCACAATCTCTTGCCCTGAAGCAGTGTTTAAGTTGAATATAAAGCTGTTTCAAAGTGTGAAAAAGGTAAAGAACAGAGTTTCTAAGTAAAGATTCTTCTTATAATGCATTCCCTTTTAGTCTAAAACACAATTTCTTGCCCTGAAACAGTGTTTAAGCTATTCAATTTGGTTAAAAACAATATTTCTTGCTCTGAAACGGTGTATAAGCTGATTACAATGCATAGAAACCCTGTTTCGTTCTGGTTAGAGGTGTACAAACAGAGTTGCAATTACTTTAAATGGTTAAGTTGTTCAGTTTGGTTAAAAACAATATTTCTTGCTCTGAAACTATGTATAAGCCAATTATAATGCGTGGAAACGTTGCCTCCTTGTGGGTAGAGGTGTAAAAACAGAGTTGCAATTACTTTCACGGGTCACATTAGAACCATCTTAAAACAACTTGTTTCTCCCCTGTATAAACTCTTTTCACTTGAAATATGTGTTTTCTTAGGATATTGTAAGTTGTTCAGTTTGGTTAAAAACAATATTTCTTGCTCTGAAACGCTGTATTAGCCGATTACAATGCATAGAAACCCTGTTTCATTGTGGTGAAAGGGAGTTGCAATTACTTTAATTGGTCATATTACAAACAACTTGATCTCCCCTTGTTATAAACTCTTTTCAATTGAAATATGTGTTTTCTTAACATATTGTAAGTTATTCAGTTTGGTTAAAAACAAGATGTCTAGCTCTGAAACAGTGTTTAAGTTGAATACAAAGCTGTTTCATAGTGTGAAAATGGTAAAGAACAGTTTCTAAGTAAAGATTCTTCTTATAATGCATTCCCTTTTAGTCTAAAACACAATCTCTTGCCCTGAAACAGTGTTTAAGGTGAATACAAAGCTGTTTCATAGTGTGAAAAAGGTAAAGAACAGAGTTTCAAAGTAAAGATTCTTCTCATAATGCATTCCCTTTTAGTCTAAAACATAATCTCTTGCCATGAAACAGTGTTTAAGGTGAATACAAAGCTTTTTCATAGTGTGAAAAAGGTAAAGAAAAGTTTCAAAGTAAAGATTCTTCTTATAATGCATTCCCTTTTAGTCTAAAACACAATCTCTTGCCCTGAAAGTGTTTAAGGTGAATACAAAGCTGTTTCATAGTGTGAAAAAGGTAAAGAACAGAGTTTCAAAGTAAAGATTCTTCTTAGAATGCATTCCCTTTTATTCTAAAACACAATCTCTTGCCGTGAAACAGTGTTTAATGTGAATACAAAGCTGTTTCATATTGTGAAAAAGGTAAAGAATAGAGTTTCAAAGTAAAGATTCTTCTTATAATGCATTCCCTTTTAGTCTAAAACACAATTTCTTGCCCTGAAACAGTGTTTAAGCTATTCAATTTGGTTATAAACAATATTTCTTGCTCTGAAACGGTGTATAAGCTGATTAGAATGCATAGAAACCCTGTTTCGTTCTGGTTAGAGGTGTACAAACAGAGTTGCAATTACTTTAAATGGTTAAGTTGTTCAGTTTGGTTAAAAACAATATTTCTTGCTCTGAAACTATGTATAAGCCAATTATAATGCGTGCAAACGTTGCCTCCTTGTGGATAGAGGTGTAAAATCAGAGTTGCAATTACTTTCAAGGGTCACATTAGAACCATGTTAAAACAACTTGTTCTCCCGTCTATAAACTCTTTTCACTTGAAATATGTGTTTTCTTAGGATATTGTAAGTTATTCAGTTTGGTTAAAAACAAGATGTCTTGCTCTGAAACGCTGTATAAGTCGATTACAATGCATAGAAACCCTGTTTTGTTTTGGTTGGAGGTCTACCAACAGAGTTGCAATTACTTTAAATGGTCATGATACAAACAACTTGTTTCTCCCCTGTATAAACTCTTTTCACTTTAAATATGTTTTTTCTTAACATAGTGTAAGTTATTCAGTTTGGTTAAAAACAAGATGTCTTGCTCTGAAACTGTGTATAAGCCAATTACAATGCATAGAAGCCCTGTTTCGTTGTGGTGAGAGGTTTACCAACAGAGTTGCAATTACTTTAAATGGTCATATTACAAACACCTTGTTTCTCCCCTGTATAAACTCTTTTCATTTGAAATATGTGTTTTCTTAGGATATTGTAAGTTTTCAGTTTGGTTAAAAACAATATTTCTTGCTCTGAAACTATGTATAAGACGATTACAATGCATGGAAACGTTGCCTCCTTGTGGTTAGAGGTGTAAAAACAGAGTTGCAATAACTTTCAATGGTCATATTACAAACAACTTGTTTCTCCCCTGTATAAACTCTTTTCACTTTAAATATGTTTTTTCTTAACACAGTGTAAGTTATTCAGTTTGGTTAAAAACAATATTTCTTGCTCTGAAACGGTGTATAAGCCAATTATAATGCGTGCAAACATTGCTTCCTTGGGGTTAGAGGTGTAAAAGCAGAGTTGCAATTACTTTCAAGGGTCACATTAGAACCATGTTAAAACAACTTGTTCTCCCCTGTATAAACTCTTTTCACTTGAAATTTGTGTTTTCTTACGATATTGTAAGTTGTTCAGTTTGGTTAAAAACAATATTTCTTGCTCTGAAACTATGTATAAGCCAATTATAATGCATGCAAACGTTGCCTCCTTGTGGATAGAGGTGTAAAAACAGAGTTGCAATTACTTTCAAGGGTCACATTAGAACCTTGTTAAAACAACTTGTTCTCCCCTGTATAAACTCTTTTCACTTGAAATATGTGTTTTCTTAGGATATTGTAAGTAGTTCAGTTTGGTTAAAAACAATATTTCTTCCTCTGAAACGCTGTATAAGCTGATTACAATGCATAGAAGCCCTGATTCGTTGTGGTTAGAGGTGTACAAACAGATTTGCAATTACTTTAAATGGTCATATTACAAACAACTTGTTTCTCCCCTGTATAAACTCTTTTCACTTTAAATATGTTTTTTCTTAACATAGTGTAAGTTATTCAGTTTGGTTAAAAGCAAGATGTCTTGCTCTGAAACTGTGTATAAGCCAATTACAATGCATAGAAGCCCTGTTTCGTTGTGGTGAGAGGTTTACCAACAGAGTTGCAATTACTTTAAATGGTCATATTACAAACACCTTGTTTCTCCCCTGTATAAACTCTTTTCACTTGAAATATGTTTTTTCTTAGGATATTGTAAGTTTTTAAGTTTGGTTAAAAACAAGATGTCTTGCTCTGAAACGGTGTATAAGCTGATTACAATGCCTAGAAGCCCTGTTTCGTTGTGGTTAGAGGTGTACAAACAGAGTTGCAATTACTTTAAATGGTCATATTACAAACAACTTGTTTCTCCCCTGTATAAACTCTTTTCACTTTAAATGTGTTTTTTCTTAACATAGTGTAAGTTATTCAGTTTGGTTAAAAACAAGATGTCTTGCTCTGAAACGGTGTATAAGCCGATTACAATGCATAGAAGCCCTGTTTCTTTGTGGTTAGAGGTGTACAAACAGAGTTGCAATTTCTTTAATTGGTCATATTACAAACAACTTGTTCTCCCCGGTATAAACTCTTTTTATTTGAAATGTGTTTTCTTAGGATATTGTAAGTTCTTCAGTTTGGTTAAAAACAATATGTCTTGCTCTGAAACGGTGTATAAGCTTATTACAATGCATAGAAACCCTGTTTCGTTGTTGTTAGAGGTGTATAAACAGAGTTACAATTACTTTAAATGGTCATATTACAATCAACTTGTTCTCCCCTGTTGTAAACTCTTTTCATTTGAAATATGTGTTTTCTTAGGATATTGTAAGTTGTTCAGTTTGGTTAAAAACAATATTTCTTGCTCTGAAACTATGTATAAGACGATTACAATGCATGGAAACGTTGCCTCCTTGTGGTTAGAGGTGTAAAAACAGAGTTGCAATAACTTTCAATGGTCATATTACAAACAACTTGTTTCTCCCCTGTATAAACTCTTTTCACTTTAAATATGTTTTTTCTTAACACAGTGTAAGTTATTCAGTTTGGTTAAAAACAATATTTCTTGCTCTGAAACGGTGTATAAGCCAATTATAATGCGTGCAAACATTGCTTCCTTGGGGTTAGAGGTGTAAAAGCAGAGTTGCAATTACTTTCAAGGGTCACATTAGAACCATGTTAAAACAACTTGTTCTCCCCTGTATAAACTCTTTTCACTTGAAATTTGTGTTTTCTTACGATATTGTAAGTTGTTCAGTTTGGTTAAAAACAATATTTCTTGCTCTGAAACTATGTATAAGACGATTACAATGCATGGAAACGTTGCCTCCTTGTGGTTAGAGGTGTAAAAACAGAGTTGCAATAACTTTCAATGGTCATATTACAAACAACTTGTTTCTCCCCTGTATAAACTCTTTTCACTTTAAATATGTTTTTTCTTAACACAGTGTAAGTTATTCAGTTTGGTTAAAAACAATATTTCTTGCTCTGAAACGGTGTATAAGCCAATTATAATGCGTGCAAACATTGCTTCCTTGGGGTTAGAGGTGTAAAAGCAGAGTTGCAATTACTTTCAAGGGTCACATTAGAACCATGTTAAAACAACTTGTTCTCCCCTGTATAAACTCTTTTCACTTGAAATTTGTGTTTTCTTACGATATTGTAAGTTGTTCAGTTTGGTTAAAAACAATATTTCTTGCTCTGAAACTATGTATAAGCCAATTATAATGCGTGCAAACGTTGCCTCCTTGTGGATAGAGGTGTAAAAACAGAGTTGCAATTACTTTCAAGGGTCACATTAGAACCTTGTTAAAACAACTTGTTCTCCCCTGTATAAACTCTTTTCACTTGAAATATGTGTTTTCTTAGGATATTGTAAGTAGTTCAGTTTGGTTAAAAACAATATTTCTTCCTCTGAAACGCTGTATAAGCTGATTACAATGCATAGAAGCCCTGATTCGTTGTGGTTAGAGGTGTACAAACAGATTTGCAATTACTTTAAATGGTCATATTACAAACAACTTGTTTCTCCCCTGTATAAACTCTTTTCACTTTAAATATGTTTTTTCTTAACATAGTTTAAGTTATTCAGTTTGGTTAAAAACAAGATGTCTTGCTCTGAAACTGTGTATAAGCCAATTACAATGCATAGAAGCCCTGTTTCGTTGTGGTGAGAGGTTTACCAACAGAGTTGCAATTACTTTAAATGGTCATATTACAAACACCTTGTTTCTCCCCTGTATAAACTCTTTTCACTTGAAATATGTTTTTTCTTAGGATATTGTAAGTTGTTAAGTTTGGTTAAAAACAAGATGTCTTGCTCTGAAACGGTGTATAAGCTGATTACAATGCCTAGAAGCCCTGTTTCGTTGTGGTTAGAGGTGTACAAACAGAGTTGCAATTACTTTAAATGGTCATATTACAAACAACTTGTTTCTCCCCTGTATAAACTCTTTTCACTTTAAACGTGTTTTTTCTTAACATAGTGTAAGTTATTCAGTTTGGTTAAAAACAAGATGTCTTGCTCTGAAACGGTGTATAAGCCGATTACAATGCATAGAAGCCCTGTTTCTTTGTGGTTAGAGGTGTACAAACAGAGTTGCAATTTCTTTAATTGGTCATATTACAAACAACTTGTTCTCCCCGGTATAAACTCTTTTTATTTGAAATGTGTTTTCTTAGGATATTGTAAGTTCTTCAGTTTGGTTAAAAACAATATGTCTTGCTCTGAAACGGTGTATAAGCCGATTACAATGCATAGAAGCCCTGTTTCTTTGTGGTTAGAGGTGTACAAACAGAGTTGCAATTTCTTTAATTGGTCATATTACAAACAACTTGTTTCTCCCCGGTATAAACTCTTTTTATTTGAAATGTGTTTTCTTAGGATATTGTAAGTTCTTCAGTTTGGTTAAAAACAATATGTCTTGCTCTGAAACGGTGTATAAGCTTATTACAATGCATAGAAACCCTGTTTCGTTGTTGTTAGAGGTGTATAAACAGAGTTACAATTACTTTAAATGGTCATATTACAATCAACTTGTTCTCCCCTGTTGTAAACTCTTTTCATTTGAAATATGTGTTTTCTTAGGATATTGTAAGTTGTTCAGTTTGGTTAAAAACAATATTTCTTGCTCTGAAACTATGTATAAGACGATTACAATGCATGGAAACGTTGCCTCCTTGTGGTTAGAGGTGTAAAAACAGATTTGCAATAACTTTCAATGGTCATATTACAAACAACTTGTTTCTCCCCTGTATAAACTCTTTTCACTTTAAATATGTTTTTTCTTAACACAGTGTAAGTTATTCAGTTTGGTTAAAAACAATATTTCTTGCTCTGAAACTATGTATAAGACGATTACAATGCATGGAAACGTTGCCTCCTTGTGGTTAGAGGTGTAAAAACAGAGTTGCAATAACTTTCAATGGTCACATTAGAAACATATTGAAACAACTTGTTCTCCCCTGGATAAACTCTTTTCACTTGAAATATGTTTTTTCTTAACATAGTGTAAGTTATTCAGTTTGGTTAAAAACAAGATATCTTGCTCTGAAACAGTGTATAAGCCGATTACAATGCATAGAAGCCCTTTTTCGTTGTGGTGAGAGGTGTATAAACAGAGTTGCAATTACTTTAAATGGTCATGTTACAAACAACTTGTTTCTCTCCTGGATAAACTCTTTTCACTTGAAATTTGTGTTTTCTTAGGATATTGTAAGTTGTTAAGTTTGGTTAAAAACAATATGTCTTGCTCTGAAACGGTGTATAAGCCCATTATAATGCGTGGAAACGTTACCTCCTTGTGGATAGAGGTGTAAAAACAGAGTTGCAATTACTTTCAAGGGTCACATTAGAACCATGTTAAAATAACTTGTTTCTCCCCTGGTTAAACTCTTTTCACTTGAAATATGTGTTTTCTTTGGATATTTTAAGTTGTTCAGTTTGGTTAAAAACAATATGTCTTGCTCTGAAACGGTTTAGAAGCCGATTACAATGCATAGAAGCCCTGTTTCTTTGTGGTTAGAGGTGTACAAACAGAGTTGCAATTACTTTAAATGGTCATATTACAAACAACTTGTTCTCCCCTGTTATAAACTCTTTTCACTTGAAATACGTGTTACAAAATGTTTTATATTTTGGTGAAAAATGTTTTGCCTTGCACTGAAACTGAATAAGTCAGTTAGAATGCTTTGAAACGCTTATTCGTAGTGGGCAGAGGTGAAAGAGCAGAGTTTCAAAACCTGCAATGTAAACATTGCAAACATGTTAAAACAGTTTGTTTGCAGTTGAATAAACTCTTTTCACTTGAAATATGTCTTTTCTTAGGATATTGTAAGTTATTCACTTTAGTTAAAAACAACATGTCTTGCTCTGAAATGGTGTATGAGCTGCAGAGAATGTATAGAAACGCTTTTTCGTTGTGGTTAGAGGTGTAAAAACAGTTGCAATTACTTTAAATTGTCATATTACAAACAACTTGTTCTCCCCTGTTATAAACTCTTTTCACTTGATATAAGTGTTACAAAATGTTTTACATTTTCGTCAAAAACATTTTGCCTTGCACTGAAACAGTGTATAAGTCAGTTATAATGCTTTGAAACGCTTATTCGTAGTGGGCAGAGGTGAAAGAGCAGAGTTTCAAATACCTGTAATGTGGACATTGCAAACATGTTAGAACAGTTTGTTTGCAGTTGAATAACACATATTTCAAGTGAAAAGAGTTTTTCTTAGGATATTGTAAGTTTTTCACTTTGGTTAAAAACAATATGTCTTGCTCTGAAATGGTGTATAAGCCAATTACTATGCATTGAAATGTTGTTTCTTTGTGGTTAGAGGTGTAAAAACAGATGCAATATATCTTTCAATGATATAGTGTTTAAGCTGCTTATAATGCTTGAAGACACTGTTTCATTGCATTTAGATCAGATCAGAGTTGCAATTACATGAAATGTTTGCTAAAAATTCTTTTAAGTTGCAGAAATGCTTTTGAACTGAAATAAATTTTAGAAAGTGTTGTTTGGTCAATAATTATATTTTGTTGAAAACATTAAATGTGAGGATGTGAGGTAACAGAGTTTCATTGCATTTAGATCTACCATAACAGAATTTCTATAACTTGCAATGTAATCATGTTACAAGTTCTTTTCACTTGCACACATGCTTTTCAACTGAAATACAATTTAGAACATGTTGTGTGTTCATGCATTAAATTTTTGTTGAAAACAGTATATCTGTCAATTATATAGTGTTTAAGGCGGTTAGGCCGTTAGGAAACAGTGTTTCATTGCGTTTAGATCTACCAGAACAGAGTTTCTATAAATTGCAATCTAATGTTACAAGTTGCTTTAACTTGCATACATGCTTTTCAACTGAAATAAATTTTAGAAAGTGCTGTCTGTTCATGCATTACATTTTTGTTGAAAACAGTATATCTGTCTATGATATATTGTTTAAGGCCATTAGAATGTTAGGAAACAATGTTTCATTGCATTTAGAGTTACCAGAACAGAGTTGCGATTTCATGCAATGTAATCATGTTACAAGTTTTTTTCACTTGCACACATGCTTTTCAACTGAAATACATTTTAGAAAGTGTTGTGAGGTCATTAATTACATTTTGTTGAAAACAGTATATCTGTCAATGATATAGTGTTTAAGTCGGTTAGAATGTTAAGAAACACTGTTTCATTGCATTTAGAGGTAACAGAAGAGAGTTGCGATTTCATGCAATGTAAGTTTACTTTTCACTTCCATACATGCTTTTCAAATGAAATACATTTTAGAAAGTGTTGTCTGGTCATTCATTACATTTTGGTCGAAAACTGTATATATTTTGATGATATAGTGTTTAAGGTGCTTACAAACACTTTTTCCTTGCATTTAGAGGTTACAGAACAGAGTTGCGAGTTCTTTTCACTTGCACACATGCTTTTCAACTGAAATACATTTTAGAACGTGTTGTGTGGTCATGCATTACATTTTGCTTGAAAACAGTGTATATCTGTCAATGATATAGTGTTTAAAGTGATTATCATGTTTAAAAACCTTGTTCCATTGCATTTAGAAGTAACAGAACAGAGTTGCTATTACTTGCAATGTAACTTTGTTAAATTTTCTTTTCACTTGCACAAATGCTTTTTAACTGAATTAAATTTTAGAAAGTTTTGTGTGGTCAGTCATTACATTTATTTTCACTGGCATCTAAGTGAACTCAGAGCCTACCTTAACCAACCAGATGATAATCCAACAAGACAAAACAAAGCACACTGAATCTGATTTTAGTGTTGTCCTAATTTAAGTCAGTTCAATAAGTGCTGAGCCCGCCCCTCAATTCACACCTAAGGTCAGGGCGAAACTACACCTGTAGTCAGTAATCACTGCTACCAAGCAACTAACAACTAGGTTTAGACAACAAGCCTTGAATTTCACAGAATCTAAGACAAAAGTAAGTAAAATCAGAGCCTGCCTTAACCAAGAATCCAACAAAATAATCCAACGATGATAATCCAATGAGAACTCAGAGCCTACTTTAACCAACCAGATGATAATCCAACGAGACAAACCAAAGCACACTATAGTTGCTATAACTTGTAATGTAATCATGTTACAAGTTATTTTCACTTGCACACATGCTTTTCAACTGAAATATATTTTAGAACGTGTTGTGTGGACATGCAATACATTTTGGTTGAAAACAGTATGTCTTTAAATGATATAGTGTTTAAGGTGATTAGAATGTTGGGAAATACTGCATTTCATTGCATTTAGAAGGAAGGGAACAGAGTTGCAATTGCCTGCAATGGGCACAATGCAAACATCTTAAAACAGCTTCTTTCACTTGAAATACATCTTAGAAAGTATTTTCCTATCATGGAATTACATTTTGGATAAAAACGTGTCTTTCTCTGAAACGCTGTTGAAGTAAACGGAATGTTTAGAAACACTGTTTCATTGCAAAATTAATAGAAAAGAGTTGCTATTACTTGCAATTTAATCATGTTAACAAGTTGTTTTCACTTGCACACATGTTTTTTACTTAAAATACATCTTGGAAACTGCTTTTATATCATACAATAACATTTTGGATTAAAACATTATGACTTGTACTGAAATATTGTTCACAGTTATTAGATTGCTTGGAATAGCAATTTCATAGTGTTTAGAAGCAAAATAACAGAGTTGCAATATTGAAAAAAACTTGTTTTCACTGGTTCAAACAGTTTTCACTTGAAATGCAAATTATAACGTGTTTTCTAATAACGCAATTACATTTAGGATGAAAACACTATGTCTTTCATTGAAACAGTGTTTAAGGTGATTAGAATGCTTGGATATGTAATTTCATAGCGTTTTGAAGTAAAAGAACAAAGTTGCAATGTGCACATTGTAAACGTGTTAAAGCTACTTGTACTGAAAGATTGTTCAAGGTGATTAGAATGCTTGGACACACAATTTCATAGCATTTAGAAGTAAAAGAACAGAGTTGCAATTACTTGTAATGTGCACAATACAAACATGTTAAAACAGCTTCTTTTCACTTAAACAGTTTTCACTTTAAATACATCTAAGTGTTTTCTTTTCATGCATTACATTTTGGTTGAAATCACTATGTCAATTAATTGCAATGTGCACATTTTAAATGTGTTAAAACAATTTGTTTTCACTTGCACACTTGGTTTTCACTTGAGAAATATTTTAGAAAATGTTTTCACTTTGGTTTAAAACACTGTGTTGCACTGAAGCAGTGTTTAAGCCATGTGGAATGCTTTGAAACACCATTTCATATTGTGTTGAAGTGAAAGAATAGTTACAGTTACTTGAAATACGTCTGAATGCTTGGAAGCACTGTTTCATGGTGTGTAGAAGTGAAACAACATTGTTGCAATTACTTGCAATGTGCACATTGCAATGAGCACAGACTGTTTTCACTTGAAATATTTCTTATCATGCATTACATTTTGGTTGAAAACTATGTCTTGCACTGAAACAGTGTTGATTAAAATGCTTGGACTCTCTGTTTCATAGTATGTAGAAGTGGCCTATTACTCATGAATGTATCCAATGTTCAAGGAGGAGTTTATTAAATTTAGTAAAGGTTCAATTACTTCAGGTAGGGTTTCCTTAATAAAATGTTTGGGCAGTGAATCTAGTCAGCAATTGTAAGATTTTGAGCTCTAGATCAGAGATATAAGTTCTGGCTCTTGGATAGGTGTAAAGGATTCTAGAGGGGTTTTTTTTTTTTGGCTTGGTTGTTCTGATCTCTAAGTAATTGTCCGATGTCACGTTAATACTCTTAATGTTATCTCTAATATGCTACATTTTCTCATTAAAGAAATTAATGAACTCATTATAATTTTGCATAATGCTGTTCAGCAGTGCCATGCTCCCTAATGCACTACCACAACCTAGAGGTCACTGTTGCCATGCCCTGCCCCTTAGAAGCCGCTGCCTCCTGTCAGCATTATGCCTTTACTACATTAAAGAACATATCGAGACCACAGAAAGCCCTAGTAGATGACATGCAGCTTGAAATTTACAGACTTAAATGGATAAATGCTAATGGTCTGTTACCTCACCAGACTTTAGTACCCTGGTCTTTTTCACTTTATTCAAACTTGACCAATCATGATAAATGAGTGTCAGATTGAACTTGACATTTATTGGCGCCGTCATCGTGATCATCATGATCATGATCATTGTGATCATGATTCATTCAGTAGTATAGGTCCACTTTGTTATATGTGTGATGCTAATCAGCATGGTGCAATGTGTTCGTCCTCCCAGTGTGTAGAGGCTTTAATGGTGAAGGTAGAGTACTGAACTGTTAAGCACACCCTTAAAGGTGATTAGCACTTTCTATTGATATTAAATGTAGATATCCACAATGGCACATTCTGAAATGTAAGCAGCAACGTGTATAGCAGCTACGTACAAACCTTTATTTTTTATCTCCCAGTTATGTTTCTAGACATTTACAGTGCTTCCAGAGTATAATTACAAACTGTGTGGACATGGTAACATAAATTCAATAAGTATGTGGAAAATGCAAAAGTGCAATCTTGATGTTAGACTAATTAAAATAAAACATGCTCATTAGGTTGCCCAACAAGAAGAGTAGTGACTTGTTTTTGTGACTCCTCCTCTCAGTAGTTTCATTACAATATAGTTGTTTCGCACTCAGTAAAGTCATTTCACTCAGAAAATAAACATCTTTTCTAAAACTCTGAATGTTAAAATTGAATGTGTAAGTTATCACTTGGAAATTTCTTTACATTTTTTCAAATTCCATTTTAGAATTGTCTATACAAAATGTGTGGAAAAATTATGTTTTCCTAGCACTTTATATTCAATTAATTTTCATTTGCATAAACTCATCAAACAAGAAAAGAAATGGTAAAATGGGAGATCTGGTCTTAGTCTTGGTCTTGTCTTTTCATCACTTCTGAAGGCTAGAGACAAAAAAGGTTTTTGTTGCTTGAGTTGTATAGGGCTTCATGTTTAGTGTGTCATGATCTTTGCATTAGTGAAGTTGCAGCATAATTCTGCCCTCTAGCACCATCTCCTGCACTGCATCACTGGAGCCATAAGGCAGTTGTGAAGAGTAGCAGCATTTGCCAGTAATACTGAAAACATGTGTAACCTGCAAGACAGAATAAATCAGTCAGTATAAATTGTTTATAAAATAATAGCATACACATGAAACTTACAAAGAAAGACTCTTATTTAATTATTCAGCATATAATAAAGAAATGAATTCTACCATTGTTCCCAGGTTTCTCGTCTTTGGATTCTGTAGCACCAGTAGAGGGGAAAAAGGTTTGATTAAAGCAGTCTGAATTTGAATTGAATAGCTCAAGTTTTAACAACAAGCTCTAAATATATTCCATAACTGTTTCTTTTTCCTTGCTTTGTAATCTACTAATTGGCTAATAACGGAGCCCAGAAGTTCCCGATTACTGATTACCTTGACCTGTGCCTTGTTTGCCTCTTTGTTTCTCCCTTTTATTTAACATGCACTCATCCAGTACTGCACGTTATTACATGCTTCTGCATTCAGACAGCCCAAGTTTATTGTGAGCTATCTGCTCAGCTTTTCTCTATCCTGTGTGTGTCTGCCTCGAGTTCTACTGCCATTGCTCTATCTTTCTTTGCTTTCACCAACTCGTCACTGTGCTCTTCTGTTTGTTTGCTATGGAGAATAAAGACACTTTAAATGTGCATCTTGCTCCCTCCCTGCCCCATCACACCAGGTAGTTCTCATTCTTAATTATAAAGATATTGCAACAGCATGTATGAATGCTCCAGACAAAGGGGCCAAGACCACAAAACTGTAATCTCTGGTCCTGCTCTGTGATTACTTGAAATGAATGCTGAAATATGCAGGAAACATGCATTTTCCTCCAACCTAAGATTTTAAAGCAGTACTGGCATACTCTTTACTAAAGTCTAAAACTTTACTAGAGTACTAAAACTCAAGCCAGAAACATCAAAACAACAGATGTGAGTTTTGCATCAGCTTTACTTGTTAACCTTTTCTGAGGATGGTGAAGGTGGTTTCCATGCCAGCATGAATGTGGTCTGCTACATGGCAGTGTAGGAGCCATGTTCCAGGAGTTCCTGCTACTAGTTCTATAGTCTGGAAGGTTCCAGGAAACAGGTCATACACATCAGCTCTGTGAGCATGATCTGCCTGAGAGAGAGAGGGAGAGAGAGTGGAAGACCTGAAAGAAACGTGTAATATTCTGGCTGTGAACAGGCCTATCTGAATATATGAACATACCTTGTATATGAAGCTTTGAGCATGGAAGTGAACTGTGTGCATATCTATCTCATTCCCCAGACCCATTAGATACCACTCAGTGCGATCTCCTTCCTGCATTCTCAAACCGTGCAAGTTAGCATACATCTTTCCATTAATACCTGATCAGCACAAGAAGAAATAGAACATTAAAACACTTATTATTACTCTTATAGGGGTTTAAAATAGGAGCACATTTACATTTGCTTTTAAAAGATTTGGAGCAACTGTTGAAGTTCCCCTGAATTTCAGAACTTAGTAAAACAGTGAAAATCCAGCAGTTCTTCCTTTATACAAGAATACTATCATCTAGTTGTGCCACTTTATGTGCTGCCTGGACCCTTTTTTTTACTTGGTATGCAGTTAATGTCAGCTGAATAATTATAATTTGTAAGCAACTAACCATGCATCATGTTACTCTCCATAAAGTGCTCATCATCCCTGTTGAAAGTGTGAGGGCTTTTGTGCATGTAATTCCTGATATTCTCATCCAGGTACCAGGATTCATTTTCATCGAATACCATAAAGAGCAGAGCAAATTCTTTATCCACATCTTTTCGTCGTCTTTTTTTATCCAGCGTCCCCTTACGACACACCAACAATGGTCCAACCAAACCACTGGCAACATCCTAAAACAGAAATATACATAATGACTATGTTCACACCACAATCCTCATTGTACAATTCCAAATTTTTGCTCAGGTAGGATTTGCCTATCTTTGTGGATCACATTCACAATTGCTTGTGACCAGTATTTGTCTGTGAATGCATCTGTTCTCCAAAATGGCATGCATGTATACATTAATATATTTTTGCATGAATCACTTCAACAATGTCAAAAGAAAATATCATGTGTGAAGCAACTCATGGCATTAAAATGAGCTAAATAGTTGCGCTCATATATGAATCATATTTTGGTCTGGAGGACAGGTGTCAGGTGTAGCTGATCAGGTCAAAGGTGATAAAAAGCCAGATGGCTAGGTTTGCTGTTTTTATAGATATTGTTGTTACTGTGTTGCTTTCCTCCATTGTTGTTTGGCCATGCTGCTGGTGCTGGCTGATGATGACAGTGCTAAGTGTATGCATACAGGCAAAAAGGCACATGAATTCTGTTCTCATTCAAGTAGCATGGCCATGAATCAGATGCAAATCTGATCTATATGAAAGTGACTCAGATTTGAATAGAAATGATCAGATTTGTGTGTTCACGCAGCCCTGAAAAAATCAGATTTGTATTACATTAAGGCAAACAATTTGTGATTTGTGAAGATTTGTGTCACTTCAGGATGGTAATGTGAATATAGTCCATTATACTACATTCCACAAGATACATAAAGAGATACTCAAATGCATTAAATGCATATCAAATACACACACACACACACACACACACACACACACACACACACACAGACACACACACACACACACACACACACACACACACACACACACATCTGCATATCATCTTTGAAGTTTATCCATTATATTAGAGTGTTGTCTATGACTCAGCAGTGTTTATATGTAGTGTAGCAGTGGTGTCTGAATGTTCTATACCTTAACAAAGTCCACTGATGAATAGTAGACAAATGTTATACAGTTGGGTTCAGTGGGGCCAGGGCCTGCACTGATTGTCCAATTATAGCTCATCACCTCACCTGGAAAACATACAAATACAGAAATAAATTATGTATATGCATGTATAAGAGCCAACACAATAATATGCCACAGTGACTGGTGTTTGTCTGACTGTAGTGTACCTGGGGGAACAGGAGACAGGTGAGCTTCACTGGTTTTCACTCCATGAGCATGGACTGAGAATGAATTATTGTTCTTAACATTGTTCTTAAACACAATTTGAACCCTTTCACCAACCTCCATTCTAAGGATGGGACCTGCAACACACAATGACAGAAACACTACTGTCATTACATATTCATTTTATAGATAAAAGAACCCACTAATCTCAATATTTTAAGTATTTTATTAATTGACTTTACCAGGCCTTATATTTCCCCATTCACGGGCCAAGACCTTTTCTAATCTATTTTTAAGAAGGCATTATAGCCACCTGACCAGACATGAAGACCATTAACCAAACTCAGGCTTGTGGACACATTTTTTTAGGTGCAGCTTGCAAAAGTATTTTAAAAATATACATATAAAAATATGTAACTTATAAACTTTTAAATGAACATATGCCTTGCGTTTTATGTAAGCTCTGATTCACACCTCAAATAATGAATGATTTGTAGCCTATTGCATTGCCCCTCTTTGAGTGCTTAAGCCAACTGAACATTTCATTGCACACAATGAAAGTATATGATTTGTTTCTAGAACATTGATGTAACATTAGAAAGTATTCAGAAGGAATATATTAATAAACATCAGCCCCTACAAAACAAACAAATCCATTCCTTTTGAAAGGGTATTCAATACATAATAGTCTCAAGTTTGCTCTTTCTTCGGGTTTAAATTTGCATAGTTTTAAGGCGGCAATAATGCAATGTCAGTAAGCACTGTTAGTGAATGTTGGCTTACTTAAGACTCAAGAAGAACTTCCATCTTGGTTAGAAGCTAATATTTTAAATAAAAAATTCATATCAAATGGTTTAATGTCGCAGTCCTAAAAGTCTTCTTAGCCGTCTTTTTTTTAAATTAACAATCCTGGTTTCCAATAATTACCAATGATCATTAATTTATTTAATAGAAGACAAAATAAATTTTGTCCCAAGTGAACACCATCAAGACTTGGGCCGGCTAATTTGTTACAATTGGTCATCATCCTTTCTTCATCTTCATATTAAATCTACACTCTGTACTGCACTCCGTACACACATCATACTGCTGGTCACTGTAAATCTAACTACCTACATGCCAGATCATAACATAACAAAAGGGAATCTGTTCTGGCCTTTAGATTTGAAAAATTTATGTGGCATCATGGTTAGAAAGGGCACTAGTGGCAATGGCTGTAAGGCCACCATGAAATGTATACTTTAGTCTGTACAGTAATTATATTCCACCAATCTCCCATACTATCCCAAATACTCTCATAAAATCAGGTGCTTGCAATAAAAATGCGATCTGAAATAGTCTTTAATCCCACTCTTACACACTGCTTTCATTCCATGGACCATAAAAACTGCAGCTAACACTTCAGTGTTTCAGTTTTGTATCATACCCAGGATCCCTAAATGCTCATCCTCAGGACTTCTGAGCTTCTTTGTTGTGAAAGTGTCATCTGTATACTGCTGGAATACAACCTTCTTGTATTCAGAGCCAATACGAATCCCTGATTTACTTAGATAAACACTTCCAATGCTGAAAGAGAAAGGTGACATTCAAGCTATTTAATCTTGCATTTAAGAATAATAATACCTGTGTGACATAGAGAACAGGGGAATAAATTTTGAATTCTGTAATAGTTGGATGTCTGAAGAGTGATAGTGTGTACTAAAGACCAAGTAATTTGCAGGGTATCTGCTGGGTAAGTGTGTGTGGAGATGTTTTAACTTTAGTGAGTAGCACTGACCTTTTCTCAGGAGTTTCATTATATTTTTCCAACTCCCATGTTCGGTTTGGGGCATAGTTCCACTCTACTTCTTCTGCAGCCAAGTAGTAATACACATTAGGCTGAGAGTTCGTTGCCTTTGATATAGGGTTTAGGCTCTGTGAGCAGCGCTTGACTGTGTACTGCTGGCGCATACCTGCGCGGTAGTGATCAGTTGTACGACAGCTGAGCTCAAAAACCCCTGGAAACAAATGTCATTAAAGGTCAAAAAGGATAAAATAAGTTGTCTACAAAACTATACTGGAAATAAAATTGAATGTTTCACATTCCAGCCCCTGTCATTGCACTGTGGGCTGTAATAGTTATGTCCCTATGACTGGCTATCTAGTCCGATATGTTTAACAGAAATCCAAAACATTCTATAAACAGAAAAATTATGTCCTGGCTGCAAAGCCTGAAGTTTAGAACAGGAGTTTGATTTGGCTGTACTGCTTCAGGACTGGAACAACTTGCAATCATTGAGTCAACTATTTAAACAATAACTTCAGGGTGGAGCCACTCACCATCATTGTCGGGTACCATAGAAACAGTGACACTGGTGTGAGGAAAGACACTGAGTGTGTCACGTGTGATGTTGTCCCGCTGAAATGTGTTGCCCTGGAAATAAACACCATGGATGTCCACCTCTGTGCCCAAGCCAAGTGTGTGCCACACAATGTGGTCCCCTTCACACAAATCCAGCCCAAGAAGATTTCCATACATACGACCATTAACCGCTAAAAGAACACACATGAACAAGACACACAAGTGTGATCACTGTACTGTACAAATAGAAATAAAGCTGTAATTTCCTCCTGGTACTTACAGTGCATTTTATTGCTCTCTTGAAATCCTGCATTTTCTGGGTCTGTCTCTTTGCTGCCAAACTCTTCAATGTTTTGCTGCAGATACCAGCTTTCATTCTCATCCAATACAGTAAAGAGTAGAAAAAACTCCTTTTGCACTTCCATCCCTGTATGCTATACTCACACACACAAAACACATACACCAGACAGACATTATGCACTTGCCAAAGACCAATGCAAAACAATCTTCAGAGAACTCATTAAATTATTTCAGCAGGGTGTTTTGTGTTTGAATTTTACACAGACGTTTGTTCAAAGTTTTTGTATTTTTTTATGTAACAAATTAATTTTGTGTTGTGTGTATATGAATATGTGTGTAGTTGTGTATTGTGTTTTTGCTTTACATGAATACCTATCCTTTCACTTTTCACATTTTGGTATGCTGCATCTTTGTGCTAAAAAACAAGGTTTCCCCTCCCCCCCCATCATTCTGCACTCAATGCCAAAGTGAGAATTCAAAGTAAGTCAAGTACCTTAACCACTGTGCTACTATTGCCCATACCACTGACCAATCTCCCTGTCCCTCCCTGAAAAACACCCTCACAGCATGATACTGCTACCACACCACACAGGGATTGGGCAGGTGATGAGCAGTGACTGGTTTCCACCAGACATGAGGCTTACAATTGAAGTCAAAAAGTTCAATCTTGGTTTCATCAGACTCATGGCATTAAAATGGCATTTTCATCAGAGAATCTTGTTTCTCACAGTTTGAGAGTCCTTTAAGTGCTTTTTTACAAACTCCAGACAGGCTTTTGTGTCTCTTTTACTGAGGAGAGGCTTCTGTCTGGCCATTCTGCCATAAAGCCCAGAGTGGTGGAATGCTGCAGTGATGGATGACCTTCTGGAAGTTTCTCCCACTTGTACACAGGATCTTTGGAGCTCAGCCAGATTGACCATTGGCTTCTTGGTCACCTCTCTTACCAAGGATCTTTTCCACTGATTACTTAGCTTGGTGGGGCAGCCAGCTGTAGGAAAAATCCTGGTTGTTCCAAACTTCTTCCATTTAAGAATTATGAAGGCCACTGTGCTCTTGGGAACTTACAGTGCAGCAGAAATTTTTCCTAGCCTTCTCCAGATATGTGGCTCTACATAATCCTGTCTCTGAGTTCTGTTATTTCTTCCTCATTCATTGGTTTTTGCTCTACTGTGCATTGTTAGCTGTGAGACTTTATATAGACAGGTGTGTGTCTATATAACAGGTGTGTGTGTTATATAGAAAGGTGTGTCAAGTGTCATAGCAAAGGGTCTGAATACTTTTGTCCAGGATAAATTTTAGTTTTTCCTTTATAATTAATTTGCTAAAAAAATTCTAAAATTCCGTTTTCATTTTGTCATATGGGTTATTGAGTACACAATAATGGAGAAAAACTTGAAAGGGTCTGAAAATCTTATGAATGCACTGTATACATGCATTCTGCCTAATGCAGAAGTTCCTATTAGAATCAGATATTTTAACCATATTAGCAATACTCTGAGGACATTATTTTGGCTGACTGTTATATTTGTATTTGTTACAAAATGCTACAGCTGCTTCAATCACAAGTTCCAGGCTCTTTATCAGAGACCTCATTTATAAACTCGCCATACACACAGATTTGAATTTTAGAAAGGTTGTGTGATATTTCATTTAAGTAATGAATGTTCACAGTTAACAGGATAAAATTAAATTTCATGTTACAACGTTTCAAGCCTTAGTTTAGCCTCTTGCCAGAAAATAAATGCTAGTTCATTGGTCCATCCCTACATCAGATAAAAGAGCTCCAGCAGTTTCTACAGGAACTGCACCATAACTGCACCCCTTACTAAGGGGGCACTGAGAAAGCTGAATTGGACTCCATCAGAGAAAAACCCCCAATAGCATACTGCACCTGAGTGTACCATTACACAAAGAAACAGAAAGGGAAATGGAAATAGAATGGAAAGAGAATTCTTAAGTGCACCTACAGTTTTAAGATCATTTTAGAAGGATTTGTATTTGTTCAATTTAACACTAGTTATGTGAACTAGCTATTGTATGCATATCACAATGATCATTCATTCACATCCTGTCATATTTTTCCATCATTTTGATTCTATTTCAGCTCATCTAATACAGAAGACAGGCACAATTGTGAAAATTAACCAAAAAAAACAATGTACTCGTGGGATTTCCAGCGAATGACTGCATGTAGCTGACTGAAAATCAGTAAGCAGGTAATTATATTAGTTCTAAAAAATTTTATGTGGCTAGATGGACTGTATTTTAAGAATATGCGATCCTATCAAGTGATTTATTTGAGTATGCCAGATTGGGCCAGAGGGTGCAGGTGCAGTAGGAAGTTAAATGTGACATTAATCAATTAATGAAAAATTGTATTATATAAAAAAATGTGTGTGTGTGTGTGTGTGTGTGCGTGCGTGCGTGCGTGTGTGTGTGTGTGTGTGTGTGTGTGTGTGTGTGTGTGTGTGAATAAAACATTCACATTAATTAGAATGAGCTTCCAATAAAACTAGACACTAACAGTAAATATACTAAACTTCCTGAGCTTCTGATAAAAGTACATACACTATATATCTATATTTATATATCTAGATTATTATTATTACTATCTCTCTCTCTCCTTCTGTCATGGTTAGTTCCTCCTAGGTTCCGTGTTCCATGGTTTCCCTGTCTTGTGTTTTGGTTCCATTCCGTAGTTTCATTTTCTCCTCCCCTCGTTTGGTTTTCCACACCTGTTCCTCATTTCTAGCTTTGTTAAATTCATGTATTTAAACCCTGTATGATTCCCTGTGTTGTTGCTGTTCATTGTTTGATTGAATGTCTGTATGGATGTGTTTGAAAGCCCGTGTATATAAGTTTGTCCTCCGTGCCTTTGTGTTTATCCTAGCCTCCGTGTTTCTTAACCTACGAGTTTATACTAGTCTCTGTTATAGCCTGCTTCCCCTGTTTGCCTTCGTGTACTTTTGTTTCTTTATCATGTATTCTTGAAATCTCTATGTTGGCTCTATGACCCTGGATGACTCGCTCTTCTCCGCACATGCGCCCAACTCCTTACTGCTCACCATTATACTCTCTCTCAATATATATATATATATATATATATATATATATATATATATATATATATATATATATATATATATATATATATACACACACACACACACACATATGTGTGTCACTCATTCAGTTTTTTCAGGCTTCCTATTACTAAATCTACAATGTTTACAAAATCCTGATTGCTTTACCTCTATACTTTCAAAAAACATACTTGTTTAGACTGGATTATACTTAGTTAATTGAATCTTATTTTTACTTTGTAGTGTTTTATTCTATTAATTGCATTAATACTACACCAATATCATATTATATAATAGAAATGGGGCAACACAACTGGGAATATGGAGTGCTTCCCAGTATCGTATTTCTATGTTTATGAAGTATAGGTGGAAAACCACCAAGATGGACTTAACTGCAGATAGAGAAGCATAGAAGTAATTGGGGTTGTGTGGTAATTGGAGTAGTTAAGGCTGAGAGAATTTGGCTGTCCCTGTAGTTCTGGCTGAGGGAGTGAGGGAGAGAAGGGGGTTCACGCTTGTGTTGGTGAAAATGGCATAATTATGTCATCATGGAATTTGCTTTTACGAACATTCCAACATTCGTTCCCTATGGAAAAAGGTTGACTTTGACTGGCCATCACGGTAAAGCCAAAAGTCCAACACGTCACAAAAGTACTACACTATTCCAATATGGAATCTAAGTTTTGGTCGAATTTCATAATTCAGTGACAAAGTTTGCAATCTGTGAAAAGTGTGAAAAATTGTGAATAGAATAAGAACTAGAAAGGGAAAGTTCATGAATGAGCATGTTGCCATGGCAAAGCAGCTAAAACAAGAATAGGGCTGTTTGGCTGTTGATTACCTGATAAATATTTGACATTATGTTCATTGCTGTTAAACGGTGTTTAAACATGAAATTAAATCCTGTAATTCTGTTGAAATCCTGAAAAACTGAAATGTTAACACTGTTTAAATGAAAATGAAATACTGTTTAATGATATAAAAATGCTTTGAAATGTAACATGAAATATAATCTACTATACGATAGTTGATGCTGAAGGGTTATTTAGCTGTTGTGGTATTTGTGATTGAAGTCTGTTTGCCTGATGGGGTAGATGTTGTTCAGGGGTATTTTGTTGTGGGGCTAATTTTGGTTGAGGGTCCATTGGCTGTGGAGTAGTTGAGAATAAGGGGTTGTTTAGTGTTTTTTTTAATATTGATAACAGAATAATTCCTGTGAAATACACTTTACATGTAAAATGAAATGCTGAAATATTGTTTAGCTGTTAAGCAATTCCCAGTTATGTGGATGCTAGGGTGTTACCAAGTGGTTGCTAGGGTGTTTAAGAGTGGTTGCTATGATGTGGCTAGGTGGTTGCTAGGGTATTTCAAGTGGTTGCTAGGGTGTTACCAAGTAGTTGCTTTGAAATACCAGATGGTTGCTACAATGTTATGAAGCATTTGTTATCGGGTCCCAAGTGGTTGCTAGGGTGTTACAATGTGGTTGGTATGATCTTAATAGGTGATTGCTATGGTATACCAGATAGTTGCTAGGGTGTTGCCAAGTGGTTGCTAGGGTGTTGCTAGGTAGTTGCTATGGTATCCCAGGTGGTTGCTAGGTTGTTACCATGTGCTTGCTATGGTCTTGATAGGTTGATATAGAGTTCCAGGTGGTTGTTAGCAAGATGTTGCTATGGTCTTTGCTAAGTGATTCCTATGGTATCCCAAGTGGTTGTTATGGTCTTGTTAGGTGGTGGCTATGGGATCCTAAGTTCTTGTTAGGGTGTTACTAAGTGGTCGCTATGGACTACCAAGTGGTTGCTAAATTATTAGCAATTGGTTGCTATGAGTTTCCCAGGTGGTTGCTATGGAGTCTCGTGATTGTTAGGGTGTTATCAAGTGGTTGATATGGACTCATTAGGTGGTTGCTATGATATTCCAAGCAGTTGCTAGGGTGTTACCAAGTGGTTGGTAAGGGTTGTTTAGCTGTCCCTGGAGTTCTGGCTGAGGGAGTGAGTGAGGGAGCCAATAATACGAATGATAATAAGAAGAACAGAATGTTGGCTTTGTCAAACCAACATAATAAGAATAATAAGAAGATTATTTAAAAAAAACAGAATGTTGGCTTTCTTAAGCCAACATCATAATAACAATAAGAAGAAGAAGAAGAAGAAGAAGAAGAAGAAGAAGAAGAAGAAGAAGATCAGAATGTTGGCTTTGTTAAACATGATTTTACCAACATGATCAAATTGATAATTGGGGATAGGGGTGTTACCTGCCTACCACTCTCATCCAGAGTTCCTTTCTTGCACACTTGTAAAGGTCCCACCAGGCCAGAATTGGTGTCGCGGACAGGGTCTGTAGCAGAGTAATACAAGTATGACAGGCAGGGTGGGTCACTGAGTGAGGGCCCTTCTGTCACCCGCCAGCGATAGGTGAAGGTTTCGCCAGTATGAACAATGTCCCCATGTTTCTGAGAACCTGAATAGACAAGGACATAATCAGCCTTCTGTCATAGATGCCATCTATTCAGAGTCAGGAATTCACTGTCTTAAAAGGAGTGTATGATAAATTCTATATCACAATTTAAAGAGGAAATATATTTGTCCTTTTGTTAATGTGAATTCCATATTTTCTTCTGAAAAAATGTTTAAAAATTTGTTTTGTTTCTGAGGTTTTGAGTATGAGATATTTACGGTAATGCATATTATTCATGCCTGTGTGTGTGTGAGAAACACGCCTCACCATCCTGATACACAGCTCCTTCATAAGCTTTATCATACAGGACGCCATGAGGCTGCATGCTGAAGTTATGCTTGGCATTGTTCTGAAATGTTACCACAATGATATCTCCAGCTTCTGCCCTAATGACTGGACCTATGGAAAGTAGGAAAGGATCATTAAGAGAGAAAACAGAAGTGATCTGTAGCTAGTGTGGGCAATTTTATAACCACACAGAATGGACTTATTTTCTAAGTTTGCTAACTTAAAAAATGCATACTAGAAGAGTAACTTGTAGCATCTTCACACATTTCTAGAGTACACAAAATAGGCAAATGACTCCTCAAACAGACCAAGCTAAGTCCAAGCTAAGTCAATGAAAGAGGTTGGCTGCACTGGTGAGGATTTAAAATGACTGACAATTTAAGAATCAGGAAAGTTTTTACCCAGAATGCCAAGGTGCTGTTCTGAGCCTTGTCGCTCTATCTTGGTGGTAAATGTGCCATCTTTATAAGCAATGTATCTGACCTTTCTATACTTTCCACCCAGCTTCCCTCCATCTGTAACAAAGAATTCTTTAGAGTCACTGTAAAATGAGAGGGGGAGGGAGAGAGAAAGAGGATGGGGGACATTAACTTTCACATTTAGAGACATTTATTTTAAAAGTGTGTTGTGTTTTATGTTGTGTTTGTTATGTATGCTGTCTGTGGGTGTATATGTAACAGCTCAGAAGTAATTGATACCATATTGTGTTTGATTAAGACACAGGGGTGTAGGTACCATGCCAGTTGATCAGGTGGCAGCACCAACAGCAATGCATAGAACAAGATATTTTTGAGACCTTCTCTCTTTCTTTCTGCAACAGGCTTAGACCTAAAAGAGGGGCTCCAATATCTCTATCTCTCTCTCTCTCTCTCTCTCTCTCTCTTTTCACTCAGTACCACAAGGACAGTTAACAGCAAACAGCTGAAATTTTTTTTTTTTTTCATTTAATTAATCCAAGTAACGGTGGAATCTGAAATAACGACTGATGAACATTACTGTGGCAACAGACCCACCGAATTACTTCCAAGCAACATTGCATGGTCACGCAGCCTGAAATACAGGCGATCAATTCCCTCTTGAACTGTGGACAAAACTTGTATTCCTGGAATTTAGCACCAAAAGGACAATTCCCAGCACACCTGGACGATATTTTATCAACAAAGAACCAGTGGTGAAAATTCCTTCCAATTCTAGAAGAATTCAGTGAGCACGACCAGCTGGCATAATCACCCAAAATCATCAACACGTGAGACTTTAAAATCTGGGCAATCCCTCTCTCTACTATCAAACATGTCTTATCATCTTGCTTCCCTACGCTCAGACAGACCTTATTGTTAGTAAAACTAGTGCCATTATCCTTTGTTCTATGATCACATTAGGACAGGCCAGCGTAGCTCATTAATACAGCCACATTGCTCTGCTGTTTAAACGCTGCACCCTTTTTATTTGCTTTGATGTCCATAGGAGAAAAAAGAAAACAAGTCCCGCCTCCTCATGCTTGTGCAAGCGTGTGCACGCCTTCCCACACACATTCACTCTCCTCTCCTTTTACACACGTACACTCTTTTACTTTGTTTAACTTAAAATATACTGATTAATGGATGCTGTTTGTGATTCAGAGTAGTTGTGTTAATAAATGTATCATTTATTTTCATCAAGTTGTCAGTCTTGATATTATTCAGATGGTGGTTGTTACCAATATCATCAAAGAAATCACTGTTATTTAAGTCCTTCGGGGATCAAATCATTAATGTCACTTATTTTAGTTAAAAATTAAAGATTGTGATTCTGATTTGGTTTGAATATATGAGACTGATAAATTGAGACTGATTAATAATGCATAGTTAGTCATATGTATTGTAAAGGATTATTTGGTGAAACCCCTAGAGAGGACACTGCAAACTGATCTACTGCTTTACACTACTGAATAACCTGTAAGTATTTCTGTAAATGTTTGAGGCTCAGACATACTCTCAGTATTTAAGGGTAAGCTGAAAATCTATCTGTAAAGTCAGGCATTTTATTAACTACTTCCCATCTTAGGTAAAAGTGTAGATCTGGGGGTCCATGGGCTTTGAGAGTTATGGTAAACCGGGATGTTATGATGCTGTCACTTCAACTCTCTTTTTTCATTCAAGTTTGTTGACTGAGAGTGGCAGAGTACTGATGTTCCACGGTGCCCTCATGCCTGTGGTTCCTTTTGGCTCTTTTCTTTTAGCTGTGCTGCCATAGCTAGATCTGCCGTAGTAAATCTTTGCACATTATAGTTCCCTCATTTACACACCCTCATACCTGGTCATGCCTAATAATATATTCTCTCTTTCCGCTAAGGTACACCTACCCCTGATGTCATGATGTTAATGAGCATCAACCCATCTCAGCTGCCATGGCTACTCCCGCCACCTCATGATGTCTCCTGCTGTAGCCCACACCGACACCCTGGCCAACTACTTCTCTGTTGCCCTTGGTGGACGTTCTTGGGCGGGATGGGTTTCAGACACGTGCAAACCACTGGGACCAGACTAGTACTTTTAGAAAACTGGACTAGCCATTAATTGCTTTTTTTCCCCCAATTTTATTTTTACTTTATTTAATAATATAGTTTATTTATTTTTTCTTTCGAAATTGTTACTATTGTGGTGACCTTTGTAGGCCAAAGAGAGATAGGCCCCCCCCTTTGAGTCTTGGTTCCTCTCAAGGTTTTTTCTCATGCTCTAGGGAGTTTTTCCTTGCCACTGTCACCCTTGGCTTGCTCACTGGAGCTTGGACTTGAACATTTTTAAAGCTGCTTTATGACATCAGTTGTAAAAAGAGCTATGTAAATAAATTTGAGTTGATTACTGAAATGACAGTCATAGGCATAGCAGTCACCTATATGGATCAAGATGTCATTCATTACAATCTGAATGTGTCCTACACAATCAGGATGGTTTTCATTCACTACAAACAAAACAATAAATTAAGTTGTATAAATCAACTATAACCTCAAATTACAAAAAGGCTTAAACACAAAATCAAACACAAGCCAACTAGGCAAAAACTGAGTGACTTTCAATATTTACGCAAACTAATAATGAACATTCTGGTACAAACTGAAAGGGCTTCATATACTGTAGACAAATGCAGGGAAGGGGCAATAGAGGCAATAGAGATACTACTCCACAGGTGAAAATAATACACCAGAATTAATAAGGACAGTTTAATGAGTGAAAAGGAATGCATGAAAAATGAAAAAACTTGTGGATTTTCTTACAGTGTGTGTGTGTGTGTGTTTGTGGAGAAATGGTGAACAAGATCTATTTCTGTAGGTAGGGTGGGAAAAGGTTGACAATTATACAAGTAGCCTATATATACATAATGACGCAGGCAGCTAATCAAGAAAACACTGTGAGTATCTAAATATTCAATAGATAATTAAATACGAAAATTAATTATTATACCACTCATTAAAAAGATTTGCTTTAATGTGGTATGACACAGTGACCTGATGTCACTATGAGTAAACAAACTTGTGGTAAGCTGGCAAATGCTGAGGGATAATGTATATATAACACCAGTAGATCACAAAATACCTGAAAGTATTTACCTGTGAACTGCCGTTAGCAGTTCATCAGTAAATCCATTTTTCCCTGAGGGGGCATAGTCCCAGAGCTCCTCCTCTGCAGCAATGTAGTAATGTCTCTCATGGCCAGGGGGCACTGTAGGTGCAGTTTTAGTCCCACACATAGAAACCTGATAAAAGCCCTGCATACCTGCTACTCATTGCAGCAGCAAGGAAGCAAAGAGACAAAAGAAACACAGCGTGAGAGTTTTCCCCTGGATTTCTCTGATATACATCAGAGTTCTATAACATGTTATAGTGATATACCTTACCAGTGTTTATAGCACTAACACTGTAACAGAATAAAATGCAGAACAAATGTACTCCAAAAGTAGATGACCATATGGTAAAATGACAATGCATGTTATGTCATACTTTAATATATTTCAGAAACACATACAAGAAGAAGGAATACCTTGCATGTGATCATTGACAAGGCAACTAAGCATCCACTTCCCTGCTGTCATGGGAATCATTTCTGCAGTGACAAAAGTGGCAGGAAACAGGCTGAGCACATCAGTGCGGTGACCACGGTCAAGTAGGGTGTGGCCATGGAAGTAGGCAGAGTGAATGTCAACTTCATTTCCAATGCCAAACAGATGCCAGGATACAGTGTGTCCAACACACATTTTCAGTGGTGGCAAGTTACCATAGACATAGCCATTTATTGCTGGAGGGAGAGAAAAGCAATCAAAAAATTAAGATGACATCATTGTTAAAGAAGTAAACATACTAAAGGTGGGATTTGAAAATTCTATTGTTCAATCTAACATAGGAGAGAAAAACAAACAAAGTTTAAATGGAACAGTAAATCACATCTCTAATGATATCTCTCTGATGGTCCATTTGAATGACTTGTCCAGTCATGTCATAAAACAATGAGACCATAAAAAACCCCATCAACCCGATTAATTTGTGAGGTGTAGAGTGTATAAATCTTAGAGAAAGGAACAATTACAAATCAAGTGGCCCTGACAGTAACTCCACCTGAATCCCCAGGAGCTGTGCATATCAACTGGCTATTGTCTTTACATCTATTAACATTTCACATATCACCACCTTAGTCTCTTTAAGACCACTATAGTACCACTGCCCAAGGAAACCAAGGTAACATGTCTGAATAATTACTCACAAGTGGTTCTTAGTTCCATAGTTACGAAGATCCAGGAAAAGCTAGTCAGGTCAAAATATTATCCCTGGTTCCCGGGACCATTTCAATTTACTTTTTGCACAAACGGGTCTGTGCATGATGCTATATATCTGGCTTTACACATTGCACTTGAGAATCAGGATACTGATTATGGCCTGGTTTTATACTATAGTTATACTACAAATTAGGGGTGACCACCAAATAGTCGACTATTCACTGCTTCAAATTAAGAAACCTGGTTTGACTGCTAATCTCATAAATGAACTTCATGTTTAACATTTATTGCTAGTTATAGCATATAACTAATTAGTCACAAAGTGCAATGTGGACTAATGCACTCTGCACAGTGAGAGCTTTCAAGATAGCAGGCCACTAGGAGCCATGGCAATTCTTTTCAGCAGTAAGACAGATCACTACTCAAATTTTATGGCTCCTTTACGGATTTTCAAATATTTCAGATGGATTGTTGACACATATGTGAAAATGCTATGCATTGGTGAGAGTGGTCACCTTTAATGCATGTTGGAATTAAACTAAGAATGCTATTAGGTAATATCAGTGAAAATAATTACTCTTGAATGAGTAATTGTTATTTACGTGTCTACAGCTAATTAATGTATGTGTCTATAGCTAACTTAATAATTATATAGATATAATTACTAAGCTAGCAGGTCAACCTGGAAGCCTGCCTGAAATGCACATGTAGTCTCAGCACATTTGTGCAGTATCTAGCTATCTAGAGACTACATGTGCATCTCAGGCAGGCTTCCAGGTTGACCTGCTAGGTAATCTGCCAAAAAACAACCAAGATAATGATCACTGCCCTGACCATAAAAAAATTAAGCTGAGTATCTTACAATGCAGTAGGTTGGATTTATAAAATGCATCTCTTTCCAGGTTACTAGTATCAGAGCAGAATCTGTTAACATTGTCATCAAGATACCAGCTGAGATTTTCATCCACTACACTGAACATTAGAAAGAATTCTCCATCCACATCAGACCGCTTAAGTCCAGAGCTATCCAGAACTCCTGAAAGTGAATCACAGAGAGCATTAATACAGAGAGTGCATATAGCCAGTGCTAATTTCTAGTAATGGGCTGTGTAAACCTGATTTGCCGTGGTTTAGTAGAGTAAAAGAATGCATCATTATGAGTCCAAATATATTCTAATATTCATACCTTCATTTTTTGCACAATCACCTCTGTTTTGGCTTCTGTAAAGCTCTCTTTGTGCTTGAAGACCCTCGATTAAACCCTTAAAATCTCATCGCTGTTCATCAAAATTACATATTTAGAAGTTATTTCCAAGCAAAAATCTCCTAATGCCATAAAAGTGGCTTGATTGTATTTTTGCCTTCATTCAGTATGCATGGATCTATGTTCACCTTCAATTTAGTTGCTCACCATTGACTCACAAAACTGGTTGCTTTCTGTAATGCTAGCTACTGCATGCTACACAATGGCAAGTAGTAATATTGGAGTACATGTTCAAATCTGAAACTTACTCAGAAGAAGAGTGAACTATACAGGGTCTTACACACCAGCTATTTGGCTAAGGGCTCCAAACTTGGTATAAATTAGTATGGAGTGAGATAATGTATGCTGAGTTTGGAGCCTCTAACAGGTCAAATGCATTTGAATTGGATCAGTCAAAATAACACTACAGGGGCATATACACAGGCTGTGTGATCTAGTGGCTTCTGATTTTGCATGCATAGAAGGCATTTGCTGAGTTTTTCAGCCCTGGGCTGAAAACTCAGTATCCAACTCTTTACATTACCCTATATAGGCAGCACTCAGTTTATCCTGTTAAAGCAATGCTGCCAGGCTCTGCATGATGGCCATTTGACTTAGAGGCCCCCAATTTTGCTCAAATGAGGTCAAGTGCGGTTGAATTGGAAATTTGGCTGCATACACTAGACCTTAGAGAGATGCTGTATGCCAAGTCCCTTGGTCAAAAGGTCAGCAGGCCTTGACCCTTTACATTTACTCTTTACAGTTGTTCTTGTTTAGATAGCAATTTGACAAAACTGACAAAAGTTTAGAATTTTGTTGAATGAAGCCTATTTAAAGGGCTGAATGAGGGTTGTTAAAATGGGGGGGGGGGGGTTCTTGATTCTATGTTATCTTGACCAATGCATGTCACAGAAATTTCATTAACACCCAAGAAAACTGTTAACTTGGGTAAAGGGGGTATGTCACCTTTAATGTGTACGGTGCTTAATGATATGTAGTATTGTTGGGACATTGCATTTTGCATCATGAAAACAGGCACTTAAATAATTGGATGCATGCGTGTCTATTGATGCGTGTAAGTGTGTTTGGGGGAGATACATGTGTGTGTCATGCATGAGATTGCATGCATGTGTGTGATGTATATGTACACATAATGTATATGTACATGTAAAAGAGTGTATGCTTGTGCATATATAGATGGATGTAAGGTTGAATGTGAGTTACCCTCCTTGCAGGTGAGCAGTACACCAATGAGTCCAGCCGCGATGTCTTTAGGTGCATCAACATGTGAATGATAAATCCAAGTGAGGCAGTTGGAGTCATATTCTAGGGGCGCAAACTCTGCTTTCACCTTCCATGTATACTTGTAGGTCTCGCCCGGAGCCACAGCATCATCTTTCTTACTCTGACCAGATGTATCATCTGGATACAGTGCACCTAGTACACAGTGTCACAGTGAGTTATATGATGTAACATAGAGGTGTGGTAGTGATGAAAATAATTGGCATGAAAATCTCTAATATAGAGTATTTATATTATTTATAAAGTGGGAGATTACTGAGGTAGAAAACTAATTTAATGAAGTTTTAAATTAATATTCTAAACACTCCTTGACCTAGTGCTCTTTACTCAATAAAGACATATGTAACATCTTATCCCACAACAGAAATAAACATGACAACAGCCAGCCAGTCAGTCAGTTTTGGTTTGCATGTCAAAGTACATGCCTATTTCCTACAACAAGGCATTTTTTGAGCTACCAGTTTTGAAGAAAGCTCTGAAATCTAGAAAAGAATTTGTGGAACCAGTGAGTGGCACTAAAGCAAAAGCAAAAGTAAATTTGCAATATCCTCCAAAGTTGAGGAAATTGTTGGCAAAAACTTTACTACAACATCAATTAGTAATTTGGATATCTGAAAGGTGATGAATGACAGATTCAAACAGACTGCAAAATATATTGTTGGTTGGTGCAAACCAAGACAGGAAACAACAAATATTTTCCATCACCTGAAAAGGTGCCATCCCAGTGACTACAATGACCACACCCACAGTGTGAAATGTGGACCTCGTTAGTCCATCGACATTTTAGCAGCGTGTGTGGGGCTGTACTAAAACAATAATAAATTGTGTTGTCTTTTTTGCCCATTACCCAATATGAAAAGCGATTAAAAGGAGCAAGGATATAACAAACACAGTTTGTTATATCTTGTAAATAAAGACCTTCTATTTTCTTTAGGCTTCAGTCATTAGAAGGATACTCTCCAAACTGGCAGCATTATAAAATTATATATTGTGATAAATACTAATATTGATCAATATGGGGATTAGATCAAAATCTGATCTAGTTCCCAACCTCATCAAGGCTGGCTCACCATTATCCGATGCCCCATATCTTACTTCATCAGAAAGTCTCTTGAGAGGTTCTGTTCCTCTAAAGAAATTGCTGCATTTATACTAATTCTTAAGTACCATGGCGTTGATCCTTCTGAACTTTCTAATTACAGACCCATTTCTGATCTCTAGCGAAAATGCTAGAATGGATGGTAGCCTATCAACTACAAAGCTATAATGTCAGAATGGTTTTCATACTCTGCATAGCACTGAGGTAGCCCTTATAAAAGTCACCAATGGCCTCCTCCTTACTGCAAACGTATTCTGCTAGACTATCGTACCACAGTGTTGTATATATTGTGTTGTACAGCTGTACAAAAATTACAATTACCCAAACTTTTATGATTGCACTAAACACATTGTGTATATGACAACTTGTAATGACTACCTCTTTCTTCTATTTCTGACACTGCTCTAGCTTAAGCTCTCTTCTCTAAACATGACATTTCCTCTTCTTGGCTTGTTCATTCTTCTTCATTCTTCTTCTATTTAGTTTGTATAGTGCCATGTACTTACTATATTGTAATGCAAACTTCAATGTGATGAACACGCTACATAAATTTAACTATTATTTTTATTTAACAATCAGAGGAAAGCTAAGTGTGACAAATTCTCCTATTACTTATTTCTGTTTCACAGATATTTTTCTTTAGGTAAAGGGTATTTTTTAGGTATTTTTCTTTAGGATATTTATTTCTTTACGCTTTTAGTGTAGCTCACAGAGAAAGAGAGAGAAAAATGTGAGATTTAAGAAATTAGACATTTAACAGAGTTTTGGTTTAATGGAAATTTCCTGTTGGGAACTTCCACCAACACACCAGTTAGTATCCCTTAACATTCTCTTACTCTCCTGAGGCACATAGACAGAAAAAGGGAAGGGCACATCCTACCTTCAGAGTCCTTCTCATAAAATACTCCATGTGGATGAAGTGAATAAGGCCGAGATGCAAAGTTCTTCATGTACACCACAATGTCATCACCCACTTCTGCTCGGATCACAGGTCCAAGAAAGCCCAGCCATTCTGGCTTAGAGATTTCAGTGGAGAACCCCTCATCTGTGTACTGCCTATACACAGCTTTTTTATACACACTACCAATGTGCTGTGGGCCATGTTCCAGAAATGTAGAGGCATACCTTAAAGAAAAGAGAAGGAGAATGGTGAGAGTTATTATTTACCTCTAAACCCCTGTAATAGTGGTCTATGTCCATGTAATTTTTTTAATTCTGTTTATTTGCATGAACTAACCCAGGTTTTAGAGTTATGTTTATTATCTTTATCATACACCAACATCAGACAAACTTGATGTAATTTAGACCTTTTGTGTAGAGTTAAAATGTATCAGGTATGAGTTAACAGTTCCAGAACCCCAGAGAGATTAATAATTTCAAAAAGGCAAACTAGAAAGCAGGTGGGCTTCATTACATCATTATGATGGCATCATCTATCTATTAGCTTTCATTACAAGATTTTGAAGCTACTTCCCACTTTCATGTTATACAATGTATATTGTATTTCTTGTCCTGTTTATATGCCTATTGGGCTTGTCTTGGTACTTCTTATAAGACTCCATTATATAACCAGCGATTATGACATGAAGGCATGACACTTTATTATGGCTTGTTTTGTATAACAGACACCCTGTCATACCATACAATGACCCAGATCAAAAAACCATGGTAGAGATGGTGTCGTGTCTGTTGATGCAGGAAAGAAGAGACAGGAACCAGTGCGTTACCTTGTGGCCTTTTATTAATACAGAGCTCTGGAGATGTCAGTTCACAACGCAGTGCGAGTGAGATCTAACTTTGCAACAGACGGACTTATAGTTTTCTCGCCTTGCGCCACTTCTGCTTTTGTACTTTTCCATCTCAGCCATCGCCTCTGTCTGACTGTCGCGTACACATGTCTTCTTGTATAATCACACATATGCACGTCTAGGGCATTTCCTGTTATGTCTGGACATACAGTAATTATTTTATTAATTCAAGCATTAGTCCTATTCCATTCTGCGCATTATTCTCTATTAGTGTAAGCTTAGCATTCATTTAATTTATGCAACCCCACAATGGTAAAGTCCTTAAGAGATACCACTGGCATAAAATGGCTTCTCACTAAATGCTCAAAACCATCACCATTGCCCTACATAAGTTTGACAATGGCACTAAAAACTTTACTGAAAATGGGGGGAGAAAGGTTTTCAAATTTGTTTCATGTCATGCAAATATTCAATCTCTCAAACAATTTGCAAAAAAGTCTGTAAAAACCATATATGACCCTGGCTCCTTTCTTACACAATAACATTTTTCAAATGTGGCTTTCATGCACTATGTAGCTCTTATGTAACTTGATGTAAAATACTCCTTTGCAAAACGTGTGTGAATTAACCTTTTTCCTGTAATACATAGAGTGAAGCTCAACTATAAGACCATAGGCATAGCAATACATAAGCGAAGTAGCTGTGAGTAAAAAATCTTAACATTTTTAATTACGCTTAAAACATGTCTTTGCTGTCAAGGCTGTTTAATCACCCTTAGTTATATTACATACGCTATATTAAAACAGAAAATCAGCACAATTAACCAAGGTTTTAAAAAGAGAAACCGTCGAAACAGCTGATGCGTGTTGATTGTTTTCATGGTCTTTGGCCAAGCCTAAACGTACAATTAGGCAGTTTTATGAACTCGTACTTACTCTCGTTTTCTTACTTCTCGTTGCTGTGTTCTTTTTAACGTATATTACCCTTTAAAGTATATAGTTTCTATACGCGACGTTAATTTAAAGTAGTTCAATTCAGAGTTCAATGTTAAATTTTAGGTTTGTTAAGACAGCTGTCTGGAATACTCCCCGTAACGTCGCTTTTGTTTTGAAATTTCTTGTCATTCTCTTACCGTAATGTCTAATACACACACGTCCCACAAAAGAACGTGGCGGCTGGCTTGACCAGTTAACTTTACTGTGTTACCTTTTAAAGCCTATTAATAGTCTGCATATTTAAACGTTAACTTCAAGTTACGATAGAACGGAATAAGAAGCTATTATCGTTCATATCCACGTTAAAGTCTATTATCAGCGCTCAGCTGATGATGGCTTTCGAAGTTAACCTTCAACGCATTTCATTTCAGTTAATTTTACTCAAAATTGACTGACTGCGATCTCTGAAAATTTAATCGCTGTTCTGGAACCGACAACTCCGGTATGTCGGATTTACTTAGGTCAACTCAGATTTCAAGGTTAAGTTTTCTGGAGTACCCCCATGGATCGTGTCAAGTATTGTTTTGGTGTGATCTGCCAACAACGCTCATTTAATGTACAGCTCCGCACAAACGCTCCACGCCTAATTGAACGTCTGTGGGTGTGCATGTCAGGGCGCATAAGAGCCTCTGCGAACTAAGGTTTACCTACAAAAAAACTTCCTCTGTGTCGCTGCTAAAATATTACGTGCATATCAGAAGTATAATTCAGCATCAATATATAGCACAACAAAGAAGCAAGTGCCTCAGGCTGTACAACATTTGTACATTTCCAAATGGCTACTAGATTAATTTGGCTTGACTAAAATGAATCTTACGCTTAACCATTAATTCCTAAACGATAAATGCTTACCGACTACCTTGTTTACAGCTGTAAACACTTGGGATTTTTTTTTCTTAGATGAGATTAGCAGCGGTTGCCTGTTAAATCTGTACAGACTTATTTATAGGGGTCAAAGTTTTTACAGTATCTCATTCTTTTTATGTCGTTAGAAATTGTCGATTGGAGGGGTTGAAAAATAGCAAAATCACATAATCAATCGTACATGATCGTGCAATGGTTATATCGTTATATTTAATATCAGTAACAATGTTTGCTACTATTGCAATCGTTCCGTGAAAACACTAGGTTATTAACTTACTCGTCATCACTGATATCGAGGTCATTGATAAGATTTCGTCCACTGGGTGCATAATTCCAATCTTCTTCTCGAATTCCGATGTAGAATGTCCTTGTAACGCAGTGAATTAAAGGAAAGACAGTCAAGATTGTAAAACAGAAACACAAGGCTTTAGCTGTCATTGTATGAACAGACATCGAGGAATTGTGTGTTCCTGTATCCAGTCTAGAGCTAATGATATTCGCGAATAAACACGTATCACAAAAAAAACATATTATTCGCGAATAAATACGCAGCACTATTTCACAAGGTGGCTGCTCACAATACGTATGACAAAAAAACACTGTTCAGCTGCTGTAAGTTGAAACTGAAAGTGACATTCACATTAGCTCCTCCCTGCAGCTGACGAAACTACGGAAAACCACTGAAACTCCCAGTGAAGAGGAGCCTCTAACTACATGCCGATTATGAAGCACTAGCACACCGCGATGCAGACTGCGCAAGAAGATGGTGGCCTCGAGCCCCTAGATCCAAAATCCAAACCAATACATTGCAAAACTCAGCTTCTCCTCTTTAGCAGTACGATCAGCCAACTGAGCATCCTGGAAGAACTGGAAGATCTACCAGTACTACAATAACATACTCAGCATGGATAAACTCGAAGGAAAAAATTAAGCTAAGAAAAAAGCCAACTCCCTTATCGAAGAGACCACGGCCGGCAAGCTCAATTGGTGTCTAAGAAGATCAGGTAAAATCCCCGCTACATATGGAGACACAAAACAATGTGTAACCAGCAGAGTTTCTCAATTTGCTTTTAGCCAATTCATGTGCCTATTGAATGTATGTACTGCCATGTTGTGTTAGCCTCGTAGCTTATTTCGGCTACCACAGTAATTATAATTACCATTCACAGCTGTGAGTAATGAATGATTGAGTTTAGTAGTGTATATAAATGCTAGCACAGTCTGACTGAGCTAGGCTCTGCTGTTCACATTTTAATCACTATCACCAGCTTCCTAAAGGAAGCATGCACACAATGAATAGGAGGGGCCCGAGAACTGATCCTTGAGGAACCCCTTGAGTCACAAGAGAAGTGGAAGAAGTATAGCCAGAGGGTAACAAACTGTTTTAACTCAGTTAGATATTATGTGAACCAGTCCTGGGCAGAGCCATCAATGGCCAGCTCACACAGTCTAGACAGAAGAATGGAATGGTTTACCGTGTCGAAGGCTGTGCTTAGATCTAGTAGTAAAAGAATACAAAGACCAGCAGAATCCACAGACACGAGGAGGTCATTAGTGATCTTCAGTTTCAGAGCTGTGGAAGGGATGGGATCAGTTCTCTTCAAGAACACGAAAGGAAAGGAAGATTAGGCCAGATGTTATCCAGAGCTAAAGGGTCCAAACCAGGTTTTTTGAGTAAACGAGTGACTGCAGCAATTTTAAAGGTAGATGGAGCATGTCATGTGATTGATTAATAAGAGTTATGATATGAGGGGCCCGAGCGGGCTTCAGTTAAAATGTAGGGAGAAGATCAAATAAGCAGGTCATAGTTTTAGACTTTACAATATTAGTGTTGTGGACATCAACTATGTGCAGGTGCACAGCAATGGCAAATGCAGTGACTCTAATAGCAGTTCCCCGTGGAATTGCTCCATGTCAACCCTGCAGGGGTATCGGAATGTAATGTGGGTCTGTGGTTCGGTGGCCTATGGTGAATTGCCACAGAATTGGACTTGTTGTTGTTATCCAGCTATAGTGCACCCAAGGATGCAGGTGTTTACACTTTCCTATGCCAAGCAGCACAGGGCGAAGAGAGACATAACCAGCACAGACTATCGTGGTAGAATCCTGAGGGACCCATGGACTACTCCGGGGCAAACTTTTGGCTGAACTTTGGTTCCAGGACTGAGGACCGTAGCAGCCTTTCAAAAGATCAATGGGTTAGCTTATCAGTTACTGCAAGTAGTTAATGACACCTCAGCAGCTATAGGTGCCTTAAAGCTAGAAAAACAAGCGATAAGGGCAGCAGTGCTTCAACATACAATGGTATTAGATCTCCTAACCATGAAGGAAGGAGGGGTGTGTAAAATGATTAACACTTCCTGCTGTTTTTACATTCCAGATCTCAGCGCTAATATTACTGATATGAATCATATGCGATCTGCCATCACTCCGCCGCCTACAGTTCCAGGTGGATTCTGGGACTGGCTGATGGCCTGGTTGGGCAGTTGGGCAGCAAACCTAGCGGCTGTAGCGTTGCCCATTCTGCTACCCATTCTTCTTCTTCTTCTTCTTCTTCTTCTTCTTCTTCTTCTGTGTTTACCTCCTTTTTTGTCACTGTGTGTCAGACGTCTTTCTAGTGTGTTCACCACGCCAGCTCTCAGCAGTCATGCCAATGACCAACCCCATGTCTGTGAAGACATTCCGCTCCCCAAGACGGGCGGTGCTGGTGACCCACATGAAGACATCGTAGTGTTATTTGCTGAATGAATGTGTGATATAGAATCAAAGGGAGAGATGTTGTGGAAATTTACTTTGCTTTCTGTTACTTTGCTTTCTGTTTCTATAGTCACAGCATAACAGTCTGCAGATAAGCGCATGAGTCAGGGACACCAGCTGCCCACATACTGTTCTAACCATAGAGATAGAAGAAGCCTTCAGCGCTCAGGCTAACCAAAACATGAATTAGCAGATACTCTGTAGGAGTCGTTTTTCTTTTTTTCTTTTTCTTCTGTTCTGTGTATTAGGGGAGGGGGACCGTACTGCGGGTCAGTTCTCTTACTCTGTTATACAGGGGACAGAACTCAATAAACTTTTACTTTTTACTACTCAATGCATAAAACTGTCTGTGCTCTCATTTTTCCACCACAATTTGGCGTTGTTAGCAGGATGAGCAGCTCCACCGCTGAAGGAGGAAAATCAACACTTCACTGAGGACGCTCCTTGGCAAGGCTGAGCTGGGAGGGAACACCCATTCGGGGAAAAGTACCGCCAGAGTGAAGGTATTTTCCCTTATCTTGCGGTGCCTGCCTCATCTTAAAAAAGAACCGTGAGTGGGAGAGAGCAGCTAATTGTGTAAGTACACAGACGTTTATTTCCCTCTGGGCGGCCGTTCGGGAGTTCTCCTCCAGCATAAGAAATATTTCAGATGTACTTGAAATAGCTTTGTTACGATGGTGCAAAGTAAAGTGAAAAAGTAGCCTGCTGATAGTGAGGCACCTATTACTCAGACATGAGATAGGGTACCCAAATAGGTCCGGACCTGGGAGGAGAATCAGTCCGAGAGCAAACAGAGCATAAGATACATTAACGGGACTAAATTACAGTAGCGCATGCATTGAGAGAGTAATAAAATGGGATCCCAAAATACTAAATTAATACAACATGACCCATTCGAGTGGAACCAGCCCTTACATAATGACATGCGAAGGGACTATATGGAGAGTGCCCTAAAGTGGTTGCCCATATGGGTAGATTATTATGGATTCCCTCGGAATGGGAGCTTGAGTGTGAAACTGCTTAATAATATACTTAGACGTATGGAAAACCGACCAGGGGATTCTGGTCAGCATAAGGTATAGGATAGACACCATGGGAATATTATAGCAAGTTTTAAAATGTGGATAACAGAAAAGAAAAAAACAAAACAAACAAACAAACTAAGCAGACTGGGAGGAGGGATGAACCTAACTCCACTTCTCAGTGTGTGTCCTCCAGAGCCGATCCCGATCTCAACTCCGCTCCACCGCAACGGAAACCAGCAGCCGTGGTGCCTGATCCAGTGGAAGCGGAACGTGCACCCGCCTATGGACTACCTCAAGTAGGACCACACACTGGTCTCTTAGATGAAGCCCACGCCATAGAACGAAGGCATCACCCTCAGAGCGGTTAACCAGGAAATGGATGCTGACACCTCATTCTGACTCAGCAGACTGGCTAAAGACTATGCCAGACATCATGAAGCTCAAATTCAAAGAACAGAGCAGACAACATTGATCAAGCCATGTTCACCATGATGCAACAAGTGGCTCCCAGGGGGAGAGGACAAGGAAGGGAGCAAGATGCTCCAGGAGGGAGAGACATGTCATGGAGAAATCTATGTTAAAATTGTGGAAAAGAAGGACATTTTTTCAGAGACTGTCCAGACCCAGATGGCCAAGCTGCGAGAAACAATCTGGAAGAGGTGGACTGACAGGCGGAGGAGAGGCAGGACGGCTGTGAGGGACCACTAACCCCATCAGAAAAGGGAAGTGCCAGAATTTTATTCTATGTATTCTCAGCAATTAAGTAAGGGACCCCTAGCATTACCCCAAGTAATCTTAACTGTTAATGTCAAACAATTGAAGTTTTTAGTAGATAGCGGTGCAACGCACTCAGTAATTCAAGCCAAAGGGTTTAATGTACCAATTACTAATAGGACGGTGTCCATAATGGGTGCAAGTGGAAAGGTGGTGCATGAAAGAATGTCTGCGCCTCTCCAATGTCAGGTGGGGGAATGAAAGTTTTGACATGGGTTCCTTATTTCCTCTGTGTGCCCGATCAACCTGATGGCTCGAGATTTGATGTGCAAATTGAGTTGAACTTTAGTAAGCTCCCCAAAGGGACTCAGTGTTACCTTCGCGGAAGGCAAAGCCAGTGCACAGATGGTGCAGCTGGGAGAGGGGGAGCCGGGATATATCTACGAGTAGGCGTTGCAAGGTGGGGCAGGGAAAATAACCGAACACATGATCGAAACTGCCAGAAGGGCAACTAAGGGAAGAATTAACTATATGAATGCTGAATGTTTGTATGTGACTGCATATATTTCCGATGGTCCAGACGAGCAGTACGTGGAAGCTTTTTTCCACCATAAAAACCTAGAGACCATTAGAACTAAATATTTGTATTGGGATGATTATTTTGTAGCTACGCAAGCTGAACTGTCCGATGAACAGAAACGGTGATATGATGTTGAGTACTCCATCCCCCATGTCTCACTAGGAAGAAGTAATCCTTTTAGACAATGGCGGGAGGTGGGACCGTGGATAAAACAAATGAGTCATCTCCACAGATGGGAACCCACTGAACAACCCACTATTCACTATAATGCAGGAGTATATGCATTCCGAATGACTCTGCTGTATGTAATTACGGCTAACAGAGCTTACCTCACCTCATCAGAGTGTACCCTTGACTAAGTTTGTAGCATTAGAATTCAAGCATGATAATTACCTGAGTGAGGTACCAGATATCTTATGGGCTTAAGGGAAAAACGATGTGGGATTAATCAAAAATTGTGAGCCAGTGCAGATTACGCCAAAGGGCGCATACAGACCGAAACAACCCCAATACCCATTGAAAAAGGAGGCTATAGAAGGTATTAGGCTAGTATTCCAATCCCTTCAAGACGCCGGTGTAATAATACCATGCCCATCCTCACCTGTCCGTACCCCCATATTTCCTGTGAGGAAACCAGGGCGTGATGAGTGGAGATTTACAAGCAGTAAATGCAGGAGTACAAGCAAGGGCGCCTGAATTGCCAAATCTGCACACCGTATAATCACAAATACCACATGACAGTCGATGGTTCACCGTCGTGGATCTTGCGAATGCTTTCTTTAGTGTACCGGTACATCCAGATAGCCAGTTTTGGTTTGCTTTTTCCTTTGAAGGAAAACCCTACACGTTTACGCACCTCTGTCAGGGCTATTGTGAATTGCCAACCATTTATAATGCAGCATTAAGACAAAACTTAGAAGGTCTTACTCTTCCTGCAGGCACAACTCTGCTGCAATAAGTGGATGATTTATTATTAGCAGCACCAACAGAGGAGTTGTGCAAGCAAGCCACTTTATGCCTGTTGTAACGTTTAGCTGCAGAAGGGCATAAAGCTAGTAGAGCAAAATTACAGAACTGTAAAGAGGAAGTAACTTTCTTGGGGCATATTATTAAAGGAAATACACACAGGCTGTCTCACAACAGAGCACAAGCTATAATTTCGCTACCTAAACTGACCACAAAGAAACAGGTATTGTCTTTCCTGGGCATGTGTTCCTACTGTCGCATGTTTATTCCATCCTATGCAGAATTGGAGGGACCGTTACAAGCCATCATTCCCACTAAAACCGGGAATGTGATGCAGCTGGCCTGGACCCCAGAGGTGGAAAAGGCATTTGTAGAATTGAAACAAGCACTACAACGCCTGCCTGCCCTAGGTTTACCAGATCCCAACAAACCTTTCACTCAGATGGTAGATGGGAAAGGTGGTTATATGACTTCGGTTCTATGCCAGAAACATGGCACACATCAAAGACTAGTAGCTTACTTCTCAGCAAAATTAGACATGGTAGCACGAGGGCTACCAGCCTGCCTCAGAGCAATAGCATCTGCCAAGAAGGCTATACTAGCCTCAAGAGATATAGTGGCATACTTCCCTCTTACTGTTTTAGTCCCACACGCAGTACACCGAATACTGCAGGACCAAAGAGTGTCACACTTATCAGCCCTGCGGTGGGTGCGATACCACACTACCCTCTTAGACATGCCTAACATAACTGTCAAAAGGTGTATAACACTGAACCCAGCTACACTCCTTCCTACGGAGGAGGATGGAGATCCACATGACTGCACAGCAGTCTTAGCTGAAGTATGTACACCGCGGGTTGATCTCTTTGAAGAAGCCATAAGTAACCCAGACCTATGCCTCTATGTGGATGGGTCAGCAAGCAGGGATGACACAGGGGTCAATAGGGCAGCATACGCTGTAGTAACAGATCATGAAATACTTAAAACAGAAGTATTACCATCCTTCTATTCAGCGCAGGCTACAGAACTAGTAGCACTGATGGAAGCATGCAAACTAGCTGCAGACAAAACTGTTAATGTCTCTACTGATTCCAGATATGCTTGGGGGGTAGTTCATGACTTTGGAGCCATATGGAAACACAGGCAATTCCTGATGAGCTCAAGTAAATATATTAAACATCACCATCTTGTAAATACACTGCTAGAAGCCATTTTGCTGCCAAAAACAATTGTTAAGTGTGCAGCTCACAAGGCCACAGAAGAGCAAATCAGCAATGGGAATAATTTCGCAGACAGAGTAGCAAAGGCAACTGCAACTAAAACCACTGTGCAAGCAGTACAGGAAACAGCTACTACCCTGCAGGCCACATTATGGGAGATTCAGTCAGGGGCTACCGCACCCGAACCATTTCAACATTGGCAGGTTGATTTTGTTGAATTAACCCAAGCAGCAGGTAAGAAGTATATGCTGGTGTGCATGTGTATGTTTAGCAAGCGGGTAGAAGCACAAACGGTAGCTAAAATGTTCCTAAGGGAAATCATTCCTAGGTGGGGCCTACCAAAGCGTATCTCAAGTGACAACGGCACACCATTCGTACATCAAGGGCTCATAGAATTAACCAAATATCTAGGTATTGATATGAAGAAGCACTGCAGTTACCAGCCCGCTAGCGCAGGGGTGGTAGTGCGGGCTAACGGCATTTTGAAAGCGGGATTAGCAAAAATGTGTCAACAGACAGGACATAACTGGGCACAGTGGTTACCATTAGTCCTGTGGCAAATGTGAACTAGACCCCAAAAGCGCACAATGCTTAGTGCCTTTGAGACGGTATTTGGCAGACCACCCAATATGGGTGTAGGGCCTCCACTGACAGATAATGCACTCCTAACTGATTCTATAGTACAGTATTGCATGTCATTGCACCATGCTCTGTCAGTTGTATCCAAACGGGTGCAAGCTCTCCTGCCAAGCCCTGCAGACAAGCACCTTCATGATATCGCTCCAGGCGACTGGGTGTTGGTGAAAGACCTCAGACGAAAGAAGTGGAACCAAACACGGTGGACAGGACCACACTAAGTCCTGTTAACAACCCACACTGCTGTCAAAATAGAAGGACGAGGAACCTGGATACATCACACACACTGTAAGAAGGCTCCCACACCAGCCCCAACTCCAAGCAGCAGCACCCCAACAGACTAGATCGGAACTGTGTTGAGTAGGGTGTTGAAGGCAAGGCCTACCATTTCGACACTTGGAACCATCAAGAAATCTATAAGATGGGTGTGTCGGTGCTTGTGATACTTGGGGTCTGGCATAGTGTCCACTTGAGTACATCCGAACGTATAACCTGGGATACCACTTCCTCCGGTTATTGGACCAGGATAAACAACGGCTATTTTAGCACCTCTAACAAGGAACAAATCCCATGGTATCAAGCCTTCAATAAGCCAGTGCAGCAGACAATTACAGGTCACCTAAGAGAAAACACCACAAAGCAGTGTCAAATCATTAGGGTTCCGTCTGCTTCTTATGATTATTCTGCAAACAGAAAATATGTATGGGACATCAGAACTGATAGCGAAGTTAAACAATCAGTCAATCTTACTACTGCCAATGCGCCCGGGGATGGAAATGCCATTCAGGTAACGTTACGAGGAAACTGGAATATGGCTAATCCCAATGGTAGCTATCTGTGCTGTATAGAAAGGGTGGGGGCTGACATTTGTGCACCACTGACACAGATAGCACTGCCACGTAGAGAAAATCACACACAGCTAACACAGGCAGAACATAGACTGCATATTACTATGGACAAAGAATCCTATGACTTATTCAAAGAATTGTTACCATTTCAGGGCCCCAACACCACTGAGGCAGAACGATTAGCAGCTAAATGCCAACACAATACAGCGTGTATGCCAGCCTTTGTGCATGCCCAACATATCGAGCAAGAGTGCCTGGTGTGCCAGCACACCGGTGTTCCATGGACTGTAATCCCTCTGAAAAACGCAGTGAATATGACAATCTCTAGGTGCCAGGTTATTAACTAGACCTCAAACTGTTCCAATCCCACTAACCCTGCACCACCAAAAATTATGCTGCATGTGGCAGCTAGAAAGGGTGAGAAACGTGTATGCCAGATGAAGCAGCAGGTGCTGGTAGGTTGGTCCAGATGCATCAACTATGTGCAGGTGCACAGCAATGGCAAATGCAGTGACTCTAATAGCAGTTCCCTGTGGAATTGCTCCATGTCAACCCTGCAGGGGTATCGGAATGTAATGTGGGTCTGTGGTTCGGTGGCCTATGGTGAATTGCCACAGAATTGGACTTATTGTTGTTATCCAGCTATAGTGCGCCCAAGGATGCAGGTGTTTACACTTCCCTATGCCAAGCAGCACAGGGCGAAGAGAGACATATCCAGCACAGACTATCATGGTAGAATCCTGAGGGACCCATGGACTACTCCGGGGCAAACTTTTGGCTGAACTTTGGTTCCAGGACTGAGGACCGTAGCAGCCTTTCAAAAGATCAATGGGTTAGCTTATCAGTTACTGCAAGTAGTTAATGACACCTCAGCAGCTATAGGGCACCTTTAAGGCACTTAAAGCTAGAAAAACAAGCGATAAGGGCAGCAGTGCTTCAACATACAATGGTATTAGATCTCCTAACCATGAAGGAAGGAGGGGTGTGTAAAATGATTAACACTTCCTGCTGTTTTTACATTCCAGATCTCAGCGCTAATATTACTGATATGAATCATATGCGATCTGCCATCACTCCGCCGCCTACAGTTCCAGGTGGATTCTGGGACTGGCTGATGGCCTGGTTGGGCAGTTGGGCAGCAAACCTAGCGGCTGTAGCGTTGCCCATTCTGCTACCCATTCTTCTTCTTCTTCTTCTTCTTCTTCTTCTTCTTCTTCTTCTTCTTCTGTGTTTACCTCCTTTTTTGTCACTGTGTGTCAGACGTCTTTCTAGTGTGTTCACCACGCCAGCTCTCAGCAGTCATGCCAATGACCAACCCCATGTCTGTGAAGACATTCCGCTCCCCAAGACGGGCGGTGCTGGTGACCCACATGAAGACATCGTAGTGTTATTTGCTGAATGAATGTGTGATATAGAATCAAAGGGAGAGATGTTGTGGAAATTTACTTTGCTTTCTGTTACTTTGCTTTCTGTTTCTATAGTCACAGCATAACAGTCTGCAGATAAGCGCATGAGTCAGGGACACCAGCTGCCCACATACTGTTCTAACCATAGAGATAGAAGAAGCCTTCAGCGCTCAGGCTAACCAAAACATGAATTAGCAGATACTCTGTAGGAGTCGTTTTTCTTTTTTTCTTTTTCTTCTGTTCTGTGTATTAGGGGAGGGGGACCGTACTGCGGGTCAGTTCTCTTACTCTGTTATACAGGGGACAGAACTCAATAAACTTTGCATTTTTACTACTCAATGCATAAAGCTGTCTGTGTTTGATGTGCTCTCATTTTTCCACCACAATCAGCAATGAAAGAAGAATCAACAGTATGAAAAGTTGAAAGAGAAGAAGAGAATAAGTTATAGACTGGGGAATGCCAGAGAGGAAAAGGAAGACTTATTAGCAGCAGAGGGTTATGGTCTCTATAAAACGTTTTGATAACACATCGGATGCTGATGACTTTCAGTGGCTGTTGCCTCTGACGGTGGTTCCTACAACTCTTGAAAGGTGCCAGTCCTGGTGTTTTTAGTTACACTGATGGTATTGATAACATAAACATACATTGATAACACATACTTTTTAATAATTCATTAGTTTTTTTAATGTATTGTCCTCTTAACTATTTACCACTGCAGCATATTCCCATGAACAAAGCCTGCTATAATCAAAATTCCAAATTTGAGCTATTATTACTGCTACCATGACATAACATGCTAAAGTCAGAGCTAATCATTTTGAGCTAGCTGTTGGCTAGAATCATCAATTCAGCAGAACAATTGTCAAACAAAAGTTATAAACTATATACATAGCCTACTTGTAACACATTCAGTTTGCATCCCCTTTAACACTCAAACTTCAACCAAAAGTGTTTACTGGGATTTTAAAAACTACTACTAACAATAATGTATGATAGCTTGGTTAGCATTTGTTGTGGTAGCTAGCTAATTTTTCGACAAGCTTATGCAGTACAATAAACCACTTATATATAGCTATAAATGTCTGATTAAAATACGATATATGAAAGAATTCAAGTACGTTAAAACGAACTATCCTCCGGAGGCTTCGTTTTGTTTTTTCTATTTTATGTTGCTTGTGTGCAGAGAACTGTGGGTAACTGAGCGACTGGAAGGATACATCAGTTGCATCCTTAAAATTGCTCCAAATGCATTTCTAGGCTGAGGATGCCTGTTCTTGCTGCTCCTTTGTTATTGCTTTCCCCTTTGCCTGCTTTTTTTTGCCAGTTGTATTGTCCATCCCTGTGCTTGTTTCTGTCTCTGTGCCTGTCTGTGTGTCCGTTTCTGTGTCTGTTTTTGTTCCTGTCCCATTGTCCCTATCCTGGTCTATGATGCATTTCGGTTTTCCTCATCCTTTTGTACCTCTGATTGTCCCCTTGTCATTTGTTGTCATATTTGTATCTCCTAATCCTCCCTCCCAGCCCTTTTGTCATCCTCAGTCTGTTTCTGTTGAGGGTTTTATTCCTGCTCCTGCTCCCATGTCTGTTCCAGGTTCTTATGCTCCTGTGCCTGCTCCTCGTCATGTCGCGTGTTCTGCTCCTGTTCCTGGTCTGTGTGTTCCTGTGTCTCATCCGGTTCTTGTCCCTGCTCCTCAGCTTGCCTGTTTTGTTCCTGTTGGTGTCTCAACCTAGTCCTGTTCTTGGTCTGTTTTATTTTTGGTGGTTTTCCTTGTTTCTGCGCACCTCTGTGCTGCGTGCTTTTGGGCGGGGGGGGGGGGGGGGGGGGGTGCATGCTGTCATGTTTTGCTCCTCCTAACTTGTATGTTGTCATGTTTACCCTGTTTCATGTATTTGTTTTGCTTCCATGTTTCATTTATCCCCACCCATCTTTTGTAGCACCTGTGTCTTGTTAAATCCCATTAGTACACGTGTGTTTGCTGGTCATTGTTATTCCTAGTCAGAGTTTGTGTTCTAAGACTTGTGTTTTCTCTGCCTGTTTTGTATTCACTAGTGTTTAAGTGTTAGTTATAACCGTGACTTGTATCACTGTTATAGCCTGCTCTCTTTTTTGTTGTGTGCTTTTGTTTGTGAAGCTTCCTCTGGCTCCCCTCCAGTTAAGTCACAAACTCAAGACGTTCTTGATTACAGGCGTTTATTTTGCACGTTCATGCCTTCAAACAAGCTGTAAGAACTATAGAAATAAAAAAACTAAATCATAATGATTTAGTGCATTACATACACATTCTCTCAGAGAATAATTATGAAGAGATCACACAAAACAACATACTGTCATGGAAGGCTCCTCCCCCAACGAGTCACGTGGTATGGCCCGCCGCATTCAGGGGATTCACATTTGTACTGTTTGTAACCACCCCCCCCACCCCCCACCCCCGAAATTGCACACACCTGCACAGGGTTTAATGTTGAATGTCTGTCTGTCTTTTTAAACCCCTGTCAGTGTGTACATCCTCGTTGGTCATTGTCACTACGTGTGTGTTAATTTCGATCTTTGTAGCCCCGTGTTAAAGAGTTCCTCTGGGACGCTCCTAGAGCAGCCAGCAAAAGGAGGACTATTAGGAGAGGTGGTACGTTTGGAACTGGGGCGGACATGCACCCCTTGGTCCATTGGGGCCGAGGATGCATTTCCAGCTGTGTTTATCGCCGCATGTACTCACGCTTCATGTATGTCTGTGTGTGTGTGTGTGTGTGTGTGTGTATATATGTATATATATATATATATATATATATATATATATATATATATATATATATATATATATATATATATATATATATATATATCAGAGAAAGAGAGATCATATACATGTGTCCAAATCCAAAGGTATGTTTACCTTGTCAGGCTGCTCCTTTTGAGCCAAAGAACTGTTGAGATTTAGTGACAGCATTCAATATGCAAGTGTGTTTTGTGCTTGCAACATTACATAAGCCCTTTTTCTTTCTTAGTTAATGATTAACATAATAGTCATTTACACAAGCAAGACAAATGGCATTCTCTGGATATATATATATATATAGTTCAAATCATGTCCAAGCACTCTGACTCATATATCAGTAAATGCTTCAGCATTGATGCAGATTAGACACTGATATAAGTCTAACCACTACAGTAAGAGTCAGCAAACCTAATGCTCAAGGACAGAAAGCCTTTATTGAACTCTGAGACAGGAACACTGACCGTAGGGGCAAGACTGCTCACTGTAACTTCACTTTGTCTGTTTTGTACCCATTCAGAACAACATCTTTTAACGAGTCCTAAAATACTGAGTCCTAAAATACTGATCCTTTTAAGAGTGTAGACTGAAAAAAAGTCCTTTGATGTGCAGGTGATAGAATTAGAACTAAAGGATCATAAATTTATTATTCACCATCAAGTTCAGGAAATAAGAGGTAAGTTTTCATTTATACAGAAACTGTAGATTTGTCTGTTCTTCCACATTGTGACCCAAAATAATAGAGGAATCATTGTTTACCACTAATCTGGCTTAAACAACTATTATCTTACAAATATTAATCTGTCTTAAACAACTATTATCTTACAAATATTAGCATATACATTTATTAAATATAAACACAAATATGTTTACTGATTGAGAGTATGCTTTACACTTATGTTGTTATTTTGTGTTGCACCATGGTCCTGGAGGAATGTTATTACATTTCACAGCCAAAATTACAATAAATAACATCTTGAGTTGACTTGTGTGTGATTGGCTGCTGCTTCTCACTGGTGTGTGTTGACCGTCTGAAAATGCATTGTACAGAGCATTGATTGTGAAGTGTCCTTTGGTATTAAGAAAGGTGCTATATAGTCCATAATTGTACATTACCTCTATAAAGTAGTTGAACCTAATAAAGTTGCCATTGAGTATAGGGACCAGATCTATTTTTTTTAATAACATGAGTAAACAAAACAAACTAATGTGGTTTTTCTACAGGTGATCATGTGTACAGGAAAGTGGGCTAAGTGCACAGCAGACCTGCTGTTCCCACTGGCTCTGTGTTGCATTGTAGCCAATATCCTTCTGTTTTTTCCCAATGGAAAGGTGTGGAGTACAAAGAAGATCACGGAGGCTATCTGGTACTTACCTGGAATCATTGGAGGAGGAATTCTGGTGAAGTTTTGTGTGTGCACAGAGGGACAAATGTTTATTTCCATGGATATAAAACCAACTGTTTTAGAATAACTTACTGATTATGACATACATCTTACCATATGTGTTTTTTTATGCAGTTGTTTGATGTGTTTCTTTATATGATCAAATTTGGGCTTGGATAGCTCTGGCAATCTAACTGAAATTCTGGAAGTCCTTAACTTTGTGGGAAAGAAACATTTAATAAAAGTTACCTCCAAAGGATATTTTTATGATAAATGTAAGAGCTGACCAGAATAATTTGATCACACATTTTTTAATTCAGGCGTCAATGAGAAATATTCTGTACACATCTATCTATTGAAAATTTACTTTATTTCTAGATGTTTTTATCAATTTTAAGTAATTTAAGTACCAATATTTTATTGTTATAAGCATTTATCTTAAGAAAACCTACCTGCCAGTAACTACCTTACTAATTTACTTTCCTTACTTACTCACCTTACTACCTTAATAATTTTTAAAAAATCTAAATAAATGTATTATTTTCTTACAATCATTTCAAAATTAGATTGTAGATAACTACATAAGATTTAAGATGTTTTCACTTATCTTTCTCACCATGAATGCAATAAAAATATAGCCATAACCAATGATCACATAAGCACAAACTATGCAAGCACAAAATGTAGGTTCAAGCATAAAATTGGGTCCAAGAGGTTTTACAAAAATGGACAATGAAAGTAAATTTAAAAAATCCAATAGCCTCTCTAGTTTATAGAGTGACATGCATTGAAAAGTTTCATTATGTTTCAATATATTTCAAATAGAAATAGAAGGGTGAATTTCATACTTATGGAATGTTTTTCATTACTACATGGGAACCTATGATGTAGGAAATGGGATTGTCTATATTATTAGACCTACAGAAGTAGGAATTACACTTCAAGGAAGGGGATTGTTTTAGCAGCATGTAGAAAGTCAAACCCATGCAGCAGGAGTTGCTAGCACCTTGAGCATATTGAGTTATTGGTGATGCTGAATGGGAAGGTTTCTTGAAGTTTTGATTATGTGGTCAAAATGGAATAAAAGTGCTGCATTGTCTGCACAATGTGCAATCATATACTATTATTGACTGCATAAGGTACAATCAATATTAGACCACAATGTCCAATTAATCATATACTTATCCTTACCTAACTAGTGCACCATCTGTATGTAATTTCATAGGTGTTCTTACCTGCTTCACTAATAAGGGCAGTTGGGACAGAGGGAAGCTGCTTTTCTAACAGATGTGGGGTGAGATGGCACGACTGTTAAAATTAGCATGCCTAGCCTGTGTGTATAATAGCAGGTGTGTGAGGCCTTCCATACAGTGTAAAAGAATATGAATGAAATGCTTACAGTATTTCCACAACATTATGATTTCATTTAACTATTTTGTGAGCATCTGCCTTTGAAGTCAAGTGTTTTGGTTACTAGTTCTCAAAGAAATAAAAAGAGAACAAAATAGTTTATAAAACATAACTTTTGCACCAATTTAATGTTACAGATGATGCTTTCCATGGTGATGTCTGGTTTGGGGGTTGCTGGAACACTCTATTGTATTCTAGTCTCTGTGGTTGGGTTGCAGGATGGCCCCCTCTGTGACACAGGAGATGGCGTGTTTATCTACCCTTTCTCCAATCAGACGTTAAAGTAATACACACGTGTGCAAATACAGACATACAAACATACCAACACAAATTTTTCTTAGCATAAAAAAGGAAGTGTGGGTTTTGTGCCTATAACTCTCATCTAGTTTAATACTGCCATATTCTGATTTTCTGAGAAACTGAAACTACTCTTCATTAGTCATTTCTGTTACTTCTCTTTAAAGAAATAATGCATATATGCATATATCGACAAAATTGCAGAATAATTTGGGGAACAATTTGTGGTTTAGAAATCTCATCTTGGAAAAAGTGTTAAATTATAAATTATAGAGATGAAGAAGAAAAAAAAAAGTAAAACTAACCATAAGCATGTTTTTATCTTCTCTTCAGTGAGAGTTACTTGTTTAAACAGGAAATTTGGGAGGTGTGTGAGCAGCCAGAAAACGTGGTTCTGTGGAACGTGGTTCTATTTTCAATTTTATTGGGTGTGGGAACCCTGGAGGCAGTGCTCTCCCTTACACAGGTGACCAATGGGCTTGTGGGATGCCTTTGTGGAACCAGCATGAACCACAGACAGGTATACTACACAATCTCTCTCAATAACACAGACTGAAATCCAATAATTATTTCTTCTGCAGTAAGAGAAGTAACAGAATGCTGTCCCTCCTAATGGTGATTAATGACCACAACATTGTGAAATAAAAAAAGAAAAAAAAACAGCACTCTCCAGTTTTATGTTTTCTTACAGGCTTCTATGGATTAACCCTTCTTCACATTTGAGCAGTGGGAGTTCCTGAGACCTGTTGAATTTGCTTTGCTATTAGTGCAGCAAGACCAAAAAGATCATCATCAAGGCCCTATCAGATGACTATAACCATATTATTCAGATATCAGTACAATTTTCCACACAATGACCTCAATACTGGGTTCACAAAAACTAGACTGGTTTCAGCAGTATACAACTTCTAAACTTGAAAATTGTAGTGTAAAAACACAATTACATTTCCTTTATGAAATTCAGTGTTTGAGTTCAGTGTTTTACATTTTTACCAATTGGACACATGCATCCCTTACTGATTTTGAAAATAAACCCCTTTTCCCCAACATAAATACATTAATGTTCAAATAAGAGGCAGTCTCACTACTGCAGCTGATGACATAAGCTACATGACCGGCTGTCGCGAATGGCCACCCTCCTGGCGTCCCTGTTGTCATGGATTCCCTGTTGTCTGTTTTCCTGCACTCCCTGGTTCCACTCCTTAGTTTCGTTTTCTCCGCCCCTCATCTGTTCCTTTATTCCAGTCTGTGTTTTGGTTCTCCCTGTTCCCATGTTCACCTGAGTGTTCTGTGCCTGATTGTCTTGGTTATTTAAGCCCTGTGTTTTGTCTTCTAGTTTGTTGGTTATTTTGGTAAGTCACGTTCCTTCTGTCATGTCTATGTTATGCTCCTAGTACTGTCGTCACCATTGCTTTTCCATTTACTCCATTCATATATCATTTTTACCCTCAGTGTTAACCCTGTGCCTCTGGTTATTTTGCCTTTTGCGTTTGTATTTCCCTTGTTTATAAACCGGCCCCTGCACATGCATTCTGCCTCTCTCCTGTTCCTATGGGAATCGTAACACTGGCACACTAAAGAGCAATGGTTAATTTGTGAGATCCCTGTCACTGTGCATCCCTCATCCCATTCTATAAAATCTATTAACCTCTGTTCTTTCTTTTTCTCTTCTTCCATTTATCTGGTGTTTCTGTGGACTTATGTCCTCTCTCCTACTGATTTGCTCACTTGGTAAAGCAGGGAGGGAAAAGTGTTAGCAATACTAATGTCATTGGCTTGATTCACATGAAGTACTTACATAGCAATAAATATGTAATTTGCTCTAGATAAGAGTATCTGCCAAATGCATTTTTTTTTTTTAAATTTACATCCATCACTCTTGATTTATTATGGCTTCAATGCCCAAGATCAAGAAATTGCTATCAACCTGCCACCATACTTCCTAGTAATATTATTTGGTTTACCAATGTTGATACCCAAATGCAGTTCCACATAGCTATATCATTTTTCTCAGAAGTAACTATATATATATATATTTATGTATATATATTTATGTGTATATATATTTATGTATATATATATATATATATATATATATATATATATATATATATATATATATATATATATATATATATATAATAGTATTTAAATATTCTCAGAATACTAAAATATCTACTACTGAAAACTACTTTTTCATTTTGCAGGAACTAATTTCCACCAAATACCAAACTTACATTCAGTGACACCCCACTTATACTGGTCTAAATTGCACAGTGTCAGCATCAAAATCATCTTGAGGCAAAGGCTCTATTAAAATCTTGTTACTTAATATCAGCAGTGTTACTGTTGATGTGTCATAATAATTGCCATCGTTCTCTAGCATCCCCCAAATGGCTATCAGCCTGGGCTTTTAATGAACTATATTTTCAAGGATTTACTGAAAGTGAAAAAACAACCAAACAAAAAATACCTACAATCAGTGAGCATGTGGACGAGAACAGGTCAGAATGGTCAAAGGATAATGGCAAAAATTGTGAAAGCAAGCTGATAGGCTACACCCAGCCAAATTACATCCAAATTTATACCATATCCAGATTCAACACTGTTGTGCAAAATGGCATCATAGAGCAAACAACTTAATAAATCCTGTCTCGAATAAGTTACAGCAGTCAGGTGCCTATGCGTTCATGATGTTTGACCACCAGTATTGGCTGTCCACTTGTATATACAGTCTTTGGATGTAAAAACATGCTCCATTCCAAGCTATGTTAAGGCTCAGCACCAGCATGATCAATTCTTATTGGACAAGCTGTTTGATGTCATATAACTGCTTAAAAACATTGCTCAGGAGCAATATTCTACTGCAGTACTACCAGAGGAGAATTGCCACTCTGTAATGTGTTCTGGGTTTGTCAGACACTATAGAGACACCTGTGAGATTCCAAAATGATTGGGAGTGAATGGAGTTGAACAGCTAAAAACAAAAAAAATTAAATAGTTTATCAACACTTGACCACAATCTTCCTTTAATCTTGGAAAGTAGAAGTATGTATTGCACTAAAAATATCAAAGAAAATGTACCTGTATATTTCAGCATATGGGTTTTGAGTGCTACTGCTACTGAGTGCTATTTGGCTGGTGAGCTGATGCTGGAGTATCTGAAGTGCTAGAGTCCTATTGTCCAAAATCCTACTGGGTTATTCCATTATTCTATAATGTATTTTACAGGAATGGACAATACCAATTTTATTTAAGATTTGGGATTATTGATATATTTAAATTCGTAAATTTTAAATTTGAAAGATGAACATCTTTGATATTTGTCATTGCAGATAAGTGAAGACACAATATATAAACAGCTACAGAACAAAAGTTACAGATAATGCAAATAAGATAAAATGTAGGCTAAAAAAAAATAGTATCTTACAGTGAAGGCTATAGCATGATCGACCATGGCATGAGGGATGAGGGAGCGTGTGTAGGGAGGTCTTTTTGGGACAGGACAGAGCTGGATTATACGGTTATACGAACACAAGAGAGTAGGCATAGTACAATTATACATGTTAAGATGCTCCTTATATGTGCCAAGGCATTACATAAGGATTACATAAAGGTCTAGCTAACCTTCCCCCTCCCGTTAACCATACTTGACATAACAATAGAAAACCACTTTGAAGGCCATCACATCACAGGATTTTCATAATGAAAGATGTTCATAATGAAACTTCAACACCTCCAGAAGGATCAGCAGTGAGAACAGGCATCCTAGATCCATCCACTCCAAGCCCACTTTGTTATACATTACATAATTATTAGGCCGTACATTACAAACTCCACAAAGTATAGTAACGCTGTTACTACTGTAAATCAAATGAATGTAGTGCATTTCTGTACAGTGGTAGGTAATACATCCCAATTCTGTGAAATGCACATTGCCCACTCAAAAAGGTAGAGTGTATTAGGCTATGTTTAATTATTATTAATTTCCATTAAGATTTTTTTAAATGTCTGTAAATGTTATAAATAATGCGCTTATGCATTTAGTCTGTGCATTGTTTTGTCCAGGCTGCATCAGGCTTTATTAATACTAAAGGTGATTCCTTTCTTCTTAATATTTTTTTACATTCTTCATATAGCCTTATTCCTGTAATAAGAGTAATTCCTGTTTGGGTGGAGAAACAAACACTACTTGTTCTTTAGCACTTATTACCGCTCAAACATCTCTCGACCCTATAGAAGATAAAAAAATATTAGATTTCTTTTAATACAATTGCACATCTAACTAGGAATAAGACTGACACCAATACTCAGATTACAACATCACATAGTAGTAATAGGTTCATGAATGAGAATGAGAAAATTAAGCACATTAGAGATAACATTAGGAGCATTAACGTGACATCAGGCAGCTACATAGAGATCAGAACAACCAAGCCAAAAATGACTCTATAATCCTTTACACTCCAACAGCCAGAATTTGCATCTCTGATCTTGTGCTCAAAATCCTCCACTTGCTTACTAGATTCACTGCCCACACACTTTCTTAATGAAATCCTACCTGAAGTAATTGAACCTTTACTAAATTTAATAAACTCCTCCTTGGACCTTGGCTATGTTCCTAAATCATTCAAATTAGCAGTAACCAGATCACTTATAAAAAAATCTAAGCTCAACTCATGTCAGCTAGTTTGACAAGCTGATCTCAAACCTTCCATTTATTTCCAAGATCCTAGAAAAAGCTGTAGCTAAGCAGCTAAGCTCATATCTGAATCGAAACTAAATATATGAAGTCTTTCAGTCAGGGTTTAAGCCTAATCAAAGTACACAAACAGCACTAATTCAAGTAATTAATGACCTGTTGATTTTACTAGATAGACTCAAAAATGTTGTTGGGATTAGGGAATAGCTGGTCTTACCTAGCTGGTCGGTACCAGTTTGTTAACATACATGGAGACTTCTCAGCATACAACAAGGTTGTATGGTGTCCCACAAGGATCTGTTCTAGGACCTTTTCTTTTTTCTTTATATATGCTACCTCTAGGTGACATTATACATAAACACTGTACTAGTTTCCAATGCTATGCTGACACTCAGCTATATGTCAAAGGACATGTTTCAGCTTAGTGTTATTGACGAATGCATAAAGGACATCAGACTTAATAGTGACAAGACAGAGCTGCTTCTATTAGACCCAGAGACAGCTAGGTCCTCACTGTCTAATTACTCAGTTAACCTCAGTGGTATCACAATTACACCTTCCCTAACAGTTAAAATTCTTAGAGTTACTATGGATCCCAGTCTCTCATTCAAAACTCATGTAAATAATATTTCTAGGATCTTCTTTTGAACAATTCAAAGATTAGGAACATGCCCTCCTCACATGATGCAGAAAAACAAGTGCCATGCATTTATCACTTCAAGATTTGGCTACTGTAATGCCTTACTATCAGCCTTTTCCCTGTAAAGCTCCCATGGAATAACCTTCCTGTAAATGTTCGAGATTCTGTACAGTCAGGAATGATAAACTACTTCCCATCTTAGGTAAAGGTGTAGATCTGGGGGTCCATGGGCAATGAGAGTTATGGTAAACTGGGATGTTATGATGCTGTCACTTCACCTCTCTTTTGTCACTCAAGTTTGTTGACTGAGTGTAGTAGAGTGCTGATGTTTCAGGGTGTCCTCATGCCTGGCTGTTTCCTACCATAGCTAGATCTGCCGGAGTCCAACATTGCATATTATAGTTCCCTAATTTACACACCCTCATACCTGGACATGCCTAATCTAGTTTCACTTTCTGCCGAGGTACACCTACCCCTAATGTTGTGATGTTACTGTGTCTCATCCTGTTTCAGCTGCCATGGCTACTCCTAATACCCCCTGATGTCCCCTGCTGTAGCCTTAATGGACGTTCTCTTGCAGAATGTCATGATGTTACTGAGCTTCTACCCATCTCAGCTGCCATGGAAACTCCCACCTCCCCCTGATGTTTCTAACCTTTAGCCCACCACACCTCCACCCTAGCCAAATACTTCTCCATTGCCCTTAATGGACATTCTCTTGTGGCCCACATGAACACCTCAGGACAAAACTAGGACCTCCAGAAAGTTGGACTAGACATTAATTGCTTATTTCTTCATTTTAAATTTTTTTTCTCTTTAAATTGTTATTGTTGGGTGACCATTGTCGGCCAGAGGATGATGGGCCCACCTTTGAGTCTTGGTTCCTCTCAAGGTTTTTTCCTCATGCTCTAGGTTTTTTTTTCCTTGATACTGTCGACCTTGGCTTGCTCACTGGGGGCTCGGACTTGGACATCTGTAAAACTGCTTTTGACAACATCTGTTGTAAAGAGCACTATATAAATAAATTTTTCTTTTGATCTTTATCAATTATGGATGATCTAGGATAATCTCTACATGTTAAATGCATCACTACAATGATTGACACTTTATTGAGACTTCATGTGGGATTTCTAACAAATATAATGAAATGTAAATACCTTAATGTTAGTTCAATATGCCTGTGACCATTATTGGATGCTGCATGAATGTGTATTTGTGTGTGTATGTGTTTTGCTAATTATCTTTCAAGGTAACTCCAATTACCTTTCCAGGTAACATCAGGTAGCTATGATAGCTAACATTAGTAATGATTGTTGATTGATTTAGCATTTGCAAATTGTCCCATTTTTTCCAAAAACGCTTGTTTACACTTCATACAATTACTGACACTTTTTAGTAAAATATTATTTATTTCTACCACTACAGTTTCAATGCAAACTGATTTACTGACATTAACATTACCTTTTCTAGATGTTAACTACTCAGCAGTGGTGTGTGACACAATATTAATTGTCTTATCAACAACAGATGACGAATCCTAACATTGCTCAGAGATAGAGGGTGGAATATTTTTTTTCCTTCGGTATATTGGGGGTTGACATTTTGATCATATCTGAATATTGGGAGGGACATGTCCTTCCCAATATATATATATATATATATATATATATATATATATATATATATATATATATATATATATATATAGTGACTACAGCCTTGGGTTAAAGATTATGGCTATATGGTAATTATAGATATAGCTAATAGCTAAAAGCTAGTTGTCTCTCTTGTTCAATACTCATGTAAATATTTCTAAGACACCCTTTTTCCACCTTAGGAACATTGCAAAGATTTGGAAGATACTATCTTTACAAGCTAGTCCATGCATGTATCACTTTAGTGGTACAACCAGATGTCTTACTATCTGGTTGTACCACTAAGTACTTATAAACAAGCTTCAGTTAGTTCAAAATGCAGCAGTCAAGTCAAATTTATTTATATAGCGCTTTTTCACAAAGCAGCTTTACAAATGTATGGGTCCAGATCCCTGAAATGCAAGCAAAATGCAACAGACTCCAACATGTGTAAAACTGTTTTGTGACAACAGCTGTTGTAAATAGAGCTATATAAATAAAATTTACTTTGCCCCACAGTACATAAGTGAACTCTTGGTGCACTATGATCCTACACGTCTGCTTAGACCATAAGGTGCAGCTCTTTATTTGTACCTAGAATAAGGAAATCTACCACAGGGGGCAGAGCCTTTCCCTATAAAGCTATGGACACTATAGAATAACCTTCCTGCTAATGTTCAAGATTCAGACAGTCTCAATATTTAGGCTGGATACCTATTTGTAAGTCATGCATTTTAATGATTACCTCTCATCTTAGGTAAAGGTATAGACTTAGGGGTTCATCTTGAGAGTTATGCTAAACTGGAATGTTGCTGTCACTTCACCTCTTTTCTGTCACTCAAGTTTGTTGACTGAGAATGGCAGAGTGCTGATATTCCAGAGAGCTCTTATGTCAGTGTTTCCTTCTGGCTCTGTCCTTTTAGCTGTGTTGCCATGGTTAGATGTACCAGAATCCATCCTTGTATACTATAGATCACTAATTTACATGGTTGTATTTGGAAATGCCTAATAATCTATCACCTCTTTCCAGTGAGATACAGCCACTCATGGTGTCATGTTGTTGCTGAGCCTCTACCCATCTCAGCTGCTGTGGCTCCTTCCACCACCCCAGCAACCTACTTCTCCATTACCAGTGGCAGGCATTCTTGTGCTGGATGGGTTTTGGACACACCTACTCATCAAACCCAGACTAGGATTTTAGAAACACAGAATAGACTTCCATTGCTTATTTGTTCTCATTACTTATTTTCGTTCCTTATTATTTATATTGTTACTGTTATGTCTAGTGTCAGCAAGAGGGGGATGGACACCCCCTTTGAATCTTGGTTCCTCTCAAGGTTTTTTCCTCATGCCCTTAGGGACTTTTTCCTTGCCACTGTCACCTTTGGCTTGTTTACTCTGACTTTGACTTGTACATCTGTATAGCTGTTCTGTGAAGATTGTTGTTAAAACAGGTGCTATATAAATAAATTTGACTTGACTAGTATTTACAGGGATTACGTATTAGAATCTTTGTATAAGGAGCTTTTCTATATCCTTTTAGAAAAACACATGACTTACCCATATATGTGTGACCTGCATTGGAAAGCAGAAATAACACTTAAAAATTGTCTCTTGCAGGCAGTCGCTATATCCTCTTGTAGCCAACTTGTGGGGAGGAGGGTGGAGTATACACTCTGAAGGCTGAGCAGCATAATATCTGGGAAGGAGAGCCAGAACCACCTAGCTTGTGAACAATAACATGAGAGTGGACCTCCCTTTGGATAGTTTTTTAAGTTGAAGTGGTCCTCACATTATAAATGTGCCTGAAGGGCAGAAGATTAAACAATTTATTCACAACAGTTCAATATGTCTATACCTGTGGTATGATGTGGTAGAGCATCTTTAAAATAGTACACCTTTTTAATGTTAAAACATAAAGAATGCTTAGTCTATAAAGATTTCCAAATGAATAAGTAATGAGGCAATGCATGAATTAATTCATGTAGGTTTATGTGTTTTCTCCAATGACGATGATCAAGAACATTTGGATTTTTCATGGGGAGAGATAAAACATGTCACAAATATGTGAGCTACAGCCAGAGGAAGTCCAATTAAACCATACATGGGACCAACTCCTGAGGTTTCTAGAATCTTCTGTTTCCTTCCCATTGAAAGAGAGGTTAACAATACATCAGTTATGATATATAAGAAAGTCCATTATTAGTTAGATTTTTAGACAAGTAACTTTTGGTTTGCATTCTCCAACCAGGTATTGCTGTTATTAAATCAACTTCAAATTCTTTATATCTCAAAAGTTCTTCTTCCTCTCAAAAATTAGGCATTATTCTGCCTTACCTTTCATTGTCTTAATATATTTAGTTTTATGATATACTGAGCATATATTTATCTGCTTGTACCCTGCATGCATAACTTTGTGCAAAGTTTGTATAGAGTCTCGTGTCTATTCTTTTTATTTAAATCACAATCATGGTCTTCAGCATTATGCCACTCAACCTACTTGTTCACAACTGATTTTAAATGAATATATACTTATATCAATATACATTAATATATTAATATATGAATTGAATGTAACTATTATTCAGACCATGACAGTGATTCTTAGTATAGACAATCAATATTTCATATTTATTAATTTCCATACAAAAAAATATTTAATATTGATGTTCACTATACTGGGTGAAATACATAACTATTTGCCATATTACAAGAGAATAAGAAAATGCTCCAATGGCCTGCAAATGGAAAAGTTGTTTTTCACTGCATCACTGTTTATTGATGGGCTTAATCAGCAGCCCTCTCATCTTCAGAACAAAAACAATGTGATGCAGTTACAATAATACACTCAAAAATAGAGAATTTATGGTGAAGGGCGAAATGAGAAGAAAACCGATGTACAGACATTGTAGATAATGTATAAAACATGGTTTAGACAAATGTGGTCTAAGGACAGGGAGTCAGTGCAGCCATTAGAAGCTCCATTTTGTAGACAAAGTTCTTGCCTTCCATCCTGCTCCAGTGCACTTCTTTATATGGCCCTCGCAAATGGCTCCATTTCCCATCCTGCAAGACGTCACTTTTTGGTAGGTCTTTAGCCTGGCCACGTGGAAACTGAACCAGAACCTTACACCCACTCTCAGGCCCATTCCGCACTACGCACGCGCACGCACACGCACGCACGCACACGCACGCGCACGCACGCGCACACACGCGCACACACGCGCACACACGCGCACACACACACACACACACACACACACACACACACACACACACACACACACAGAGAGAGGCACTTTTATATACAGTTAATCTTTAAACAGCCTGCCATATTTTTATCATACCTTGTAGGTTGTAAAAGTTAGAAACACCTAGCCTGCACCTGTACTCACTAGGGGTGTAACAATGTACTTTGCTCACAATTCGATGCACAATACGATATCTTCGACAAAACTTATATTTGAATTTTTTCATGTATAAACAATGCAAAAAAAATGCACAATGCTCATTTTTTCTTGTATAAAGAATATTTACTTCCCTGCAATTAAATGAAATTAGTAACAAGTTTACAACTGTTAAAAAATAATCATAATTAAAAAAAGTTGTAAACAAAAAGTAACTACCATAATAAATAACCAAGTAAAAGCATTCCTTTTTATTTCTGAAGCATAAACAATGAACAATACTGTGTAACTTTTGTATCAAATTTTAAACAAGAATATTTAGTCTCCTGCAATTAAAAAAGAAACATAGAACAGTGGTTTATAACATGCTATTGTACCAAAACGTGACACTGTAACAGCTTTGCCAAAGGTCGAGTGTGACTTCTGGTGTTTAAACAATACAACTGCATTAGATAGCATAATACACAGGACGATGCATCACAATGAATTGTGTTACATTGCTTCGTTACACCGCTAATATTCATTGTCCATTTTAAAATATACCCGTCTTATAGGTGCATTATATACCAATATTTAATTACAGACTATTGTGAATGCAGCCATCCTCCAGCCCTTTTACCATAGGTTGCTGTCTGACTAGAGGATTGGTATGAGTGTGACAAGAAACAGCAGCATTTCTAGAGTTCTTTCACCCGTCACTGCAGATGGAGAACTCAGCATATACATAGACAAACAGCATATACACTCAAGTCCGTTTTAGAAATACCTATACTCACTATTATGTAATCTTATTAGTCACCTGTGTGATGGCATGTACGATCTCTTAGCCATCCCATATCTTGGTCATCATTGTTTCGTTTTTTTTTTCCCCCACTACCTGACCATGGCCACTACCAAGACTGAACATTTTATTAGTGATATTGCATGGTAGTAGGTGTTGCATTAATATGAGATGTGTGCACATGAGGAATATGTGTGTGTTAGACTGTGTGTAATTACCTGAGATGGCATACTCTCCATTGGGTGATGCTACAGTAATGGCAGAAGCATTGCCAATGCTCTCAATGGCTCCAAGTCCCACATGGTTGCTGAAGCTTAGTACATGCCATCCCATTACCTTTGCTAACTGCTGTATTGCATGTACCTGGTGCTGAGACATCTGACCAACACACATAGGCAAGACACAGTGAGATTTTGAAGAATTAAGTTCTGCTTTAAGAGAAGCAATAATCCAGCCAATTTGGTTTACATTAGATTGAATCTCATACATGCGTAAACCTACAAACAATACCCTTGTGTTTAAGTGGGTGTTTACCTGTGACAGTAAGAAGTCTTGCAGCTCTTGCTCTTGATGGGAGAGAGAGATAACTCGTCCATCTCTGTGCACCACTCTGATCTGCTCCACTCCAATATTTAGTTGCAACTGGATAGACCTGAGATAATGAGAGAGGTTGGACATTTTTTTTGTCAGACTGAGTTTTTTTCCATTTATGCTCATGTCAATAGAACTGTAATAAATAACATGCATACACACATGATCTATTTTATTAAAAGCACTGAGCTTTTATTATAGGTTATGTCCTTAAAGCTAAGTCCTGAAAGTTCTTAAAGGTTTTAAAATATCAAGTTCAAATGAGGCTCAGGCCTTAAAGTCATAACCAAAACATTTTCTTCTTTCTTTTGGTGGCCACTTTTATTAGAAACTACCTGTTTCTAAATAAGCTGCTTCTAATAAAGTGGAATGTATATGTACTATAACACACTAGAAGCTTACTGTGTCTGGGTGTCTCTAGTATTTGCTCTTACTTGCAAATCTGCTCATAGCCTTGTGAAGTGATCAGGACTTTGACGCTGGACTCATACACATCATTAATATTGGACCAGTGAGCTTGAATCTGAGGATCCTCTATACGGCTTGCCAAGCTGTCAATCGTCCGTGCCGTCCTGAGAGAGACAGAAGTTCTCTGTGTTTACACACTCCTAAGAAAGGCATGGTGCCCATCCTGAATAAATTATTTGTGTGTCTGTGTGTGTACATATACACATTACCTACTCCTGAGGAAGATGTGTTTGGCTTGTTTGATGATTTTCTCCAGTAGGCCCTCACTGTGCTGTAGACAGTTAATTTCAGGTTTATCGTAGGCCATTGGCCCAGCCAGTCGCAACCGCTTTGGTCCAAACGGAGCACTTGCAGGGTGAGGCATCACAGACGAGCTCAAGTTCTGCTTATGGAACTACACACATGGGGTATACAACCAAGGGAGGCCATTATGATTTAGAAAATAAATGCTACTTTTTCTTACTGCCTTCAAGGACATACATTTCAAAAATAGCTTTATTCTAATGAATGTGTGAGATTAAGGATGCAGACAGAAATAAAAAGAAGACAAAGTCAGACTATGCGTGCACACACAGACTTGTCAAATAACTTAGTGCAGGTTGTGCTGTTGCATGTATAGGGGAATACTTTTTATTCATTCAGTTCTTTTATTAAAACAGCTGGGTTTTTTTTGTTTTTTTAAACTCATATAGATATGTATACCTCTCTAATAAGCTGGTGCAGGTTGTGCTCCAGCACATACAGATGGTCATCTGGTTTGCTTTTGTCAGGTGAAGCTCTGTGGTTCTTCTTCTCTATATTGGAGTGGCACAGAGAGATGGAGAGCTGCAGCCCTGCAATTATAAACATCCTATTAGGCTGGAGAGGTGAAGCACAGTCCTGAAATTTTTAACTCCACATACCATGTCACAGTCACACACATACACCAAGGACAGCAAACACCAAACTCACACACTCATACAAAACTCCCTCTTATATACACATATACCCATACCACTACCCAAAATACAATACTGATCTGTTTTGAGAGAGCCAGTGTGTGTGTGTGTGTGTGTGTGTGTGTGTGTGTGTGCACTCACCAGGGAAAGGCTGGGAGATGATTTGGTTCTTGACGACAATGTGCGGAATGTGAGATTTTATCTGCACTGCCTCCCGAGAAAGCTGAGCAAAGATCTCTTTACAAAGGAGAACATTCTGGGCAGCTTCTAGCTTTAGATGCCATGCCTGGGAACCTGAGAGAGATGTTCCACTTTTAGGTTACCGATCTGCTGCCTTCTTTTGCACATTAGCTTTTTTTTCTGTTATATGCACGATACTGCCAAAAGTACTCGCTTGTCTGCCTTCGCAGGCATATGAAATTGAGTGGCATCCCAATCTTAAACCCTAGAGTTTAATATGATGTCAGCCCACCCTTTGCAGCTATAACAGCTTCAATTCTTCTGCGAAGGCTTTCCACAAGCATTAGGAGTGTGTTTATGGGAATTTTTGACCATTCTTCGAGAAGTGCATGTGAGGACAGACACTGATGTTGGACGAGAAGTCCTGGCTTGCAGTCTGCTCCAATTATTAATCCCAAAGGTGTTCGATCAGGTTGAGGTCAGGACTTTGTGCAGGCCAGAAACACTCATCCATGTCCTTATGGACTTTGCTTTGTACACAGTCACATTCGAACAGGAAGGGGCCACCCCCAAACTGTTCCCACAAAGTTGGGGGCATGAAATTGTCCAAAATATCTTGGTATGCTGAAGCATTAACAGTTCCTTTCACTAAGGGGCTGAGCCTAACTCCTGAAAAACAACCCCACACCATAATCCCCCATCCACCAAACTCAATGCAGTCAGACAAGTATCGTTCTCATAGAATATATATATTTATCTTGCATATATGTATATTTTTCTCTATGCACCCCTGTTTTCTTTTCCTCAGTTTGGACAGAGCACTCTCCACCATTTCACTGCGAATTATACTGTGTATGACCATGTATGTGACGAATAAACCAAACTTGAACTTGAACTTCTCCTGGCAACTGTCAAACCCAGACTCGTCCATTGGATTGCCAGGCAGAGAAGTGTGATTCGTCACTCCAGAGAACTCGTCTCCACTGCTCTAGAGTCCAGTGGTAGCGTGCTTTACACCACTGCATCTGACGCATTGCATTGCCGATGTAAGGCTTGGATGCAGCTGCTTGGCCATGGAAACCCATTCCATGAAGCTCTCTACATACTGTTCTTGAGCTAATCTGAAGGCCACATGAAGTTTGAAGGTCTGCAGCAATTGACGCTGCAGAAAGTTGGCGACCCCTGTGCACTATGTGCCTCAGCGTCCGCTGAATCTGCTGTCATTTCACGTGGCCTACCACTTCGCGGCCGAGTTGCTGTCATTCCCAATCCCTTCCACTTTGTTATAATACTACTGGCAGTTCACTGGAATATATAGTGTCGAGGAAATTTCATGACTGGACTTGTTGCACAGGTGGCATCCTATCACGGTACCACGCTGGAATTCACTGAGCTCCTAAGATCGACACATTCTTTCAAAAATGTTTGTAGAAGCAGTCTGCATGTCTAGGTGCTTGGTTTTAATCACTTGTGGCCATGGAAGTGATTGGAACACCTGGATTCAATTATTTGGATGGGTGATTGAATACTTTTGGCAATATAGAACATATGCAAGATCAGATACAGATCTAACGGTAGTCATTTCTATAAAAGTGAAAAGGTGAGGTTTGTAACTTATTTGACTAAGACTAAAAGACCTAGGGAACATATATTTTAAAAGGTTGTATAATACTAGAGTGTATTATACAAAACAAAAAAAAAAAAACACAAAACAAAAAAAATTATACTGCTCAAATACCTTACACACAGCTAGCTCCTTGTATGGTGAAAAAATGCATAAACATTTACTGTGTATTTAGAAGAGTAAGACAAAATCAAACTTGAAAGTAAACACCAATTTAGATGTTTTTAAGGTGAATTTATCAGCAGTTTTACTCAGTACCTGGCTTGGCCTTGGGTTGCCTCCGGAAAAGGCTGACTGTTCCTAGGTCTCCTATATCTGGGGATTGTTTCTGAATAGAGACCTGAAGACAGAACATGCTTTCCTATTTCACCCTACCAACAACATGCATTTGGCTTTGCACTGTGTCATTGTACCATATCCAACAGTGTGACTTTCACCTTAATGTATGCTGAGCCCTCCAGGTCACTGGGGATCTGGACATTGAGAGGACAGTAGTCATCTGGAATTTTCTTATCCAAATCGATATCAGTGTTTTTAATAACCTCAAAGGTGCCATGGTGGTTAAAAAGAGACCCTACAGTGATGTAAGGACATTAACAGAGCATTACTACAGATCAGTAGACCCTAACACATTTGAGACATAGCCATAAACATAGTGTTAGCACATAATTCCCATAATGTATCACACATCTTACCACCCCAGTACAAAGATTAGCTGGGTAGCATCAGCACAAAACACACAATCACAGGGCCCTGTACACATACAAACATGCATACATTCGCCCCAACTAGACTCACCAGCACTGCGGTAGCTTAGGTCTCCAAGTATTTTGTCTCCAACTTTGCGCAGTTTCCACTGTGAGCGCAGTTGCAGCAGTTCAGTGTTAAAGTCACGCTGCCGCCGCTGCTCCTGACTCTCTGCTACAGACTTACTCAGCTTTTCTGCCCCCTTTAGGAGCAACTGAGCTGCATTGGCAAGAGATTTCTTCTTACTGATTAGCTGGAAGACCTGAGGGGTCTAGATAGACATGAACAAACATGAATGGAGGGGCTTATCCATCCATGATGCCTCCACTGCTTCTATGTTATCCATGTGATCTGTTTGAAGAACAATAATCAGTGTTCTTGGAGGCTAATGCCTGTAACAGAAGTTTCTTGTCTCATTCTAGGCAGTGAATTTTACACTTTTGTGGGCCCCTTTCTCTTTTCTTCCAGCTTGTGGACAACTTTTGGAAGTTGGATCTTGGGTGCTCCATGCATTATGAGTAGTTTTCTGGGCTTGACATCAGCAGCTCCCAATTCTGCTCTTGGCCAGCTTATTGTGACTGCTGAGTTTCTGATGGCTGACAGGGTATGTGTGTTCATGGTGCTGATCTTTTTATTCCGATTCAACTGGTTCTTGTGGACCTGCCTTGTCCTGTGGAGAAACTTCAATGTTGCAATCCTTCAATAATGCCAAGCACCACTGCTACATAGTACCCCTTGGTTTCAAAGTTACAGATGGTGCAAAAATGACCTCCTCTAGACTTTTAAGATCACAAAATGTCAAGGTCACTTTCATGAACTCTAATATGCCACTAATAAAGCCATGTAACTGTTAGGCTATTATTATTGTTATATTATTACTGTTAGGCTATTATCACAAATATTTTTCAATTTACCTTCACTGCCCTGCACTCAACTGGGTGATACATTTCTGTACACTCTCACATATGGCCTATTCTATACAATCTATAATAGTACTTAATAAATAAATATATGATCCTCTTCATGTAAAAACATCTGTCATCATCCAACTTGTTTATGTAAGATTGGAATGTCATGCTTGCATTAATGCATCATGAAACTGATGTATTAATGAAAGCCCATCAGCTCCTTCCTATCAAATACTATCTTTATGTTTTTGAGTGCATTACTGACCAGAAATGGTACCTGGAAGTGCTTCTGCCACAACAGAGGGTCTTAAAACCCCAGAATAAATGATAGAGGTCAAGGATCTCGCAGAAAGGGCACTGGGATTGCCAAACCAGAAAGAAGGGAAGGTGCTGTACTCATGATTTTCTCCCCTCTACAGAGAGACCAGGAAAAAGATACACCTCTAAAGGTGAAACCGCAAGTGATAACTGCAGCCCCTATGATAAAACCCTGCCCACCAGACAAGAGGTCTGATCTTGGCTGACAGTTTTTGTGCAATGGGGGCTAAAAGTCACAGCATGTGTGTTTGGCAACGCTATGAAACTGACCTTAGCTAACAGCAGCACCTTAAAAGAGACTCAAATCCTTGTACCACACATTCATTCTAGCTTGCCATAAATTATATTTTGATTTAAAAATAAAAATGAAATAGTTGTCTCTGCTAGTTGCCTCAGTGCGCACTCACTATTCTCCATTTCATAATTCAAATGCCACGCAAGCTATGAAACCGAAACAACTTTAATTTATGACATTTCAGCAACTACTTAAGCAAAGACTGGCAATATCAGCTGTCCAATGAGATAGAGCCTTCACCAAGCTGTCTAATGCATAGGCCCTTGAAATAACTGATAGCTGGAGTATCATTGAGGAGCTAATATTTGTGTTGCACTCATTAAAATGTGCTACCATAGTAATCTACAGAGAATCTAGAGTATCAATTTTAGTAGTACACCCAGTCACAGCAACTTTTCTCTCAAAACATCTTAAAGAAACCACTTGGAGAGTCATCCACTTTAAGTGCACCGCTTCCCTGGAGAGGAAGCTAGCACCTGGCAATGTTAACAGTGCTCAGAATGTTCCATGCATTGTATTGTTCCACAGGTGACAGACTTCTTGAACAATAAGAAAGTGCCTGCTTTTCTGGGGTTAATAGACCATTATAAAATATTTGTTCCTCATCTCCCCTTGATAGTCTCACAGAACTTACAAAAAAAGACAAAGTAGATTACACAAGGAAGTACCAGTTAAAAATGTTACTTAACTGCTAAACTACTTCAACATCCTGACTTTTGCTGGCTTATAGACAAACTCATTAAATACTTGCCTCAGAGCAGTTCAGGGCAAAAATGTCAAGGGAGAAGAGCATCGGGTTCCTTCATCTATTGTAAGCTGACCCTCACCAAACAACCTATGCTGCTGTGAAGTGAGAAGTGCTGGCCAACAAATGGGCCATCTGAACTGAGAGGAATTTCTTGAAAGGAAATCTGTGCCCTGCAGAGGTTTTTGAGAGGTTATTTTTGCAGTGCCTATAACTGTAACCAAGCAGTAGCCAACCACTTAAAAACCATTTTAAATTACTCTGAAAAATATTTTTGAGGATTAGTGCTAGAAGATTCCTTTATTTTATGTGTACTGTAACAATGATAAACTCTTATTGATAACTTACCAGTATCTGATTAGTTAAAGAAATGAATGAGAAAAGGGCTACATATAATCTGTTGGCCAGATTTCAGATTTTGGTAGTAATGGTCAGCGCAAGTACCCACCCACCTGGGCCATTCTGTTAAATCTCTGGGCTTGAGACAAATCAATTTCAGCAGGCTTGCATTTTCCAAAATCCAGCTTTCATTTGTTGCCCCTCTTTTTGTGTGCACCCTAATTGATACATGAGATTTCTTCTGCATTCTTGGCTATACTTTCCTGGCTATATTACCTTAGGAAATATTTTCTATATTTCCAATTTTATTGGGGCTAAACCACATTCACTACATAGGTCAACAGGTAGATTTTAACGAACTGAGACTGTGATAAAATCTGGAAGATGTGTTCAATAAATTAAAACAAAGATAGACCTTTTCAAATTTCCCTGTGTCTTTGGATACAACTGCATGAAGTTGCTGTTTGTAGCACCTATGATACCGCAATTAATGTGGAGAATTTGTTTTACACACATAGTGCTCCAAGTTTGCTGTGGCCCTCATGCCCGAACATGGGCCTTCCAATCCATCAGAAACTTCAGAAATTGTGCTTTTATTGATTGCTATGTAGTAAACGCCAACAGTTTAAATCTTTAAATTAGATCAATGGCTGTTGCTGAGACTTTAATAATAAGAAATCTGTAATTACTCTTACTGTAAGAAGGCTGTTACCTTTGCAGCAGTGGGATCTTGGGAAACAGGGTCAAGAGCCATGTACTTCTTCTCCTTGATGATGCTGAGCACATCATGCAGTACACACATTTCAGTCAGGGCACTACGTAGGTGATTCCTCACAGAGTCCCATGGCCACAAACATGGCTGGAATTTCACAAGGCCTGAGAGAAGTTACATATGTAACATATGATAATGAGCGCGCGCATATACATATATATATATATATGCATACATATATACATATACATATATATACACACACACACACACACACACACACACATATATATATATATATATACACATACATATACATATATATACATATATACATATATATATATATACATATATATATACATATATATACATATATACACATATATATACATATATACACATATATATACATATATATACATATATACACATATATATACATATATACACATATATATACATATATATATACACACATATATATACACATATATATACATATATATATACATACATACATACATACACACACACACATATATATATATACACATACATACATACACACATACACACAAAAGTAAATGGAAAACAGCCCCAGGGAAAACGCTTCTAAATTTACTGCTTAAAACTAAAAACCTAAAAAGTTACTTCTGGATAAAAGAGAAGTCACTCCAAACAGCTTTCAGCAGAGGATAAATTAAATGTATCCTACCCAAGAAGACTTTTAAAACTTTTAGAGTAACTGCACTACAAAATAAAAGCAATTTGCTTCAAATGATATTATTATAATTGGTGATTGTTATTGTTATTAGTGCAGAATACATAAAGAAATGGAGCTCATAAGTGATTTTTGTTTATCCAAGGATAAAATGAAATAAAAAAATATTTTGGTTTGTTTAATTTCAATACAAAAACAGGTAAGAAGCCTATTATAAATTATTGTGTATCCTGGCTAATAGTAGCTTTTGCTATATGTTCAAGCTTATGTCTAACCTTGGTCACCATCGAATTTGATTTGCTTTTCACATTAGTTACTGTGCATTAATTCTCTGCATTTCTCCATATTCTGCAGGAGTAAGAATGAACCATTAGGAAAGGTTTATGGACAGAGGACAAGTCCCTCTCACCCTCATCCTCTTCTGGTTCCTGCTTGTTCCAGTCTGTATCTCTGCTTTCCCCATTTGGTTCTTCCTCTTCTGAGTCAGAACCCTGGCCAAAGTCAATCCGCTGTGCAAGCTTTGCAAGATTTTGTGACATGGACAGTGGTGGCACATATGTCTCCACTCCATCCAGTGAAACCTCCTGTACCTGTCGCTCACAGGACGACTCAATACTCACACGCACTGCAGGGCCCCCAGACATCCTGGTCTCTCACCCAGCTTCTGCAGAAAATAATTAAACCACAAACATGACTAAATTCTCATTCCAAACACTACTGCATCTCATAAACAGTCTTGATATCAGCAAGCCCATTCCACAAGGACATTTTCTGGGGAGGCGTGAACGAATGCTAATTGAGAATTTTTTATAACCTAACCAAGTAGACGGTAACAATGTATTTGCTATATAAAAATGATCCAAACCAACAGCTTCAAAAAGAAGGCCAAATAGTTAGCCAACACAGCCAAGTCATTTACCACCAAATTCTCCAAGTTCACTTATAGGGAACTACAAACGGAACAAAGAGTAGCAACGAAGAACCAACAAACCTTCATGAACCTTCATGTAAGTAAGATTTGCTTATAAACATCCGCAGCTAAGGATGGAAACACTTCGAATATGTATTTGCATCTAAAAACTAAGCAACCTCTAATTGCTTCACAAATGCCGTCGACCTCAAAAAGCCACATAGTCACTGCTGGCAAAGCTACAGCGGCACAGTCACAAAAAACTAACAAGCGCTTTCGCCAAATCCAAAATATATAAGGGGCAGTGTGTGATGGAAGACGTATAGTAGCGGTTACAAAATATCTCACTAAATAAATGGGTCATACGGTAGAAAAACCTTCATTTAAAGCTAGGATCCAAACACTTGATTGCCAGTACGAGCTACCTGGAAGGAAATACTTTTCTAAAATAGTGATTCCTAACACTTGTATAACAAAGTTCAACAAGATGTACAACACGCACTGCTGTCGACTGCAGACAGCTATTCATTCAGACATGTGGCCATCCGTGAACATGACACCATAAATGTCACTGATCGTCAACTTCATCACACCAGACTGGAAATTACAGTCTAAATGTCTCGAAACAACATTTTTCCTGCAAAAACTCACATAGCTGCCAACATTACTGGCAGGCTAGTTGATGCACTCTGAGAATGGTAACTGATTGAGAATAAGCTCTCAGCTATAACTACAGATAATGGAGCTAATCAAGCTTCTATCAAGCTTCTGCACTTGCCATGGTTAAACTGTTTCGGTCATAGTCTCAATTTGGCAGTGTAGAGCAGACTGCATGAGCGAAGGCAAAAAACAGATCATACTCTTGAAGTTTGCTGTGCCATGACTGCAGCCTTCTACCAAAGCTGGTATTGGAAAAGAGAACTGAGAAGACTTGAGACTTCCTCAATGCAGTCAGCTCACATTTACTATCTGTTTATTTTTTACAAGCCTATTCTATGGTTTTGTAGTAGCTTACAGTTGTACTGTATCTTAATGTTTTATGTATACTTTATATTGCCGCCATAATATTTAATAATTAGAATATTTAAAAATAATTGTTACATAATGGTATGTTTTTATTAACAACCTATATAAAGTGTGATGTTTATGTAGACTTATACACAATGAAAAAATTGTATCCCATTACACTGCTGTTTTGTTAGTGTTTTTTATTGATGTAGCTAAATAAATTAATAAATTGATTAACAGACAACATTTTATTTGAAACTATATAAACTATGTTGCTTGATATGTTTTTGACAGGACTGTGCTACACTTTGGGGCTCTAAGCAGCCAATGATGAGCCAGAAAGCACTGGATAGGATCTGCCCAACGAGAGACGAAGCAGTCTCTCCCTGACATGGCAAGACAGATGTTTTACAGGCTATTGGTACCGCACTGAAACCCGTTAGTTTGTTTACTGATATTTTGTCCAGAGAAAACTGCATGTCCAGCTCTTCTATAGTCCCCATACTTAAGCTGTGCAGTGAAGATCTTTTGGTTGCAATAGATGTCGACATCCCACCAACAAAAGCCATTAAAAATGGGATTCTGGGGAAACGAGGCAAAATATAAAATATGATGTGGAAAAATTGACCCTAAATACCATGGTGGACATGAAATTGCCGACACATCTTGTGCTGAGATGAAAGCTTGGTTAAATGAAGAGATGGTCACATGTGATCGGAACCAGCTCTGGTGGTAGTGGCTGATAGGATGGGGAGAGTGAGAAAAGGGAAATGAACAGTGTGGGCTGTCTAAAAGAGAAGCAACTATCGGCAGCATCCAGAAAAAAAACAAAAAAAAAACCCAAACAAAAACAAAACAAAAAAAAAACACATCAGCCAGCAGAACTTTGATGTATACAGAGGAGCATGTAGCATCCGAGATTTCTGCTTACTTTTGCAAGCCTGTAATCCACTGAGATGAAAACCCTCTAATTTAGTAGAATCAAAACCACTTATCAATGATGACCAAGTTAACCAGAAAGTACTGCGTGTTTGTGCCACGAGCTGAGCATCAGAGCAATTGTTCAGCACTGTAGACAATAGTTAGCCCTGTGCGTAACTTTCTTAAGTGTGACAAAGTAAACCAGTTAGCTTTTCTGGCAAAAAAGCTTGAATAGTGAATTTTCTTGCCATCGTTTCTTAACAGGCCACATACAAGCCAATTTAAATTTGTCATTAAAACACTGTTGAACTGTTTGTATTCAATGTTAAAGCCTGAAGGATTTTTTGCCTCCGTTTTAACAGTGTTCAGTGAGAGATTAAATCTACTGAAACCAATGGCTAAATAGTATAGCCTAGGTGTGTTTAAAGCTGTAAGGTTTAAATATATTTTTCAGATATTGCGCTATCGTGAAGTGCAAACTAAGTACCATTTGTAATGTTCTGATGCATCTTTAAAATAAACGTTTGTTTACAGAATGTGTATTAATCCCACCCCCCCAATAATTTATAGCACAAGATTATTTGAAAATGGCATGAAAAAAGGCAATACCTAGACGCCTATCCCTAGACTAGAATAATGCACATTTCAGTCAACAATGTTAGAAAGCCCTGTTTTACATAGAACTAAATGTTTTGTTTATACAAGAACATTACAATAGTGTAAAAATGTTGTTCATTTTAATATATTTCATAACTTGGTGTTACATCCATGAGACATAAACTGGCCCCAAGTATATACAATTAAAATGATTTTGAGCTTGGATCAACAGAAAATTACAAGGGTATGCTTTTTATGGCAGTCCACATACCAAGAAATTCATCCCCCATTTTAAAATATAATTATGTTTGTGTTACATCCATTAAACTTGCACAGGTATTGCTTTAAACTCAAACATCTTAAAGCATTTTATGGTCTTGACAACAGAAAGGAGTCATGAATTTCAAAACAGCCAACAGAAAGTAGTAGTCATGCAAAACAGCAGTAAAATTTGTCCTATTATTTTTTATTCAATAAATTAGTTACGTTTTTTCAACAAACTTTTAGTCTATCGACACACCATCCTGATTATCGGTCATCAGCAGGCCACTGGTGGGCATAATGGTGAGCCCACACTCGGTGTAGTGTGTTCTATACTGTTGGCTCTGGCAAGTCCTCATCAGAGCATTTTTTTTTTTTTTTTTTTTTACCAATTGTGCATGTCGAATGTCAGCCAAGAGGAAGCATTTTCTGATTAGCTGAACAGTCAATTTGACATGAAACAAGATAATATAAGGTTGCATAAGGGGTTTTTTTGTGCCACACTGTGGCTTAATCAACTGAGGCAGTGTGCTAGGTTAACAGATTTTGCTACAGAGAAAGTAGTTTTGTTGTGCTAACTACCTAGAGAACAGGTGGAACTTCTCATTACTTTGATGTTACAAAATGCAATTTTATGGAAGGAAGGAGTTCAAGAAGAAGTGGGAGTCACGTATAACTTTGTATACTCATCATCATAAGCCTGGATCTTTGGAAAGCAAGCAGTTTCCTTTTGAGTTAATTTTCTTATGCATAGGTACACAATGTACATGTTATAAAATACTGAAATACTAATAGCACTTTTAGTACTTCTATACTATCAGCACTGCACTTCATGTTGATTCCAAAAACATGTTCACTATATTCTTAAAAGTGTAACACCTTTGCAAAATGAGCATTTTAAAGTCACTACCGTGGTAGTATCAGCACTGAAAGCATGTGCTTGTTTTGCAACCTGCGTGTCTTATGACGCACAATGTTCCATTATTTCCCTGTAATCATAACTTGAACATTTAATTATACACTGTAACGCACTGATAATTGTTAACTAAAATGCGCGATCCTAGTCTCATTTTTTGATAAGTACAAAAGGAAAATGCATGGGGATTGCCTCCGCTTTCGACTGAAACATATACCACATTTAGTTCTGCTCTGCAAAACAAAGATTTCCCCCATTGTTGACTGAAACATATGAACCTAGTTTCATTCTTTTGATCCATATAGAGCTAACAAACAGGGATAACATCGACTTTGGATTGAAAGAGGTACCGGAGTTTGCTGCCGAGAAGGGGATTGTATCTCGTATGTAGCTTTTGTAAAATAACTAAGATTTTGTAAAATAGCCACCCAAATATAGCAATCCTAGCCAGCTAACGTAACAGACAATAAAGGGCAGGTTCACTGCACATTATTTATACAATAACAATAAACTTAACATTTCACTCGATATTTGGAGGAGTAACCTGCACGCATATTTATGGCTTGCAACGTTTCCCCTTTGCCTAGATAGCTAACCCATCTTATTATTGGCCAGTTGAGATTGTGGAGTAAAATGGAAGGCCACCAGCATAACAAATTATATTACGGTAAAAACTCCTTTATAGTGGTTCTTTGTCGTGACAGACTACATGAGACTATAAATTACCACAACGTTGTACTAGCTAACTTGCTATGCTATGCTAGCTAACACAACATTATTAACCAACTATCAGCTAGCCCGTTATGGCTGCTCTGTCGTCAATAGCTAGATAGCCCCACTTAATTAATCCATCGACTTGACGTTAATTAGTCGACGCTCATACAGCGCGGCACTTACTGAGGGAAAGTAGCTAGCTAGCATTACCTAGCTAATAGTTGCCTATCTGGCTGTCTCTAGCATAGAGTAAATATACAGTCTATTGTCTGTATCTAACACGCCACAATAAAGACACGGGGAACTACTGTAAACCTAGCTATCCTAGCTAGCTAACTGGAGTTTTGAAAAACAAGCTACAATTGACATTCGGAACTGTACTAATAATAGTTAAAAAGTCAAACCGCCGTGTTACTTACATATTTGAATAGGTAGCTAATCAATTATCTAGCTAACTATGTTGACCACAGTCTTAGCTTTAATCGATTAACTAGCTAGTGCAAACACTGCAAAGAATGGTACAGTCTTTTTCTACGGTGTCTACGGTGTTGGGGAAACCAATAAAAAGTGCATTTACCGCCCCCTTTGGAGTATGTCTGGTAGGATCTGGGGAGAATCATTAGCATTAGGCATTATTATTATTATTATTAGTGTTTCATAATAAAATTACAGATAAATGTACACAAGCAAACAAAATTATCTTATCACAATTAAATTAGCGGCACTAAAATAGTTATGCAAGACAACATATTTTAAGTCTACAGCAAATATACAATGAAATAACACTGAAAATCGTTAACATGTTTGCAAAGGTTTATAGCAACATCTGAACTTAATACAGGCTGCCGAATGCCTGGCTAATTTCCGCATAGTTAGCATAGATCACAACATAGTCGGTACTTAACTCAGAGCACCGAAGTATACTTAATGTCCAAAATAACAAAAAAAAAATCTTACCTAATATGAAGAATATCAGCAGCAATATGTGTTTTTGAAGTAAAACAGTGAATATATTATCCACACTGGATGCATGTTCTTACGAGCAGCCATCAGACGTTTCTCCACTCATGGTGCTAAACTGCGCATGCGTGTGAACTAAAAGGTGTGCTGTAGTACAGTTCTCGGACCTACAAACTAAGGGAACAGACCATTTGTCTTTGGGCAATGTGTCTGAACATAAACAAAATGTTTTGTATAAATATAATAAACAAAGCTACTTTGTGGCTGGGTTACATATATGAAAACAGGAAAAAAAACAACAACTGTTTTCGAGGCTACTTTTTTTTTTTTTTTTTTTTTTTTTTACTTCCAGTGCTATATAGAATATATCTTAGTGAGGTAATTACCTTAGTCATCACTTGCATGGTTTCCAGCATCCACGCACCCCAAGACTGTAGCTATGACTGGAACTTTGGGTGGACCATATCTACCCAAGGGGATAGGGAATCACTAACTCGAGATGAAATTATTATTTTTAAGGACTAATAAAGTATAACCATAATCATATAAAAAGAAATCTATGCATTTTTGTGTAACCTTAGTGTGGTGCAGAAGGGAGTTACATCAACTAGGATGAGTAATCCTCAACGGGCCTTTCCTAGGATCGGTGGGAGGGTTTAAACAACGAAGAGGCAAATCTGGATTTAATAATTGTATTAAGACAACAATAGCAACTGTACAGCTCTTTCACTCACTGAACAGTGGGGGCACGTTACAGTTATATGAAGACAAGTCCAGCTATAGGAAAGAGGTATTTTAATTTATTTGCAAGTACACATCAGGGACATCTGTTCTCTAATTTTCACCCCTTCACTTGTCTTCTCCTTTTCAGCCCTCTATTATACTATCCTTTCCAATTCTATCTTGTCTTTACTCTCTCCTGCTCTCCAGTCATCTCTTCTCTTCTCTGTCACGCAGCTCGCCTCTTCAGGTCTCACCGGTGTGGACTCAACAAAGAACTACCCAGTCATTTTTTTTTTAATTAAGAAAACACATACATAACTGGTGTCCTTAAAGTTGTTTGTAAATCATCAAGATTCATTGGCGAGGGAGTAACGATTGAACCATTGCGCAAGCGTCTCTACACCGGAACAACTGGTCCCGTATGGAATTATGGGAACGTCTAAAAACTGTATATAGGCGGGCTGTTTAAAACATGTCCGTGTGTTAGCTAGTTTCTAGCTAGCTAACCTCTACAGTTCAACAAGCACAACATCTAAAAACATAAATATCGTAGTATGAAAGGAAAAACGAACAAAGGGAGCCGAGTGCGACTGAGCCCAAACGAAGAGGCGCAACTAATTCGAGAAGAACTGGACAGAAGAAGGAAGCTACGATTCCAGCAAGTGAGTGAGCCACCTAGCGTTAGCTTATCTTAGCTTAGCTTAGCTAACCTATCTAGTCAGAAATACATGTCTGTGAGTGCTCGATTTGTTTATGACAGAAAGAACAAGTTGGTCCATTTTTATGAAGTAGTACATGTTAAATATAGTGTCTAAAAAGTCTTTCGATTCTCCCAGTTTGTTCCCCATTCAGCTACCTAGCAACTAATATAGATAGATACTTGGCGACCTAGCAACAGGACATTCCACAGATAGTCATTTATGCTTGAGCCCGATAGTTTGCTTTGATGTCGATGACGTTGTCATTTATGAGCAGGTACGGGAACAGGAGCGGTACGTTGCGCTGCAGGTCCGGCATGAAGTGAAGGAAAGGAAGGAGAAAGAGCTTCAGAGTTTAGCTGAGACTCTTCGAGAAGAATGGAAAAAGCAGCGGAGAATAAGGATACAAAGCCTGGAGAAACTCTTCGATGAGAGCTTCCGATCTGTAGGTCAGGGCCATCGCATTGCCAAACAGAACGTGAGTATAAAGACAACGAGCGGTGTTGTGCAGGCACAACGTTTGGGCTGCTTCTTAAGTAGTTAGGATGGGTTAGCTAGCTAGCTAATAGAATTCATCCAAAATATTGTAGTAAGAACGTCGGATTGTCAGTGTGTTGCACATATTTCATACATTTTTACACATTTGCATTTCAAAATCATTTTGAAGCACATATAAAATAATGTAGGTCACTGACAAATTATAGTGAGTGTCTGGAATTTGGATTTAATGTAAATGTATCTGTACTTTGGATTTAAAGTAACAAAGACTGGAGTTTGGATGACATGTAAAAAATGCTTTACATCTTATCAGATTTGTTTCATTAGTGTTTACAATTCATTACATACAACACTAACAGTCAATCATGTAGCTTTGTGGCAGTGCTGTCGAATTCTTGATTTTATTGCTATTTTTATTAACTTAATTTCTTGAATTTTAATACCATTTCAACCATAAATGCAGTATGTTCAAAATTCAATGACTATCATTACTTCAACCTACGTGCCTCATTTTCAGGTGTTTAATGTTTCTTTTAATGTGAAAATTTAAAGTGAGGGGAAAAATATCAATATAAAGAAGGAACAGAATTAAATTTAAAATCCAGTGGTTGTGATTAATGTCACCAACTGCATAATTTCTGGTTGACTTTAGAATTGTTTGTATTTCAGTTAAATGGTATTTTTACATTTAAAAGAAAAAGTGAAAAAAAAACCCACAGGAATTTCATTACATTCCAAATCTAAAGCTTATTACTGCCAACAAGCTACATTATTCACAGGTGGTTTTAGTGTTGTATGTAATGAATTTTAAATGCTAAAACTGAGAATTTAAATGTAAAACATGCTTTACATGACATCCAAAGGTTGTGCATTGATTCCATTTGTTGTCATGACTTTTCTTTTGAGCAATGAGGTAGACAATTTATTGACAATACTTCATTATCAAAAGTGAACTGTGTGGTAGCTTGTTGTCTCAGGGTGGGAGTGCTTGTATGCAGAAACTCACATAAATGATGAGCATCAAGCGAAAGATAGTGCTCTTTTCTAAGCAGATAATTGAATATGGGGATATAGTAATGGGGAGCATCTCATAAATTGACCGAGAGGATGTCAATGTAAACACACAAAAGGTTCTGTCCTAGAACTGTTTCAAACAGGTTTTCTCAGGAATTTAATAAATACATACTGATGCCATTGCTAAAATATTTGTTCTACATATGTCACATAGTGCATTAGTTGACTTTCTTACTGTTTAACAACTCTTCAGTCAAATCTTTCATCTCACTTCTGTGTTTTCTTTTTTAAAATATTCTGGCATTATTATCCAAAGCAAGCTTGAGTTTGAGAAAGGCAGTGCATCAATTTGTTGATGGTGGTTATACTAATAGATAGAAGTGAGTTCTTAGTTTGTGTGAAGTATTAATTAACCATAATAGCAGTTGGAACAATTGTTTGTATATGTTCCTGCGTAGGAGCCTGATTGGAACGCTTTGGCTTGGAAAAGGGAATGGAATGAGGAGCAAGCGGCAGAGCGGCATCAGCGAGCGCTCCGAGACCTGATATCCTGCAGAAGAGCCCAAGAGCAGCATCGTACTTGGTTAGAACACACACAAAACACACACACACACACACACACACTGGGTGTGGGGGTGGGGGGGTGGGTATGTATGGGTGTGTATGTGGGGGTGGGTGGGTGTGTATGTATGGGTGTGTATGTGGGTGGGTGTGGTTGGGGGTGGTAGGGTGTATGTGTGTGGGGGGTGGGTGTATGGGGTGTGTGTGTGGGTGTGTGTGTGTATGTGGGGGTGTGTGGGTGGGTGTGTGTGTGGGGGTGGGTGTGTGTGGGTGTGTGTGTGGGGGGCAGGTGTGTGTGGGGGTGGTGATGGGGGTGTGTGTGTGTGTGTGGGGTGGGTGGGGATGGGGGTGTGTGTGTGTGTGTGTGTGTGTGTGTGTGTGTGTGTGTGTGTGTGTGTGTGTGTGTGTGTGTGTGTATGTGTGGGGGTGGGTGGGTGTGTGTGTGGGGGTACACACACACACACCACCCCACCCCCACACATACATACACCCCCCCACCCACCCACCCCCACACATGCATACACACAGTGAATATATCTACCCACACCCCCTCACATACAACACATTACACACTATCACTCCCCACACCTGGGGGCCACCCCCACACACCCAGTTACCCCACACCCACACACCTAATCACACACACACACCCACACACACACACACCCACGTCACATACACCCCACGCAGGGGGGGTATGTGTGTGTGTTGGGGCTGCGGGTTGGGTGGGGGTGGTTGGGTGGGGGGGGGTATTATGGTGGTGTATGTGGGGGGGGTGTCGGGGGGTGGGGGTGGGTATGTGGGGGTGTCGGGTGGGGGTGTGTGTGGGGGTGGTTGGGTGGGGTGTGTATGTGTGGGGGTGATAGTGTGTATGTATGGGTGTGTATGTGGGTGGGTGGCTGGGGTGGGGGTGAGGGGGTGTATGTGTGTGGGGGTCAGTATGGGGGTGGGGTGGGTGTATGTGGGGGTGGGGTGTGTGTATGTGGGTGGGGGTGGGTGGTGGTGTGGGGTGGGTGTATGGGTGGGGGTGGGGGGTGGGGGTGGGGGTGTGTATGTGGGTGGGGGGTGGTGTGTGTGTGGGGGTGTGTGGTGTGGGGGTGGGTGAAAAAGGGTGGTGGGGTGTGTGTGTGTGTGTGTGTGTGTGTGTATGTATGTGTGGGGGTGGGTGGGGATGGGTGGGTGTGTGTGTGTGTATGTATGTATGTGTGGGGGTGGGTGGGTGTGTGTAGACATACACACATACTTCATTCATCACCACTCCAATTCTACACATACATATTATTGACATTAATACATTATTACCTCATCTACACTACCTGTCCTACACATAGCAGCCATCTCGATTTTACGACCCTCACCGCTGCGTTAACATCATGCCACATTTCCACATATACCACACCTGATATCTTTACACCACACCACTACTCGATTCAGCCACGCAACACCAACAGCACCATCCATTCATCACACCATCCACACACACGTACACACACCATGTAGTATACAAAATAATGAATAACCACAAAAAAATAATTAAATATATGAAGGTATGTAGGGGTACGAAAAAGAGGTAAGGTGTAATAAAAATATATGTGTATAAGGTGTATATGTGTAAGAAGTAGGCAACACATCATCATTCATCTACCCACCCCCTACATACAGACATTGAATACATATATTATTACACTACTACTATACCCCCACACATACATACACTCCCACCCACCCACCCTCATTTATATTTATTACACATTAACTCACCACCACACCTTCCCCACACACACACACCCCCCCACACACACACACACACACCTGGCCACCCCCACACACACACCCCCACACACATTCCCCACATCATCCATTCAATATCATCCATCATCATCATCACACATCCATCATCACCATTGCTGACCCCACTATGGGGGGGTGTATGTGCGTGTTGGGGGGTATTGGGGGTGCAAATGTGTGGGGGTATTATGTATGTGGGGGTATTGGGTGGGGGTGTGTATGTGTGTATTATAAAGGGCAAAGGTGTGGGGGTATTAAGTGGGGGTGTGTATGTGTGGGGGTATTATGGGGTGGTGTAGATGTGGGGTATTATGGGGGTGTATATGTGGGGTATTGGTGATATGTGTGTATGTGTGGGGGTGTATTGGTGGGGTGTGTGTAAGTATTAAGGGTGTGTGTAGTATTAGTGGTGGGTGCATGTAAGTATTGGGTGGGGTGTGTATGTAAGTATTGTTGGGGGTGGTGTAAGTGACAGTGGGGTGTGGTAAGGTGTGGGGGCATTACAGTATGTGGGGTGGTCATGGGGTGTGCAGATGTGTGGCATTGGGGGTGTGCATGTGGCATTAAAGTGTGGCATATGACAGGGGTGTGTGTGTATGTGTGGGGGCACATGGGGTGTGCATGTGTGGGGTATTATGGGGCAGGTGCGGCATGCGTAAAGGGTCATGGGGTGTGCATGTAAGACATGGGTGTGTACACAGTAAGACACAAAGTGTGTGTGCATATGTAAGTATTGGGTGGGTGTGTGTGCATGTGTAAGTATTAAAAAGAAGGCAGAATATTTATGAAGGTGCAAAAAGGTAATGCATGGCCATGGGGTGTAAAACATGTAAGTATTATGAAGGGTGTGTGCAGACAGTAAAAGTGGTCATGGGTGTGTGTGTGCAATGCGTATGGTCAGCGGGGGCGTGCGTACGTGGGGCTATCATGAAGTGCGTGCGTATACGCATCAAAGCGGGGCGTGTGCATCATAAAGCGTGTAAAGTATCATGGGGCGTGATTTATCATGGGGGTCCAGTGTTGGACTCATTCATAAAGGCATGCAAGAAGTATCGAAGTAAAGCGCACGTGAAGTATCAAGGGCAAGGCGCAAGTGATCATGAAGTATAAAGATCATGAAGGCATATCGATGGCGCGTGAAGGTATCAATGGAAGCGCGTGCGAAGATCAATGAAGTGGCAAGGATCAATGAAGGCATGATTCATATGAAGCATCATGAAGGCAAGGCGCACGAAGTATCATGAAGGTGCGTAATGCGAAGCGACGATGAAGGTGCAACGTGCAAGATTGAATAAACAAGGCATCGCGTGAAGTATCATGAAGTGCGCGCGCACGTGGGGGCATCATGGGCGTGCGCACGAAGTATCATGGGGCGTATGCGTACGTGAAGTATCATGGCGTAGCGTGCACGCGGGGCGAATATGGAAGGTGCAAGACGCAAGATCAATGGTGCGCACGTGCAAGAACAAGGCGCATGCGTACACGCAAGTATCATAAAGGCAAGCGCGGCACGGCAAGATCAAGGCGAAGGCAGCGCGGGGCACGCGTGAAGATCATAAAGTGCGCGCGCGCACGCGGGGCGTATCATGAAGGTGCGCGACGCGTGAAGAATATGGGGCGCACGCGGCAAGTGATCATGAAGGTGCATGCGGGGCGATTGCGCGCGCACGCGAAGTATCATAAAGCGCGCGCACGTGGTATTTATCATGAAGCGCGTGCACGTGGGGCATCATGGTGCTGCGCACGCAAGCACATAAAGGCGCACGCGTGAAGTATCATGGGGCGCGCGTGCGCACGCGCGGGGGTATCATAAAGGTGCAACACGCAAGTATCAGCGAAGTGCAGGCGCACGTGCGAAGTGATTATGAAGGTGCGCATCGCAAGCATCATGAAGGCACGCGTGAAGTATCATAAAGGCGCGGCACGTAGGTATCATGGGGCGCGTGCGCACGTGAAGTATCGGCGAAGGCGTGAAGTGGATCACAGCATCAGCGGCACGTGAAGTATCAGAAGCAGCACGGGTTGTATGATCATAAAGTGCGCGCATGGCGAAGTATCGGCGAAGTGCGCGCGCGAAGTATCATGGTATGCGCGGGGCATTCATGGAAGGCGTGAAGTATCGAAGCAAGCGCGTGAAGATCATGGGGGGTGCGAAGCATCATAAAGGCGTGCGCAAGCATCATAAAGGTGCGTGAAGGCATCATGGGGGTAAAAGTGATCATGAAGCAAGTATCATGAAGTGCACGGCGACATGGGGCGCGTGTACTGGAAGCATTCAGTGGGGGTGCAAAGGTACGGCGATTCATGAAGGCGTGAAGCGCACGTGCGAAGTTATCATGGCGCGCGCGCAGGCGAAGCATCAGCGTAAAGGCACGCAAGAACATGAAGGCGCGCGGCATCGGTAAAGTATCATGGGGCACGTAGGTGATCATGAAGTAAAGGCGCAATGGCGAAGCATTATGGAAGCGCACGGTTAAAGTATCATGGGGTGCAGGTGCGGCACGGCGGTGATCAATGAAGGCGAAGTATTCATAAAGTGCAAGTAACACAAGGCGTAAGGTACGTAAAGTATCATAAAGGTGCGTAAAGTATCATGGAAGGTGCGCAAGCATCATAAAGCATATCAGAAGGTGCGCAATATCATGGGCGCAATATCATGAAGGTGGAAGTATTCAGGTGATCAGTGTACAAGTATCATGCGTGTATCACATCATAGTGGCATCATGGTCATGGGTGCGCATGCAAGGATCACAAGGCAGGTGAAGGCGCACATGAAGATTCATGAAGGCGCGCACGTGCAAGCTATCATGGGGTGCGCGCACGTGCAAAGATTCAGGCAAGACGTGAAGCGATCATGGGGGTGCGTGCACGCGCGGGGTATCATAGTACGTGCAAGGCATTGGTAAAGTGCGCGCACGGGCGGGGGCACATAAAGCGTGCACGGCAAGCGATCGAAGTGCGCACGCGTGGAAGTATCAGGTATGGGGGCGCGGCGAAGTGCACGCAAGTATCATAGCGCGTGCACGTATGAAGATTATGCGCGTGCGCGCACGTAAAATCATGCGTACGTGCAAGCATTGGCGGAAGGTGCGCGCATCGCAAGCATTATGGGGCGCGCACTTGGGGTGATTGCTAAAGTGTGCGCGTCGCAGAAGTGTATCATGAAGGTACGGCACGCAAGATCATGGCGTGCGTACGCAGCTATCATGGGGCGCGTGCGCACGTGAAGTATCACAAAGCGTGCGCGCGTACGCGCGGGGGCATTCATAAAGTGCGCAAGACGCGTAAAGTATCATGGGGGCGCGCGCGCAGTGAAGTATTCATGGGGGCGCGTTAATGCGAAGTATTCATGGGGTATGCGCAAGCACGGTGAAGATCATGAAGGCGTGCAGACGTGCGAAGTATCATAAAGTGCACGCGTGAAGATTGGCGAAGCGTGCACCGTGAAGATCATGGGGGCGCAGGCACGTGGTGAACATGAAGGTGCAAGACGTGGTATTCATGGTGCAAAAGTGTACGGTAACATGGGGGCGTGCGCGCGTGGCACGTAAGTATCAAGGCGCGCGCGCGCACGCGCAAGGATCATGGGGCGCAGCACGTGCAAGATCATGGGGTGCGTGCGCACGCGAAGTATCATGGGGGCAAAAGGCACGTGCGTGGTATCATGAAGCGTTAATGCAGGCGAACAAGGAAGCGCAAAGTGCAGGCACGTGAAGTATCATAAAGTGCGTGCGGCACGTGGGGTGATCATGGGGTGCGTGCGCACGTGCGGCAACAAGGAAGCGCGGCACGTGAAGTATCATAAAGCGTGCGCGCACGTGCAAAGTATCACAAGCGCGCGCACGTAAAGGTCTGGCGGCGCGCGCACGCAAAGTATCATAGCGCGCGACGTGTGAAGCGACCAGAAGCGCGCGCGTATCGCGAAGTATCATGGGGGTGCGTTATCGCGGAAGGATCATGGCAGCGCACGTGCGAAGTATTCATGGGGCGTGCGCGGCAACGCGCGGGGGCGATCACAGGCGCGCGCGCACGCGTGAAGTGAATCATGGTGGCGCGCGTTAATGGCGTAAATATCATGTGCGCGTGCGCGCAAGCACTGCGCAAGCATCATCATGGTGCGCACGTGCAAGCATCATAAGTGCGCGCACGCGCGAAGTATCATGGGGCAGAAGCAGGCACGTGAAGTATCATAAAGGTGTAAAGTATCATGGAAGGCGGCGGCGCGCGCATTGCGCAAAGCGTGCGAAGACCATGAAGGCGGCGCGTAAAGATCAATGAAGGCGGCGTAAAGATCATGGGGGCAATGATCAATATACAAGAACATGGAAGGACCAAGAAGGTGCGTGAAGCATCATAAAGTGTTAAAGTATCATGGGGAATGGCAGGTGCGTGAAGTATCATGGCGGCAAGTATCATGGGGCGGTGGTGGTGCAGAAGACGATGAAGGTGAAGTATCATAAAGAAGGCAAGATCATAAAGGCGCAATGGTCATAAAGGTGCGTAAAGTATCATAAAGGCATGAAGGTCCATAAAGGTGCGAAGTATCATGAAGTGGGGCGATCATGAAGGCAAAGGCACATGATCATAAAGGCGCGCACGCGTATCATGAAGTATACACACATCAGCAGTGCACGCGATCGAAGTGAAGGCGTACGCGCAGAAGGTGCACGCGTGAAGCATTGGTAAAGCGCATGCGTGAAGCATCATGGTGCAGGCATCATGAAGGTATCATGAAGGTGCACGCAGAAGCGACTATGAAGGCGCGCATCAAGTGATCAATAAAAAGGCACACGAAGTAAGTGCATTGTTATACGTGTGCGGTCATCATGGGGCGTACGCATGGCTAGTATCATAAAGTGCGTGCGCATAAGCGGTAAGTATCATAAAGTGCAAGTATCAATGGGGCGTAAAGGCATCGACAATATATATCATAAAGTGTAAACATGGGGCGTGCGTGAAGATCAAAGAAGTATCATGGGGGCGCAAGCATTCATGAAGTGTGAAGTATCGAAGTATCAGCGTAAAGTATCATAAAGTGCACGGCGGATCATGGGGCAAACATGAAGTGGATCGGTAAGTGCACGTGAAGTATCATGGGGGCGCATGCAAAGTGCAAGGCACAAGTATCATGGGGGCGTGCGCATGCGTAAGTATCATGAAGTGCAGCATGCAAGTATCATAAAGGCACGTGTAAGCATTGCTGGTGCGCGTGCGTATGTATATCATGGGGCACGTAAGATCAATGGGGCAAAGGCACGGCGAAGTATCATGTAAAGCACGTTAAAGGTTCATGAAGGTGTACGGCGATCATGGGGTGGCATTGCTATCATAGCATTAAGTAGCATCATGGGGTGTACATCAATGGTCTGGTAAAGTGCATGTAAGCATCATGAAGTGCACGCGTGAAGTATCATGGCGGTGGCATCGTTCAGGCGATCACGTGCGCAGGTGAAGTATCATGGCAAGTACGTAAAGTGAACATGAAGGCATGCGTACCAAGTGGGGGCATCAGGCGGTGCAAGATGCGCAGCATATGGGGCATTAAGAAGGCGTGCGCGTAAGTATCATGAAGGCATGCAAAGGATCATAAAGTGCGCAGAAGTATCAGCGGAAGGTGCAGAAGATTATAGGTGCAAAGGCGGCAAGTATCATGGGGCAGCAATGGCGTAAGTATCAAGAAGCGCATACTTGAAGAAGGCAGAAGTATCATAAAGGTGCGCATGAAGCATCATGAAGGCAAAGGCGGCGTAAGTATCATAGTACAGCATCATGAAAGCAAGGCAGAAGATTATAAAGGTGCATGAAGATTATAGGGCAAGTAGTATGATCAATAAAGCGAAGATCACAAAGGCGCATATATATCAAGGGGGCGCAAAGATCAAGAAGACCATGAAAGTACAAAGAAGTACCATAAAGGTACAAATATCCATAAAGGTACAATCAATAAATACAAGATCATAAAGTACAAAGTAATGACCAATAAAGGCATGAAGATCATAAAGGCAAGGTTATCAAGTAAAGGCAAGAAGACTAATGAACTACAAGTGACTAAGGGGCGTAAAGGATCATTAAATACATCAATTGGTAATACACACATATCATAATGCATAAAAATAATAAACAAACTAATGGTAAATACATAGTAAGACCAATAGGGCGCACATCACATCATAATGCAAACATGTATCATGGTATACTAAGATCATGGTATGCGCATTATATCATGAAGGTGTACTTTAAAGTGTGCAGGTACGCACGTGAAGTATCATGGTATGCGTATCGCAAGTATCATGAAGGCGTGCGCACGCAATATCATAAAGGCGGCGCACGCAGAAGTATCAATGAAGCGTGCGCATTACAAGATCATGGAAGGTGCATTTGGCAAGATCATGGGGCACGCAAGCATCAAGAAGGCACACATGAAGTATCATGAAGGCAGGTGATTACAGAACCATGAAGGCAAGATCATAAAGGCAAGCAAGATCAGCGCAGCAGCAAGGTGCATGATGAAGGCAGCGAAGATCAAGAAGGCACATGATCATAAACGTAAAGCATCATAAAGGTAAAGCATTCAGGCGACCATGAAGACCATTAAAGCAGCACACATCAAGGCATCACGATCATAAAGTGCGCACGCAAGCATCAGAAGTGCGGTGAAGGCACATCGTAAATGGTAATAAAGGTACAGTACATTGCAAGTATCATAAAGGCAGCAGCACGCGCATACTGGCGAAGGCAAGGCATCAAAGAAGGACTGGCAAGCACTGCACGTATCAAGAAGGCGCAGCACTAATATCATGGTGGCGTGCGCACTGGTGATCATGGCGGTACAGAATGGCGAAGTATTTGGCAAAGGCATCGCATGAATGACTGAAGAAGGCAGACTGCAGCAATATCATGGGGCACACATCCAGTGATTGGCTACGCACGCGTGAATGTATCATGCGCGTGCGCACGCGTGGGGGCATCATGCGCGCGTACGCATAGCGGTCAGCGCAAGGCGCAAGACGGCAAAGCACTACAAAGGCGTACGTGCGCATGGGCAAGCATCAGTTAATGCGCACGTACAAGCATCATGAAGGCAAGAATCACAAGTGTTATGGGGCGATCATGGCGTGGCTTATCATAAAGTGCGTACAAGTATCATGAAGGCGCATGGCGAAGTATCAGCAAGTATGCAAAGTATCATGGGGGTGCGGCGCGTAGTATTCACATGGGGGCAAGTATCACAAGTGCGTATATAAAGCGATCATGAAGCGTGGCGAAGATCATGGGGTGTGCGCATGAAGTATCACAAAGGCGTGAAGTATCAGCGGAAGGCGTAAAGCAATCAAGAAGGCGCAAGCATCATAAAGTGCGTATGCAAGCATCAAAGGTGAAGTATCAGTTAAAGCGCAATATCATAAAGTGCAAGCATCAAGAAGGTGAAGCGATCAAGTATCAGCGCGCAAATGGTCAGCGCGCGCACAAGAACAAGGTGCAGACGTTTATCACAGCGCGCACGTTAAAGGCGCGTAATGCGTAAAGTGATTTGGTAAGCATTTGCAAGTATCATGAAGGTGCACACTGCAAGCATCATAAAGTGCGTGCAGCACGTGAAGTATCATGGGGTGCGCAGCATGGTAAAGTGGTCATGGGAATCAGTGCACGGCGGTATCATGGGTATGGTAATATGAAGTATCATGGGGGGCGTGTACGCAGCACGTATCATGGAAGGGTGACGGCAATATCACAAGGCAGCACAAGTATCATAAAGCATGTGCGAAGTATCATGAAGGTGCAGTATGATTACGAAGCATGCGAAGTGATCAATGAAGTGCATAAAGTATCAAGAAATGATCGCGATCATAAACAAAGGTGGACCTATCGGAAGGGGGCGACGCGTGAAGCATCAAGAAGTACATTGCGCAAGGATCAGAATGCACACGCGCAATATCAATGGAAGCGTAAAGATCATGGGTGCAAGGCATGGATTAGTAACGTGCGTGGAAGTATCGAAGTAAAGTAAAGTTATCACAAGTGCAGAAGTGTCCATAAAGGCGGTAAAGTGATCACGCGCAGCACGCGTGAAGCGATTCATAAAGGCAGCATCATAAAGGCATTAGCAAGTATCATGAAGTGCGTACACGCAGCAAGATTGGCGAAGGTGCACAAGTATCATGGGGTATCAAGCGTGCGTACGCAAGATTATGAAGGCAAGGCGCATTACATCATGGGGGCGCACGTGCGGGCGGATTGAAGAAGATTGGGCGCGCGCACGTGCAAGTAATTGGCAATGCGCAGACAAGTGAACATAAGGCGCGCATATCGAAGAAGGCGGCGCAACAATAAAGGCAGGCATGAAGCATCGGTGGAAGCATGAAGATCAAGAAGGCGTGAAGTATCAGCGGGGCAGAAGTATCATGGTGGTGAAGTATCATAAAGGCAAGAAGGCAGACGCATGAAGTGACTAATAAATGCAAGGCGCGACATGAAGTGACTAAGAAGGTGCGTAATGCGTGCGGTCATGTGCGTGCGCGCACGTGCAAACAATAAAGTGCGCACGCGTTATCATAAAGGCGCACGTGCAAGCATTATGGTGTGTGCGGGCATGTGGGGTATCATGGGGCGTGTGCGTATGGGGGCATTGGGGTGGGGGTGCGTACGCGTAAAGCATTGGCGGGGGTGTGTGCGCACGCAGGCATCATGGGCGTGCGCACGTGCGGGGGTGAATATGGGGTGCGCGCACGTGGCAAAGGGTCATGGGGGTGTGCGTACGTGCGAAGCATCATGGGGCGCGTACGTGCAAGCATTGCTGGGGTGCGCGCGCACGTTAAAGCATTGGGCGGGGTGCGCGCACGTGCGGGGGCATCATGGGGGCGTGCGCATGCAATGGTCGGTGGGGCAAGTGGTCATGGGGGTGCAGCACGCGGGGGCATTATGGGGGCGTGCACGGGCGGGGGCATTGCTGGGGCGTGCGCGTGCAGGCATTGGTGAAGTGCGTGGGGTATCATGGGGGTGTGTACGCGGGGGCATCATGGGGGCGTGCAAAGTATCATGGGGGCGTGTGCAATATCATGGGGGCGTGGGGCTATCATGGGGGCGCGCGTGGCGATCATGGGGGGTGCGGCATTGTGGGGGCGGGGGCGGAACATGGGGGTGAAGCAAGGTCGAAGGGGGCGTGCAAGTATCATAAAGCGGCAAAGGGTCATGGGGCGTGCAAGCATCATGGGGGCGCGTGCGGCAAGTATCATAAAGGCAAGGCCCATGGGGTGCAGGCAATATCATAAAGGCGTGAAGTATCATGGGGCGGCATCATGGTCATATGGTGGTACACTTGCTATCATAAAGTGCAGACTGGCGATCACGAAGGCACACCGCGTATTCACAGTCAAAGGCAAGGCAAAGGCACGCAATATCATGAAGGTACGTTAATGCATAAAGGGATCATGAAGGCGCAAGAAACGCAAGTAGAAGTATCAAGAAGGCGCAACATCGGCGGGGGCATCACAAAGCAATGCAAGATCATGAAGCGCAACGGCGCGAATAACAAGCAAAGCACCAATAAAGAACCAGCAAGCGCAACATATGATCACAAGGCAAGGCGCGCATTACAAGCATCACAAAGGCAAGTAATGGTTAAAGCATTCATAAAGGCATGCAAAGCATCAATAAAGGCGTATGAAGCATCAATATACACATGAAGGCAAGGCAAGTATCACAATGCAAGAAGCATCATGAAGGCAAAGACCATAAAGCGAAGTATCATGGGGCGTAAGTGGATCAGGCACCAAGGTGGCATACATCAAGAAGCGCACGGCCAGATCATGGGGCGCAGCAGCACACGCATCTGGTAAGCGCACACGCGAAGTGATCAGCGGTATGCGCAATGCAAAGGTGCGCAATGCGGTGGCGATCAATGAAGGCGCGTACGCGTAAAGTATCATGAAGTGCGCGCACGTGCAAAGTATCATGAAGGTGCGCATTGCGCAAGGTATCACAGGCGCGCAGCACGCGGGGCGATTACAACACGTAAAGCATCATAAAGCGCACGTATGGGTGATCAATAAAGGTGCAAGGCAGCACGGCGAAGTATCAATGCGTGCGCACGCGCAAGTATCACGGTGCAATGGTGATCACAGCGCGTGCACGGCGAAGTATCAGCGGGGTACACGCAATGATCATGAAGTGCGCACGGCAAAGCATCATAAAGCGTGCGTACGTCCAAAGTATCACGTGCGTACGGCAAAGTATCAAGCGCGCACGCGTAAAGAACAATGCGTGCGCACGTGAAGCATTCGGCGGGGCGGTACGCACGGCAAAGCATCAATAGTGCGACAGGCATATCATATGAAGCGCAAAGGCAGGTATCATGGAAGGCGCAGCGTATCATGGGGCAAAGTATCATGGGGGCGCATACAAGTATCATGGAAGTGGGGGGCATCATGAAGTAAAGCGGATCAGTGATCAAAGGCGTGAAGATCACAAGGCACGGCGACCACAGGCGGCATCAAGCATCATGGTAAGGCACATCACAGCAAGATCAATAAAAGCGCGCACGCGCAAAGGCGTGCGCACGCAAAGAACAAGGTGGCGCAGCAAGACGTGGCAGAAGCATCAGGCGAAGGCGGTGCGCACGCGTGAAGTGACTAAGTAAATGGCATGCGTTAACGGTGAAGACCAAGAAGCGGCACGCGCAAGCATCAAGAAGGCGCATACGCGCAACAAGTGAAGTGTATCATGGGGCACGTGAAGACCATGGAAGGTGGTGCAATTGCTAGTGGCATTCATGGCGCGTGCGCGCACGTAAGTAAAGATCAAGGTGCGCGCACCAAGCAAAGTGTATCACAAGGCGTGCGCGTAACATCATGGTAAGGCATACATGAAGCATCATGGCGCTACGTAAGGCGGCGCAATATCATGAAGGCAAGGTGAAGTGCATCATAAAGCGGGCGCAGGCGTGAAGTATCATGGGGCGGCTGCGTAAAGGGTCTGAAGTAAAGCGCGCGCGCGTGCGCGTATCATGGGGGCGCGTGCGCGTAGAAGCATGGGGCGCGTGCGTGAAGTATCATGGGGGTGCGCGAAGCATTGTAAAAAGAAGTATCATAAAGGTGGGGGTGATCATGGGGCGTGGGGTATCATGGTGCGCACGGCGATTGTTAAAGTGCACGGTGATCATAAAGTGTGCACGGTGATCATGGGGGCGTATCGCGTACATTATGGGGGCGGCGTACGCGTGGCGTGCGTGCACGTGGGCATCATGGGGCGTGCGCGTACGCGTGGGGGCGCAATCATGGCGCAAAAGCGGCACGCGTTAAAGGGATCATGAAGTGCGTGCACGTGCAATATCTATGAAGGTGCGTACTGCGTGAAGGATTATGGTGCGCGTGCGCGTAAAGGTGCGCGTGTTATCATGGCATATCATGGGGGCGTGGGGGCATTGTTAAAGTGGGGCATCATGGGGGCGTGCGCACGGTATCAAGGCGTGCGCATTGGCGATCATGGGGGTGCACGTAAGCATCAAGGCGCATGTGAAGCGTGCGCACGTGAAGGAACACAAAAGGCACGTGAAGTATCAGAAGCGATCATGGGGCCACCGTGAAGTATCATGAAGTAAAAAGCACGTAAAGTATCACAAGGCGTTGCTGCACAAGTAGCATCAGTGCGTGCACGCGTGAAGGTCACAAAAGCGCGCGCATTATTATCACGCGGTGTAAATGGGCATCATAGCGCGATGTGGTAGAAGTATCATGGGGGCGCATGCGAAGCGCGTGCGCATCGCGCAAGGATCATGGGGCAAAACGGCTATCATGGGGGGCGCGTGGCATTATATCAAGGGTGGCGGCAGGCATGCGTGAAGCATCATAAAGGTGCAAGGCGCGCAGCAATGCGCAAGCAATCAAGAAGGCACGCAAGATCAGCAATGCGCAGCACGCGCGGGGCATCAGCAAAGGCAAGGCACGCGCAAGTATCATGAAGGCACAAGAACATAAAGGACGCAAAGGATCATGAAGGTAAAAGATTGGCGAAGTATCATGGCAGGCAAAACATGAAGTGATTAGCGGCGCGCAATGCAAGATCAAGAAGGTGCATTATTATCAATAGGTGTACACACATCATGGCGTGCATTTACATCATGAAGGCAAGATCACGGTACAACGATGAAGTGCACGCAATGTATCAGCAAGGTGTTATCGCATGATCACAAAGGTACAAAGTACACGCGAAGCGTATCATAGGCGGCAACGTAGAAGATCAAGGCACGCGCAATATCAAGGCACGATACAAGATCATAAAGCGCAACGCGCAAGGACCATGGGGTGCAAGCGATCAGCGGGGGGCAAGAAGTGGGGCGTATTATCAATGCAGAAGTGATTAAGAAGTGGACCATGCAACAAGTGATCATGGGGCATCAGTAGCGCACGCAAGACCATAAAGCATCATGCGCGCGTGACGTGCTGGGCATTCAAGGTATGCAACACGCAACCAGCTGAAGGCACATTATGAAGTATCAATGGGTACAGCATCAAGAAGCACCATAAAGCAAGACATAAAGATCAATAAATGCTGCGAAGATCCAACATACGCTACACAAAGATTAATATGCGCCACAAGAAGATCAATGCGTGAAGATCAGAACGAAGGTAAAGGGTCATGAAGTATCATAAAGGCACAAGCAAGTATCAAGTGGGTGGCAATGTGGTATAACAAGACAAGTATCAAGTAAAGGCGGCACGGCATATCATAAAAAGGCGCATGATCAAGTGGTGGTGTACATTGTTAAAGTATTTGGTAGTGCGCGACGTATGATCACAAGGTACGCAAAGAACTATGGTGGCACAGGTAAGATCATAAGGTACAGACGGCATTTATAGTATGTGCAGACACATCATGGGGCGCATGCAAGTATCATGAAGTGGCATGCGCAAGGTATGCAGTAATGCGTAATATCAAGGGGTGTACATTATATCATGAAGGTGCATTAAGTATCATGAAAAGTAATGCGCAAAGGTCATGCAGCACACATTATGGGGTGCGCGCACGTGGTATGAATCATAGGTGCCGTTAAAGAGACTATGAAGTAAACACAAAGGACAAGAAGGTGCAGACAAGCATATCAGCAACAGTGTGCACGATCATGAAGTGCATGCAAAGGGTCATAAAGGTGTATACGTAAGTATCATGGTGTGTACGTTAAGCATTGGGCACAAGGCGCATTGGTGGTACAGACATGGGGCATTGGCGAAGTGCGGTGCACGGTCATGGGGCGTACGTAAATGGTTATAAAGGCACGTAAAGTTATCAGCGGGGCACAAAGGTCATAAGCATACAGAAGTAACATGGCAAAAGGTGCACAAGCATCAGTATGTTACTAATATCATAAAAAGACATGACCAGAAGTACAGACAAGAAGGCAAAGGCACGCGCAAGTATCAAGTAAGTGCAATGGCTATCATAAAGGCGCACTATGATCATGAAGGCACGCGTGGGGGCATCAAGGCAAGGCACGCAAAGCATTCATGAAGGTGCATCGTAAAGCATCACAAGGTGCACACAAACAAGCAAAGTGCGCACGGGTAAAGTATCATGAAGCAGACTATGAAGATTCATAATCAAAACGCATCATGAAAGTGATCAAGCGACCAATAGCGCACGTTGGTATTAATCAAGTAAAGGCACGCAAGCATTCAATAAAGGCACGCCACAAAGCATCAATAAAGCGCACGTAAGATCATATGCGCAATGCAAAGATCAATAAAGTCACACATAAAGCATCGCTAAATGCACGCAATAACAATAAAGGCACATTTAAGGCACAAGAAGGCACAAGTAAGAACAATAAATACACATCGTGATCATAAAGGCGCATTATTGCATCATGGGGCACATGAAGATCAGCAATGTCAAGATCATAAATGTACACAAAGAAGATCAATAAAGGCACGTAAGTAATCATGAAGGCATCATAGTGCTTTGACTAATAAATACATATCAAATATCATGCACACACAGCATGCTATGAAGTAACACGCACGTGAAGTGGATCATACACACGTGAAGTAATTATGGCTGATCGTGTATATGGATTGATGTTAAAGCATCATAATATCACATGGTAAAGTAATTGAAGTAAAGTATCAATGCGCAGATCTATCATAAAGAACGTAAGATCAATACGCATTGTGTGGGGGTGGTTGGGGTGGGGTAAGTGTGTATGTGTGTGTGTGTGTGTATGTGTGGGGGTGGCTGGGTGTGTGTGTATGTGTATGGTGTGTATGTGTGGGGGTATTATGTGTGTATGTGTGGGGGTGGTTATGTGTGGGGTATTGGGTGGGGGTGGTTGGGGTGTGTGGGGTGTGGCTATGGGGGCAGGTTGGGTGTGGGGGTGGCTGGGTGGGGGTACATGTGTGCATGTGTAAAGTGGTTGGGGGTGTAAAAAAAGGTCTGGGGGTGGTTGGGGGTAAAAAAGGGGGTCTGGGGTGGTTGGGGGTGTGTGTGTATGTCTAGTGGTGGGGGTGTGTATGTCTAGTGTGGCTAGGTGTGTATGTGTGGGGTATTATGTGTGTGTATGTGTGGGGTGAATGGTATGGGGTGGGGTGTGTGTGTATGTGTGGGGTTTATTGGGTGGGGGTGTGTATGTGTGGGGTGGCTATGTGTGTGTATGTGTGGGGTGTGTGGGGTCACATGTGTGGGGGTGTGTGTGTGGGGGTGTGTGGAGGTATGTATGTGGGGTGCAGAAGGTATGTGCTGTATGTGGTGTGCATGTATGTGTATGTGTGTGTGTGTGTGTGGGGGGTGTATGTATGTGTGGGGGTGTGTATGTGTGTATGTGTGTAGTGTGTATGTATGTGTGGGGGTGTATGTGTGTGTGGGGGTGTATGTGGGGGCGTATGTATGGGGGTATATGTGGGGGGACGTGGAGGTTTGAGCATATGTGATGTGTGCATGTGTGGGGGTGTATGTATGTGTGGGGGTGTGTGTGGGGTGTATGTATGGGGTGTGCATGTGTGGGGTGTATGTATGGGGGTGTGTGCATGTGGGGGTGTGTGTGTGGGGGTGTGTATGTGGCGTGTGGGTGGGGCAGGCATGTGGGGGGGTGTATGTGTTTGGGGGTGTATGTGTGTTATGTGTGTGTGGGGGTGTATGTGTGTGTAGGTGGGAGGTGTGGTGTACACAGGTGGGGGGGTGTGTGGGGGTGTGCGTGTGGGGTGTATGGGGGACAGTATGGTGTGTGGGGTGTATGAGTTTGTGGGGGTGTGGGGTGTATGTATGTGTGGGGGTGTATGTATGTGTGGGGCAGGTATGTGGGGGTGGAGGTGTGTATGGGGGGTGTGGGGGTATGGGGTGGAGGTGTGTGTGTATGTATATGTGTGGGGGTGTGTATGTGGAGGTGTGTGTGGGGGTGGAGGTGTGGAGGTGTGTGGGGGTGGAGGTGTGTGTGGAGGTGTGTGTGGGGGTGGAGGTGTGTGGGGGTGTGGGGGGTATGTGTGTGGGGTGGAGGTGTATGTGGGGTGTATATGTGTGGGGGTGTATGTGTATGTGTGTGGGGGTGTATGTATGTGGGGGTGGGGTGTGTATGTGGGGTGTGTGTGGGGGTGTATGTTTGGGGGTGTATGTGTGTTATGTGTGTGTGGGGGTGTATGTGTGTGTGGGTGTGTGAGGTGGGGTGTATGTGGGTGGGGGTGGGGTGTGTGTGTGGGGTGTATATGTGTGTGTGTATGTGTGGGGGTGTGTATATGTGTGGTGGGGTATGTATGTGTGGGGTGTATATGTGTGGGGTGTATGTGTGGGGTGTGGAGGTGTATGTAGGTGTGTGGGGGTGTGTGGGGGTGTAGCAGGGGGTGGAGGTGTGTGTATGTATGTGGGGGTGTATGTGTGTGGAGGTGTGTGGGGTGGAGGTGTGTGTGGAGGTGTGTGGGGTGGAGGTGTGGAGGTGTGTGTGGTGTGGAGGTGTGTGGGGGTGTATGTGTGTGGGGGTGTGGAGGTGTATGTGGGGGTGTGTATGCATGCATGTGGGGGTGTGTATGCTGTGTGGGTGCATGTGTGGGTGGGTGTGTGTGGGCTGTGTATGTGGGGGTGGGGGTGTGTGTATGTATGTGGGGGTGTGGGGTGTGTGCAGGTATGTGTGGGGGTGTATGTGTGTGGAGGTGTGTGTGTGGGGGTGGGGTGGGGCATGCGGGAAGGGACGTACGTGGGGGCGATGCGGGGGCGCGTTAGGGCGCGTGGGGGCGGTGAAGACGCACGTTGGGGGTGGGGTGCATGCACGCGGTGGCATATGCACGACGTGTGGCGTGCGGCGTAAAGTGTATGGTAGCGGCGATCGCGGTGAAGTGTACAGGTGAAGCGGTCTAGACAATCGTATCAGTGGCGCACGCACGTGCGAAGGCACGTACGTGAAGTGCGTGCGGCGCGTACGTGGGGGCGGAAGGCACGCGCGTGCGAAGCGTGTACAGAAGATAAATGAAGGTGGCAGAAGGCATGCGTGGCGCAGAAGGTGCGTGAAGACACGTGAAAGAAGGTATGCGCGTGAAGCGCATGTGGAAGTGGTGGCGCGCACGTGGGGCACGCAACGCGCGGTGAAGGTGACAAAAGAAGTACGTACGGTGCCAATGCAAGGTAATTACACAGAAGACAGAGGCGTAAAGCGCATGGGGCGTGAAGTGGAAGTATCAGTAAGTATCAGCGCGCAGATAGCATGATCAGAACGCAAGAACATGAAGCACGGTATATCAATGAAGGTACACTATGGTATCAATAAGGCAAAGATGGCAAGTATCATGGAAGGTACACATAAAGTATCATAAAACAGGCGCATTACAAGATTATGCGCACGTATGATCATGGGGGTACATCATGGTCATGGTGCAGACGGCAAGTATCAGCGCATTGCGTGAACGTAAAGTGCATACAGCGCATAAGGCGCGCGGGGCGTAAAGCGCACGCACGTGCAAGAAAGATGGCGCGACGCGTGCGTGAAGGCATGTGAAGTATGGCGCACGCACGTGCAAAGGCATGCACGCGTGGAAGGTACGTGCGGAAGCACACGTGTATGGGGGTGACGCATGAAGTGAAGTATGACATGCAAGGTACGTGGGGGCGCGTATAAAGTGTGGTATCATATATCATAGTGCGTACGTGCAAGCATTAAGGCGTGCACGCGCAAGGGTCATAAAGTGCGCGCACGGGCGAAGTATCGATGAAGGCACGGCAAAGTTATCATGGAAGGCGCGCACGGCAATATCATGAAGATCATAAAGGTGCGTACCACAAGATCATGGGGATCGTGCGCACGGCAAGCATCGTTAGTACGTTATCAACAAGACCAATAATCAAAGGTGCACGTATCGGTGAAGGCGGTGCTGCGAAGTATCATAAAGTGCGCACGCGTGAAGTATCATGGAAGGTGCAGCTATCATGAAGGCAAGATCATGGGGTGCGTGGTGCTGCCCATGGGCACAGCAATGATTAATGGGGGTGAAGTATCAATAAAGGTGGTGCGGTGAAGCATTAAGAAGGTGCATCATGATCATGAAGGCAGACAAGCGATCAATGCGCGCGGCACGTGCGGCAATCATGGTGGCGCGCACGTGTTAAAGCATTCATAAAGGCACATGGGGCAACAGAAGTACATATGATCAGTGGCGAAGTATCAATGAAGCATTAGCGGCAAGATCATGGTATGCACGCAAGATCAGTGGAAGGCAATGAAATAGTGGCATTTATGAAGGCGGCATTATAAAGATCAATATGCGTACATTAATAATATTTATATAAAAACATATAGGCATTGGCATCAGCATTGGCAAAACACAGCAGCACCATAAATATCATAAACAGTGCGCACGCGGTCATGGGGTGCGCGACAACAACATGGGGCATCGCATATCATAAAGCACAGTTATCATGGCACATCATAAATGCAAGCATCATAAACAGCGATCATAAAGGCGCATATCAATAGTACGCGAAGCATCACGAAGCGTGCGTAAAGTATCATAACGCACGGCGATCATGGCAAACACGCGGGGCGCATTGGTGCGCGTGCAGACAAGCATTTGGCGCAGACGCATCGTGCGCGTAAAGGACAGGCGGCAACGCATGGAAGGCGCATGTGTAAAGGTGGATGCGGGGTGCAAAGCATGCGTGGAAGTGATGCGTACGCACGTGTGATGCGAAGTGCGGATAAGGCACGGTACGCGCAGCACGTACGTGCGGGGGTGGCGTGGCGTGGTGCACGTGGGGCGAAGGTGCATTGGCACGCGGGGGTACATGCGTGGGGGCGTGTGAAGTACGTGGCGTATGCGTGGGGGTGTGCAGCATGGGGGCGTATGTGCAAGGTAAAGGTGTGCAGCACGTATGTGTAAAGGGCGCGTGGGGGCATGGTGCGGCATAAAGCAGTGTGGGGGGGTGTGGGGGTGTGTGTATGTATGTGTGGGGTGTGTATGTGTGGGGGTGTGTGTGTGGGGGGGTGTATGTATGTGTGGGGGGGTGTATGTATGTGTGGGGGGGTGTATGTATGTGTGGGGGTGTATGTGTGGGGGGGGGTGTGTATGTATGTGTGGGGGGGTGTATGTGTGTGTGGGGGTGTGTGTGTGTGGGGGGGTGTATGTATGTGTGGGGGGGTGTATGTGTGTGTGGGGGGTGTATGTGTGTTTGGGGGTGTGTATGGGTGGGTGGGGGTGTGTATGTATGTGTGGGGTGTGTGAGGTGTATGTATGTGTGGGAGTGTGTATGTATGTGTGGGGGTGTGTATGTATGTGTGGGGGGGTGTGTGGGGGTGTATGGGTGTGTGGGGGGGGTGTGTGGGGGTGTGTGTGTGGGGGGGTGTGGGGGTGTGTGGAGGTGTGTGGGGGTGTATGTATGTGTGTGGGGGTGTATGTATGTGTGTGGGGGTGTATGTATGTGTGTGGGGGTGTGGAGGTGTGTATATGTGTGTGGGGGTGTATGTATGTGTGTGGGGGTGTGGAGGTGTGTATGTGTGTGTGGGTGTGTGTGGGGGGGGTGTGTGTATGTGTGGGGGGGTGTATGTATGTGTGGGGGGGTGTATGGGTGTGTGGGGGTGTATGTATGTGTGGGTGTGTATGTGTGTGGGGGTGTGTGTGGGGGGTGTATGTATGTATGTGTGGGGGTGTATGTGTGTGGGGGTGTATGTGTGTGGGGGGTGTGGAGGTGTGTGGGGGGGGGTGTATGTGTGTGGGGTGTGTGTGGGGGTGTGTATGTATGTGTGGGGGTGTGTTTGTATGTGTTGGGGTGTGTGGAGGTGTGTATGTATGTGTGGGTGGGGGGGTGTGGGGTGTGTGTGTGTGGGGGTGTGTGTATGTGTGTGGGGGGGGTGTATGTATGTGTGTGTGTGTGTGGGGGGGTGTGTGGGGTGTGTGTGTGTGTGGGGGGGGGGTGTATGTGTTGGGGGGGTGTATGTGTGTTGGGGGGTGTGTGTGTGGGGGTGTGTGTGTGTATGTATGTGTGGGGGTGTGTGTGTGGGGGGTGTATGTGTGTGTGGGGTGTGTGAGGGTGTGTATGTATGTGGGGGTGTGTGTGTGAGGGTGTGTATGTGTGTGTGGGGGTGTGTGTGTGTGTGTCTGTGTATGTGTGTGTGGGGGGTGTGTGTATGTGTTGGGGGGGTGTATGTGTGTTGGGGGGGGTGTGTGTGGGGGTGTGTGTGTGTATGTATGTGTGGGGGTGTGTGTGTGGGGGGTGTATGTGTGTGTGGGGTGTGTGAGGGTGTGTATGTATGTGGGGGTGTGTGTGTGAGGGTGTGTATGTGTGTGGGGGTGTGTGTGTGTGTCTGTGTATGTGTGTGTGGGGGTGTGTATGTATGTGTGGGGGTGTGTGTGTGTGTGGGGGTGTGTGGAGGTGTGTGTGGGGGGTTTGTGTGGGGGTGTGTGTGTGGGGTGGTGTATGTGGGTGTGGGGGGTGTATGTGTGGGGGTGTGTGTGTGTGTGTGGGGGTCTGTGGAGGTGTGTATGTGTGGGGGGGGTGTGTGGCGGGGTGTGTGGGTGTGTGTATGTATGTGTGGGGGTGTGTGGAGGTGTGTGTGGGGGGGTTTGTGTGGGGGTGTGTGTGTGGGGTGGTGTATGTGGGTGTGGGGGGTGTATGTGTGGGGGGGTGTTTGTGTGTGGGGGGGTGTGTGTGTATGTGTGTGTGGGGGTGTATGTGTGTGTGGGGGGGTGTATGGGTGTGTGGGGGTGTATGTATGTGTGGGTGTGTATGTGTGTGGGGGTGTGTGTGGGGGGTGTATGTATGTATGTGTGGGGGTGTATGTGTGTGGGGGGTGTGGAGGTGTGTGGGGGGGGTGTATGTGTGTGGGGTGTGTGTGGGGGTGTGTATGTATGTGTGGGGGTGTGTTTGTATGTGTTGGGGTGTGTGGAGGTGTGTATGTATGTGTGGGTGGGGGGGTGTGGGGTGTGTGTGTGGGGGTGTGTGTATGTGTGTGGGGGTGTGTGTATGTGTGTGGGGGGGTGTATGTATGTGTGTGTGTGTGTGTGGGGGGTGTGTGGGGTGTGTGTGTGTGTGGGGGGGTGTGTGTATGTGTTGGGGGGGTGTATGTGTGTTGGGGGGTGTGTGTGGGGGTGTGTGTGTGTATGTATGTGTGGGGGTGTGTGTGTGGGGGGTGTATGTGTGTGTGGGGTGTGTGAGGGTGTGTATGTATGTGGGGGTGTGTATGTGTGTGTGGGGGTGTGTATGTGTGTGTGTGTGTCTGTGTATGTGTGTGTGGGGGGTGTGTGTATGTGTTGGGGGGGTGTATGTGTGTTGGGGGGGGTGTGTGTGGGGTGTGTGAGGGTTGTGTATGTATGTGGGGGTGTGTGTGTGAGGGTGTGTATGTGTGTGTGGGGGTGTGTGTGTGTGTCTGTGTATGTGTGTGTGGGGGTGTGTATGTATGTGTGGGTGTGTGTGTGTGTGTGGGGGTGTGTGGAGGTGTGTGTGGGGGGGTTTGTGTGGGGGTGTGTGTGTGGGGTGGTGTATGTGGGTGTGGGGGGGTGTATGTGTGGGGGTTGTGTGTGTGTGTGGGGGTCTGTGGAGGTGTGTATGTGTGGGGGGGGTGTGTGGCGGGGGTGTGGGTGTGTGTATGTATGTGTGGGGGTGTGTGGAGGTGTGTGTGGGGGGGTTTGTGTGGGGGTGTGTGTGTGGGGTGGTGTATGTGGGTGTGGGGGGTGTATGTGTGGGGGGGTGTTTGTGTGTGGGGGGTGTGTGTGTGTGTGTGGGGGTGTATGTGTGTGTGGGGGGGTGTATGGGTGTGTGGGGGTGTATGTATGTGTGGGTGTGTATGTGTGTGGGGGTGTGTGTGGGGGGTGTATGTATGTATGTGTGGGGGTGTATGTGTGTGGGGGGTGTGGAGGTGTGTGGGGGGGGTGTATGTGTGTGGGGTGTGTGTGGGGGTGTGTATGTATGTGTGGGGGTGTGTTTGTATGTGTGGGTGTGTGGAGGTGTGTATGTATGTGTGGGTGGGGGGGTGTGGGGTGTGTGTGTGGGGGTGTGTGTATGTGTGTGGGGGTGTGTGTGTGTGTGTGGGGGGGTGTATGTATGTGTGTGTGTGTGTGTGGGGGGTGTGTGGGGTGTGTGTGTGTGTGGGGGGGTGTGTGTATGTGTTGGGGGGGTGTATGTGTGTTGGGGGGTGTGTGTGGGGGTGTGTGTGTGTATGTATGTGTGGGGGTGTGTGTGTGGGGGGTGTATGTGTGTGTGGGGTGTGTGAGGGTGTGTATGTATGTGGGGGTGTGTATGTGTGTGTGGGGGTGTGTATGTGTGTGTGTGTGTCTGTGTATGTGTGTGTGGGGGGTGTGTGTATGTGTTGGGGGGGTGTATGTGTGTTGGGGGGGGTGTGTGTGGGGTGTGTGAGGGTGTGTATGTATGTGGGGGTGTGTGTGTGAGGGTGTGTATGTGTGTGTGGGGGTGTGTGTGTGTGTCTGTGTATGTGTGGTGGGGGTGTGTATGTATGTGTGGGGGTGTGTGTGTGTGTGGGGGTGTGTGGAGGTGTGTGTGGGGGGGGTTTGTGTGGGGGTGTGTGTGTGGGGGTGGTGTATGTGGGTGTGGGGGGTGTATGTGTGGGGGTGTGTGTGTGTGTGTGGGGTCTGTGGAGGTGTGTATGTGTGGGGGGGTGTGTGGCGGGGTGTGTGGGTGTGTGTATGTATGTGTGGGGGTGTGTGGAGGTGTGTGTGGGGGGGTTTGTGTGGGGGTGTGTGTGTGGGGTGGTGTATGTGGGTGTGGGGGGTGTATGTGTGGGGGGGTGTTTGTGTGTGGGGGGGTGTGTGTGTATGTGTGTGTGGGGGTGTATGTGTGTGTGGGGGTGTATGTGTGTGTGGGGGGGTGTATGTTTGTGGGGGTGTATGTATGTGTGGGGGTGTGTGTGGGGGTGTGTATGTGTGTGGTGTGGGGGTGTGTGTGGGGGGGTGTATGTGTGGGTGTGTGTGTGTGGGGGGTGTATGTGTGTGTGGGGGTGTGTGTGTGTGTGTGGGGGTGTATGTGTGTGTGTGTGGGGGTGTGTGTGTGTGTGTGTGGGTGTGTGTATGTGTGGGGGAGTGTGTGTGGGGGGGGTGTATGTGTGTGTGGGGGTGTGTGTATGTGTGTGTGTGGGTGTATGTGTGTGTGTGTGTGGGGGTGTATGTGTGTGTGTGTGGGTGTGTGTGTGTGTGGGGTGTATGTGTGTGGGGGTATGTGTGTGTGGGGGTGTATGTGTGTGTGGGGTGTATGTGTGTGTGGGGGGTGTATGTTTGTGGGGGTGTATGTATGTGTGGGGGTGTGTGTGGGGGTGTGTATGTGTGTGGTGTGGGGGTGTGTGTGGGGGGTGTATGTGTGGGTGTGTGTGTGTGGGGGGTGTATGTGTGTGGGGGTGTGTGTGTGTGTGTGGGGGTGTATGTGTGTGTGTGTGGGGGTGTGTGTGTGTGTGTGTGGGTGTGTGTATGTGTGGGGGGTGTGTGTGGGGGGGGTGTATGTGTGTGTGGGGGTGTGTGTATGTGTGTGTGGGGGTGTATGTGTGTGTGTGTGTGGGGGTGTATGTGTGTGTGTGTGGGTGTGTGTGTGTGTGGGGGTGTATGTGTGTGGGGGTGTGTGTGTGTGGGGGGGTGTATGTATGTGTGGGGGGGTGTGTGGAGGTGTGTATGTGTGTGTGTGGGGGTGGGTGGGTGTATGTATGTGTGGGGGTGTATGTATGTGTGTGTGGGGGGTGTATGTGTGTGTGGGGGTGCATGTATGTGTGTGGGGGGGGTGTATGTGTGTGGGGGTGTGGGGGGTGTATGTGTGGGGGGGTGTATGTAGGTGTGGGGGGGTGTATGTGTGGGGGGGTGTGTGTGTGTGGGGGGGGTGTGTGTGTGTGGGGTGTGTGGGTGTATGTGTGTGTGGGGGGGGTGTATGTGTGTGTGTGGGGGTGTGTGTGTGTGGGGGTGTATGTGTGTGTGGGGTGTGTGGTGGGGGGGTGTGTGGGTGTGTGTGTATGTATGTGTGGGGGTGTGTATGTATGTGTGGGGGTGTGTATGTGTGTGTGGGGGTGTGTGTGTGTGGGGGTGTGTGGGAGGTGTGTATGTGTGGGGGGGGGTGTGTGGCGGGGTGTGTGGGTGTGTGTGTATGTATGTGTGGGGGTGTGTGGAGGTGTGTGTGGGGGGGTTTGTGTGGGGGTGTGTGTGTGGGGTGGTGTATGTGGGTGTGGGGGGTGTATGTGTGGGGGGGTGTTTGTGTGTGGGGGGGTGTGTGTGTATGTGTGTGTGGGGGGTGTTGTTTGTGGGGGTGTATGTATGTGTGGGGGTGTGTGTGGGGTGTGTATGTGTGTGTGGGGGGGGTGTGGGGGTGTGTGGGGGGGTGTATGTGTGGGTGTGTGTGGGGGGTGTATGTGTGTGTGGGGGGTGTGGGGGGGTGTGTGGAGGTGTGTATGTGTGTGTGTGGGGGTGGGTGGGTGTATGTATGTGTGGGGGGTGTATGTATGTGTGTGTGGGGGGTGTATGTGTGTGTGGGGGTGCATGTATGTGTGGGGGGGGTGTATGTGTGTGGGGGGGGTGTATGTGTGTGGGGGTGTGGGGGGTGTATGTGTGGGGGGGTGTATGTAGGTGTGGGGGGGTGTATGTGTGGGGGGGGTGTGTGTGTGGGGGGTGTGTGGGTGTATGTGTGTGTGGGGGGGGGTGTATGTGTGTGTGTGGGGGTGTGTGTGTGTGGGGGTGTATGTGTGTGTGGGGTGTGTGTGTGGGGGGGTGTGTGGGTGTGTGTGTATGTATGTGTGGGGGTGTGTATGTATGTGTGGGGGTGTGTATGTGTGTGTGGGGGTGTGTATGTATGTGTGGGGGTGTGTATGTGTGTGTGGGGGTGTGTGTGTGTGGGGGTGTGTGGAGGTGTGTGTATGTATGTGTGGGGGTGTGTGGAGGTGTGTGTGGGGGGGTTTGTGTGGGGGTGTGTGTGTGGGGTGGTGTATGTGGGTGTGGGGGGTGTATGTGTGGGGGGGTGTTTGTGTGTGGGGGGTGTGTGTGTATGTGTGTGTGGGGGGTGTATGTTTGTGGGGGTGTATGTATGTGTGGGGGTGTGTGTGGGGGTGTGTATGTGTGTGTGGGGGGGTGTGGGGTGTGTGGGTGGGGTGTATGTGTGGGTGTGGTGGGGGGTGTATGTGTGTGTGGGGGGTGTGGGGGGGTGTGTGGAGGTGTGTATGTGTGTGTGTGGGGGTGGGTGGGTGTATGTATGTGTGGGGGGTGTATGTATGTGTGTGTGGGGGGTGTATGTGTGTGTGGGGGTGCATGTATGTGTGTGGGGGTGGGTGTATGTGTGTGGGGGGGGTGTATGTGTGTGGGGGTGTGGGGGGTGTATGTGTGGGGGGTGTATGTAGGTGTGGGGGGGTATGTGTGGGGGGGGGGTGTATGTAGGTGTGGGGGGTATGTGTGGGGGGGGTGTGTGTGTGGGGGTGTGTGGGTGTATGTGTGTGTGGGGGGGGTGTATGTGTGTGTGTGGGGGTGTGTGTGTGTGGGGGTGTGTGTGGGTGTGTGTGTATGTATGTGTGGGGGTGTGTATGTATGTGTGGGGGTGTGTATGTGTGTGTGGGGGTGTGTATGTATGTGTGGGGGTGTGTATGTGTGTGTGGGGGTGTGTGTGTGTGGGGGTGTGTGGAGGTGTGTGTATGTATGTGTGGGGGTGTGTGGAGGTGTGTGTGGGGGGTTTGTGTGGGGGTGTGTGTGTGGGGTGGTGTATGTGGGTGTGGGGGGTGTATGTGTGGGGGGTGTTTGTGTGTGGGGGGGTGTGTGTGTATGTGTGTGTGGGGGTGTATGTATGTGTGGGGGTGTGTGGGGGGTGTGTATGTGTGTGTGAGGGGTGTGTGGGTGTATGTGTGTGTGGGGGGGGTGTATGTGTGTGTGTGGGGGTGTGTGTGTGTGGGGGTGTATGTGTGTGTGGGGTGTGTGTGTGGGGGGGTGTGTGGTGTGTGTGTATGTATGTGTGGGGGTGTGTATGTATGTGTGGGGGTGTGTATGTGTGTGTGGGGGTGTGTATGTATGTGTGGGGTGTGTATGTGTGTGTGGGGGTGTGTGTGTGTGGGGGTGTGTGGAGGTGTGTGTATGTATGGTGTGGGGGTGTGTGGAGGTGTGTGTGGGGGGTTGTGTGGGGGTGTGTGTGTGGGGTGGTGTATGTGGGTGTGGGGGGTGTATGTGTGGGGGTGTATTGTGTGTGGGGGGGTGTGTGTGTATGTGTGTGTGGGGGGTGTATGTTTGGGGGTGTATGTAGTGTGGGGGTGTGTGTGGGGGTGTGTATGTGTGTGTGGGGGGGGTGTGGGGGTGTGTGGGGGGGGTGTATGTGTGGGTGTGTGTGTGTGGGGGGTGTATGTGTGTGTGGGGGTGTGTGTGTGTGTGTGGGGGTGTATGTGTGTGTTGTATGTGTGTGTGTGTGGGGGTGTATGTGTGTGTGTGTGGGGGTGTGTGTGGGTGTGTGTGTGTGTGGGGGGTGTGTGTGGGGGGGTGTATGTGTGTGTGGGGGTGTGTGTATGTGTGTGTGGGGGTGTATGTGTGGGGGTGTGTGTGTGTGGGGTGTATGTGTGTGGGGGTGTGTGTGTGTGGGGGTGTGTGTGTGTGGGGGGGTGTATGTAGGTGTGGGGGGGTGGTGTGGAGGTGTGTATGTGTGTGTGTGGGGGTGTATGTGTGGGGGTGGGTGGGTGTATGTATGTGTGGGGGTGTATGTATGTGTGTGTGGGGGTGTATGTGTGTGTGGGGGTGCATGTATGTGTGTGGGGGGGGTGTATGTGTGTGGGGGTGTGGGGGGTGTATGTGTGGGGGGGGTGTATGATGTGTGGGGGGGGTGTATGTGTGGGGTGTGTGGGGGGTGTGTGGGTGTATGTGTGTGTGGGGGGGGTGTATGTGTGTGTGGGGGGGGTGTATGTGTGTGTGGGGTATGGAGGTGTGTGTGTGGGGGTGTGTATGTGTGTGGGGGTGTATGTATGTGTGGGGGGGTGGGGGGGGTCTATGTGTGTTTGGGGGTGTGTGTGTGTGTTTGGGTGGGGTGGGGGGTTGTGTGGGGGGGGTGGGTGTGTCTATATATGTGTGTTGGTGTATGTATGTTTGGTGGTGTGTGTTTATGTATGTATGTATGTTTGGTGGTGTATGTGTGTGTATGTATGTATGTTTGGTGGTGGGGGTGTGCATGTTTTGGGGTGGGTGTGGTTGTGTGGGGTCGGGGTGTGTGGTTGTGGGTGGGGGGTTGTGTGTGTGCGTGTAATGTATGTGTGTGTGTGGTTGGGTGGGGTCGGGGTGTGGGGTTGTGTGTGTATGTTTGTATATTTGGGTGTGTGTGTGTGGTATGTATGTATGTATGTATGTATGTATGTATGTATGTATGTATGTGTATATATATATATATATATATATATATATATATATATATATATATATATATATATATAGTGAAATTTGTATTTTATGTAGTGAAATTAAGTTAGCAAACCATTTCCATTAGTGTATGAGGTGACAATTGATGCAAACCTTGAATTATGTTCTCTTGATGAACGTTGTTCCACTCTTTATATCCAAATATTGTTTTTCATGCAGGCGTTCTGAAGCTCGTCAGAAAGCTCTGACAGTGGAGAAGGACAGGGCAAAAAATGTTGCAAGCCTTCCTCTCCTTGCTCCTAATCCCATAGAGGTATAGGTCTCTCTCAGAATGATCTCGAATAATGTGTTTGGGGTCTGGCAGGGTTGTTTTTTTTTGTTTTTTTTAAAGTGAAGGTTGGTGTTGGGATTGAGACTTGGTTTAACCACTTTTCAGTACTGTGTATATCTTTATTGAAATGGTTTAACTAAAGAGAAAAAGTATCAGAAAATATCAGTATTTGAAGCTTGCTTTAACTTTGCGGTCTATTTCTCTCTGACAGAATATTGGAATTCAGATGCTGCCACCACCAAAGATGGCCAACCTAGAACATTATTCCATCACACATTACCATGTACCAGAAACAGTGGTACACAGAGAGACAAACTTTGAACAGGTATGTACAAATAGTATGAATTATATTAATATTCCTCTTGACCCCCCCCCCCCAAAAAAAAAAAAAAAAAAACCTAACAAAACTGTTTAAGTAGCCTTCATATGCATACAACTACTCACACACACACACACACACACACACACACACACACACACACCAAAGCCATGAGAAAAAGACTCATCAGGGCAAATTTCATAAAGGTTTTTCCTTCCTGAGCACTTTTGTGTGCATTTTATGGATTTTGGCTGTTGAACATGAAAATTAACATTTGCCTAGAACATACCATTTTATAGCTATATTTGTGCAACATGTGCAGTCAGCTTCAAAGCTTGGCAATTACACATTAATTTAATGCAGTTAAATTCAATACTAATAGTCAAATTATTTTAATAATAATAGTTTAAGTTTCTCTAAGTTTGTGATGAATCAGTTCTGAAATAATTTTTGTTTTTTGGGAACATGCAGATGCTGTAATACTGGGAGGATAAATCCCATTGTACTCGACTTAAAATTCTTTACTTTATATTACTGTCCTGGTAGTAATATAAAACTGGTGGCTCTTATTACTAGCCTGGGTGAATTACTGGTGATTATATCCCTGCAGCCCAATGCTCAGCAGACAGCAGTGCTGGAAGCTCAACGATTGGAGCATCTGAAGAGCGAAGAAGCGTTTGATAGGAAGTTGCAGCTTGAGAAGGCACAGCTTAGAGGTGACCATGCCCTTCGCAAAGAAAAAGTCATTCAGGTGGGGGTTATGCATGTGTATATGAATCTTTTTGGTATCCTGCACTTAATGGTAGTCCTGTAGTCAATCCAGGTGTGCACAGGCTGTTCTGTCGGGTGTTACAGTCTGGAATCCACCAGTAGCTGGCGCTTGGCTTCTCTGGTGTTGTCAGTGCCTTTCTTTGCCCCGCTCTTGTGTTGTCATGTGTATACCCAACTTATCCACAATGATGCCTGACAGGAGCTTCCATGTTGTGCAGAGGCAAGTTTTTGGCCTGTAATTGACTTGAACTGCCCCTTTATGGGGGTCCTTCAGGATCAGCATTGTTTGGCCTTCAGTTAACCATTCAGGGTCGGAGTTCCATCTGTTAGCAGCTGGTTCATTTGTTCTACCAGATGCTCATGAAGTGCAGTTGGCTTCTTCAGCCAGTAGGTGCGGACCATGTCAGGGCCTGTAGCTGTCCAGCTCTTCATTCTTGACACCCTTATGTTGGATGTCTGCTAGCGTGATGGTTAATGGATGCTGTTCAGGGAGGTTGTTGTGGTCTGCTCTCAGGTTCAGTAACCACTGGGCATTGTTGTGTGATGCCTCCTTTCCCCATATGCTTTTCCAGTATTATCCAGTTTCTGCCTTTGGTTGGTTTGTTCACATGCTATTACACCCTGCCACCAAGAGTGCACTTTGTATGCATCATGGGAGAATGTCCTGTTTATGCTCATAATATAAATAAAATATATTGCTTGCCTTTCGAGGACACTTTACTGTATGAGAGCAAATGAAAGCATGATGAGAGTTGAGAAGAGAATAACACAGGGTAAAACACTAATAATAAAATGATGCAGTGCAGTAATAAAAGAGAAATTAAATTATAGGTTAAAACGTGGTATGATGAAACGCCAATAAGAAGAAAAGGTTTACAGATTAGGAGAAGCAGTCTGAAAGAACTTTAGAAGCTTTTTGAAGGTGGCTAGTGATGGGCAGAGGTGGAGATGCAAGTTGATGGAGTTCCATATCTTTGGGCCTGCAACAGTAAAAGCTTAATCACCATAAGTGCGCATATTGGCAGGAGGAACAGACAGCAAATGAGCATCAGTAGACTGGCACAACTGTGAGTGATTGTTTCTGGACAGCAGAGCAGAGTGGTAATCAGGAGCCAGACCATGTAAAGATTTAAAAACCAGAATTCTGCACGTATTGGAGCTTCTTCAGAATACTAGCAAGGAGCCCAACCAGGATAGAGTTGCAGTAATCCAGTCTGGTTATAATCATGAATTGGAGTTTTAGCTACAGAATCAGGTAGTGAAGGACACCGTCTGTTGATATTTTTAAGGTGGTAGACGGCAATTTTGATGATGTTATTAAAGGTCTCAAGGAAGAGTTTAGAGTCCACGGTAACAGAGGTTCCAGACCTGAGTCACAGAGAGCGTAATGAAACCCGGGATAGGTTGGGTTGACCAATTTTCTTGAGAGTGCAGAGATGCCATGAAAATGTCTTCAGATTTAGCGAGTGACACCAGTCCAGGTCTCAAGCCTATGCAACAATGTGTTGTGACTGACTCTATCAAGCGCCGTAATACGATCTAGGAGGACAATGATATTCATTATACCAGCATCAGCTCAGATGTTTCTTGAGTTGGGCCAACACTTCATGCTCCAGTATAATGCTGAGGAAAAGTAAGGTTTGATATAGGATGGAGGTCAAGGCCTGACTTATTCAGGACTGGTGTAACAGCAGCTATTTAAATTTGGCAGGACATAACCTGAGCTAAGTGAGGCATTGATGACTGTGGTGATGAGTGGGGAAAGTGAAGGCTGGCAAACTTTAATCAGGTGGGTGGGCAGAGGTTACAAACAATTGCTTTGTAGCCATTGATGAACCTTGTTACAAAACTCTCACTGACCTGTTGAAAAGAGGAAACGTGGTTAACAACTGGAGGGCAAGATGGAATGAGGGCTAAGGGGCCAGCAGAAGTGAGAATTTGAGTAAATGTTGCTAATTTGAAGAAAGCCACAAAGTCATTGCAGACGGCAGTTGAAGGTGTTAAAGGGAAACCTCAAGCAGGCTGCAGCAACTTATTAATTGTAGAAAAGAGGGCTCTTGGATTGCCACAGCAATTAGTGCTATTGGGGGAATGAAAGACAGCCTTCACCTTATGCAAAGCAGTTTTATAGGACAGAATATGTTTATAAGCAACTGGATGAATTGTCAGTTTTCTTACTAAGATGCTTCAGTTGACAGCCTCTTGCTTTCATTAACCTAAGTTCAGAGGTAAACCACGGGGCAGGGTGATGGAAAGTCACAACTTGAGTTTGAAGAGGAGCATGCTGGTTAAATTCAATTGACAGTGTCAGTATAATGACTGACCAAGACCTCAGATAAGTGGCTATGGGATGTGAAACCAGTCGAGGGTGTTCATAGAAGGCAAAGGACTGATATTTATAATATTCCTAAAGGTGATACTACAAGGGGTGTGCATCCTTGTGCAGAGATGGGGATAGATCAGAGATGTGAAAATCAGCAACGTGCATGTTACTGAGGCACAAGGAGTGGTACAAATGAGATCAAGGATGTCTCTCTCCTGGCTTCTGTTTCTTTTTACCTCTTTGGGTTGGCAGCCAAAGCTCTTAATTGTTACTTGGAAGTCTCCAAGGCCTCAGGTATGGACAGCTTGTTGTGCTTCTTGGGTACTTACATCGTCACACCTTTATGCAATTCTCATAGCTCACTAACTTCTCTCCTTGCTGCCCTTATCTTGGCCTCCGACCTCCTCCACTGAGGATACTTCGCCTTGAGGCTGCTCATCTTGTAGTCAGGCATTTCCAGTATCACTGTTGTTGTGGCATATATCAGCTGGCTGGTCTCAGTGAAGGTCACAGTAGGGCACCTCTTCCAGCTTGTCTTCAGATACTACACTACAGATACTTGGTCTTGGTAGTATACTGCGACTGGTACCCAGCTTGGCCATGATTTCCAATCTCAGGTCTGTAGCTCTGGTGTTGAGCTTGGTGCATGGGTTCACTGGATCTTGGTTCCCAGTGTTGGGGTGTGGGATGACGTTCAGAAGAGGGATGTCATCTTGACTCCCACTTGCCATAGCACTCATGTTGTACCTTGTTGATCTCAAGTTGTGATGGCAGTCCCACTTGCACTTGTTGGGTGTTTAGGTGTTCTAGATGTTGGGTTTTGAATGTAAAATGTGTATATTCTTTACATTTATATAAAATTTTAATGTTTAAGGATGTGCTTTACAAACTAAGTTTTTCGTCATCATTGTTATTTATGCTAAACATGAATAAAGACCCATTGTCATTTAGTTTCACTTTACTTTTCATTATTTTGTCATTATTTTCTAGATTAGATGACAAAAAGGGAATAACCACAGGCAGCACATGTGAATTATAATGCAAGACAGGTGTTTATATTAAGTGCATAAATTAAGTTGAAGTTGAAAGGAAGAAACAAAGTGGCAAACAAAACAAAATGGGCCATCCTAAAATGAAGAGAATCTGGGCATCAAGGTATTTTATGGGTTGAATGTTTATCATCTGGCTTTGTGTTGGTAGACTCGACACTGATCTTGTAATGGAAAAGGCTCCATTTTGTAAAAAGAGGCAAAATGCTTAGAATTGTTTAGTTTGTACTGGCTATGATGGCACTATTGAGCCATCGATTTCTCTTGAAATAAGTATTGTATTTTCTCCAGAGGTTCCATAACTCTCCCTGGATGTTTGCTACTAATCTTGGGCAATTGCCACGCTTTTTAAAGAGGGCTCGCTCAATAATGTCTTGCAAACCATATTACTCTTCTAAGCACTGCTGTATCATGTTTGGTCCAGCAGCAGGATCACTGATGTTAATGACTCTGATTTTTCTAACAAACTCTGAAGACTGAGGTTTAGAAGACCAAGTTCTTCACTGGATGTTAAGTCCCGCCATAGCATTAGCAAATGACTTCCATGCCCAATAGATCTCAAACATACCGAACATGTGACCTGTTCATGCTCGACTATGTATCTATCCATATTATAAAACCCTGTGTGGTCAGGTGTTGATCTCTGAACGGCAATGTTCACTCACTTCATCATTCCATATTCTTGACTTAATTCCTAGCACACATTTGTGTGTTTTGACACAGGACCAAGCAAGGCTACTGAGTGAGTTGGAGCAATTGCAGCAGGCTGATCTGCAGCGGCGGAGTAGGGTGATGAACAACTTGTCAGCGCACATCTTCCAGCCTCTCTACAGACATCATGACCTCAGAACTGAGAATCAGGAGAAGCTGGAAATTGCCTTTCAGAACTGGTACACTTCAGAAAGAGGTAATCTCTAAGACTAAGTATGTCCAAGATGGAGACTATAATCCTATCTGTCTTGACAGTGTTTTACTAGTCTCATCTGATACTACTATCAGATTCCCCAAGATCTAGAGCCTGACAGTATAATTTAAAATTCTTTCAAAATGACTTGATTCACTTCAAATCATGTTATTGTAGAAGGGAATTAAACATGTGGTTTAACTTAATCCAAGCAATGAGAGACTGTGTGACTATGAAACTATAAAAATACAAAGTTGGTGTAGGCCGGTTTTCTTAATCAGTCTCATAATTGGCTACAAAATATTGGAAGTTGATATTAAATTTATTCTGTCAGTATTGGCGCAATATTAATAGCAAATCAAATTTTATAGCACTAAATTCCAACTACTTGGTTTAGTCTGAACAAGTCAAATATTTACAGTAAATTCTATTGGTGATGCTAATAATTATACTCTAAAAGCTGTAGTTCGGTAATAGTTCTTTCTTTGGCTTATAAATGAGACAACCATTCAGGAAACGGGGTTCAACATAGGAAATGCATTTATTGGTTAAAACGTCAACAGTTATTCAAATGTGGAGACTGGATGAACTACTGACTGTGCGTCTGTGGGTGTGCAAGACAAAAGGCAAAGGAAGACTATGGCACGAAGTTCAACTGTATTTAAACCTATGCCCACGAACACCTGATGTTGGGTTAGTAGAGGGGTGGACTAGGCTCTGCGTGATGTCACAGGGATTGTTACAGCTGTTTTATAATGTAATTAACAAGGAAACGGTCACCAATGTGCATAATCGTAAGGTATCATTTATAATCACTACGCTGTGTTACGCTACGTGTATTCACAAAGCACCCGACATAAAACAGTGGTAAATGCTGAGTTAATCCGGGAAGGCACCAGTTTTTCAAATTACCATGTTGACTACCCAAGAATTTTAGTTTTCAGCAAATTAAAGCATGGCATTTCCTTCAGTTGGTGAAGATTTCCAGCAGATTAGAAAATTAATGGAATAAATAATGGATTATTCAATGAAAGGCTTTTTCCTTAGATCGTCATTTATTATTGTCATACTCCTTGTTGTAGGTGTAGCCCCTGCTATGTTTCAGATATTCCAATGTAATGTGCAGCAGCCTAACTTGAAGGCATTGCCTGCCAACTATTTTCTTTTAGTGTCACTTATTTAGTTGTTGGTCATAGTTGTTTTACATCATGTTCTAAGATGAGTATTTGAGAGGAGAATTTCAGGTTTCTTGTTAATCAAAAATTGATCTTATTTTGAGAACCTCAGTCGAGGTGCATAGCTCAGGACCGTGGTTTTGATTTCTTTCAGAAGTCAAAGGAGACTTGGTACTTCAGCTTGTGCCAGAGCCTCTTCCTGCCCCATCTGTTGAAAGTCAGGATGATGACCTGGATGTGACCCTTGACCTTGAGATGACACCTCATGAAGAGTTAGAGGAATGGGAGAAGTCAGTTACTCCTCCCACACAACCTGTAGGTAAGCAGAGAAGAATTAGTTAATGCATAGTAGAACATTTTGTAAGGGACAATTTTTGCCCTCATTAACTGAAATTTAGAGAAATTTTATGCATAGAAGGGGAATTTTTGCACAAAACTTGACACACTGTGAAATATATCGATTTAACGTGATCAAAATTGTACACCTACGTCACTCGAGGATTACAGGTAATATCTTTGTCCCATAATGTTTATGACTAAGTGTGGTATAAATTGGAGATTACTGATTATCTATTACAAATGTAGCTGTAACCTAATTCAAAAGATTATTAAAGTAATATTTTGCCTTCACAATCAACAAACAACAAGGCTATTAGCACTCAGACTAGTTGGGGCTGAAACAATTCCTCAAGAAACTCAACTTGAGTACTAAAAATCAACACATTCTTTGCATCAAAACTTTTAATCCATATATCTATATGTGTGATATTCTTACACCCAATCGTGCCTTGTGAGAAATAAATATATTCAAAACATCCATCAAGCTGAAAACAGATTCAGGAGCTCTTTAAATGTGAAAAATGTATGTGAAAATGTGGTGGCATAGCAAAACAGTAACGTGTTGCTTCTCATCTAAAAAGGTGGGAGGATAATGTGAAGAAGCCAAAAGTGATTTAAAATGTTATGTATTTATTTTTAATTATATAATTAGCAAGCAACAGAGACTATGAATAAGTGCCCAGAATCCAGTGTGTTTATAGCAGTAAGATCAAGTGGGCTCTAGTGAAGATGGACGAATGTTTACTTAAAAGTGGTGAACAAGTGGCAAATTAATAGATTTACTGTGTGTGCGTGTTTATAATGTAAAAATATATAAATTGTCTAAACCAAGCTATTTTGTTTGCCATTAATATCAATCACTTGGCATAGCTGCACCAGCTTTGTCAAAATATTTGACTTCGTTCACAAATGAATGTTCTGCACATATTGTGAAAAACACATGACAGATAAAAAGATCTTGGGGGGAAAATGTCATGGATACCTTTTTTTAAACTAATTTGAAATGTTTTATTTTTGTTTTTGCATTTCTGAAAATGTTTTGTTTAAAACCCATAATGTAATGTGGCATTTAAATACACTAAATTAGGTTTAGTTTTGGCAAATACTGTATTCAATTTAAGGCATAATGTTGATTTTTCTAAAATGGAAATCAAGACCCATGTTATATTCTCCTTTGTATGTTTTAGTGTTGCTCTTTCTAATCCAGTTACTAATTAATCAATTGAGTAATCAATAAAATGCTCGATTGCTAAAATCCATTACTGCAACCATAGGGACAAGGACAGCAAAGAAAGGCATGAATCGCACTCATTTGTATGAAATCAATATATGGCACATATTGGGGGTGGAGCTGGATCCGCATTCCTTATTCGGCAAGACACTAATTCATTTGTACAAATATTTATTGCATATAAATAGTTTTTACAATTTATTTTTTGGAAGAAAGCTGGTGTTTTTCATAACTGGGAGTGCCGTAGGTGTTTGTGCTCCACTTACTCGTGCTGACATAAGACAATGGGGAAATGGAAGGAAAAAAAAGAACAGACCAAAAAGGAGAAGCATATCCTGCTTCTAGACAAAGTGTATGTTACAAATGTGTTACTACAGCACTATTTTTAACTAGCATATTTTTTTGTTTTTTGTCTTATGTCATGTCTTTTGTTTTCCTGTTGGACCTGGATCTTGTCAGTTTGTTTGACCAGTAGGAAAAGATTAGCCTGCTACCTCTGGCATTGTAGTAATCACTAGTTCACCTACATGTTGTGCTCACTGCTCAGTCAGCCTATTCTAGTCAAGTTGCTGTGCCACTATTTCAGTTTAAATCAGATGGAACAGAACTTATTTGATCAGAAGGAGAATAGGCTTGCCTTCGCCTATCAGCGTAATTTGGTTTCCCTTTTGTGTGATTGTTTTGAATTGTGTTTACTCTTGGCGAGAGCTGGTATATGCAACTCTTAGGCAAAATCTACAGCTAGTTAACTCCATTGTTAGCTCTGTTGTCTACTAGTTACAATACCTCCATAGGTAGCAGTCCATTTTGATTACTTGTAAGGAAAAATTTTGAATCTTGTCCCTTCTAGTCCCACTGTGTGACTCACCTGATCTGGTCTTCCTTCCTCAGTGACCTGGGGCACAGTTCTCAGAATAAGCGGCAGAGTGAAAGATATGAGAATCACGCAAGCTTTATTCTTGCTTAAATTGGATGGATGGGTGGATAGATAGATGGCAAAGTGCGTAAGTGGAAAATGTGTAAGCAACATTGAGACATCTCTCATACAAGATGCTCAGCAACTAAAAAAGGATCAGTCACCTATAGTTAGCTCAAACCTTATTTAATTCTTTCACATATGTAGCGGTTTTAACACTTTTAATAAATGGTCAATTATTGTTGATAAAACTGGTTGGATTGATACCACCTGGTAACGTAAAAGGGGAAATACCCTGTAGAACCATCTGGGGGGGGCACAGGAGACGCGTGTGTTCCATTGGAGTCGTTTGGATGGCGCTGAGAGAAGGAGAGCATCCCTCTAACTTGTGAACTCTGCACCTCTCTTCTAGCATAACAGCACAGACTTTTTATCCAGCTACAGGAATGGCACTGAGTGTCCTTTCGTTGAAGTCATCTGATTGCTATGAGAGTCCATTTTTCTTTAAAATCCTTTTGGATGGCAGTGCATGAGCGATGAAGGCCAACAATGGTGAGAAGACCAGGATTCTTGGATCGAGGGATTGCATCTGCATAGCTGGCTCAGACTGGGGGCCATAGGCCTTCGCAGGCAGGTCTTTCTGAATCTTGAGTTCGTTACCGGCAGCACAATGGAACTCCGGTCTTAATCAATCCATTAATGGATGAGTTTGCTCGATATAAGCCGTGATGAGCAAATTCCAACAAATGCACACCAATAATTAAACTAATAATAATAAACTTATTAGTAAACTAATAAGCCAAAAGAAACAAAAACCCATTAAAATTTAAATGTAAGAGAACCAAAATAAGAGAACCTGTATTAAAGTCTTTCTAGCCACTTAACAAAAGGTCATTGATCTACGTCTTCCCTCACAGAAGTTCAGTCCCCTCCCCTCTTGTTCCAATAGGAACCTTGCCGCTTAACACCTCATACCAGACTGAATTTTTTTTTTTTTTTTTTTTTTTTTTTTTAAACATGGTTTGGACACAGGCTCTCCTACTGCCATCATCTACTGTCTCTTGTCAAAGGCATTAAAATGCAAGGTCAACTAAGCCTCTACCATCACAGATCAATGTCTATACACAACAGCAACTGCCAGGATTCAGTCCCTTCATCCTCCAGTCTGAACACTCGCATCTCACTTGCACTGAACAACCCACTCCACACCCCACTCATGACCAGTCCAACAGCACCACACCAACATTCACTGTTGAACAGGTGAAGGAGCTGAAGAAGCTCAAACATGCCATCTGCAGAAATTCTCAGATGACACTGCGATTGTGGAGTGTTAGAGGAGTAGACAGGAAGGTTAATACAGAAAACTGGTAATGGATTGGTGCAAACTGAACCATCTGCAAATCAACATTTGGAAGATGAAGGTAGTGGTGAACTTTAGGAGGTCCAAACCTCCCCTGTCACCATTCACCACTGATGGAATGGATGTGGATGTGGTTGGTACTTACATGTATCTTTTGTGTGCACTTAGAACTCCATTCCAGATTGTTGTTTAACACCTGGGCAGTGATGGACAGAGAATATAGCTGTCTGTGCTTTCTGAGGAGACTGAAGTCTTTTGGGGTGTGCACAAAACTCCTATGGACATTTTGCTTACCATTCTCTTGCATAGAATGGTGGAAAAACAGAAGCACATTCAGTGGCAGACTGATGTAGCTGCGCTGTGCTAAAGAACTAATAAGTGAGATGTTTAGTCTTATTGCAGTGGTGAGGAAAGATATCTTCTTTTTGCAGAGGCACTACTGATCTGCTTTCTGAACTGTGCTCAGTTTATACCGTCACCTTTTTCATTTTGCACTTTATACTGAGTACTGTTGCTGCTCTTATGTAATAATGTGTTAGTGAAATGCCTGCTGGTGCTGTTCATGTAAATGTCACCTCAAATGTATATATAGATATGGCTTGTTTCTATAACTTTTTAAAAAATGTATTTAATCCACTCTAGTAATTTGATTTGCTCTTGTAATTTTAATGTTAGGATGCTCTTCTGTATTCCCCCCCCCCCCCCCCAATGTGTTAAACTTAGTCAAAGACAGGATACATTTTATGCCTGTTCTTGTGCAATATGTATATGGCTGTGAGGACAATTTTCCTTGGAATCAATAACGTGTTCAATTATCCTACTTTACATTGTCCATGCAGTAACGCTGCCTACCCCCCCCCCCCCCCCCCAGCGAAGTGCCAAAACTGGCATACTCAAATCACTTGATGGCATCCAATATTTTTAAAGTTCAGTACATTTATCAACATAACATTTCTTAGGGCTAATACAAGTACCTGCTTACCGATTTTCAGCCATCTATATGCATCCATTCACCAGAAATCCAACGTTGAATACACCGTGTCTTTCTGGTAAATTTCCAACAATCGTGCCTAGTCTTTTAAATGGCGTTTTAAAATGTTTCTGGTAAGATAACTTCAGATCAAAGCAACTGCATGACATATATTTAAATGGTATTCAGAGTGTTAGTAAAGTTCTTTAATTGTGTGCTCACTTCTTTGCGAAAAAGCATGCATTCATTTTCTTCGTAAGCTTACACAAAATACGCAAGCCTCAGTTACCTCAAAATGCACGTTACTGACATAAAACTTCCTGAATAGAGCATTAGACCCCCCCCCCCCCCCTTTTCTATTTTCTGTTGAATTCAATTGGCAGTTGCAGTGCCATTTGTTATGGAGTGACAGCAATTCTCACCAATGTGTGAAAGGGGGTGGCGAGGGGCTATCATTTACTTCCAAAGTGTTTCCAGGGCAAGTGGCATGATTTGGCAGCTGTTTCATCAAATGGAGGATACTTGGACAAAAACGTAGACCCCACACTTGCCTTAGTCATCCCTTTTAATGTTTAAAGGTCTGCGTACTGTCAACCAGTGCTTCAGTGTTGTTGGCAGATAAAGTGTACCACATGGGTTTAACATTGTTTGGCGAAACTTGTACAGCCATAAGAATTATTTGATAAATGTATGCAATTGCCTATCATCTTTTGTGATGTGAAGTTGGCAGAATTGGGGTCATAGTTAAAGCAATGTTAATATGCTGGTTTGAGGAGGCTCCTGCATTTCAAGGTACCATAACGACACTGATAATGTTCTGGTAAAGGTAGGATAGTCACATCAGGGGTGATGGGCCTTGCTTGCTCAGGGCTTAAGTGTCATTTTTATAGCTGCAGTTGCTAGTGGTTAAGGTACTTGACTTGTAATCTGAAGGTTGCTGGTTCAAGCCCCACCACTGCCATGTTCTCACTGTTGAGCACCTGAGCAAGACCCTTAACCCTCAATTGCTCAAGTTGTACTCACTCATTATTAAGTCGCTTTCGATAAATGCATCATTTAAATGCCGTAAATATAAATGTTCAAGACAAAATTGACAGTTCTGGACAAGGGTTCAACCTTAAGAAAAAAAAAAAATCATAGGAATAAGAAGTAAGCTGTCTTTGCTACATTCCAAAGGTGGAAAAAGGCTGTCCTGGAAATATTTACCCAAGTTTTGAACGAGACACTGGAATCCATAATTACATCAAAAATCTTTAACTGTTAAACATGGTGTGATAGGATGTGATCAAGGTTTATTACAAAGAGAGCATACTCCTGGATGACTATGCGTCTAGTAGGATCACTTTTGTTTTGTCAGGGAAAAAAAACTTCTCAACATTCAGTGTTTTTGTATCCTTTACACATTCCTCAGTAAACTGATTTGTCCAATGGTTTGCCTGAGACATGAATGTCATTATGGATCATGTATCAGTGTTTACCTCTGGTTAAAATTAAATGTAGCATATATGAAGAAAAAGGCAGGAGCCCTAGAAGAGACCCTTGTGTAGCACCAAAATTAACCAAAATGGTACACACTGAAAAGTATGTTTATGCTTAAAGATTGACTTAGTAAGATTTAAACCAGGAAGGGGCCCAAAATTAGTAAAGTATTTTATGAAATATTTGTAATCTATGGTATCAAGTGCTGCACAAGTGGTATAAGCTGTCTGTCCTATGATGAGGACTACAGCCTGACACAAATGGATCTTGTTCTGGTACAGCATTTTCTAGATTCTTTAGAAATAAAAGGAAGGTTTAAAATTGGTCTGTAGTTTAACAACTGGCATGGGTCAAGGTTGGCTTTCTTGATGAGTGGCAACATGACGAAATCATCCAAATATGCAGTTTTGAAGCCAATGTTCATAGGAGTTCACTATATTTTAATATACAATATTTAAGTTCAATGACTTCAGTTAGGATTTCTTTAAGTGTGTGGGGAAATGAATATAGTAAGCCAGTGGAAAAATTTCAATAGGAGATTAATCATATTCAGGGTGTTGAATAGGAGTGAAAGACTCCAGTGCCAGATATGAGCTCTGTGTGCATGTTTGAACCAACCAGGTGATGACCAAGGTAATAAATATCAACCTAAGAGACACCTTGAGGAAAAAAAATGCTTTAGTCTTATAAATGAGATTTTTGTCTTTTTTAGAATTTTATTTGGTTTAAAAAATTACATTATTATTTAATAATCAGTATTGGTTAATAATTGGTATTGTGCCATCTCTAATACACAGCTCTATCTGGAAGGTCCCAGAACATGAGTTTTAAGGGGCAAAAATGTTAAATATAGGGGTATTGTCTGGGAAAGAATAATGTTCATATTTTTCAGCTCCCTCTGTATGTGCTGTGGATACTGGCCAGCAAGCTCTTAGTAGGCTGTTGGAGTGCATCAGGAATAAAAGCTCACAGAAGGGTGCAGTAGGTTATGGAAGATCTGCAAAGAGTAACAGTATTGAAACAGGATTTATGAGTAACCAAGAGTGGGATCAAGATCTCAGCCTGGAACAGGATGCTTCTTGCCACTTGGAGACTAAAAGTGGTTAGTCAGTTATTTTATTTTCAGGCTTCCTCTTTTTCTCTTAATTTTGCTTAAGCATCACCAAGTTATGGTGAAGTTATATTTGTACATTTCTTCTTTTACATTTGTTCTTAGATACCAAAGTGGTCAAAGACACTTTTGTGACTGGTTCAGCACTGCAACCAGAAGAGAATCTCTCAGAAGTGGAGAGAAGAGTGCAGGTCAGTGTGTTCACTCTGCATACACCAGACTACTATATGAATATATCAATTTTTGGAGACTACTTATTTTTTAAAAAGAAAATGTTTTGGTTTTTTTTTTCCTGATTGCCCCAGTTGTGTTTATTTCAGCTGTTTGTAATCAGCATTCCTCTTTTTATTGAAGTACTGTCTTTTCTTTCTTTACCAGGAAAGGGATCTCTTGAGGCAACAGCTGGAGCAACTTGCTTTATTGCAGGAGCTGGAGAAGAAACGTTACAATTTGAAGCTCCAGTTGCAGGAGGCAAAGCAGTACAAGCAGAAGTTACAGCAGGCTTTACCAGTGCATTCCAAGACATGTAGTTTGCAAAATTTGCCAGCAGAGCCACAAGAAGTTATCCCTGGACCTGCTCCTGATTTGGACCTTCCATCTGAGGTTGAGGTTTGTGTAGTAGGGCAATAAATTTCAATGACAGAAAATATATACTAGCATGGATTTCATGGTACAGTTAATAATAATCTACATGATTGGTATCTCTCAGTGGGTACCTAGTGAGCAGCCTTCCTCACCATTACGTGGCCAAACATTTCAGCCAGACATGCAAACTTGGTGTTTGTCCTACCATTCTATATACTAAATGTGTGCATGCATAATAATTGTCAGGCAGGGAACACTAAATGGTTAATCCAGCCATGTCAATTTTTTTTGTTGCAAATTCAAATATCAGGACAGTCACAGAGACTGTTGTCCTTCTTTTTAGTGCCATATAAGGAAGTAAAGTGTTCCTAAAACTGATGTTCTTTTAAAAATTGCTGAAAAGTGTTGAACTTCATTAGGGCAACAGTTATACTGCCTTTGTGTCTTTCAGATGAGGTTTGAAGTGTTTGTAGTGTATCAAGTGAGAGAAACCTTTTACTTGTTGTTTCTTATCAGTTGGGGAGATTCACTGTTGTGGCAGATAGCATGCCTATGCAGAGACTTCTGGACCAGAAACGGTTAGTAAGCATTGGCACAGCGGCAGTTTGCAATTTAAAGACTCATAAAATTAACTTTAAAGAGTAAAAGCTGTTCTGATTACATTTTCAATGGAGACTGAACCTAGTTGGAACATATATGAAGTTAACATGTGTTGGCAAGTGATGTGTAGCAATTGTGTTAGTATCCTTTGTATACTTCAGAAGTGATGTTTTTAAATTCATTTTTTGATATGCAAGTTGTAGACATCATAAGAAGTCTGTTGAAGATGCTTGGTGGCAGCTGGAGGAATACCAGAGAACTTTGAAATTACGATATGCTGCTATAACCAGTACGATAGCCCAAACCCAACCATATCCTGTAACTGAGGAGACAATTTGCCCTTTGACTGATATGGCACACCCTACTGCCCTAATGCCCCTTTTGGAAGATAATACTGGCCTCCTCATTCCTCTTGAGACAACAAGAAGTTACCAACATTCTCCATCCACTGAGTCACAGACATCTGGAAACCCGTCACAGGTTAGCTAATCACTTTTGCATACTACCAGCACTATCTTGAACACAAACACCCATACACTCTATCAAGCTCTATCCATACACACTACTGTATGACCTGCAAAGTCCTAACCAAACACTCCCTTTCTTCACTGCAGAGTCTGCTTCCCAAAATTCACCAGCCCTCTGGGGTTGCGCTTGGTGCCTCAGACACCCAGCAGGAAGCTGCCAACATGTCTCTGGTTTCAACCCTGGGAGCAAGCTCCTTATCAAAGGAGTGCCCCAGAGATGGTGCTTCTGAGCTAGAAGGGGTTCCTTTACCACCCCCTTCTGTGCTTCTGGAGCTCCTGCTGAGCCGGCAACCTTTTCCACCAAATACCAAACTGGCCCCGCTTTATCAGCAGTCCAATGAAGTAAGGGGGTCAGAGATGCAAGCAGACTGGTGGGACAAAGAGCAAATAAGGAAACAAACACAGGCCCTTCAAACGTCTGTCAGAGCAGAACACATTAAGGTAAATGGGCCCTTAAAGCCAAGTAAGAGAACAGTTTCAGACATAGAATAGCTTTACTCTTATTTTATAGGGGTATTTCTGAAAGGGTTTTTCTGATTTTGGTATATTGGCAAGATGGAGTCAAACTCCCTCATCGAGGAAAGTAACGGAATACTCCCCCCATGTAACAATCAGTGCCATGCCTGCACCTGCTCATCCTTCCTTGTCTCAAGTGGTAAGACTGTCTGCTTTTTAATTCATGGAGCGATGTAGGGTGTGTAAGGTTTTTTTTTGTTTGTTTGTTTGTTTTTTAGTCAGAAAGCTCCTTTAAACCATTTAATTGGGTTTCAGAGTTGTCCTAATAAGATTCATCACTAAATTAATCTGAAATTTGTGCCCTAAATATAGTAAATTTATGATTCATAAGATTTATTACAGGAAAGTTCAGCTGTTTGCTTGCTCACTTTATATATATATATATAAATGCACACAGCATTGATAACAACCTGTATCCTCAGAATGCTGTGTGTGTAATTCAGAGAAGCCACCGGTCTCCCGTCCACCTCGTACACTCCAGATCCTTTGGCAGAATTTGGTGCAACACAAACTCAGTACCATCCAGGAAGTGGACACACCAGCCAGTATTAGCCTAGACAAAGGTGTGTATATACACACACAACCTTGCTTATATTAGCTTGAACACATTCATGCCATTGGCCAGTATATCTGCTTAATCAAATGTACTGGGCATCTCTGCAGGAAGCCCACAATTCTGTTAACTTTGTGTCTGTATTCTGAAAATTGATTTGCATCAGAACAGACTAAATCCCTAGCTAATTCATGCTAGCTGTTTTAGCAGCCATTAACAGTCACCAATGAGGTGGGGGGTTAGTTTGAGGTGTTCCTCAGCACTGCTGGAGGAAGTTCTACTGGATTAAAAGCCGGTACTACATTAAATAAAACATAATTATTGAAAGAGTTTATTGTATAAAAATTAAATAAATATTGTATATTGTTATAGAGGGAAATTGGTACCAAACTCCCAAACAACTGTGCATAATCATGTGTACTTGTTCACGATAGGTGCTGAGGTGTGTATGCAGAGGTTATCCAAGGATCACTCATTTCACTCTGAATCCAGCAGTGTGCCCATGTCTCCGCCCATTGTGGAGTCATGGAATAGGAAGGAACTAGACTCAGGCTCTGATGTCATGAGCTTGGAGAATAGCACATGCAGAGCCAGCAGATTGTCATGGAGAGAGACTTTACAACTAGCATCGACAGGACCAAACGCACAAAGCAATATCACGGGTGTGAACTCACCGGCTTTGTACATAAACATGCATCCCAACCTGACAGGGAAAATGCATACACTAACCTCATATAAGAGCACTGCATTCCTGGATCAATTCTAAGAGATCTAACCAAGACTTTCGTTTTTTTTTTTTTTCCTCCATGTGCAGGTTCCATGGGCCAGTTGCAGTTACAGGAGGTAAATTTTAAAAAGCCTGACCAAGTTCCTGATTTCCTGTGTTTGGTTTTGTTTTGTTTTTATTATTCTCAGTGACACATTGGGCCATTAGGAGTTGTGCTCATGACAAAAATGTGAAAGATTTTAGTTATCTGTCTCACCTAAACATGGGCACTGCTCAAATACTGTATAGGAACAGCTTTGTTGCATTGTCTTTTCATTTATTCAGAGGATTTCCTTACTTTTCTCCATGGCTATTGTAGCAATTGTTGTTAGTTCAAAAATGAAACGTATTAAGGCCTATTAGTCAAATTGTTGTAAATAACCATAAAATACATAAAATATTTGACTTTATTACTCATGTAATCTTTACTCATTTGTTCTTCCAAATCCACCTATTCACTAACTCAACTCAACTCAAGGTCAAAGCTCAAGCTTCAACCTAAGCTAATTCTCACCTAACTGCTGTAGTGATGTTTCAATTGCTAAATTATTAATAACTGGTGCACCACCCTAAATATAGGGAAATTATTAAATATCATTAAAGATTAATCAATAAACTTGTTTTAATTGTATTGAGTAACTGATTAACCTTCAGCAATTAATGAATATTGAGAGAAATTATGCATTATAAGGCATACCAAGTAGGGTATAGGAAATTAACAAGCTATCATTATTAAAAAAAAAAAAAAAAAATCATAACAGATGGGCAAATTAATAAAATGCAATTCTAAGTACTTGGATTCTTTTCATGAGAGGTTCTGGGCTTTATAGTTTCCTAAACTCTCCACTGTTCCTTAAGCGTCTTCTTTCAAGAAAGGCTAGGAAGATTGCAGGTTCAAGCCCCAACACCGTCAAGTTGCCACTGTTGGGACCCTGAGCAAGGCCCTTAATCCTCAACCGCTTAAATTCATAATTGCAAGTTGGTTTGGATAAAAGCATCAGCTAAATGCCATAAATGAAGTGAAGATTTTATTGCTATTCCTGACTCCTAAACTGTTTGAAGCTGAGACTGTGTAATAAACTACATGTTAAAAATTCCATTGTGATTTCAAGGCGCTGAGCTACATGTTAGTGGTCATGTTTGGATCACTGAACTACTGTTGGCTGAATAAGAAGTAATCATCAGCTTGAAATTACGTTAAGGAGTATTTTTAGCTATATTTAGCTATTTTAGCTTCGGAGCGGGTTTGGAAGCTTTGGGGGTGCTTCGTTTCCCTGCTTGTGGGGGGCTTTTGTCTGAGGAATCATGTTTCTCTGAAAACCCTTGTTTTTTCACGGCAATTTTGACTACCTATAAAAGTATACATTTCTTTCTCACCTTTCCATTGGGGTGGTTCTTAGCCACTTTCTTGCACTCAGGATTTCTACCAGAGTCCTGGGAGTTTAAAGGTGCAGAGCAATATTTTTTGCTGTTCCTACGATTGTACTCTTCTGGACTAAAATTGTCATTCCTGTGATCCATGGAAATCACTCCTCCAGCTTTGTATGTTTCTGTAATTGCTGCATCTTGTCTACAATCTCAATGTCTGGTTGATTTTGCCACCTGCATCTGGAGGTCCCATAAGATCTTATGCCTTGTTGTCTGCAGTCATAGCTCTCTGCAATTCTTTACATTTGGACTATGACTTGTATAAGTTCATGTACAGTTGTGGCCAAAATACTAGCACAAATATTTTGTTTTTTCAAAGTTTGCTGCTTCAGATTATGTTGGCAATTTGCATTAACTCTAGATTGTGGAGAGTGATCAGTTGAATTGAAATTAATTGCAAATTCATTCCTTGCCATGAAAATTAAATTGATCACAAAAATTACTGCATTTCAGCCCTGCTACAAAATGGCCTGCTGTCATCATTTCAGTGATCTTGTTAGCTCAGGAAAGTGTTAACGAAGACAAGGCAATTGATATCACCCCGTCATGCTGATTAGAAGAGCAGACTGGTTGCTTTAAAAGGGTGGTGGTGTTTGAAGTTTTTCTTCTGTTAACCATGGTTACCTCCAAGGAAACACATGCAGTCATCATTGCATTGCATCAAAAGGGCTTCAAAGGCAAGGGCATTGCTCTTTGTAAGTGAGCACCTAAATCAACCATTTATTGAATCAAGACCTTCAAGGAGAGAGGTTCAATTGCAGTGAATAAGGCTTCAGGGCGCCCAAGAAAGTCAAAAGTGCCAGGACCATCTCGTAAAGAGGATACAGCTGTGGGATCAGGGGACCACCATTACAGAGCTTGCTAAGGAATAGCAGAAGGCAGGGGTGAGTGCATCTGCACACACAGTGAGGTGAAGGCTTTTGGAGAATGGCTTTGTGTCAAGAAGGGCAGCAAAGAAGCCACTCCAAGAAAAACATCAAAGATAGACTGACATTCTTCAAGAAGTATAGGGATTGGACTGCAGAGGATTGGAGTAAAGTTATTTTCTCTTCAGACTGTTTGGGACATCTGGACAAATGATTGTCTGGCAAGAAAAGGTGAGTGCAACCATGAGTCCTGTGTTATGCCAACAGTGAGGTATCCTGAGACCATTTGTGTGTGGAGTTGCTTTTCATCCAAGGGAGCCGGTTTGCTCAAACATTTACCTAAGAACACTGCCATAAATAAGGAATGGTATCAAAACATCCTCCAAGAACAACTTCTCCCAATGATCCAGGAGTAATTTGGTAATGAACAAAGCTTTTTCCAGCGTAACAGAGCACCATGTCACAAGGCAAAAGTGATAACCAAGTGGCTCGGTGAACAAAACATTAACATTTTGGGTCCATAGCCAGGAAACTCCCTAGATCTCAATCCCGTTGAGTGGGGACAAACAAAAACACAGAAACTGTGATCAATTCCAAGCACTGATAAGGCAAGAATGGGTTACGGATCAGTCAAGATTTTGCTCAGAAGATATCCATCATGCCAAGGCGAATAGCAGAAGTCTTAAAGAAGGGTGAACACTGTAAATATTTTAAATGTGTTAAATATTTGTAAATAAGTCTTTGCGTGAATTGGATGTATTTGTCAATTTAAAGTGGAGAAAAAAACAAAAACTCTGAAGTGCTTATAATTGTACTTCACTATACCATATAAACATGTGACAAAAGGATCTAAAAAAAACTGAGGCAGTAAACGTTGTGAAAACCAAATTTTGTCAGTCTCAAAACTTTTGGCCACGACTGCATATGATTCTTTTCTGTATGCGTCTTTCAATCCTGTCTTGACTGGACACTGGAAGGATGATATCTGTCATTGATTTGTTTCATGGTCTTTTCTTGCTATGGCACCCCCTCTACTTCTCTGGTGACCATGTTCCCCATCTGACTGAAACCCCCTCGTCAGCTCATCCTTGGAGGCATTGCTTGGACATATTCATGGATGTTTCCTGTGTCATCCTGGATAGTGGATCTTACACTTTGTAGGTCCTGTCTAACAGTCTCCTGTACATCTCCTTTCTTGAGTGCTGCATGAATTGTGAGATTTCTGGTCTTGATGTTGGCATCTTCCAGTTGTGCTTTTGGCCAGCTTATTGTACCTGCCGTGTATTTGATGACTTTGATGGCTTTGTTCTTATTGTTCCCACTCAACTGACTCTTGGGGACCTGCCTTACTCTATGGAAATACATAGGTGTTCCTGCTGTTGTTTCTGCCTCATGATTCCTGTGTGATTGGAGGTACTTGGAGTTACCGCAGGTACTTCTACCTGGCCTCCACATTTGTTGTACCATTTCCTCTTGGCGTAGAGCTTGAGGTCGTCCATGTACAGGATGTTGCTGATGGTAGTTATGCTCCTGAATTGATGATCTTGCTGAGATGATTTATGTTTGTGCAGAACAGCAGTGGGGAAAGTGTCTACTTGTTATATTCAACACTATGGTCACCAGGAGTTGGCTTCTAGCATTGTCCTGTAGTGTTCCACTGAATTTTGGATGAAGTCCTATACATTCTGTTTGAGTTCATAGAGGGCTAGGCATTCACTTATCCAGGTGGGTGGCATTGGGCTGTATGCTTTCTGACAGTTGAACCAGGCAATACTTAAGTTGATCTGTCTTGGCTTGGAGTTATTTTGAATAACTCTTTGGACTTGGATTCCTTTTAAATGGTGTGTGGTGTAACCAATCCCTTTCTGAGCAGTTCGCATGTACTTGCACATGTTCTTTCATCTTGGTGTCTAGCATTCCTGATGGGAGCTTTCATGTTGTGGACAAGCAGGTTATTGGTCTGGTTTGATGCTGTTTCGCCTTTGATAACCTGCCCAGAGGGGGGCCTTTAGTCAGAAACTGGTTCATTTGTTCTTCTAGTCTGCCATGCAGTGCTGTTAGTTTCTATAGACTGTAAGATAAAAATACGCATATAATATCAGTTCCTAATCAATAGCCTAAACATGCTTTGATGGAAAAGTTATATTCACTACAACAGCATCTCCCAAAGAGCACAAAAGTTTGGTCCAAGTTCGACACATTTGCCATGACTTGGGGTAGTGCTGTTGGTTTGTTGGGGCAGCTACAAGGCTTGGAATTCTTCCAGTAAGACACAAACCTCCCCTGTGGACCATTTAAGCTTTACCAATTTAGATTTTAAGGCAGGTGGCATATTCTTATAAAAGTGTTTAAAATCTCACAAACAGTAGGTCATTTTATACCATATTGCCACAGCTCCAAAGGCAAGCATAAAATACACAGTTCTCTTCAAGATTCAAAGTTAGTTAATCTAATAGATCAAATTCACTAATGTCTATTCTCACCTTTCTCAGATTTGGCAAGCAACTTGCTCAAATGCCATGAAGCTTCTCCAATTCCCACCAGTCCCACTTTGAATGAAAACCTTAAGTCACTTATAACTATTAATGTTTTACATTTATTTAATGATTAACATTAAATACTGCCTGTGTATCATATTGTTGAACCTTTCACTCATTGACCTTAACATTCTTAACCCTATAATTATAACCCATAAAACTGCTGCTGCCTCCTATCCACTCCAAGATTAATGATGAAAACTAGCCAACTTGGAGCTAGCAGCTACTGCTGCCAATTCTATACACGAGGGATTGAAAAGTCTGAGCCGAGATTCAAGTCTGTTTTTCTGTGGTGCGTTTTAATGACTATTGTGTTTTAATATGAGAACTGAAACTTTTCATAATACTTTTTTCTTTTTTTTCTTCTTGCTTGCTTGTATTGTGTGTTCAGCCAGGGTTTGTTTTACCACATGATAGAGCTACTGCTGAGCCAGATCTGTTTTCCACTACCATCTCAACAGGCAGCTGTTCGAACTATGAACATAACCTCAATCACTTCAAGACAGGTGGGTTGGTATAGGTATCCACAGTGAACTAACCAGTCATTTCAGCCAATTCTGAGCATCAATTTCTGTTTGTCAAAGAGGTTGGTATGAGAATGTGTAAATGGAGATATAGACTGTTTTAAGATATTAACTGTTAAAGGTGTGGTTTGATGAAATATCAGTTTTATTCAGTTTCACCCTTAACCTAAATGAGAACTGGCCAAGACATATTTGGTTTCTCATGTTTGCTTATATGGTTTTACATCACTGCTGAGGTTACCTTACAAGTAATGTCTGAATGTAGATTACAAGTAATATCTCACTTTTCCTCTGCACATACATGCTCCAGGTATCTCTCATACCATGCCAAACTGCCAGATGATTTCTGAATAATTCAATGAACTGAATGATTTCTATGCCTGTTACAAGTCCCCAACAATGAGCCACAAAGCAGAGCTTTGGCAGCAGGGAGCACACAGTGCATCATCCATGCAAGGCAGCTGGCTAATACAACATCCTCATACGGTGACTCCGGACTTGCTAGTTAGAGCTGGCTTGTGTCTTTGCAATCATATTCAGCATTTTCCTTGCACACACCTGTGTACATCACCATCATGCCCTTCCCCAAGAATAGACCCATCACTTGTTTCAATGACCACGATCTGGTTGCATCTCCAATTGTAATGAAGTACTAAAAGCTAGTCTTGCTAGTCCCCATCCAGAGGAACATCTCAGACTCCTTACACCCTCTCCAGTTTACTTTCTGACAAAACGGGTTCACAGAGGATGTGGTGAACACTGCCATCCACTTGGAGACCAAGGACAGTTCTTTGAGAATGCTGTTCATCAACTGCAGCTCAGCATTCAGCATTGTCTAACCATCTAAATAGACCAACATGCTCCACACGCTCAATGTTGACTGTCTTCTGCAACTGTTCTGAACCTTCTAACAGAAAGAAAGCATCATTGTCTATTTTGTGAACTGCTCTGCACAGGACCATAAGGCTCTCCAGATGGTAATGAAACCTGCCAGAACCATCACATGAGCTGCTTTCCAATCACTGGAGGTCATTTACCACACCAGGGTCACTGGACTGCATTTACACGCTCTTCTGATTTCTTAACGATCCTTTATTTTATTTCTTGTTCATTTTTTCTCATTATATATATTATATTCTTATTTTCACTGGAATGGGAAGAATGCAGAATAAGAATTTTATTATTCAGTGTAACTGACTGTTTGCTGCTGGGCATATGACAGTAAGCTCTTGAAACTTGCCTTGACCACCTCACAGTTCTCAAGTAATATCACGTGGCTGTGCCAATTTGTTTTAAAACACAATATGATTTACCTATGAACAAAATTTTACTGAATAGTTTAAAGCGCAGATTTTTTTTAAGATCCATTTCTAATTCATACATACATTTTGATTACACAGGCCAGAACAGCATTAACCAATAACATTTAACTATTAAAAATGTAGAAATGCACCAGCAGATCTGAGTGTGCCATCATGCTGAAAATATCTGTAATTAAAAGCATAAAGAGATCACTGCACACCCAGGTGTTTTTGTTTTGTTTTTTTTACATGGGGCTACAGGGCCAGTGTTGTCCTCTATGGTTCTCTAGTTTGCTGGGTGGATGCCACCACTACACAGAAGGTCAGAGTCCTAAATAAACTGATTAGAAAAGCAAGCACGACCAAAGGACTCACTCGAGGTAGTGAGAATAAGAAAGCTAGAGGACATTTTTTTTAATTATTGTATCTAATTCATACTGTTTTTACTCCTTGGTTGTTTTGTACAAACAAACAAAAAAACAACGAATTTTTGTAATGCTTTGTACTGGTGTCTTTCAGAAGCCTTTCAGAATTGTCAATTCTTGTTACATGGCTAATAGCTTTACTAATAATGCTATATATAAATGGTTACAAATAAAAGTAACTATAAAAAACTTTCTTTCAGATTCTTCTCCCCTCAGCATTGAATCAGCTGCAAGAGTAGGAGCCTCTTTGACTTGCTCCAGCAGCCCGATTGGTTATGGATTGCCTAAGGCAGCTGGCTCCTCAGAGTTCAACAGTGGTCTGCAGTGCATCATTGATAAATACACTAATGAGCTGGGCACATCACTTAGAGAAGTTCAGACAGGTACAGATGTATGCACACAATTATTTATCCAGCTCCCAGTCGTCCTTCCACACAAAGCTGTGCCAATGCATACGCATGCTATATACTTCCACAGTACATGAACATGCATTGTGCATATAAAACAAAGATGGTGAGTGATGGTGTGATAAGTGTTCAACATTACTAAACCAAAAACAAGGCTTTGCTGCCATTTCTGCTCTGTAGAGTGAGAGGAGATTTAGATTAACTTTTTGCTCCTGTGAGAAATTCACTTATTCCAGGTAGCAGCATATGAGGTTTAATAAAGACATTGAATAGAAATTAAAACAAATATGCAGGAACATAAAGAATATATAAAGGTTTTATATATAACAGTACATATGAACATGTTTTCATTTACTGAACATCAGTTATTGAAAACATGTTATTGCACATACATTACAATAACAATAAATGCAGTCTTATAAAAGCCCAGTCTGGTCTGTTTCCAATCAGGTGTATATAGAGGCACATAAAATGGCACTTGGAGCTGTTAATGCAGGTACAGATAAATAAGACCTTTACAGCATTTAGTTTTCACTTTTATCCAAAGTGACTTACAATTGAGTGAATACAGCTTAAGCAACTGAGGGTTAAGGGTCTTGCTCAGGGACTAACTTGGCAGTGGTGAGACTTGAACTGGCAACTTTCCACATACAAGTCAAGCACTTTAACCACTGAGCTACCACTGCAATAAGGTATGCTTTAAGGCAGTTTAAAAAAAGAATACATGCACAACCACACTTGCATCTGTAATGCATGCCAAGGCAAATACACATTACTGTATCAAAATGGGAAATTCAAACTTTTTTTTTTTTTTTTTTGTAGGTTTATTTAAGGCATGCTTGAGTCCCCAGTCCTCTTCTAGCACCCTGCATGGGCAGATAGTAGACATTCAGCAGGTTTCATGTGACTCAGATGCTTCCCATTACTTTAGGAACAACAATCTGCAGGTAAGAAAGAAAAAAATCTAACCTCCAAGACATTTATCATATAAATGACTACATTTTTTTTTCAAGGTCAGGATCCTGATTGTAGCTTGTCTGCCAAATGCTGAAAATGAAACTGTGCCAAGACAGTCAAGAAGAAAATGTCCAGCTTATTGCAGCACATATACATTTACAGCACATACTCATCTGACTCAGATTGACACAAATGCTTAGGCTAACATGAAGCATGAAATGGTGTCGGTTATACTTAACATACACGGCTTTTTAAGCATGCAGATTTTGTCCAAAAGTATTATACAAAGCGAATGGCCAGTTTCCCTAACTTTTTGATTATACAAGTAAATTTACAGCATTTAGAAAACTAATTTATCAAGAGTGATTGAGGTGTTGTCATCTACTTATAGAATGTACTGTAGCCAATACTGGATAGGTTAGATTCTAAGATACCATTGAACTAAGATGCTGCTGGATAAAGGAATCAGTTCTGACACAAACTGAGCACGTCATAAGTGCATTACTCAACAAGCGCTGATATCTGGGAAGAAGAATAAAAGATACCATATTAAAAAGAAGACCAAATCTAAGTCTGTAGGGACAGTTGTTGGAAGGAAGCATCAAACAGGGGACTAATAGTTGGTTTAAGGTTACTAACTGAATAAGTACACTATAGTTGTTCTTTTGTACTTGATGATTTATATCTAATGTTATGGAACTCCTTCATTCAGTCACACTGATTTGTAGTGCTGTTGTGGTATGGTTTCTCCTGACTAAATGTAGGTAGAATGGTATATGTATATTTAAAAAAAATTCCATACTCGCCCTCCCCCAGGGCAGTCTTTTTTGCTTCAATCTTGGATCCTTTACCAGAGTCCTCGGAGCTTTAGGTTCATGTGTAGTATCTTGGCTGTTCCCAGGACTGCACTCTTCTGGACAGAGATCATGGACGTTGTTCCTGGGATCTGCTGGAGCCACTCTCCCATAGTGCTCTGATTACCATGGGAACCACTGTTGTCTTTACCTTCCACATCTTTTGTAGCCGCTCTTTCAGTCCTTGGTATTTCTCAAGCATGTAGGGATATTCAAAATTGTAGTAAAGTACACCAAGGTTTCCGGAGAAACAGGATGTTTCAGACAGAGATCCTTCATCATTTGTTCAAGCAAAGTTCTAGAAGGAGGAACCAGTTTATTATAGAAAAGGCAGATGTGAAGAATTAACACAAGTTGCATCAGTTTTAAGAGAATATTCGTGAGCGGGTTCGTCTCAGGTCTTGCATAAAGAAAATGTTTTTAAAGCCCTTAAATTGCCTGTAAGCCCTGTAATTTACCCTATATTGTTGGCAGTATACAAGCAAGTCTACCATTTTATGTGGTTGTTTTTGAATTACATCTATGCATAACAAGGATTGAGATATTTGCATAGCCTACATAGGTTACTCTCCTTTTTGCAGACAGAACAGACTTATATATACTTGGCACCATTGTTAGCTCAGTTGTCTACTAGTTAAGTTGCCTCCCTAATTAGCAATGTTTTTTTGGCCATTCATTTGCTGTCTGCCAACCCATAGTGCTTGGTGCTAAGTGCTACCATGATCAATAACTTTGTGCTGTCCATCGGTCCTGCCTTTTCCAGCATTTGATATAATTGTCTCATGTTTCCACCTAAGCTATCGGTCAGTAGTACATTCTATGGAAGGTTTATCCTGCCATGGCACATTCTCTGCTTCCATGGTGACCATGTTCCACATCAGTTGGAGGAACTCCATCAGCTCATCCTTTGGGGTTATTTCTTGTATGCATTTATGGATTTGTCATGTCTCAAACTGTACTTTAACATTTTTAACATTACAGCCTTTAGAATAGTGTGCCCCATGCATTGTGAGGAGTTTTCTGGTCTTGACATTGACAGATTCCAATTTTCCTTTGGCCGCCATCTTGTGGCATACATGGTTTTTGGCTTTGACCTTATTGTTCCCATTCCACCAGCTCTTGAGGACCACCTATAAAAGTACTTGGATGTTGCATTCCTTTTTGTTTCTGTCTCGTATTTTTCATGTGATTGGAGTCCTGTCTTCCATGTGTAATATGGCCTTGTGCAAATTCAATTTCCCTCTATTGCTGTCACTTTTTTGCTTTTTACTAATAGCCAACCACAGTTCTCCAGCCCAACTGACATTCCTGTGTCCTCACTGTAGCTACTGTTCGGGTGGATCAGTGTGTCCATGTCCATTTCCATCTTGTACAGCTTCATGTCATCTAGTTACAGGAGCTGGCTGATGGTAGTTCCACACCTTAATCTGTACCCATACACATGCTTGTTTATGATCCAGCTGATTCATGCTTACAGTAATGTCAGAAACAAAATACACCCTCTTTGAATCCTATGGTTTTACATATCAGGGAATAATACAAAATCTGGCCCTTGGGTCTTAAAATTACGTAAATACAACCTCAGATGAACATCACAACAAATTACACTCATTTAACAGAAACTAGGCCAAAATGCAGAGCCAAAATTCATGTTATGCTGAATTCCTGACAGATTGACGAATCACAAATGCTTTAGCAGGTTTAATAAAAAAAAAAAAAAGAACACAAAAAAAGGAGCAGAGCACACACAGGACAACAAGGCAAAACAATGAAACAAATAACAAATGGTATACCAAATGCAATATTTTGCTCCACTTTGTTCTGAAGGCTGTCCAAGTCAGTCATCCTCAGCTGGAATTGAGCAAGATATAGAGTGTAATATGCAGGCAACTAAGCCCCGTATGTTCTTGTCGGATGTTACCTGTAGGGCACAACTATGCTGGCAAGAGTTATATTCAGATCTTAAGTAAGTCTGATTTGGAAAAAATTGAACACTCAAATGCCAATGAGATTACTGGCCAACACTTTGATTTATCAAACTCTCATTATCTGAATACAGTTTTTACTAATGAACTTCAGCAATTTGTAGAGCTCTCAGACAGGTGTGATTTGGAGAAAGTGGGGAAACGGCTTTATGCTTTAACATGGAGCGAGATCGGGATGATGAAACACTCACTGCCCCAAAGTTACTGTAATTCTCCAAACATTGCCCTCTGGAGCACAGAATTCCCTTAAGAAATCTATCCCAGCTAAGGCAGAATATCATGGGTAACATGTGTTAAGGGTTTATAACTGAAAATTTAAGAGCACTCACTTTCATTTTCCCAATGTGAGATCATATACCTTTCAGCTAGTGCTGAGCAATAAAACAGTCTCTAAATAGGATTGGGATAAAATTTGTCAATAACAATGATGACCTTTGACATTTTTAATCATTTTTAATCAAGTATAGCCGTAAACATCGTTTGTGCTACCAACGCTGAAGAAAGCAGTTGGTGGCGTGAAAGTAAACTCACGATATTCTTCAAAGTTTATGAAAGTGGTGACCAATTTGCCAAGATTTCAGATATCCAAGCCACTTCCATATTACTGATAAGTGATTAAGCACAGATTAAGATGGCCTGCAAAATGTCCTTGGTTGGTGCAAACCAAGATGGAGGATGGGGGACAACAAATATTTTAGAGTGATCACACCCACTGTGTGCGTTTGCGGCCCCTGTTGGACTGCCTTTGTGGCCATTACCCCATATGAAAAGCAATTAAGAAGCAAGGATATAACGAGCAAAGTTTCAATTATACAACATGCACACATGTAGCATAATGATTGGTTAACAGTTTTTTAGATTTTGCACTTTGTTCACAGATTTCTATCTTTAAAACGTGAAACCAGTACATAATTTATATTACTTTTTGTTAACATAAGGTTTAAGGCAGATAAAGCATGTTTGCACAATTAAATGTTTACATTATATTTATGTAAATTTACATTCTATTTTTGCTGATTTAAACTAATATTCAGTCATTAGCAGGATGTGCTTCAAGTTTGCAGCATAATGAAATATTGTGATAAATATCGATATTGATCATTATGGTAAAAAAAAAATATATATATCATTATCAAATTTTTGCCATATCGCCCTGCTCTACTTCCACCCAATGGCTCCTGTGGTTACACACAATGACTTGGCAGAATGTTGCACCCTACAGAGAGAACCCATACACAGAGAGTTTCCCTCAAAGGAGGCAAGATCAGAAGTGCCTTTGAATCTCCAAGTGCACTATGGTCATCCATGCAGATGTAGTACAGGACACCAATCTGCAGCTGGTCCTTCAGACTTTTCTAAGTGGAAAAAAATACTGGTAAGGTCTTAAAGAAATACTAGCCATTCCTCTCTGGCTAAAATGCTTTCCTGCTTAAGCTGTATTTAGAAGGGTGATGTACATATGTATGCATGAAAGCTTTGGAATTTCTGTTTGTAGGATCCATACACTGAGAAGGGCATATACGAAGAATCTGAGATTTCTTTGGTCAGTTTGTCAGACACAACACTAGAATATAACGACTACAAAACCCCACATCTTGAAGAGGAGCAGAGTGAAGCAAGAGAAGCCAGAGAGAGGCAAGAGAAAGAGGGTGTTGGAGCCAGCAAACTGGAAGAACCTCATCGTAATGACATTGTGAGGGACAACTTAGTTTGTGTTTTATATCCCTGTGGCGTCCGAACCTTGTTAGAATATTCTAAGCGCCTCAAATACAGCACTGTCTGTGATTTTATAAGCTTGCTTTGACATCCCTTCAAAGTTTTGCAACTTTTCATATTCTTTTTATATTGATTGGTGTCAATTTACTGTCACAATAAACTGTTACAGTATAGAAATCTGGTAGTCAGCATTGAGACAATCCTGGCAGTATTTATTCATTCATCTACTCTTGGTACAAATATTATCTAGACAATACAGTCTACAGTCGTGGCCAAAGGTTTTGAGACCAGAACAAATTTTGGTTTTCACAGTTTGCTGCTTCAGTTTTTATGGCGGCAATTTGCATTAACTCTAGATTGTGAAGAGTAATCCGATGAATTGAAATTAAATGCAATGTTATTCCTTGCCATGAAAATTAATGAAATTAATGCCATGAAAAGGTGAAGGCTTTTGGAGAATGGCTTTGTGTCAAAAAGGGCAGCAAAGAAGCCACTCCAAGAAAAACATCAAGGATAGACTGATATTCTGCAGGAAGTGTAGGGATTGGACTGCAGAGGGTTGGGGTAAAGTTATTTTCTCTGCTGAAGCCCCCTTCAGACTGTTTGGGACATCTGGACAAATGATTGTCTGGCGAAGAAAAGCTGAGCGTTACCAGTCCTGTCATTCCAACAGTGAGGCATCCTGAGACCATTCATGTGTGGTGTTGCTTCTCATCCAAGGGAGTGGGTTTGCTCAAAATTTTACCTAAGAACACTGCCATAAATAAGGAATGGTATCAAAACATTCTCCAAGAACAACTTCTCCCAATGATCCAGGAGCAATTTGGTAATGAACAATGCTTTTTCCAACATAACAGCACCATGTCACAAGGCAAAAGTGATAACCAAGTGGCTCGGTGAACAAAACATTGAAATTTTGAGTCCATGGCCAGGAAACTCCCTTGATCTCAATCCCATTGAGAACCTGTGGTCAATCCTCCAAAAGAAGGTGGACAACAAAAACACAGAAACTGTGATCAACTACAAGCAGTGATGAGGCAAGAATAGGTCACCATCATTGAAGATTATGCCCAGAAGATGATCTACAGCATGCCAAGGCGAATTGCAAAAGTCTTAAAATGGAAGGGTCAACACTATAAATATTAAGTTTTTGCTTAAACTGGATGTATTTGTCAATAAAAGGTTTATAAACTTATGAAGTGTTTATTGTTCTTCACAATACCATATAAACATCTGAGAGAAGGATCTTGTCAGTCTAAAATCTTTTGGCCACGACTGTATAAGGACAATGATGCTTGGACATGCTTAGCCAGTGTAAAACCTGCTGGTCTCAACTGATGTGACCTTTTCCCTTACCTTGAAGTTGTTAAAGTATTTGGAGATATTTTCTAATAACAATCTCTGTCATATACTGAAAAGTGTCTGCATCACCTTTGTAGGAGAAAAGCCACTTGAAGGATCAACCAATACTTGCATCACATGCATGTAACTTGCATACAGGTAAGAACATTTCACAAGAGTACTTAAACTGTTGGCTGCTGTTCAGCTGAATGGTAGAGCCATTTTAGGAAGCTTTGCTAGTGATGGTGTAGACACAGAGAATGCATAAAACAACTTGGACTGAAGTGGAATTTCTGCTGTCTAATGTTTTTAGACATGAAGTAATATTTGCTACGATCTTGTGGACTTCATGCCGTAGAAGGCTGAAGTGACTCAACCTTGAGAACTTGGGCTGCAGTAGAAGCCCTCTCTGACTTATTACCTAATCTAAGTAGAAATCCCAATCAGGAAATGGTGCAGCTGCAGCCCAGATTTGAAGACTGCATCAACAGAGTAATTGCATAGTATGAAATCTGTGCTCTTGTGCAGAACTGTGTGCTTAGTGTTACTAAACGTATGTACAATCACTAGTCAAGCAGAAAAAAATGCTCTTTTTGCCTACGAGTGTTCTTGATGTAGTTGCACTTACTATGGAATTAAAAAACATGAGTCTTGAGAATGACCTGCCTTGGTGCTGAGCTAGCATAAAATTTGTTCCCTTCAGTTTTCATCACCCATGACATAATGGTCTCAGATTAAAGATTAAGGAAAATGGTAAATGCCTGCAGCAGAATCACTTAAAGGAATCGACATAAATTGTAGGTCTACTGCATAAGGTAAAAACTGATGTCAATGATGGGTATTTTTAATTTTCTTTCCCAATTGTCAAACGACCACTTATTCTCAAATGACAAGTGTTCTCCTTTACTACAGGAGAACTGTTGTAAAATACACCTGGAGCATGAGAGAACTCATTGGATATCTGTTCTAAAAAGCTTTATTTGTACTGCATTTTGGGGGGCAGTTGTAGATTTAGCTAGCTAATGTGTATAGTCAACATTGTCTTGATGGGTTGTTGCCTAGCCTAGCAACATTCTTACAAACTATAACCTAAGTTGCTTAAGGTTAATGTCCTGCACAGAGCATGTTTATGTACACTGTACATAAATGTGGGCAACTTTTTACATAGCAGACAGCTTGATATGTACATGGTTTTAACTTTGCTAATACTGTTATAAATGTATTTGTCCTAAACAAACAAAAACAAATTGCACAAAACAATAAGAATTTGATAATATGAAATAGCATAATTTGATCATTTGACTTTAAGCAGTTTTAAAAATTCCATGGTGGGATACCTGGTGGACCATCACTTTTTTGGGGGGGCTTTCTGTGTGCATGTACATACAGCAATCCACTGTCACGGAAATAAAACAACTGTTTTGTACATTCATAAATGTCAGTTTAACACATTTGCCATTATCTAATTGGTCCACGGATATTACTGTCCACAACAAAATCTTAAAAAAAAAAATAAAAAAAATTCCACAATGGACCTGGAGCAGGGCAGTGGCTAAACTGAAGATGTAAAATGCAGAAGTGGCTGTTGTGGCAATCTCCTCGTTTCACCTTGTTCAAAGGCTGCTCTTGTACTTCTGCTCTAATTTCCATCTGCCAGAGGCCTCTGCTCTGGGACACATTTAGGCCTAAGTGATCATTCTAACCATTCCTGAAGTTTTGTCACATTTGTCAGACATTGCATTGATTGCTTCTACTTTGTTTCACCAGGCTTCATGTTTGAGTCATTTTGTGATGAGATTTCCAGCTCTGATTTGATTGGTTTTATAACTACATGAGTGTTTTCATTGTGTACCTTCTGATCTTTGCCATAGACAAGGGTGATGTACATGCAAGTCTTGGTGCCATTTGTCCATACTGCAGTCTGCTCACCTTGCCAATGTGATCCCAAGAAGGACTCTGTTAAGCTGAATGCATGCTACACAATTTGAGACCCTAGTTAAAATGCATGTGTATGCATTTTATAACTGCTCACACATTGTGAGCAGTTCATTGAAATTTACAGTCTGCAATGCAAACTGTTTGTCCAAGCACACGTGTGTGTAGCGAGAACAGAAATGAGCGATAGCCAGTGATGCCAGCAGAAAGGAGCTGAAAACAGATTACATATGTCTATTACACAAAAAAGGCAACTGGACAAACTATCATTGCACAGCTCCGCATATCACCATTATTACAGCATTTTTCATGCATGTTTCAGTACTTGAAAATCTCATAAGGAAGCACAGAGTTTCTGTGGTGGTCTGTGTCCTCCTAGGCTTTCTATGCACGTAAACATGAATATTTCACCTGAACAAGTAACCATCTGGGAAATTACCTCTTGCGCACAAAACGTTTGCACATGCTGATTATAACACATCTCAGACTTTAACATATGTACCTCTGTTCATGTTTTACTGAGTTAAGCCCAGTTTCAGGACTCAGTGACCACAATAAATGATTATAGAGGGTTCACTTCTCACCAAATCACCTTCTCTTAAGGGTTGTTTTGCTTTATAATGTCTTAGGCTGTTATTCTAGAATTAAAAAAAAAAAAGAAATCTATGTACACTTGTTCCAGTGGTCTTGTAACTGGATGTTCACTAGTGATGCGGCTTTCCCAAAGGTCTTTCCCTTTTCTCCACCTCAACATACATTTTAGACTAATAAAACAGAATAAACAAGATTTAGCATATACTATACACCTATGTGGCCCATATCAGTTTGCATACTATAGGACTAGCAGAACACCCTACTTGGAAGGACACCTTGCTGGGCATCAATATATGTACTTTCTTTCCTTTTCTGATATAAAATACTATCTTGCAGCTCCATGCAGTCTCATCAATTGGTTAAATTCATAGAATTCTCATATTATGGATGCAGAGGTTAGGCACCTGTCAGCCTTCTTTTTCTTTTAACTCATTGGCTGTGATGTATGATTGTTAGACCTCCAAAATGTACTTGGACCACTTGTTTCCCTGCTCTGTATTAAAATTTGGTGTGTCGTCTACCCCCCCCAGTACATTTTCTTTTTACATCACTTGTATTTAAGTCTTTGCAGCTTACAACATTAACACACATTGACACAAAAATTTAAGGAGTTAATTTTTTAATTATTTGTAATTATTTAATTAGACGTTATTGGGCGAAAAATATCTTCGTGAAGCGCCCTGGCAGCCATATCAATTTGTTTCTGATTTGTGTGCCTGTGCTCTCACAGCTAAAAGTTCCTGTCAGTGGTTTATTTAACGCTATTCACAACAATCTGTTATCAAATATGTATGCACTGAAATAAGTGGTGCTAGTTCTTTTTCCGAATAGATATTGTTATAGATTACTTTTCATGTCTAAAATATTTACTTCTGCTTGTTTGTTGGCCAGCAATATTGAAATTTCACAAAGTTAATGTCTAGTCTTGGCAGCTTTGGCCACTTTCACAGTGTGAAATGGCAAAATAAATAATCCATGACCTACACTGTTTACCAGGCCTCTTTAGTTGCCATATTTGCTAGCCCGTGTGCACCTCCTCTGTGGGGAAGGGCTTTGTAGATGGGGATGGAGCACAGTGGAGAGGGAAGGTAGACTAAAGGAAACTGGCACCCACACTTTCAAGTCTCCAACAAAAAGAAGAAAAGTAAACAAAACGGTTACACAGAATGACACACAGTTTGAAACTTAATCAGAGTACTCACAGTCTCTCAATATGTATGAAAGCCTTGACTTCCAGTAAACTCTTTAATTCTTCAGACAAGCTAAAGACTTGTAGCAAGAAAAAGCCCACACTTGTTGACCACTTTTGGCTGTCATCATAAGAAAAGCTCAGCATACTTTCTCTGCATCTTTTAAGTGTTGTCTCATCTCGCCTCCTTCTCTCCTTCAACCTCTTCTTTGACTTTTGGTCCATTTTTTTTTTAGTGAGGAACCAATCTGGGAGCGATACACTGTAAATGTTTCTGTGCAGCGACCTGAACAGATGAGGCAAATTTATTACCATACATTCCCTGAAGCATCCGTGTATACTGGTGTAATGTTAATTAGGTTTACCTTAATTAACATTAATGACCAGCTACATAGTGACAAATGGTTACTTAAACTTGCGAGGGACCATGGCTCACATGGGCCCTCAAGTTTGAACACCTTGGGCAATTTAGAAAAAATGTTTTCATCCAACCAGTGTCACTGCAAACTGTTTTCTAGCTTTACTTTTTCACTTGTACTCAATAAGTTATGTTGTGCCTCCCTGTACTGTCTGCAAGTTGCACAACCAGCTAGAGGAAGGTAAACAGGGGAAGGAGTGCCGTATCCAACAAGAAGCTTATTGTAAGAAACATGAGTAAGCCACAAAAAAAGCTGTACATATGTGAAAAGTACATGATGTGTGAAAAGACTGATTGATTAAATATTCAAATGTGTTTTTTGAATATACTAACCCATTGAATGTACCTGAATTTCGAATGCTATTATCAGTCCACTGTGATCTTGTGATCTATTTCACAGATTAAGTGTGTTCATAGGATGTGTTACTGTTCTATTTTTATTCTGTCTTTGTCCAGCAGATGTTGGAGAATCCAATGGCTAAGCAGAGAAGATAAAACTGCATTGCTACCTTCTTTAGTTTGAGTGGGGTTTGTCTAGATGTTTTCACTGCAATTTTATTAATACTTTGTGTGGGGTTTTTTTTTTTTATAACCTTTTTCAAAATTAATCTGCACATTTAAAATTGTCTAGGGTTCGTGTACAATATGTGGGCTTTCAAACTAATAATTAAGTTGGCCAACTTGCTGACTTTTTTTTTTTACTGCTTCCTTTTTAACCTATTACCACATAAAATGAATAAAAGCTATTTTTATGATAGAACCATGGAACTTATGCTTTTAGAGTTGGCCCACCTGAATTCATCCCTCTGTCCAATCAATTTTTTTTTCATCCCATCAATGTCCCTTCTTTCAAATAAAAAAAAAAAATTACATATGAAAATTGGTACAAAAATTTACTGTACTTTTTTTTTTCCTCCCCTTTGCACTCCTTTTCTAACCCCCCCCCCCCCACCACCACCACCACCACCACCTTCCTCTGAACTTTCATAGAAATCCATTGTTTTGCATACTCCATGAATTTATAAGCTACAGCCATCAAACTCAAGAGCTGACACCAATTTGCAGACTTCATTCTTCTAGTCGAAATATACGTAACATGATTGTTTCTTGCTAAACGTGTAAGAGAAAGCTTTGCCATCATTGTTTCTGTTGACCTTCCAGTGATTATGCCATGTGTAAACTGACTGCACATCATCCATTCAACATTTAACATTGGAAAAATCCTTTAGCCAGATCCTCATTGTGAGCACACCTGAATAAAAACTAAAACTAAAAATTGGTTATGGTTAAAAACTTGCTAGTTTCCTGGATAAAGGAAGGTTTGTGTTGAAGGTAGGGTAGATGGTGCTATTTTCATCTGAATAATATCATTTTCATTAAAATAACTGAATATTTTGATTTTTAACTGAACAGAGTTTTTATTCGTGATGAAAGTCATGTTTTTGGTTCCAAGAATGATGTCTTCTCCATAGGTATAGATTGGCAGTGCACAGTGAGTTATAGCCAAAATGTCTAACTATTGCATCTTCGACGGTAAAATGCTAGTGTCCAGCCATAGAACTGGTTTGTGTGGTGGGGGGGGGGGAAGCCTGTTACCAAAATTTAACTGAGAAAATTACATTTATTTATACTAAGCAATGTGTAGGTAACAACCATCAGCACTACCAGCAATGCCTAGAGCAAGCTTGCCTCAACTGAAGAAGGGGTGTGTTCAATAACGCATGGAACAGTTCTTAATTTGTAAAATATGAAGTAAAGGAACACCAGGGGCACCAGTTGATCCAGAAAGTTGGTAGGGAGAAAAAAGTTTCCAGAATGTGTATGCAAAAGTCATCCAAGTGCTCTACCTAGTGTTAGTATAATGACTGCAGTACGGTGCGGGGTTGCAACCATAAAATCAACTGAACATTTACAGTGTGTTAAGATATATGTTCAACCTCAGACATTTTTCCTTAGAACATGTCTTGCAAAACTGCAAATATGAGAGGTACCAGATCTTGATCCAGCAGGATCTGGCACAAATTAAGCATTGAACACACCAGGGAATGCTTCTGCTTCACAAACCACCCTGTCCTGTTACTGCCACACTGCTGTAGGTGCAGATTTGAACTGTAAGTCTCTGCTAAATGCTATAAATGTTTTGTGGAAGTCAGTTGAAGCTTGGTCCCATAGCAAGGAATAATTCAAAGTCTGGAAAATAAGAGTAATCAGTCTTTTCAGGGACTGTGTAACAAAAATACATACATTTATGAATTATTGACAGGGGCACCACCCTGAATGTAGAGAAATGATTATTATTAGTTATTACTGATTAATTATCAAAGGTTAATTAATGTTATACCGGTCTCAATCCTCAGTTAGTTCATATTTTGTGCAGGGACCGAATACCATTGTTTCAAATATACTTGCTACGATGACCATCTTGATGAATAAATGTAAAGTTTATTGATTAATGAACAAAATAAATAATTGATGTCCTTAGACCAGTAGCATAACTTTAGCGGACTTGGCTCAGGTCTACAGAATCCCTAACAAATGATAAAGGAAAGAGAAAAATAATCAGCAATTAAATAAAAACATTTAAATAGAATGAGCATAGAAGAATGGCTTGCTATAAAGTCGATTGATTAATCCATAGGACTGAGATCTACACACACAGCTAAACTAATGCAAGCTAGCCAAGAAGGTACTATGGCCAAGTTAATTAGCTAGAATAAAAAACAAGAATGCTTGAGAGAAGGAGGAACGCCTATACGGGGAATCCTAACAATAAATTAGCCCTGCAGTTACTATTTGAGCTAATGGGAGAAATATGAATCTCTACAGTTATCTATTAGAAGGACGGCTCATGCGGGCACCCAAAGCTTAGCATGAGAATGAAGTAAAAGGTCTTACATTTTGGGCTCAATGAAGGGCAAGATGATTAGTCCACTCATGGGAGAGGATATGAGTGCTTTCGCATGACCAAATTCTGGATGAATTTCCGCCACACGTATGTTAGAAGGAACGACTGTATCTCAGTCTAAGACTTTGACTGAGTCTTGCATTTACCTTGAATTAGCTTACAAAACATTTAATTCAATGTAGTAAATAAAAAGAGGGAAAATAAAACTACTAGAATACAAGATCATGTTGAGATATTGATACTTGGGTTAGGTGATAATTGTTTTTTAAACCATATCAAGTGGGAACAATTTTATCACACACCTGAGCATTTTGTCTGTGTATTTCTAAATGGAAAGAAACGTTCTTCCAAACAATATAAAGCACACAGCTATATATAGGAAAGCAGTTACATGCAGATGTGACGAACAGAAGGTTTGAAGACCTGATAAGAGGGTTGAGATGCCAACCTATCAGAGCCAAAAGGGTCTTGGTCTTGATAACAGGCCTTGTAGGATGGGTGTTATGAGTTACCTTAGAGGTGAAATCAGGGTCGAGCAGGGGAAAGAGGCTGGTTTCCTACTAAATCTTGATAAGGAGGTCTTCCAAGAGGAGTGTTTAGTTATCTTAGGGTTGAGTGCAGTCAAGCAAGGGAGAGCTGCATTCTCCACTACAACTGTCACTCTCCTAAAGATCCCCATCACTACACCCATGACCATAACAGAACCCTATAGGTGCTTCCCAATCCTGAACAAAATTAAGACTTTTCTGAAAAACACTAATGCATGAGAGGTTGAACATAATGTCCATGGAATGTCCAATGGAAAAGAGACTGGTGATGGTGATTACAGACTTTAACTATATCAGTGTTTAAACATTTGTAGGCCAGAAAGAAAGGAGAGCAAAACTTGTGTTAAAGTAATGCTACTTTGAAGTGTGTAGGCAACATTACTGTGTTGATTTAAGACTTGTTTTTATTTTTAATTTTTAAAAAAATTGATTTATTAATTTTTTTTTTCAGTTTGTTTGCACCCCATTCAAAACTTTTTGCAACAGCTGTCAATGCTGTTAGTAGATACAAATCCTGGCTATTGCTGGGTACGTTCCTAAACCTCCACTACCAGGAGTACCCAGACACCTGGAGCTCCTACATTCCCAGGGCGCAGTATGCCCAGAACTCTCTACTCTATGCAGGTACAGGGATCGCATTAGTTCTGTATTAGATCTGTATTTACTTCTCTTTCCAGTTGAGAGTTCATCATGTGCATCTGTTGTTTCCTCTTCTCCCTAATATTTTTGGTCCTTTTTCTTCTCATTTGTCTACTTCTTAAACTTCTTTTTCTTCTTGTCGAATGAAGTCTTTTTTTTCTTTCTTTCTTTTTCTCTGTTAACACTTTTTGACTACTTGGCCTTACCGGCCTTTACTGGATTCAATCTGGACTGGTTTCTCATGGACACCCGACATTTATTACTTCCAGTTAGTTACACACAAGTCCTCTCCCTTCTTCCTCCCATCCCTCAACTGCACTGTTGTTTTTGTGTTGCACCATGGTCCTGGAGGAACATTGTCTCGTTTTTGTTGTGTACTTGTATATAGTTGAAATGACAATAAAACCTCTTTGAACTTTTGAACTTTGCAGCCGCGGTGTACTCACTAACTTGTCGTCAGTACATCTAATGTGTTGGGCACTTTCCTGCATTCAGGTTGTTGGGTTGGCCAACATGGTGAGTGGTTTTAAATATAATGTTTTTGTTGTGGTTTCCCCGTCAAATTGATATGTCGTGCTGTCATGTTTTGCCTTAAATAATGTTTGATTTTTATATTGTTTGTCTGCTTTTTTCTGAGGATGATCACTAAATCAGTAACTGAACTAAAAGGTTTGAACACTCACACTAAACTGGAATTTATGGCATTAAAGACAGTTGTTGTTTTAGATTTATATATTGACCTAGGTACATTCACCAGTCTCCGTGGTCTCCCACTGTTCATTGTGTTTCAGATTTCCATATTTTGCTTATCTGCTTACAGAAAAGTATTACTAAGGACTAAACAGACCCATGGAATTAACACTGATCATCTTCGATCACTTGTGAAATTGAGTACTCTCACAACTTCTTTAAAAATATATGCCTCCTGAACTCCTGCACCATCACCAGTAAGGCATCGTTTATAAATGATTTGATCATGGAGAAAAACTTGGACATGCTCCTTCTAACTGAAACGTGGCATTCAGCTCTGAAGGTCATTTCTCCTACTCCAATGTTGCTGCGCTCCCAAATTGCCTGTTTGTTTATTGTCTGAGCTGAGTGAATTAATCACACACTCTTCTATTTCCTCTGCTATCATGTTATTGGGTGACTTTAATATTCATGTTGACTCTAGCAGTATACTTTCCACTGAACTCTCAAATTTTTTGAATGCTGTGAATTCACTCAGCATGTTGATTTCTCTACATATACTCATGGTCACACATTTGATTTGCTTTGTACCTCTGGTCTCAATGATGGCTCAGTTTCTGTCAGGGTTGGCCCCTCCTAGCGTCCCTGTCTCTATGGTTTCCCTGTCTCTGTAATGATGTGGCCTGAGTGCCAAAGGGCATGGAGCAGGACACACAGACTCAATCAACATGGACAAACATTTATTACATACAACATAACGGCACTCACGTATAACACGAACAATGAACATGAATACGTTTAACGAGACTAATCTTGACATCCACACGCTACACCAACAATGACCAACGATACTGCACACACTAACAAGGGGTTAAATATACAAACAAGATGAGGTACAGGTGTGTGCAAGCGTGGCCACAAGCATATCCTCCCAAGTCACGTGGCAGACCAAACCCTGTGACTCGCGGAAGGCAAGCATTCCATGACAGTCTCGTGTCTTTGTTTTGCTTGACTTTGTTGTTGTGGTTCTGTTCTGTAGTTTAATTCTCTCTGCCCACTATGAGTTGCACCTGTGTCTTGTTAAGTCCTCATTACCCTGTGTATGTAAACCCTGCCTTGTTGCTTGTTGTTGTTGTTGTTGTTTGTTTGTTGTTGTTTTTTGTTTTGTTTTTTTTGCTGGTCATTGTTAATCCTAACCTCCATGTATGTAATACTAGCCTCTGTATGTAAAATCATAGCGGCTCTTTGTAATTCCTAGATGTTTGTTATTCCTAGCCATGTGTTTATTCTAGCCTTCATTTATCCTAGCCTCTGTGTGAATTGAACACCCTGTTTGTAATCTATGCATCTTTTTTCTCTGTAGTTGGATGTATTAAGCCCTGTTGTGTTTGTATTGTGTAATTAGCATACAGTACACACATACATACATACATACAAGTACTTTATTTTCCATGAGGAACTTCACTGTGAAAATGGTAAAAACAACAACAACAAAAAAGAAAACACCAGACAAACAATAAATATATAGAACCACTAAATAGATAAATAAGCTGTTAATGAATGAAAATATAACATAGAAATACAATACAATGCTATCTAGGAGTTCAAAAGTGAAATGGAAGAAGGAACAAAGCTTAATGATGCTCTGCTTGTCCAACATTCAATTATAACATTTGCTAGAGGGCATGAAAGTGTAGTGAAATTGGAGTGTATGTGTGGGATCATTATTTACTTGTTTGGCTTTCTTTAATGTTCGTGTCTGGTAGATTTTGCTTAGAGACTCCAGTTCCTGGCCAATGATTTTACTACTGATTTGGAGAATTTTGTTCAGGGGTTGTAAGTTAATAGCCTTCATAACTGCAAACCATGCCGTGATATAATAGGTTAGTAGGGACTTAATAAAGCACTTATAGAATGTTTGGAGAATTGAAGGCTGAACCTTAAGTCTTCTCATCTTCCTAAGGAAGAATAACCTCTGTTGGCATTTGGAAGACATCAGCTCAACATTTTTCTTGTAAGTGAGAGTATCCTCGATGGTTGTACCCAAGTATGTACACTATATTGCCAAAAGTATTCGCTCATCTGCCTTCGCACGCATATGAATTTGAGTGACATCACAATCTTAATCCATGATGTCGGCCCACCCTTTGCAGCTATAACAGCTTCAACTCTTCGGGGAAGGCTTTCCACAAGGTTTAGGAGTGTGTTTATGGGAATTTTTGACCATTCTTCCAGAAGCGCATTTGTGAGATCAGACACTGATGTTGGACACACAGGCCTGGCTCGCAGTTTGCGCTCTAATTCATTCCAAAGGAGTCCTATCACATTGAGGTCAGGAGTCTGTGCAGGCCAGTCAAGTTCTTCCACACCAAACTCACTCATCCATGTCTTTCACTGAGCTCCTGAGAGAGACCCATTCTTCCACAAATGTTTGTAGAAGCAGTCTGCTTGCATAGGTGCTTGGTTTTATACACCTGTGGCCATGGAAGTGATTGGAACACCTGAATTAAATGATTTGGATGGGTGAGTGAATACTTTTGGCAATATAGTGTATATTCTCGATATACATCCCAACATTGGGACCTCATGGTGGTGCTATCTAAAATCCACCAGCATTTCCTTTGTTTTGCTGGGATTCATGTCTAGGTGGTTGTTTGTACTCTCTGACCTGTCTGTCAGAAAATAGAGGATAAGGAGAATAAAATGTGGATTAACATACATACTGTGAAGATTTTGTGCCATGAGGTGCAGCTGTACAGTGTTAAAGGCATTGTTAATCCATTCACCATTTCAAGTCTCAGAGGACTTCATCACTAGCGATTTTAGAGCTATAGGAAGATAGTAATTATTGCAGGTGGGATAGCTTTTTTTAGGGACTGGGAGGATGGTGACAGATATCCAGAGAGTTGGTATGGTGTGTTCCGACAGAACAACTGAAGAGGTGACAGTCTTGTACAGGTAAATGAATTTTGCCAATATTTTGTCTCAGGAGCATCCCTCTTCAGTGTCCAGTAGTAGTCCAGCAACATAGAAGGGCTCCATTTTAATCGGAACCAAATTGCCATAGACCAACTATACAAAATGATAGAACAGTTTACAACCAATTATATAAGTTGACGGGTAAAAGCAGCTAACTAGCTATCCTATTTTATCATTTGTATAACCTTAAACTCTTTATAATCTTCAAAATATGCCTCAATATGGGGCATGCATTGCTGCACGCCATGCATTCAGATTAACTGCTGTATTTACTTTTCTGTTGCTTATAGTTTATTGCTAAGTAGCTAGCAATTTTATTTCTCAGAATATCATTGATATCAGACCATACTTTCATATTACTTTAATATGAATAATGGACATTAGGAGAGAGCACCAATTTCACACACAGATATGTGAGCCTTAAAGAAAAGGATATATTGTGAGGTACTTTTCAGAAATGTAATCATTCTAATCCCACTCCGGAAAATGTGCCTGTTCATTGTTCATTATGTTGGCATACTGTCTATTTGTCCAACTTATTGAAACAAAGTGGTGGCACTCATCTTTAGGCATTTCACTAACCCTCCACTAACACTTGACAGGTTATGGTGAAATACACAAAAAGTTAAAAAATATTTTTAAATGTAACAGGAGTCTTGCTCTTTGCTGAGTTTGCTGATAGCACACATGCAGACCTTAAAGGACACCCATTAAACAGGGACAGTAGTGCAATATATTTGATGTGCAAACTCCTTGTGAATAAATTTATCAAAGATAAAAGAGACTGTTCTTCTACAGAGATGCATCTTTTTGTTACCATTACAGGTATTTTACCAGAACACCCTTACTAATCTTACTAAAATACCTTCTGCCGTTCCGTTAATCTAATCTCATCTAATATAATCAGGGAGTACTTTTTACTCAGATTCTCTAGCATGCAACTAATATTTGATGTGGGATTGTAAAGGTATTGGTGTATGCTGTTTGTACCAGACAGATTACTGATAGGCCTACATACTTTTCTCATCTCTGATGCCATTTTTGTGAGTTATGCTTCTTGCATCATCCATGAGGTCCAGCTGCCTCATTCGAAGACTTTGAGAATACCTGCAAATTGAAAGAAAACCAATGATAATTTGTTAAAATGTTAATAATCCCTACTGAAAGACTACGACAGAAGATCCAACTTTTGTTAGAAGCCTTAACTGGTTTCAGACTAAGATGGAAGTGTTTTCTGAATTTCTATAGCATTCATGAATTTGTATCGCCTTTGTAAAACATAGCGCATGTGGCCTTTCCGGACACTGTAGTTTCGCTTTCCGGAAATAAAGTGACGTACAAATGAACGTGCTACGTTTGACACATTCCAGCCACCATACTTGAACTGGCTTTTTGGGGCTGCTTTCGTGACGCTGGAAAAACATTAGTCAGGAAACACGTGTGTTATGGTTCGTGGGCTATCCTCGGAGGAGTTTAAAACATGGCAAATAAACGCCAAAAAGCCGGTTCTTCTGAGTTGCTCATGTCAGCAAAAAAGCCGAGATTAAATGAAGATGAGTTTAATGGCACTGTTTTTAAAGCTATGCTAAAGAATCCCAGCAAAGCCTTTAAAGGTAAATATCTTATCTGAAAAGTGGTAGCCTGAACAGCGTTTTGATAGCTAGCAAGTAAGCTAGCCACACGTCGACAGTCCTGAATTTATTGGCTTTTGTAGTTAGTATTTTAGCAAAACGTGTGGCGCAAAATGTAGTTAGGTACCTACTAAACAGTTGATCCTCATCTTGAGTTACTCGTCCTATAGTCTAAAAGCACTTCACATGCAGTTCCACTCGTTTGGTAGCGTTGGTGATGGGAGGGCGGTTGCTAGCTAGCTATATTGCCGAACATGTACTGTTGACATGACTATAACGGACCCAACGTAATTTTTGCTTTTACATTTAGTCATCTTAAATGGGCAATAGGATAGGACTGTACTAACCTTGAAGAAAAGAGCTAAATAAATGGGACAAAACAACGACGCGTTGAGAACGAATTACATGTAGCTACCAACACCAAACTTGAAAGCTAGCTAGCTAGCTAACTACATACCGTAACTAGCTACTTATAGAAATATAATTTTATATTCTCAGCTAGAAATATGTTGAGGGTATACTAGAAAGCGCAACTATTCGACGAGTCTCCTAATTTCTAGCCATACTTTTCGTAGCGAGTGTACCTTGCGTAACGCTACTCTGTGGACTAATAGTAATCGTTCGGGTTAGGCCCCTACTGTTTGTACATTGGAATGTTAGAAAACCGAAAAGTAATTTAAACTAGCTAGCAATGTAAAATTCCAGTAAAATGTACACACATCTTAGTTGCATAGCGTTATCTTTTGTAGATCAGTGATAAGGGTTACGTTGCGAAGAGGCATCATTGGACAAGCTAACGTGAGCTACCCACACTAGCGCAATTAACGATTAATTACATATTATTGGATACATGCGTGCAAAATAAATTTAACAGTAATCATACAGTTAGAACAAGCGATAAGGAGTACAAACATTTTTTGAGATGGGAGCTTTGTCTGTAATCCCCCTACAAGACACATTTGTTTTACAAGCTTCTGCTTGTCTGATGGACGATCATTTAGATTTAAGTTTCAAGATAATTTAGTTAGGGTTTTTATCTATAAGCAGAGCAAACATAACATGCTTTTATATTCTTGCATTATTTCTCATCTTCTAGGTTTGGAAACCTTCATAAAAACTGCAAAAAAACTCCCATGCGACAACCTTTATGATGTGGTTGAGGGCTACATAAAAATCTCAGCTGAATGTGCAGAAATAGTGTCATTACTTGACGGAGATAACACTTCTGAGGCTGAGGTAACCAGAAAAATTGATAAATTTTTAGTAAGCTTTCCTGGATGTTTATAGTAACGGTCCTACATTATGGTTTTAGAAATGATACTTAGCCATGTCTGAATTTTGCCCATTAATTACTCAAAAAATTGCATTTAATATTGAGTTCTTTGAATTATTTTTGCAATCTCTGTCCATTATCAGTACAACTTAGTCCCAGAACTAAGAGATGCGTCTTAAACTGTATATTAGCAGCAAATTCTAGCAAAGGTTACTTGTTTTAATTAGCTTTTATGTTTTGGGCTGCTTGCCAGTTCTCCAGGCCTGCATATGGCATGTTTATTTTTCCCTTTGTCCAGCTGATGCTGATATTCCAGAGTTTAGAGCAAATTCTGCTGCGGACAGCGAGTGATCTTTCTCATTTCCGCGTGGTTGGCTCCGCTGTTGTGAAGAAAACTGTCTCAGCAAATATGAAGCTGCTTAAATCTTCTTTATATTCAGTGAATTATCAGTAAGTTTCATTACTTTCATCACTTATCACAATTTATGGAGCACTGTTAAAGGTGTAATAGTGAAGATTCAAGCTACTTAACTGCTAGATGTGGTGTAGCGGTGGACCACTACACTGGAATGATTTATTTTTTACTCTTTAAATACTAAGCATGCCTATAAGAGGTATGTTGGCCAGTGGAGTTAAGTTACTGTTTATTAGCATTTTCATAATTGTCTTGACTTCATTTTTGTGATTAACATTTTTGACATATCTTAAATGTATCAGTTTACCCAATACACAGACATCCCAAGACCCTCCCTCTTATATCCACCAAATAAATAACAATCTCCTTACTGTAACACAACCGTCAATTTTATATAAAACAAAATCACAATGTTTCAGTATTTTAACAGTGCATTGCTTAGGCCATAGATACCAAAACAGCCTAGAACCAAGTTAGTGAAGCAAAATGAAATAAAATATGCGTCCCTTCCAGAGGACACATCTAAAGCATCCTGACTTTCAGAAAGGTTGAGTACCTGCTCCATTTTATCAAATATACATCCAAGTTCTCTTTGCCAATTGCCTGTTTATATTGTCTTTTCAAATGCTGCCTCTCTCTCAATCTCAACTACCCACTCATAGTTCAGGGCACATTCTTTGTCCACCCTCTAAGTAAAGCCTGCCTACCAATCATAATACTAGTCTAGACCCAACTAGGGCTGCAGTAATGGAATATTTTAGTAATTTAATTTTCAAGTTCAAGTTTGGTTTATTTGTCACATACATAGTCATACACAGACAATAAATAATAAATATTTTGCATTATTAAAGAACAAGAGTACAAACACAAAAGAAAAAATGGTGTTTCATTTACTCTTAATGGGAACAAGTATATTACATTCTGGTTTTAAAGAACACATTTTCTGAATGTAAAAACAAAACTTTAATTGGAATATAATTTAAAAAGAAAGGTGTATATACATGCATCCCAAAACTAAGGCATAAATAAAATATAAAATGTTGCCTTTTATGTTTCAACCTAACTATATCTTGGGTATAATGTAAGCCTTCAATGTATTGTACAAAGGCTTTGTGGCATTTGTAGGAGACCACATCTTTTGAATGAGGTTGATTTAAAGTGTGTGTGTGTGTGTGTGTGTGTGTGTGTGTGTGTGTGTGTATATATATGCATGTAAGCCTTTAAAGAACATGTCATGATTACAATGTAGAAAAGTGTGCATACAGTATATTGCCAAAAGTATTTGCTCGTCTGCCTTCGCACCCATATGAACTTGAGTGACCTCACAATCTTAATCCATAGGCTTTAATATGATGCCGGCCAACCCTTTGCAGCTATAACAGCTTCAACTCTTCTGGGAAGGCTTTCCACAAGGTTTAGGAGTGTGTTTATGGGAATTCTTCCAGAAGTGTATTTGTGAGGTCAGACAGTGATGTTGAGGTCAGGAGTCTGTGCAGGCTAGTCAAGTTCTTCCACACCAAACTTGCTCATCCATGTCTTTATGGATCTTGCTTTGTCCAGTGGTGCACAGTCATGTTGGAACAGGAAGGGGCCATCCCCAAAATGTTCCCACAAAGTTGGGAGCATGAAATTGTCCAAAATCTCTTGGTATGCTGAAGCATTAACAGTTCCTTTCACTGGAACTAAGGGGCCAAGCCAAACTCCTGAAAAACAACCCCACACCATAATCCCCCTCCACCAAACTTTAAACTTCGCACAATGCAGTCAGACAATGCAGTATCGTTCTCCTGCATCTGCCAAACCCAGACTCGTCCATTGGATTGCCAGGTGGAGAAACGTGAGTCGTCACTCCAGAGAACATGTCTCCACTGCTCTAGAGTCCAGTGACGGTGTGCTTTACACCACTGCATCTGACACTTTGCATTGCACTTGGTGATGTAAGGCTTGGATGCAGCTGCTCAACCATGGAAACCCATTCCAGGAAGCTCTACACACGGTTCTTGAGCTAATCTCAAGGCCACATGAAGTTTGAAGGTCTGTAGCGATTGACTCTCTACAGAAAGTTGCCAACCTCTGCGCAATACGCACTTCAGCATCTGCTAACCCCGCCCCAGTCCATTTTATGTGGACTACCACTTTGTGGCTGAGTTGCTGTCATTGCCAGTCGCTTCCACTTTGTTATAATATGACTCATAGTTGACTCTGGATTATTTAGTAGCAAGGAAATTTCACGACTGGACTTGTTGCAGAGGTGGTGTCCTGTCATGGTAGCATGCTGGAATTCACTGTGCTCTTGAGAGCGACCCATTCTTTCACATATGTTTGTAGGAGCAGTCTGCATGCATAGGTGCTTGGTTTTATACACCTGTGGCCATGGAAGTGAGTGGAATACCTGAATTAAATGATTTGGAAGGGTGAGTGAATACTTTTGGCAATATAGGGTATTAACAAGTTCCAAACTGGGGCTTGCCCTATGTGCACATGCAATAGATTAAATGTATATTTAACTTAAGACTGCCATTTTGGTTATGTTACACGCTAAGTTTTTTATTTTTTGTTTTCATATCGTACTATTTTTTTTATTGACCTCAGTTATTTATTACCAGTTATCAACATTTTCTATTACTCCTCATTGCTGAAATGCTAACAAGAAATCCAACAGACTTTATATTTAATCTTCATTGGTAGCTTGGTATAATTGCAGAGTAGTGCTGGGCAATTTTCACCATTCATTTGTTTAATTTGAATTAATATTTTTCAAAATGTCATCAAAACTGCAAAAAAACAAAAAAACAGTGAAAACAGGCAGCAGTTTGCAGAAAAATGAGCTCATAGAAAAGGCAGGTGGAACGATCACTTTAGTTATATTGTAACATGAAGCAAGCTGAGGCAGGGTACGCGTGGTGAGCAATGGATTTGGTCTAAACATGATAATCTATGTGCTGAATTAAGGTTAACCGTTAAAGATGCATAGCCAAAAAGCACTTGACCATGGAGATACAAAGCAAAATATGGAGGTAATTACAATGACTGACAAAACAAGACAGGAAGACAAGGTACAAGTATGCAGATTATGGCGAGCTGGGTGAAGGGTGAGGATATAGGAAACATGAGACAAAAGAAGAGGCAGAAATTAAAATAAAAATAAATTTTGCATAACATGGGAACCATGACATGCTATGGGGATGACTGATACAGAATTGGTATGAACAGTCAGATCGATTAATATAAAGTGTAAAGTATGTAAGTTGCAATCAAAATTACCAGCATGGTCAATTTGTTTCAGCACATAGGCTATGACACAAATACAAGTTGCCCTTCAACATCCAAAACATCCAATGAAAGACCGCGATGAGCTGCTTCGTTTTCTAGTGCTATTCCATAGGTCGTGAAGATCTGAAATAAATTATTGCTTTGGCAATAACAAACTAAATTTGGTGGGGGGGATTGTATTTTTCAAGTGTAGGAGAAAAAAAAAAGCACATTTCTTGAATAGGTTTTTAAACAAAAGATGTTCTTTACTTCCCTGCAATTAAAAGAAACTAGGAGCCAAAATATACAATTGTAATCAGAATGTACTGTAACCAAAATGTTATTTCACCATTTAAATATTAAATAACCAAGGGAAAGGATTTCTTATTTCTGAAGCATAAACAATGCAAAATACTGTGCAAATATTAATCCAATAATTTGTGTGTAGATTTGTTCGGCAGTGCCTCTGCTTGCTGGCTGCGATGGTATCACAGGGTGCGGATGCTGCAAGAGAGATTTTCAGCAGTTTGGTCTTCAGCAAAACTCTCAGCAGTCTTGCTCGCCGCAGAGACAGTACTGTAAGCTCTTTTCGTGGATTTTCTGAATCCTCTGCTCCTTTTCTATTTAAGTTGCAGACGTGTGAATCGGTATTCCTGGCACACATACACCAGTGCTGCATGTTATGGATGTTAATGTCCCTGTAGTGTTGCAATATAGTCATTCCAAATATAGTTTGAAACGGCGTTCTGCCATGTTGGTGATCTTCATTGTAGTAGAAGTCTTGCAGCACTTTTAGTAATGGCATATAAATGTTTCTTATCTGAAGGGCCGGCCAGATATTCGCATGGCGTACATTCAGTTTGCACTCTCTTTTCTAATGTATGGAGACAGCTCGACTGTAGGACATGTGGTGGACACCAGAGGTAATGTTACCTTTTAATAGGTTTGGATATCGTGTTTTATGAACACACATCAGGAATTTATTTATTAATTTTTTTATATATTTTTTTAAATTTCTTGATGTTTAGACTTTCTAACAGATATATTTTGCACTGGACTGAAAGAAGACCGAATATCAATTGTCAATCTGATTCTGTCTACGTTACAGACTAAAGTAAGCATTTTTACAGTTTCAAAGTTGTGTGCCATACATAACATACAGATTGCATATGTGGTGTTTTTGTTTATTTTTAAATAGTTTTTTAACCTAACTTTTCTGTTGACCTGCAGCTTGTACAAAATACAGCGATTAGCAAAACGCAGAAAGTGCGTCTCTTCAATGCTTCCACTCTAGCGCACATCGCTTCTCTCTACAGATGGAATGGGATTGTTGATGTCACTACTGATCATAGCGAGGTAGTTAAAATCTAATGAACAATCATAACCTTTGTCCCTTTCATATTGCTAATCATGATTTTGTTTTGTTAGGTTATGGATGAACAGGAAGGTGGTAGGGTCTTTGTGAGAGAGTTGGTTCATAACTTTCTTCTTGACCTCTGCTGCTCTCGCAAACATGGTATCAGCTTCCATGACCCAAGTCTGGGTACATCTGGGAGGTGAGTGGGACATACAACAGCTCTGAGCTACACAGCTCTTTAAAGGCTTAAAGCACAAAACATTCCTAAGATAGTGGGGCTAAGATCTCTGTCTTTTGACTAATAATAGACACAGAATAATCAATCATATTTTTACCATCCACACTGCTTTTTTTCTTTTGTCAGATGTTTATATGGTATAGTGTAGTACAATTACAAGCATTTCATAAGTTTTTAAAAATGTTTTACTGACAAATGCATCTAGTTTAAGCAAACACGTGATATTTAAAGTGTTGACCCTTTTTTTAAAGACTTCTGCAATTCGCCTTGGCAAGGTGAAGGTCAGTTTCTGAGCAAAGTCTTGACTGATGACAACCCATTCTTGCCTAATCAGTACTTGGAGTTGATCACAGTTTGTGTGTTTTTGTTTGTCCACCCTCTTTATGAGGATTGACCACAGGTTCTCAATGGGATTGAGATTTGGGGAGTTTCCTGGCCATGGACTCAATTTCAATGTTTTGTTCACCGAGCCACTTGGTTATCACTTTTGCCTTGTGTCATGGTGTTTCGTCATGCTGGAAAAAGCATTGTTCATCACCAAATTGCTCCTGGATCATTGGGAGAAGTTGCTCTTGGTGGATGTTTTGATACCATTTCTTATTCATGGCAGTGTTCTTAGGCAAAAGTTTGAGTGCTGTAAACAGTGAAAGTCTATTGTCTACATATGGATTGAGTTGAATTTGGAAGTAAAAATGCATATAAAATATTTATAATTTATGTAAATGTTAAGCACCCCCCCAGCAAAAAGTTTTCATTCAGAATGTTAGTCTCTCATCCTACAAGCTCAGCATGAGAATTTCTTCAAGGCATCATAGAGGCTGCTTAACAGAATGCTAAGAGCATGCAAAGCTGTCATCAAGCAAGTGGTGGCTACTTTGAGGAATCTAAAATCTGAAAGTTTTTGTTAAACTTGGCATAATCATGTTCCGATATCTTCACTTTTCCTAATGATTTTCCTAAAATATAGAAAATGAAGAAAGTAGGTGTGTCCAAATTTTTGACCGGTACTTTGCGTGTGTGTCTCATTAAGTCTAGTCTGTTTGCGGTGTTGAAGTGTAAATACGTCAAAGCAACAAGGGGTGATGGTTAGCTTGCACTTGGCATTAGTTCATCAGTTGGTGTGTCCCTAGCCTATGAAACAAATATTGTGAATTTTAGTCTTGGCTCATTGAAGTCCAAATTATGTATTTATGATTTATACATTTATAAGTTATTTCTGCATTAAGATTTACGTATTGTGAGACTGAATCAGTAGATAAAATTGCAGGTCTGTTGAAATGGTTTTGTATTGTTACAATTAATGCAATTCCAGCAATTATCCATTATAAGACCTTCTTTTCCATATTATTGATCCTGAATGAATAATCTAAAATTACATCTAATTAGGCGGGTATACTTGACAACAGCTTGTTCCTCTAGCCATCACTAATTGGAGCTTAAAAGTGCTAAAGAAGTGGGAGGGGATCTAGTTTTTATGGTTAAAGTACTTGATAAAATATTTCCTTAGCTTGCTTGTTATGTATTGGATGATTTGGATGCTATAGCTCAGTGAATTTAATCAATTTAAAATAAGTGTTAGGATTCACTGCAATACACTCAGAATAATATTATCATTATTTTCCAAACCGCTCAAGAAACGCACATTTATGCCTTTATAGGTACCAAAAAGCCAAAGAATCCTATTTACTTTAGAAAACCATGTGCAAACTAAATTATCAAGAACTTTTAGCACCTTTGAACCTCTGATTTGTGATTACTGCTGTCTTGAATCTACAGATATAACGTTTTTGCAATTAGCAAGTACTTAATTATGACTTTTGATGACTGACTGTAATGAAGGCTGAAGGCAACCACCCCACATATATATCTATATCTATATATATATATATATATATATATATGTGTGTGTGTGTGTGTGTGTGTGTGTGTGTGTGTGTATATACACACAAAAATATATTAACAATTATTGTACAGTACAATTTTATATACTGATACAGATCATAATGAATAAACCTTGTATAGTTAATTGCCAAATTAGGACTTTAAAAAGCCCTGTCCTGATGATTTGTTTGTTTGTTTGTTTTTGCAATTTGAAACTGTTAGGTCTGAATACTTTTGTAAATGAGATTTCGATTTTTCATTTTCAGAACTCTCTCTAAAAACATTGTCATTTGGTTTTATGGGTGCTTAAGTGTAGATTGATGTATAAAAATGGCGATTTTATTCATTCAAAATAAAGTACAGCACTATAAAGTGTAATAATGGGGTCTGAATACTTGGAGTACACTGAATATATGCACCCTGCACACCACTAAGACATGCAATCAATGCATAATGGTATGGATCTCAATGTTGATTGTAAACTGGGCCAAAACTAGGATCTATAATGTAGAATTGTTAGAATCTTCATATTTATTTGTTCTTTGCAGTTTTTTTTGTTTTTTGGGGGGTTTTTTTGCCTTAAACATTTGCTCATTTGTTTTCAGGGCTGGGAACATTGTCCTACTGCAGTTTGTTGTGAACCTTAAGCAAGCTACAGAGGATGAACTTGTGGCTGATCTGCTTGTCAGCATTCTGAAGTGTAACCCTGATATTCTGACTCGATACTTCCGAGAAACACAATTCTCCTTTATACCACGCATGAAAGGAGCTTGGCTGGATAGCATTGCACTGCTGAAAAAAGTAAGTTCCATACCAGCTGGATATGTCACTTAATTCTGTAGTAGTGTTACATAAAACATGTACAGTAACTCCTTTTTGTTTTTATGTCTTCTCTCATAGATTTATCAAGCACAGCCAGAGATATCCATGGTATTCCATTTGAAAGAGATGGTGCCTGCTTCCCACCTGCTCAGTATGGTTCTAATTACATCTCTTCCTCCAGTCTGCAACAAGGCCTTCTTCATTCAGGGTCTCAGTGTAAGCCAGCAGCCACATTGAACTCCTTACACTAAAAGGACCCAATGCCATTCTTCACTCTTGTACTATATCTACATACCATTTATATTAGTTGTTTAAATAATTGGCAGTAGTTACTTAATAATATGCTTTAACAGGGTTCAACAGAGAGTGCACCTTACCAAAGAACACCTGCGCCATTGATTTAAAATATGCAGGAACATGCAGAAAAATCCTAGTGGGGGGGGGGGGGGGGAGAGAACTTATTAACTATACAACTTCCATTCGTCAGAGATGTTTTTCACTTGAGGGGTAACTAAAGACAGACATTAATCAACATTTATGCCCTTTTACTTCAGGCTTTTACAGATGTGACTTGCTTCTAAACACAGATTAGGTCTCCGTCCCAGGAGTTCTTATAATTTGGCCTGTAAGTCTATTTGATGGATAGCAATTTCTGGATTGCTTTTGTTGGTTGATGCTAGGGCCTTCAAGAGAGAGCTCATGTCCGGAATCACAGAACTCTTCAAAGCTGTTCTGAAGGAAGCTTTTGGAGGCAAAATGAACACAATTTAAGCTATTGGACCAAGATTTACTACCAGCAGCAGTCAGCGGAACTGAAGCATTCACTCTAAACATACCTTTCATGTCCAAAAAGCAAACTTTTACATGGTCATTAGAACACGTGATTAGAAACCATAGTATCTGTTCAAAACACTTTAGGATAAAAGGGTGGTTAATATCATGCCACACATGAGCAGGAGTACCACTGTTATAACAGCAAGGGTCTAAATCACTTGGGTTCATTCTGCCACCAAGGCACAGCTGCCCTCAGAGCTGATTTTATTAATGTATAAGCTGTTATTTAGCAGATATGTAGAGGTTACCTGACATGGATATTAAGCAACGTGCCTATTTTTACAGTTCCATGCATGAACACGTTTGTATTCACGCTTAATGAATACTATGTAAAAATGGAAGACTACTTTAGTTAGAATCTTTTGTGCACTTAAAATTCTAAAAGGATTAAACATTTTAAAAAGGAGCAAATATGAGCATTTTGTTGAATGTTGTTTAAGATGAATAACTGAATAATGGGGCCTACTTGTTGGTTAAAAGGTAAGTAGGATTGAATTAAAGATTAGGTTTCAAGTTAGAATTGACCCTTTCCAATCAACCCATGCATATTTCAAAAACAGAATTTCAACATTCATTCAAGCTTTACTGAACCATAACAGAAATATAAGTAGTATCTAGGGTATTACCAAATTAAGCCAAGTCTGCTAGATCCAAGATTTAGAGGCTGTAAACTTGAGGGTAGCTGTGAAGGCGTAATCAGTAGTAGCTGAAAGCGCTGGTCAGTGGTTGTGAATAAGGAGAGTGCAGACTAGTTTTGGCAATATAATAAAAAGTTGGAATGACTGATGCGTTTGATGTTTTGGGAACGTAGAATACTGGGTATGTGAGTGGGGTGTTGTCATGTCCTTGTGTTGTGCAACAGGCCCGTGGCCCGTGGTGGCAACAAGTATGCATTAATGGTGCAAGTGGTGTTAGTCACCACGGAGACCAGTATGGATTTGTGATGTTGGGGGAATGCTTGGTGATGTATTGGGTAAAATCCATGTGGAACTGGTGGCAATCAGTACACATTAATGGTGCCAGTGTGGTTGTTTACGACTTTATCCGCCAGGGAGGCCACTTTGGGTTTATATTTGGACATGTGGCTAAACAGATTAAACGTGAGCTTGGAGGAGTTGTTAAGCCTTCTGGAGGTGTCCTGGGCTTAATTCAATGAAAAACTGGCAAAGTGAGGTGACTATCTGATGACCCCTGAGAAGAGCTTGTGATGTGGTTGCTGGTATGAACAAATTGGGCTTGGCCTGTGTGAAGGTTTATTGCATTGGCATAGGATATTTTGCATCTTATCCTATAATTACAATTTACAAGAATTTTTGGATTTGATTTCTGATTTCTAATGTTTACAAACTCCAATATACAGCTAATTTAGTATAAAAGAATTCATAGAACATACTACCCATCATAGGATTGCCCAGATGTATGTACACTCTAATCTTCACATGCTTGATAGTTCTATTTAATGTGTGCATGTCCACCCATCAGTCAGTTATAGAAATGTCACCAAAAACATTCAGAACTTTTATGACTTAATGTCCATCCAACACCAGCTATGTGCATATTTGGAAACCTATTGAAAACAGACATTAATAACAAATTGCATCTATTTCCCAGCAATAGTCAATAAGTCTTTTTGGAGATATATATATATACACACACACACACACACACACTTATTTTGAAAAATTGAGGACCTAAACTATTGGTATCTCAGTCATCCAAACACCAACTTTTAAGTCTGTAAACTGCCCTGTGAAAAGAACAACATAAGTTGTATTTCGATATCAGTGGTTGAGGTTTGTGCCGCAAATTTGTTTCCGTACATAATATAGAATTCATAGCATTCATTGAAGACTGCTGAGGAGAGATCATCGTATGTTAAATATTACAATATTCAAATAGAAATCTGATGAGAGAACTGAGGCAAGACATTTTTAAAATAATTTATTACTAACTTATTAATATTTTGCTGGAAAAACCTATTAATGACATACTGTTAGCGCCAGCAATAGCAATAGCAATAGCAACATTATCCAGAACTGCATGTCGAACATGGCCAAACCAGAACAGACATCCCTCTCTCACTTTCACCTCAATGGGCACAATGCTGGATTGTCGTCAGATCATATTGTTGGTAATATGGTCACGGAGGGATACACCCAGTCTCCAGCGAGCCATGCACATCTCCATTGCATGGAGACGCCGCTCTCATCGGCCAGCATTCTGATCCATAGAGTGCAATGGACCAGACAACAGTCTGGAAGATTTTCAGGCGCATGGGAATTCGCTTATCACACAGGACACTGGTAACTTCCTTCCACCGCAGCCATGTCGCACTGACACTCGCCATGTTGCTCTGTAAGATGGAGCCAAGGTACCGAAATGTGTCCGGTTTCTTCAGGTTGTCAGCATTTACCTGGATCGAGCCCACGCCGGGAATTGTTTCCAAATATGGGGCGCAGCCTGAACTGGCTCAGGCGGTTGCTGCTTTACGCCGACGATGTCATATTTGCAACCACCACCCGAGAGGAGCTGCAGCGCCAGGTGCAAGCCTGGAGCGACTACCTGAGCCAGGGCGTGCCCTGAAGATCCCGTGTTGGTGTCCATGATAAGAATGAACAGCAGCGGCGACAGTGCAGAACGCTGGTGAACGCCAATGTTCACTCGGAATCTGATGTTCCAGCTGCATACCTCACCCGACTGCTGGTATTCACAGAAAGGACTTTGACCCGGCTGACAAATTCATCAGGCATGCTGTGGTTATGGAGTGCATACCAAATAAGCTGATGGGATACGTGATTGAAGGCTTTCTCCAAGTCGAGAAAGATGGCATGTAGTGGCCTGTTTTTCTTGCGGTGCTTCTCCATTAACTGGCAAGCTGCGATGATCACGTCAGTTGTTCCACAGCCTTTCACGAAGTAGCACTTGTTGACACTGATCTGGATGATGTTGCACAAGCGTTGGTCGAGCAGGCATTTGAAAATTTTCATCGTGTGCAAGAGCAGGCGTTTTGACCAGTAGTTGGAACATAGTGATGGGTCCCCCGTATTCTTGAAGACTGCTTGTAGGTGAAGGTGAAGGTGATGCTCGTAGACCAGTCTTTCGGTGGTCGGCCCGGGGCCTTCTGGTTCTTCAAACTTCCAACAGACCCGGTCACCTCCTCAGTTACAATCTGAGGCACTGGTCCAGATAGGGCAGACCTTTCGGAATTGGGAGATGTGAGAATTTGATGTTTGAGATCTCGTCAAAGTGTTTACGCCACCTGCTGAGGATTTCCTCCTTATCCTGCAGTCGCTGACTGTTCTTATCCTTCATGCACATATAGTGCTCAAAGTCATGCACTGCCCTCGTATATGCTTTCGCCAGTCTTTAAATGTTCTTTTCACCTTCCCGCGTGTCCAGCTGCTCGCAGAGCTCTCGATAATGTTTGGCCTGGGCTGCAGCCACCGCTCTCTCGGCTTCCCGCTTGGCGGCAGTGTAACACTGCCAATTATCGCCGGTCTTGTTGGCGAACCAAGCCCTATGGCCGCCTTCTTTTCCCGCACTTTCTG